>NC_140582.1:1219820688-1220420688 GCF_964204655.1 Triturus cristatus | reverse complement strand
GGCAGTTCGGGCTGGACTGTTCCTATGAGGCACAGGGTCAGACTGATTTGCATATGGCCATCTCTGAACTGGGGTGGCAGAGTGGGCTAAAGAACAGTGATGGATTAAACCCAGATCAGTTGACTGGGGGTGAGTGCTTGCAATGTTCAACACTCCGTCCATCATTTCCTTTGGTTTTTGCTTTGTTCGCCATAAGTTGGCAGGGTATGCTCAGACGTGAGTCCCTTGCTCACTTTGCCACTGGATTCAAGCAAGCCTGGCTGAAGACGGCTGAAATGCCAGAAACCGGTCCTAGGAAGCTTGTTTCCGGTCCAGGGAAGACATGGCTTGGCAGTTTGGGCTGGACTGTTCCCATGAGGCACAGGGTCAGACTGATTTGCATATGGCCATGTCTGAACTGGGGTGGCAGAGTGGGCTAAAGACCGGTGATGGATTAAACCCAGATCAGTTGACTGGGGGTGAGTGCTTGCAATGTTCAACACTCCGTCCATTATTTCCTTTGGTTTTTGCTTTGTTCGCCATAAGTTGGCAGGGTATGCTCAGACGTGAGTCCCTTGCTCACTTTGCCACTGGATTCAAGCAAGGCTGGCTGAAGACGGCTGAAATGCCAGAAACCAGTCCTAGGAAGCTTGTTTCCGGTCCAGGGAAGACATGGCTTTGCAGATCGGGCTGGTCTGTTCCCATGAGGCACAGGGTCAGATTGATTTGCATATGGCCATGTCTGAACTGGGGTGGCAGAGTGGGCTAAAGAACGGTGATGGATTAAACCCAGATCAGTTGCCTGGGGGTGAGTGCTTGCAATGTTTAACACTCCGTCCATCATTTCCTTTGGTTTTTGCTTTGCTCGCCATAAGTTGGCAGGGTATGCTCAGACGTGAGTCCCTTGCTCACTTTGCCACTGGATTCAAGCAAGCCTGGCTGAAGACGGCTGAAATGCGAGAAACCGGTCCTAGGAAGCTTGTTTCCGGTCCAGGGAAGACATGGCTTGGCAGTTCGGGCTGGACTGTTCCCATGAGGCACAGGGTCAGACTGATTTGCATATGGCCATGTCTGAACTGGGGTGGCAGAGTGGGCTAAAGAACGGTGATGGATTAAACCCAGATCAGTTGACTGGGGGTGAGTGCTTGCAATGTTCAACACTCCGTCCATCATTTCCTTTGGTTTTTGCTTTGTTCGCCATAAGTTGGCAGGGTATGCTCAGACGTGAGTCCCTTGCTCACTTTGCCACTGGATTCAAGCAAGCCTGGCTGAAGACGGCTGAAATGCCAGAAACCAGTCCTAGGAAGCTTGTTTCCGGTCCAGGGAAGACATGGATTTGCAGTTCGGGCTGGTCTGTTCCCATGAGGCACAGGGTCAGACTGATTTGCATATGGCCATGTCTGAACTGGGGTGGCAGAGTGGGCTAAAGAACGGTGATGGATTAAACCCAGATCAGTTGACTGGGGGTGAGTGCTTGCAATGTTCAACACTCCGTCCATCATTTCCTTTGGTTTTTGCTTTGCTCGCCATAAAATGGCAGAGTATGCTCAGACGTGAGTCCCTTGCTCACTTTGCCACTGGATTCAAGCAAGCCTGGCTGAAGACGGCTGAAATGTCAGAAACCGGTCCTAGGAAGCTTGTTTCCGGTCCAAGGAAGACATGGCTTGGCAGTTCGGGCTGGACTGTTCCTATGAGGCACAGGGTCAGACTGATTTGCATATGGCCATCTCTGAACTGGGGTGACAGAGTGGGCTAAAGAACAGTGATGGATTAAACCCAGATCAGTTGACTGGGGGTGAGTGCTTGCAATGTTCAACACTCCGTCCATCATTTCCTTTGGTTTTTGCTTTGTTCGCCATAAGTTGGCAGGGTATGCTCAGACGTGAGTCCCTTGCTCACTTTGCCACTGGATTCAAGCAAGCCTGGCTGAAGACGGCTGAAATGCCAGAAACCAGTCCTAGGAAGCTTGTTTCCGGTCCAGGGAAGACATGGCTTGGCAGTTCGGGCTGGACTGTTCCCATGAGGCACAGGGTCAGACTGATTTGCATATGGCCATGTCTGAACTGGGGTGGCAGAGTGGGCTAAAGAACGGTGATGGATTAAACCCAGATCAGTTGCCTGGGGGTGAGTGCTTGCAATGTTTAACACTTCGTCCATCATTTCCTTTGGTTTTTGCTTTGCTCGCCATAAGTTGGCAGGGTATGCTCAGACGTGAGTCCCTTGCTCACTTTGCCACTGGATTCAAGCAAGCCTGGCTGAAGACGGCTGAAATGCCAGAAACCGGTCCTAGGAAGCTTGTTTCCGGTCCAGGGAAGACATGGCTTGGCAGTTCGGGCTGGACTGTTCCCATGAGGCACAGGGTTAGACTGATTTGCATATGGCCATGTCTGAATTGGGGTGGCAGAGTGGGTTAAAGAACGATGATGGATTAAACCCAGATCAGTTGACTGGGGGTGAGTGCTTGCAATGTTCAACACTCCGTCCATCATTTCCTTTGGTTTTTGCTTTGTTCGCCATAAGTTGGCAGGGTATGCTCAGACGTGAGTCCCTTGCTCACTTTGCCACTGGATTCAAGCAAGCCTGGCTGAAGACGGCTGAAATGCCAGAAACCAGTCCTAGGAAGCTTGTTTCCGGTCCAGGGAAGACATGGCTTTGCAGTTCGGGCTGGTCTGTTCCCATGAGGCACAGGGTCAGACTGATTTGCATATGGCCATGTCTGAACTGGGGTGGCAGAGTGGGCTAATGAACGGTGATGGATTAAACCCAGATCAGTTGACTGGGGGTGAGTGCTTGCAATGTTCAACACTCCGTCCATCATTTCCTTTGGTTTTTGCTTTGATCGCCATAAGTTGGCAGAGTATGCTCAGACGTGAGTCCCTTGCTCACTTTGCCACTGGATTCAAGCAAGCCTGGCTGAAGACGGCTGAAATGTCAGAAACCGGTCCTAGGAAGCTTGTTTCCGGTCCAAGGAAGACATGGCTTGGCAGTTCGGGCTGGACTGTTCCTATGAGGCACAGGGTCAGACTGATTTGCATATGGCCATCTCTGAACTGGGGTGGCAGAGTGGGCTAAAGAACAGTGATGGATTAAACCCAGATCAGTTGACTGGGGGTGAGTGCTTGCAATGTTCAACACTCCGTCCATCATTTCCTTTGGTTTTTGCTTTGTTCGCCATAAGTTGGCAGGGTATGCTCAGACGTGAGTCCCTTGCTCACTTTGCCACTCGATTCAAGCAAGCCTGGCTGAAGACGGCTGAAATGCCAGAAACCGGTCCTAGGAAGCTTGTTTCCGGTCCAGGGAAGACATGGCTTGGCAGTTCGGGCTGGACTGTTCCCATGAGGCACAGGGTCAGACTGATTTGCATATGGCCATGTCTGAACTGGGGTGGCAGAGTGGGCTAAAGAACGGTGATGGATTAAACCCAGATCAGTTGACTGGGGGTGAGTGTTTGCAATGTATAACACTCCGTCCATCATTTCCTTTGGTTTTTGCTTTGTTCGCCATAAGTTGGCAGGGTATGCTCAGACGTGAGTCCCTTGCTCACTTTGCCACTGGATTCAAGCAAGCCTGGCTGAAGACGGCTGAAATGCCAGAAACCGGTCCTAGGAAGCTTGTTTCCGGTCCAGGGAAGACATGGCTTGGCAGTTCGGGCTGGACTGTTCCCATGAGGCACAGGGTCAGACTGATTTGCATATGGCCATGTCTGAACTGGGGTGGCAGAGTGTGCTAAAGAACGGTGATGGATTAAACCCAGATCAGTTGACTGGGGGTGAGTGCTTGCAATGTTCAACACTCCGTCCATCATTTCCTTTGGTTTTTGCTTTGCTCGCCATAAGTTGGCAGGGTATGCTCAGACGTGAGTCCCTTGCTCACTTTGCCACTGGATTCAAGCAAGCCTGGCTGAAGACGGCTGAAATGCCAGAAACCGGTCCTAGGAAGCTTGTTTCCGGTCCAGGGAAGACATGGCTTGGCAGTTCGGGCTGGACTGTTCCCATGAGGCACAGGGTTAGACTGATTTGCATATGGCCATGTCTGAACTGGGGTGGCAGAGTGGGTTAAAGAACGATGATGGATTAAACCCAGATCAGTTGACTGGGGGTGAGTGCTTGCAATGTTCAACACTCCGTCCATCATTTCCTTTGGTTTTTGCTTTGTTCGCCATAAGTTGGCAGGGTATGCTCAGACGTGAGTCCCTTGCTCACTTTGCCACTGGATTCAAGCAAGCCTGGCTGAAGACGGCTGAAATGCCAGAAACCAGTCCTAGGAAGCTTGTTTCCGGTCCAGGGAAGACATGGCTTTGCAGTTCGGTCTGGTCTGTTCCCATGAGGCACAGGGTCAGACTGATTTGCATATGGCCATGTCTGAACTGGGGTGGCAGAGTGGGCTAATGAACGGTGATGGATTAAACCCAGATCAGTTGACTGGGGGTGAGTGCTTGCAATGTTCAACACTCCGTCCATCATTTCCTTTGGTTTTTGCTTTGATCGCCATAAGTTGGCAGAGTATGCTCAGACGTGAGTCCCTTGCTCACTTTGCCACTGGATTCAAGCAAGCCTGGCTGAAGACGGCTGAAATGTCAGAAACCGGTCCTAGGAAGCTTGTTTCCGGTCCAAGGAAGACATGGCTTGGCAGTTCGGGCTGGACTGTTCCTATGAGGCACAGGGTCAGACTGATTTGCATATGGCCATCTCTGAACTGGGGTGGCAGAGTGGGCTAAAGAACAGTGATGGATTAAACCCAGATCAGTTGACTGGGGGTGAGTGCTTGCAATGTTCAACACTCCGTCCATCATTTCCTTTGGTTTTTGCTTTGTTCGCCATAAGTTGGCAGGGTATGCTCAGACGTGAGTCCCTTGCTCACTTTGCCACTCGATTCAAGCAAGCCTGGCTGAAGACGGCTGAAATGCCAGAAACCGGTCCTAGGAAGCTTGTTTCCGGTCCAGGGAAGACATGGCTTGGCAGTTCGGGCTGGACTGTTCCCATGAGGCACAGGGTCAGACTGATTTGCATATGGCCATGTCTGAACTGGGGTGGCAGAGTGGGCTAAAGAACGGTGATGGATTAAACCCAGATCAGTTGACTGGGGGTGAGTGTTTGCAATGTATAACACTCCGTCCATCATTTCCTTTGGTTTTTGCTTTGTTCGCCATAAGTTGGCAGGGTATGCTCAGACGTGAGTCCCTTGCTCACTTTGCCACTGGATTCAAGCAAGCCTGGCTGAAGACGGCTGAAATGCCAGAAACCGGTCCTAGGAAGCTTGTTTCCGGTCCAGGGAAGACATGGCTTGGCAGTTCGGGCTGGACTGTTCCCATGAGGCACAGGGTCAGACTGATTTGCATATGGCCATGTCTGAACTGGGGTGGCAGAGTGTGCTAAAGAACGGTGATGGATTAAACCCAGATCAGTTGACTGGGGGTGAGTGCTTGCAATGTTCAACACTCCGTCCATCATTTCCTTTGGTTTTTGCTTTGTTCGCCATAAGTTGGCAGGGTATGCTCAGACGTGAGTCCCTTGCTCACTTTGCCACTGGATTCAAGCTGGCCTGGCTGAAGACGGCTGAAATGCCAGAAACCAGTCCTAGGAAGCATGTTTCCGGTCCAGGGAAGACATGGCTTTGCAGATCGGGCTGGTCTGTTCCCATGAGGCACAGGGTCAGACTGATTTGCATATGGCCATGTCTGAACTGGGGTGGCAGAGTGGGCTAAAGAACGGTGATGGAATAAACCCAGATCAGTTGACTGGGGGTGAGTGCTTGCAATGTTCAACACTCCGTCCATCATTTCCTTTGGTTTTTGCTTTGTTCGCCATAAGTTGGCAGGGTATGCTCAGACGTGAGTCCCTTGCTCACTTTGCCACTGGATTCAAGCAAGCCTGGCTGAAGACGGCTGAAATGCCAGAAACCGGTCCTAGGAAGCTTGTTTCCGGTCCAGGGAAGACATGGCTTGGCAGTTCGGGCTGGACTGTTCCCATGAGGCACAGGGTCAGACTGATTTGCATATGGCCATGTCTGAACTGGGGTGGCAGAGTGTGCTAAAGAACGGTGATGGATTAAACCCAGATCAGTTGACTGGGGGTGAGTGCTTGCAATGTTCAACACTCCGTCCATCATTTCCTTTGGTTTTTGCATTGTTCGCCATAAGTTGGCAGGGTATGCTCAGACGTGAGTCCCTTGCTCACTTTGCCACTGGATTAAAGCAAGCCTGGCTGAAGACGGCTGAAATGCCAGAAACCGGTCCTAGGAAGCTTGTTTCCGGTCCAGGGAAGACATGGCTTGGCAGTTTGGGCTGGACTGTTCCCATGAGGCACAGGGTCAGACTGATTTGCATATGGCCATGTCTGAACTGGGGTGGCAGAGTGGGCTAAAGAACGGTGATGGATTAAACCCAGATCAGTTGACTGGGGGTGAGTGCTTGCAATGTTCAACACTCCGTCCATTATTTCCTTTGGTTTTTGCTTTGTTCGCCATAAGTTGGCAGGGTATGCTCAGACGTGAGTCCCTTGCTCACTTTGCCACTGGATTCATGCAAGCCTGGCTGAAGACGGCTGAAATGTCAGAAACCGGTCCTAGGAAGCTTGTTTCCGGTCCAAGGAAGACATGGCTTGGCAGTTCGGGCTGGACTGTTCCTATGAGGCACAGGGTCAGACTGATTTGCATATGGCCATCTCTGAACTGGGGTGGCAGAGTGGGCTAAAGAACAGTGATGGATTAAACCCAGATCAGTTGACTGGGGGTGAGTGCTTGCAATGTTCAACACTCCGTCCATCATTTCCTTTGGTTTTTGCTTTGTTCGCCATAAGTTGGCAGGGTATGCTCAGACGTGAGTCCCTTGCTCACTTTGCCACCGGATTCAAGCAAGCCTGGCTGAAGACGGCTGAAATGCCAGAAACCGGTCCTAGGAAGCTTGTTTCCGGTCCAGGGAAGACATGGCTTGGCAGTTTGGGCTGGACTGTTCCCATGAGTCACAGGGTCAGACTGATTTGCATATGGCCATGTCTGAACTGGGGTGGCAGAGTGGGCTAAAGAACGGTGATGGATTAAACCCAGATCAGTTGACTGAGGGTGAGTGCTTGCAATGTTCAACACTCCGTACATTATTTTCTTTGGTTTTTGCTTTGTTCGCCATAAGTTGGCAGGGTATGCTCAGACGTGAGTCCCTTGCTCACTTTGCCACTGGATTCAAGCAAGCCTGGCTGAAGACGGCTGAAATGCCAGAAACCAGTCCTAGGAAGCTTGTTTCCGGTCCAGGGAAGACATGGCTTTGCAGATCGGGCTGGTCTGTTCCCATGAGGCACAGGGTCAGATTGATTTGCATATGGCCATGTCTGAACTGGGGTGGCAGAGTGGGCTAAAGAACGGTGATGGATTAAACCCAGATCAATTGCCTTGGGGTGAGTGCTTGCAATGTTTAACACTCCGTCCATCATTTCCTTTGGTTTTTGCTTTACTCGCCATAAGTTGGCAGGGTATGCTCAGACGTGAGTCCCTTGCTCACTTTGCCACTGGATTCAAGCAAGCCTGGCTGAAGACGGCCGAAATGTGAGAAACCGGTCCTACGAAGCTTGTTTCCGGTCCAGGGAAGACATGGCTTGGCAGTTCGGGCTGGACTGTTCCCATGAGGCACAGGGTCAGACTGATTTGCATATGGCCATGTCTGAACTGGGGTGGCAGAGTGGGCTAAAGAACGGTGATGGATTAAACCCAGATCAGTTGACTGGGGGTGAGTGCTTGCAATGTTCAACACTCCGTCCATCATTTCCTTTGGTTTTTGCTTTGTTCGCCATAAGTTGGCAGGGTATGCTCAGACGTGAGTCCCTTGCTCACTTTGCCACTGGATTCAAGCAAGCCTGGCTGAAGACGGCTGAAATGCCAGAAACCAGTCCTAGGAAGCTTGTTTCCGGTCCAGGGAAGACATGGATTTGCAGTTCGGGCTGGTCTGTTCCCATGAGGCACAGGGTCAGACTGATTTGCATATGGCCATGTCTGAACTGGGGTGGCAGAGTGGGCTAAAGAACGGTGATGGATTAAACCCAGATCAGTTGACTGGGGGTGAGTGCTTGCAATGTTCAACACTCCGTCCATCATTTCCTTTGGTTTTTGCTTTGATCGCCATAAGTTGGCAGAGTATGCTCAGACGTGAGTCCCTTGCTCACTTTGCCACTGGATTCAAGCAAGCCTGGCTGAAGACGGCTGAAATGTCAGAAACCAGTCCTAGGAAGCTTGTTTCCGGTCCAAGGAAGACATGGCTTGGCAGTTCGGGCTGGACTGTTCCTATGAGGCACAGGGTCAGACTGATTTGCATATGGCCATCTCTGAACTGGGGTGGCAGAGTGGGCTAAAGAACAGTGATGGATTAAACCCAGATCAGTTGACTGGGGGTGAGTGCTTGCAATGTTCAACACTCCGTCCATCATTTCCTTTGGTTTTTGCTTTGTTCGCCATAAGTTGGCAGGGTATGCTCAGACGTGAGTCCCTTGCTCACTTTGCCACTGGATTCAAGCAAGCCTGGCTGAAGACGGCTGAAATGCCAGAAACCGGTCCTAGGAAGCTTGTTTCCGGTCCAGGGAAGACATGGCTTGGCAGTTCGGGCTGGACTGTTCCCATGAGGCACAGGGTCAGACTGATTTGCATATGGCCATGTCTGAACTGGGGTGGCAGAGTGGGCTAAAGAACGGTGATGGATTAAACCCAGATCAGTTGACTGGGGGTGAGTGTTTGCAATGTATAACACTCCGTCCATCATTTCCTTTGGTTTTTGCTTTGTTCGCCATAAGTTGGCAGGGTATGCTCAGACGTGAGTCCCTTGCTCACTTTGCCACTGGATTCAAGCAAGCCTGGCTGAAGACGGCTGAAATGCCAGAAATCGGTCCTAGGAAGCTTGTTTCCGGTCCAGGGAAAACATGGCTTGGCAGTTCGGGCTGGACTGTTCCCATGAGGCACAGGGTCAGACTGATTTGCATATGGCCATGTCTGAACTGGGGTGGCAGAGTGTGCTAAAGAACGGTGATGGATTAAACCCAGATCAGTTGACTGGGGGTGAGTGCTTGCAATGTTCAACACTCCGTCCATCATTTCCTTTGATTTTTGCTTTGTTCGCCATAAGTTGGCAGGGTATGCTCAGACGTGAGTCCCTTGCTCACTTTGCCACTCGATTCAAGCAAGCCTGGCTGAAGACGGCTGAAATGCCAGAAACCGGTCCTAGGAAGCTTGTTTCCGGTCCAGGGAAGACATGGCTTGGCAGTCTGGGCTGGACTGTTCCCATGAGGCACAGGGTCAGACTGATTTGCATATGGCCATGTCTGAACTGGGGTGGCAGAGTGGGCTAAAGAACGGTGATGGATTAAACCCAGATCAGTTGACTGGGGGTGAGTGCTTGCAATGTTCAACACTCCGTCCATTATTTCCTTTGGTTTTTGCTTTGTTCGCCATAAGTTGGCAGGGTATGCTCAGACGTGAGTCCCTTGCTCACTTTGCCACTGGATTCAAGCAAGCCTGGCTGAAGACGGCTGAAATGCCAGAAACCAGTCCTAGGAAGCTTGTTTCCGGTCCAGGGAAGACATGGCTTTGCAGATCGGGCTGGTCTGTTCCCATGAGGCACAGGGTCAGACTGATTTGCATATGGCCATGTCTGAACTGGGGTGGCAGAGTGGGCTAAAGAACGGTGATGGATTAAACCCAGATCAGTTGACTGGGGGTGAGTGTTTGCAATGTATAACACTCCTTCCATCATTTCCTTTGGTTTTTGCTTTGTTCGCCATAAGTTGGCAGGGTATGCTCAGACGTGAGTCCCTTGCTCATTTTGCCACTGGATTCAAGCAAGTCTGGCTGAAGACGGCTGAAATGCCAGAAACCGGTCCTAGGAAGCTTGTTTCCGGTCCAGGGAAGACATGGCTTGGCAATTCGGGCTGGACTGTTCCCATGAGGCACAGGGTCAGACTGATTTGCATATGGCCATGTCTGAACTAGGGTGGCAGAGTGTGCTAAAGAACGGTGATGGATTAAACCCAGATCAGTTGACTGGGGGTGAGTGCTTGCAATGTTCAACACTCCGTCCATCCTTTCCTTTGGTTTTTGCTTTGTTCGCCATAAGTTGGCAGGGTATGCTCAGACGTGAGTCCCTTGCTCACTTTGCCACTGGATTAAAGCAAGCCTGGCTGAAGACGGCTGAAATGCCAGAAACCGGTCCTAGGAAGCTTGTTTCCGGTCCAGGGAAGACATGGCTTGGCAGTTTGGGCTGGACTGTTCCCATGAGGCACAGGGTCAGACTGATTTGCATATGGCCATGTCTGAACTGGGGTGGCAGAGTGGGCTAAAGAACGGTGATGGATTAAACCCAGATCAGTTGACTGGGGGTGAGTGCTTGCAATGTTCAACACTCCGTCCGTTATTTCCTTTGGTTTTTGCTTTGTTCGCCATAAGTTGGCAGGGTATGCTCAGACGTGAGTCCCTTGCTCACTTTGCCACTGGATTCAAGCAAGCCTGGCTGAAGACGGCTGAAATGTCAGAAACCGGTCCTAGGAAGCTTGTTTCCGGTCCAAGGAAGACATGGCTTGGCAGTTCGGGCTGGACTGTTTCTATGAGGCACAGGGTCAGACTGATTTGCATATGGCCATCTCTGAACTGGGGTGGCAGAGTGGGCTAAAGAACAGTGACGGATTAAACCCAGATCAGTTGACTGGTGGTGAGTGCTTGCAATGTTCAACACTCAGTCCATCATTTCCTTTGGTTTTTGCTTTGTTCGCCATAAGTTGGCAGGGTATGCTCAGACGTGAGTCCCTTGCTCACTTTGCCACTGGATTCAAGCAAGCCTGGCTGAAGACGGCTGAAATGCCAGAAACCAGTCCTAGGAAGCTTGTTTGCGGTCCAGGGAAGACATGGCTTGGCAGTTTGGGCTGGACTGTTCCCATGAGGCACAGGGTCAGACTGATTTGCATATGGGCATGTCTGAACTGGGGTGGCAGAGTGGGCTAAAGAACGGTGATGGATTAAACCCAGATCAGTTGACTGGGGGTGAGTGCTTGCAATGTTCAACACTCCGTCCATTATTTACTTTGGTTTTTGCTTTGTTCGCCATAAGTTGGCAGGGTATGCTCAGACGTGAGTCCCTTGCTCACTTTGCCACTGGATTCAAGCAAGCCTGGCTGAAGACGGCTGAAATGCCAGAAACCGGTCCTAGGAAGTTTGTTTCCGGTCCAGGGAAGACATGGCTTGGCAGTTCGGGCTGGACTGTTTCCATGAGGCACAGGGTCAGACTGATTTGCATATGGCCATGTCTGAACTGGGGTGGCAGAGTGTGCTAAAGAACGGTGATGGATTAAACCCAGATCAGTTGACTGGGGGTGAGTGCTTGCAATGTTCAACACTCCGTCCATCATTTCCTTTGATTTTTGCTTTGTTCGCCATAAGTTGGCAGGGTATGCTCAGACGTGAGTCCCTTGCTCACTTTGCCACTGGATTAAAGCAAGCCTGGCTGAAGACGGCTGAAATGCCAGAAACCGGTCCTAGGAAGCTTGTTTCCGGTCCAGGGAAGACATGGCTTGGCAGTTTGGGCTGGACTGTTCCCATGAGGCACAGGGTCAGACTGATTTGCATATGGCCATGTCTGAACTGGGGTGGCAGAGTGGGCTAAAGAACGGTGATGGATTAAACCCAGATCAGTTGACTGGGGGTGAGTGCTTGCAATGTTCAACACTCCGTCCGTTATTTCCTTTGGTTTTTGCTTTGTTCGCCATAAGTTGGCAGGGTATGCTCAGACGTGAGTCCCTTGCTCACTTTGCCACTGGATTCAAGCAAGCCTGGCTGAAGACGGCTGAAATGTCAGAAACCGGTCCTAGGAAGCTTGTTTCCGGTCTAAGGAAGACATGGCTTGGCAGTTCGGGCTGGACTGTTCCTATGAGGCACAGGGTCAAACTGATTTGCATATGGCCATCTCTGAACTGGGGTGGCAGAGTGGGCTAAAGAACAGTGACGGATTAAACCCAGATCAGTTGACTGGGGGTGAGTGCTTGCAATGTTCAACACTCCGTCCATCATTTCCTTTGGTTTTTGCTTTGTTCGCCATAAGTTGGCAGGGTATGCTCAGACGTGAGTCCCTTGCTCACTTTGCCACTGGATTAAAGCAAGCCTGGCTGAAGACGGCTGAAATGCCAGAAACCGGTCCTAGGAAGCTTGTTTCCTGTCCAGGGAAGACATGGCTTGGCAGTTTGGGCTGGACTGTTCCCATGAGGCACAGGGTCAGACTGATTTGCATATGGCCATGTCTGAACTGGGGTGGCAGAGTGGGCTAAAGAACGGTGATGGATTAAACCCAGATCAGTTGACTGGGGGTGAGTGCTTGCAATGTTCAACACTCCGTCCGTTATTTCCTTTGGTTTTTGCTTTGTTCGCCATAAGTTGGCAGGGTATGCTCAGACGTGAGTCCCTTGCTCACTTTGCCACTGGATTCAAGCAAGCCTGGCTGAAGACGGCTGAAATGTCAGAAACCGGTCCTAGGAAGCTTGTTTCCGGTCCAAGGAAGACATGGCTTGGCAGTTCGGGCTGGACTGTTCCTATGAGGCACAGGGTCAGACTGATTTGCATATGGCCATCTCTGAACTGGGGTGGCAGAGTGGGCTAAAGAACAGTGACGGATTAAACCCAGATCAGTTGACTGGGGGTGAGTGCTTGCAATGTTCAACACTCCGTCCATCATTTCCTTTGGTTTTTGCTTTGTTCGCCATAAGTTGGCAGGGTATGCTCAGACGTGAGTCCCTTGCTCACTTTGCCACTGGATTCAAGCAAGCCTGGCTGAAGACGGCTGAAATGCCAGAAACCGGTCCTAGGAAGCTTGTTTGCGGTCCAGGGAAGACATGGCTTGGCAGTTTGGGCTGGACTGTTCCCATGAGGCACAGGGTCAGACTGATTTGCATATGGCCATGTCTGAACTGGGGTGGCAGAGTGGGCTAAAGAACGGTGATGGATTAAACCCAGATCAGTTGACTGGGGGTGAGTGCTTGCAATGTTCAACACTCCGTCCATTATTTCCTTTGGTTTTTGCTTTGTTCGCCATAAGTTGGCAGGGTATGCTCAGACGTGAGTCCCTTGCTCACTTTGCCACTGGATTCAAGCAAGCCTGGCTGAAGACGGCTGAAATGCCAGAAACCAGTCCTAGGAAGCTTGTTTCCGGTCCAGGGAAGACATGGCTTTGCAGATCGGGCTGGTCTGTTCCCATGAGGCACAGGGTCAGACTGATTTGCATATGGCCATGTCTGAACTGGGGTGGCAGAGTGGGCTAAAGAACGGTGATGGATTAAACCCAGATCAGTTGACTGGGGGTGAGTGCTTGCAATGTTCAACACTCCGTCCATCATTTCCTTTGGTTTTTGCTTTGTTCGCCATAAGTTGGCAGGGTATGCTCAGACATGAGTCCCTTGCTCACTTTGCCACTGGATTCAAGCAAGCCTGGCTGAAGACGGCTGAAATGCCAGAGACCGGTCCTAGGAAGCTTGTTTCCGGTACAGGGAAGACATGGCTTGGCAGTTCGGGCTGGACTGTTCCCATGAGGCACAGGGTCAGACTGATTTGCATCTGGCCATGTCTGAACTGGGGTGGCAGAGTGGGCTAAAGAACGGTGATGGATTAAACCCAGATCAGTTGACTGGGGGTGAGTGCTTGCAATGTTCAACACTCCGTCCGTTATTTCCTTTGGTTTTTGCTTTGTTCGCCATAAGTTGGCAGGGTATGCTCAGACGTGAGTCCCTTGCTCACTTTGCCACTGGATTCAAGCAAGCCTGGCTGAAGACGGCTGAAATGTCAGAAACCGGTCCTAGGAAGCTTGTTTCCGGTCCAAGGAAGACATGGCTTGGCAGTTCGGGCTGGACTGTTCCTATGAGGCACAGGGTCAGACTGATTTGCATATGGCCATCTCTGAACTGGGGTGGCAGAGTGGGCTAAAGAACAGTGACGGATTAAACCCAGATCAGTTGACTGGGGGTGAGTGCTTGCAATGTTCAACACTCCATCCATCATTTCCTTTGGTTTTTGCTTTGTTCGCCATAAGTTGGCAGGGTATGCTCAGACGGGAGTCCCTTGCTCATTTTGCCACTGGATTCAAGCAAGCCTGGCTGAAGACGGCTGAAATGCCAGAAACCGGTCCTAGGAAGCTTGTTTGCGGTCCAGGGAAGACATGGCTTGGCAGTTTGGGCTGGACTGTTCCCATGAGGCACAGGGTCAGACTGATTTGCATATGGCCATGTCTGAACTGGGGTGGCAGAGTGGGCTAAAGAACGGTGATGGATTAAACCCAGATCAGTTGACTGGGGGTGAGTGCTTGCAATGTTCAACACTCCGTCCATTATTTCCTTTGGTTTTTGCTTTGTTCGCCATAAGTTGGCAGGGTATGCTCAGACGTGAGTCCCTTGCTCACTTTGCCACTGGATTCAAGCAAGCCTGGCTGAAGACGGCTGAAATGCCAGAAACCAGTTCTAGGAAGCTTGTTTCCGGTCCAGGGAAGACATGGCTTTGCAGATCGGGCTGGTCTGTTCCCATGAGGCACAGGGTCAGACTGATTTGCATATGGGCATGTCTGAACTGGGGTGGCAGAGTGGGCTAAAGAACGGTGATGGATTAAACCCAGATCAGTTGACTGGGGGTGAGTGCTTGCAATGTTCAACACTCCGTCCATCATTTCCTTTGGTTTTTGCTTTGTTCGCCATAAGTTGGCAGGGTATGCTCAGACATGAGTCCCTTGCTCACTTTGCCACTGGATTCAAGCAAGCCTGGCTGAAGACGGCTGAAATGCCAGAGACCGGTCCTAGGAAGCTTGTTTCCGGTACAGGGAAGACATGGCTTGGCAGTTCGGGCTGGACTGTTCCCATGAGGCACAGGGTCAGACTGATTTGCATCTGGCCATGTCTGAACTGGGGTGGCAGAGTGGGCTAAAGAACGGTGATGGATTAAACCCAGATCAGTTGCCTGGGGGTGAGTGCTTGCAATGTTCAACACTCCGTCCATCATTTCCTTTGGTTTTTGCTTTGTTTGCCATAAGTTGTCAGGGTATGCTCGGACGTGAGTCCCTTCCTCACTTTGCCACTGGATTCAAGCAAGCCTGGCTGAAGACGGCTGAAATGCCAGAAACCGGTCCTAGGAAGCTTGTTTCCGGTCCAGGGAAGACATGGCTTGGCAGTTCGGGCTGGACTGTTCCCATGAGGCACAGGGTCAGACTGATTTGCATATGGCCATGTCTGAACTGGGGTGGCAGAGTGGGCTAAAGAACGGTGATGGATTAAACCCAGATCAGTTGACTGGGGGTGAGTGCTTGCAATGTTCAACACTCCGTCCATCATTTCTTTTGGTTTTTGCTGTGTTGGAAAACGAGGCAGCATCTGTGAGGCCTGCACAAATAACATGATTACATTTGTCCTTCACTGAGAACCAAACACCCAATTGTAGCGCCTGACTCTCAGAGGGTAGCGTTGCAGAGCAGTCTGAGGCTTACTCAAGGGAGGTGGTGTGGGCTAGTAATCGTCATTTGCAGGTGCACAAAAATAACACTCAATAATTGATTGTCCAGTCTGTACTTTGCTTTATAAAAGTAAGAGTACATTTATTAAATACACACACTACTCAATACTATGCACCAATTTACAAATATACATAAGCTGTTGGAATTACTTTGTGACATTGAATACCATCTCCACCCCTCCCGCAAAGGGGGGGTGGGGTCTAGTACCACCACTCCCATGTATGGACATCAACTTGCCCCCAATGCAGATAGTTGAACATAACCTGGAGCGAGGGCCCTGCGCACTGGCACCATCCCAGTGGTGACCCACCCCATTACCTCAACAAGCATTAAAAAGGGGTAAACCTGCCTTGGTGACACATGACCCTGACTGAGCATCTCCTGCTGACCATAAAGTATGCACCTCTATATCTTAAGGGCTAGCAGTCTGGGGTCTTCACCTAAGCACAGCAGCAAGAATCCATGTTTACGCACACTTTAGAATGACAGTACTCATCACCTTGGTTGATTATTTGAATGCATTGCAATTACAGCCCCTAAAGGCATCACAGATGAAATCACAGGATTGCGCATATACAGCCAGACACCCTAGCAGGAGTGTTTGGCAACATAGCCCCACTTGGCTTATGACATCTCCTTACACATGTGACTTACATTCCCTTCAAAAGAAGTACTCCTGGCAACTACATTTCTCCTGCAGTGCGCCTCTTCACTTTAAAAGGAATCACAGGTAAAAGCATGGGATTACGTAAATACAGCCAGACCCCCTAGCAGGAAGGTCCAGCAACATAACTCCATTTAGCTTAACATCACCTTACACACATACTTCACTTTACACGTGACTTTCAGTCCACCTAAAAAGAAATAACCAATAGTAAATGCATTTCGGTGCAATTACACCACTTCACCTTCAGGGGATGACCTTCTCCAGACATCCCCAACTCAGCCTTTCACTCCATGATGCACTTCATAGTACACCCTCAGCTGTAGAACATAAGTTCCAGCCTAGAAGGTGTTAAAGGCTGGCTGAGCCCTTGAGGGGTTATTCTTTCAGATGCCCCGTGAAACTTATGGGTGGACTGTTCTTCTTTATGCTGGGGGAGGCTGCGGTGCTCCTGCAGCCCCCCTGCACCCCTTTTCACACATGAGGGTGACACCCTCCTCTGGGGGCCACCAGGCACCAAAATGGCAGATTTCTTCGTGCTGGGGGGGGGAAACTGGGCCTCTCCAGCAGCTCCCCCAGCACCTTTTCACAAGTGAGGGTGACCCCCCTCCTCTGGGGGCCACAAAGCACCAAAACGGCAGATTTCCAAATGCCTGGAGAGGCATTATGGGGCGCTTCTTGCTCCACTTTACCAGCCCCAGCCACTGGGAACACTCTTCTCTGCCCTCTGGGTCTCTGAGAGGGTAGATTCAGCAGTGTGCTGTCTTCACTGGCTCCCTGCGCCAGCCTTCCGCCAGGCTCTCCTTCCGGGCCCCTCTTCTTCCTGCGCAGAGGCCCCTGCTTCTGTGCACCAGTCCTGGGCTCTTCTTCTGGTGCTGATAGGGTCCTGGGGGCAGTCAGGGGGTCTCTCCTTCCAACTGCACATTGCGCCAGGCTCCAGCAGCTTCAGCCTCAGCCAAGCACACACCCCAGAGAGCTTCTCTTCCTGTGCAAGCACTTTTTAAAAGTTGAGTATGGGGCTGGCAGAAAGTCCCTGTTGGTCCTATCAAACAGCGACACATCACTTTCCTGCCCCGGCTCCCTCCTTCTTGTCCAGCCTCTGGGTTTGTACAAAATGGCGTCGTCCAGTATCTCTGGCCACATGGCCTCTGAAACCCAACTCCTTCCCTCCTTGGTGCAGCCTGGTGCCTGGCACCCAGCGACAGCAGTTGATGGATTGGCCTGCAGCCCCTCCCATCTTCCCTTCGTGGAGAGGAGGCCCTAGCTTGTGGAAGAAAGGTTATCAATCCATCCAGCTGAGGTCAGCCCTCAGCCGGGGTCTGGTCATGGTGGGCTCAGAGGAATATGACAGTTCAGGATGACCCAAAAGCAGTACAAATATGACTTTGGACTCTGCAGAATACTTCTTTTCACATTTGCTACATTGGACTTAAGTGCGTGTCTGGAATATGTAGGCCTAATTGAAGTTAATCTAGCCTATGGGCTCCACATTCCCATAGGGGAATAAGGAAGTGAAAACACAGTAAAACACACTGACTTTCCCTGGCCTGTTTCTTCCATCCTGAGTTCACTGTGGATGAGTCCCAACCTATGAGGCTCCCCCACAGTAAAAGCTCAACAATTAGGTGCTCAAAAAGCGAAAAATCCGGGTGGCCCATAGTGTCAGAACCACCTTCTAACAAGCTGGCTCTGTATATACTATACCAAAATGAGGTATAGTGTGCACCGAGTCCAGTGGAACCCCAAAGATAGGCAGAGGTAAAAGTAGATAGCACCTCACTCTATTTGTGGTAGTGTGGGTGCGCAGTAAGGCTTTATCAGAGGGTAGTGTTAAGCATTTATTGTACACACTCAGGCAAGAAATTATATCACACAGTCAATGACTAAACTCAGACCAATTTGTTTGTATAAAAATATTATTTTGTTATTGTCTTTCTAAAACCAAACCAGACCTGGTGCAGGTAAGTAAAATAATGCTTTGCAGAATCGTATGCAGTGATTTACAGTTGAATGCTGGTTCAACTGCAGTTGGTTGGTTTACAGGTAAATAAACAGTTCAAAATTACTTTTCAGTTAATGCACAGATTACTGTGCACGTTGCTTTTTAGATTACTTTTTAAGTTATTATTGCTAATCAGTGTGATATGCTTAGATATCACACTGACAAAGAAAAAGCGCAGCACACATGCACTCAGTAAAATAATTCAAAACACTTATCAATAATGAATAAATATGAATAAAGTTTTATGAAAATAGTGTGTGCACTGGAGGGGCTCTGCAGGCCACCTAATTCAAACAAGAAAAGCAAAATACCTGGAAATGTATCTAGGTTAATCAAGTGCACTACAATAATGTCACCAAAATGGTGTACCAAAAGTAGGCAAAATGGTACTCGTTTTTAAGTCCACTGTCACAACAGTAATCCAAAAAATATATCAATATTTCAAAGTGTCCATAAAGTTCCAAAGAATTTTCCAGAAACAGAAATGCATCAAGGTCTATTTTAATTCAGAATCCTCATGAATGAAATCCCACGATGCACAAAAGAAATGGCTTGTATACAGCATACAAAAACAAAGACTTCATGAATCCCAATGCATTTCGGGCTGATAATCGCCCTTCATCAGGGGTATCTGAAACAAGTAAATATGCAAATTTAAACATTCAAAGCTATCTGCTAGTTGTGTTAAATAACATAAAGACTGACACATAGGCTCAAGCAGTCAGACAAAAGAAACTACATGGAGTGACAAAAAAGCTCTGCCTTTACTAAACCATGCTCAATGAAAGTAAAATAAAATAAAATGAAATGAGAATGCAATGTGCAACCTTCATGAAAAAAACACAAACATCAAGACCCAAAAAAAAGAGAAAGGAGTGCCCGGTATCTCCAAATCAACTGGTGGTGCTCAATGAAACAAATGTGCCCGTGAGCTAAAAACGTGAGTCAATACAACCGTGATGCCAAAAGATGCCACAGCTGCCAAGCTCAGAACCCAAAAGAGAAAGTGAAGAACCAGCTAACGATACTAAATGAACCACACGTACCTATCGACAAAATTGTGCAAACATATTGCCTGAAAACCACAGCCAACAGGCTCAGAGTGGATGCTGCCAAAATAATCATATAACAAATTAAGTGAAAAAGTTGCTATCATGTGAATATACAAACGCAACAAGGCAAGAGCAAGCCTGCTTACCAACACCTCAAGGAAGAAACGGTAGCAGTAATCGCCTTAAAAAACGACCAGTGAATACCTAAAATTGAAAAGAAACCGCTATGAAATTGCGGAAAGATATGACGAGAAAACAACAACCAACGAAATTAGAGAAAACCAAGTACCTTTCAAGTTCAGTATAAGAAGCCTCTCGAAGTTGCCTTTTTCCAACAGTGCAGGATACGCGTGCAGACTGACGCAAAAGCGCGCCAGAGAAATACCCCTGACGCGACGACTGAAGCAACAAACTAGGGGTTGTTATTTTTACATTGGCACAGTGCTGGTGATGCTTGCCTTATGTGTGTCACACATGTGATGGTAGTTACATCGTATTTTCGAAGTCATAATCACTGTTGTGGGCATTTGTCACAGACTACACACTGTTGTCATGATGTTAGGGCGGATGTATTTTGCGGACATACCTAATGTTGGTGTATGATGGATGTGTGGCGCATCACCCATGCCATGGGTGGGGGTGGCAGTAGTGCTGGCAACAGGTCCCCTATGGGTGGGGGTGGCAGTAGTGATGGGCAACATAAGCCCTATGAGGGGGGGCAGTAGTGATGGGCAATAGGTCCCCCATGGGTGGGGGTGGCAGTAGTGATGGGCAACATAAGCCCTATGAGGGGGGGGCAGTAGTGATGGGCAACAGGTCCCCCATGGGTGGGGGTGGCAGTAGTGCTGGGCAACAGGTCCCCTATGGGTGGGGGTGGCAGTAGTGATGGGCAACATAAGCCCTATGAGTGGGGGTGGCAGTAGTGCTGGGCAACAGGTCCCCTATGGGTGGGGGTGGCAGGAGTGCTGGGCAACAGGTCCCCTATGGGTGGGGTGGCAGTAGTGATGGGCAGCAGGTCCCCTATGAGTGGGGGTGGTAGTGGTGCTGGCCATGCAACCCCTATGGTGGCCTGTTGCTAGTGGACAGGATATGGATCCCCTGGGTGTGTGTGACATTTGGCGGGTACGTGTCGTTTGTTTGTGTGGTGGGTGTCTGACTTACCGTCTGAGCCGTCCGTGTCTGTTCCTGGTCCGGTCAAAGATGTACAGTAGTGATATGACCTGCGCGATGGGATTCATGATGTGTTCGTCTCGTACATGCTGCTTGTTGCTCCGTCTCGTACCCGTTGCAAGCTGGTCCGTCTGGTAGCCGTGGATTGAGTTCTGGCGCGAATCGTACCGGATATGCTTCTTTTCCGGATGCTGTGACATGCCGTACGTGGCGACCCGTCCAGCACATATGATGTGCGCATCGTATTTGTCCGGCCGGAAACTGCTATGGATACTGCTTCCGGGCGACAAGGTTCGGCGTTCGGAGTTACAGCTCGGACGGAGAATGAAGCTTGAAACACAGCCTACCTGTCGGTCGGATTTTTGTCAGTTATGCGCATCGTACTTCATCGCCAGGACGGACCGGCTCAGGGTACGAGTCGGTCGCAAGGTAAGGCTACGAACAGCTCTCAGAGAGATGTCCGACCCGGATCCGAATCGACCCCAAAGTGTTAAACATAAATCAATAATCACCAAACCAATACAATAAAACCATCAATCCGCTACCAAGAAATTCTGAAGCAGCGCTGAGGACAAGGTTTACATATTCTCTTTATGTCACAGATTCTTTTTCTCATTCATACACTCATTCATTTGTGGGGCTCATAACACCAACGCACTCGTCACTCAACCAAACTCACTCGAATCTGCACACAGGAGAATAAGGCGCTGGACATGTGGGTACCTTATTACCTATCAGGATTACATTTCATTCACATTATATACACATTCTATATACATCTTCAGAATCCTGACCTTAACATCAAGGCACTACACTACTTGGTCGATGGACCAATTAGTTGTACTGGTTGATGGTGAATTAGAACCAGCGAAGACACAATTAAAGCCTAGGAAACATTTGGTATTTTCTATAATTAATTAAAGAACGACAAACTAATTTCTTATTATTTCAATTGTTATTTATCTAATTAATAAAACTTCTTACATTTGCATTTATTAACTACAGCTCATAATATAAATTTTGAATTTTATAAAGAGAAATCAAACATTTAGAAAATAATCATTAATCAGGAAAAATGCAGTTAATCAGTTACCAATTAGCAAACGATGATGGCCTCAGATCAAATAGAGAGTTCTCCGCATTCTCAGGTAAAACTCCCTGGACAGGCTGTCTGACCCACATCGAAGGATCAAACTGTCAGGCAGAAATAGAGGATGCACAGCAAAACTCTTCTCCCAAACACCAAATAAACCCAAGGCAAACCAATGAATCAACACCAGCTCAATGCAACCCAACGGCACGAACAATCAACCCAATTGGCGACACCCAATGGCGGATGAGGGCCTCTTATACCCTTTTTTCCATCTTACTTCATTCTAGCACGGTAACATTTAGGGGCAGAGAAAATGTTCTGATTGGACAGTTCAGGGTTATCTGTAGGTTATTGAAAGTTTCCCAGCGCAAAACCAGTTCTTCATGACGACTTGGCATAGGAAGGCACAAATTGTTAAGTTTCGTTCTGGCTCTCAGTCGAGAGCAGCGAATGTAACACTTCAAGGCAAAGAAGTCATATTGTCACAGGTTCTGTATTGTCTTTTCCGCTGTTCCCACATAGTCATCTATTGGCAGGCTAACAAGTCCCTATCCTTGACAGGGTACATGGTGTCAAGAGTTCAGGTCATTTGGTGATCCCCACAGCCATCTGGACATGCGCAGAAATGATCGCGCTCACATGGTGGCATCTGCTTCAGAGAACGCCATCTTGGGTACTGCGGCCTTTAAACCCCCACTAATCCCAATATATATTCGTATTTTCCTAGCTATAGCAACAATTAAAGCGATGATACTTACCATTTCATGATTTTAAAGCACAAACGGTCACAAAGCAACATATATCATGCAATTTTACTATTTCACTACAATCTAAGGTCAGTTTGCGTACCATAGTTAATCAGTTAATTATTCAGCCATGCAATTAGCAATTTAGTCCCACGTGTATTTCGTGTTTATCAAGAAGCAAGGGTTGATTAGTAAATTTTCACTGCAAACATGTTACTTGAATTAATTTTAGAATGATTACGTAATTAATTACATGCAAATTAGAGGAGGTATACAAAATTTAGTTTTACCTGCTCCATCAGATGCTGTGACATCACGCACCATGATGTCACTTGCATATTGCCTAACTTGTTTAGTCCCCCACTTCTGTTTTTTAAGGACTTCTGCTCTGTGTGGAACAATAGGACTCCAAAGATATGCAGCCAGACCTTTAAGTTTAGGGGTATTTCTGCATTACACCCAAGAACTGCAGTTAAAAATGATGCCTTTTAGCCAATATCATTGAAAAGGGTGAGGTAGAATACACGGTAGGACCCCTTTTTCCTAAAATGTTCATGGTAGGTCCTTCCAACCTCTCCCCCCCCCCCCCTTCCCCCCAGTGCTTAATTTGAGCCCTGGCGCTTGTGACAGTCTGCCACAAGGTGGTGCAGTCTGACTAATTTAGAGATGACCACAACAGTAGGTAATTGCAATTTCATTATACATTAAAATGACTATCACCGGCCACCCAAGCCATTCTTATAGCTTTCGAGGCCTGAAATATTTCACATAGCTGCCAAGGTTTCAGAGTGCTTATGTGTGACATTTTCATAATTTCAGTGTAATTATGAGTCACATTTAACAACTCTGAGTCATATTTTTTCATGAGCAAAATCAAGAAATGAAGACAAGGGAAAGATATAAATATCAGAAATTACACTCATTGAGCAAGAGAAACTCTAACAAGATCTTAAAACTGCTTTAAAGCACCAGAAATGGAAGGGCACTAACCTAGTAAACAGCAGTAACTTGCAGCTAATTCTCTTAAAATAGTTTTGCGAGTAAGCGTGGTTCATGTTCTTTTGTGAAAACTGTCACCAGACAAAACGCTGATCTTGCTCCAGCGCTCTGTTATTCACCAGAGTTATCTAGACATTTTTATTGTTGCATGAAAACTACTGGACACCCAAAGAATCCAGGCCCAGAATTGTCACTCTAGGTCCACAGAGCTTTCCAAAGTATGTGTCGGGACACGGTACTGTGTCGCCTGACATAGTACCGCCAGGGGCACCCCTCTGTCCCCCCTCCCCCAAAATGCATACCCAAATAACACACACACAGACTGTTGAGTTGGGTAAAATTTGCTGCAGGTTTATTACATATTACAATATGTAATGGGTGGGTTATCTTACGGGCGATCCAAGGGCAGGCAACCAACTGGGCCGCCTGCCCGCCTGATGAGCCGGGCAGCGCGGGAGTGAACCCCGTCTTTGCTGCCATCCAGGTGATTCTTTTCTAGGATCACGTGCCGTTGGTAACTTCTACTCACGCCCCCCCCTCACGGGGCGGAGCGTCGCATAGCAAACCCTCTGGTTGTTCAGGCCCACAACGGCCTGCAGGACTAGTGGGGCGCCGACACGGCTTCCGGGACCCTCCCCTGAGGCTCCTCGGTTTTGGCTCAGGCACCCCCTATGGTGCCGCGCAGAGGTACCCTTTGTACCGGCCTGCTTCCAGATCGCCCTGTAACACTGCCTGCAACGAAAAAAGAAACATTACAACGCTCTGAAAACCCCCCCACCCGACCCCTACGCCGGGTAAGCGGTAGGGAGGGATGCGGCGTGGTGGGCGACACAGAGGTCACCAGGAGGGTGGGGGAAGGCTAAATAGCCTCCCCTTCCCCACAGGGGCCAGGAAGTGACGCGCTTGTCCGTCATATCCGGCCAGCACGAGAAGAGGGGGACACCGGTCGGCGTCCCCACCCCCTCCCCTTGGGAGGGGGTGGGGAGGGGTGACCGGTGCCCCGGCGGCACTAGGGCACTGACCGCTGTAGTGGCCCCCTGCGGGGGCCGCGGTCAGCGGCATAGTACCGCCAGGGGCACCCCTCTGTACCCCCTCCCCCAAAATGCATACCCAAATAACACACACACAGACTGTTGAATTGGGTAAAATTTGCTGCAGGTTTATTACATATTACAATATGTAATGGGTGGGTTATCTTATGGGCGATCCAAGGGCAGGCAACCAACTGGGCCGCCTGCCCGCCTGATGAGCCGGGCAGCGCGGGAGCGAACCCCGTCTTTGCTGCCATCCAGGTGATTCTTTTCTAGGATCACGTGCCGTTGGTAACTTCTACTCACGCCCCCCCTCTCGGGGCGGAGCCTTCACATAGCAAACCCCCCGGTTGTTCAGGCCCACAACCGCCCGCAGGACTAGTGGGGCGCCGACACGGCTTCCGGGACCCTCCCCTGAGGCTCCTCGGTTTTGGCTCAGGCACCCCCTATGGTGCCGCGCAGAGGTACCCTTTGTACCAGCCTGCTTCAAGATCGCCCTGTAACTCCGCCACAGTCCTGGAGGCGGCTCACCGCCACCGCCAGGGCCCCCTACCAGAACAGCTGCAGCCTCTTCTGTCTAGAGCTTCCTGCAAATTTAGATGCAGAGAACCATCCCAACTGGTTATGGATGGCCCCATCTGTATCCCAAAGCCCTTGACGCTAGCCTGGGTCAGATAGTGTCTGATGAAACAAAAGACCAGTCAGGCCTGGGAAGTTGTGCCAAGAACTATCCACCCCCATGAGGGAAAGTTCCACTGCTTGAATTGCCTCAGCCCCGAGCCAAGTCTGGGCGGGGGCGATGCCGACTCCCAGGCTCACAAAGCCCCATCTATTTGCTGCTCTCACCTAGCTGCCGTCCTACTAGCGCCGAGTGTTTCTGAACACCAGCGTGCCCATCTAAGGGACAGCACCCACTCGCTAGGTGACTACTCCCCGACCCGCCTGCCTACTCTGGCTTAAGGCAAGGAGGATTAAACTTAACTTTGAACGGTCCCTGTGCAAGCCAAATGAAGGCGCGCAGGAATGTCCATGACTAGGCGTCCTGCGACAATGAGCCAGGCTGCCCCCAGCACTTGCCCTGCAACCCTTCTCCCTGCAGGGAGTTTCGCCCACTCAGCTCCCTTTGGTGGAGCCCCCTAGGCATACCCGCCTGGAGACTGTCTAATTCAATACAGGGCGGCAATGTCAGTACTATGGTGCCTAACATTTGCTGCAGGCGATGCCACGCACCGCCTAGATCATGGGAACCTTAGGGAGCCCCGCATTCCCCCCCAGGCGTGACCTATACATGGGCCTGGCACCCCCCATATGAAGTGCTCCTACTGGGCTGTGTAATTGCGGCCCAGGATGACCTTAAACCATCAGCTTAGTGTGCTACCACAAACCGTCTTGGTCATGAGAACCTCAAGAAGCACACCGTATTCACCTGTGCGTACCCCCTGGGACCCGACTGGTTGCCTCTCTGTGGTGGTGAAGCGCGGGTGCCCCCGGGGCCCGCTGTCACTGACCAGCCAGTGTCTGTTAACCGCCTTGCTGTTACTTATCTATCGCCAACTGCCCTTACTCGGATTGGCGGAATGCTAGGTGCTTCCTAAGGACTGAGTATTTAAAGCTCCAACCTAGTTTGACCCCCAAAACTTATGGAAAACCACAGTAGTCAACATGCACTTTATGGTATATCTACCCCTGCGTTGACTATCCCCGTGTTAGTGATACGGTGACAGGAGGTGCCCCTTCCAATCTTCAGCCCCTAGTAGGAGAACCTAGGGGGGGCAGGCGAGCCTGTGGGGGACAGACGGGGAACCTTCTGTGCAACTACTTGCCCTTCTTTTTCGGAATAAAGGTAATGCCAGGACATTCGTACCCCGTTGCCACTAGACTCTAACGCAGTGTATACTGACTTTTATACGCCGCAGCACCCCTGTTAGATGGCACGACCACCACCCGCCTGCTGCCCTGGCTAAAGCGCGGGTAATTATGTCTTACGGGGGCGACCCAAACCGACCCATGGATGCAGAGGGATGCCCCACCCAGTGCCTGGTTTTCGTCCATTTGGTGCCAGCCGATGTTAGAATAAGGCCCTCGGGCCGGCTGCCACTCAGCGTTCGCAGCGCCTCTCTTTGTGTTGTAACTACGAGGGTGAGAGTGCAATTATACTTCCCACTGAAGGGCTGTTAACCAGTGGCAATGCAGGCAGGCCCTGGGCATGAAAACTGATCTTGAGTACGTCCCATACCCAGTCTATGTGTCCCATAACTCTTTTGCTACAGTATCCCAACCTGCCAAGGAGTTGGCCTGTACTTGGATGAGAGGACAGGGAATAACATACTCGGCACTTGTTCTGAAATAGAGAAGCTAACCTCCTAGCCTGGCGAATGACAGCACCCATGCATAAAAGCTCCTGTGCTAGTGGGAACAAAACCTTCACCTTTCCACTTCTGACTAATTGAATACCTTTCCCCGGTGGTATCTGGAGCTGACTAACATAAGGTGCTTTCTTTACCTGCCTACGCATAATCTGCGGTCATGTGACCTGGCTGGTGGAGAGCTATCTCTGAACCTACAGATATTGAAAACCCTGGAGCTGCCGCCATGAAAGCTTTTTAACCGAAGACCAGTGGACCGGGGCAGCTCCGGGAGTTCGTACTCACAAAGCTGGGTCCTGGGAACACCGACGCCTTTAGGGTATCGGGGATGTTCAACCTGGTATGCCTACCTGCACAGCTTCCCCCCTTACCATCACTAGCCGGTTTCACTGGTAAAACAGAAACCTCCTGTATGCTAAGTGGGAGGGTCACCTGTTATTTCTGTACTAATAGTGAGCTGCTGCTGTGTAACCATGTTGAAAACGCGCCACCACCCTGAATATTGTATGCAAACTCATTTTTAGCAATTGGAAGGGTGTGCCCATGTACTGTCAGTACCTTCCCTTGGGTGGGCATAAAAAGGGGGGGTGCTGGGCTTTATCAAAACCAACGGGCCCTCAATTAAGTGTTTACCAAGGGCAGCTGCTAATACTACCGCCTGTGCTGTAGTACGCAAATAGGCATTCCTCCTCTAACCTTAAAATGCCATGGTGAGCACACCTGAGCCAAAGTAGCTGCTTTTAGTCCCCCTTTGCGACTGGCCAGTGCAAAATTGCAGCGTGTCCCTGCAAGAAGCCTAAAAGCCCTTGCATTTTATCGGTAGCATGTATCCACTGTGTGCTGGCACTGCCTCAGCTGTGGGCAGCTGGGTCACTGGATCTCAGTATGCCCGCAGGGCTGGACTACGACTATTTGTTTATTTGAATTATTTATAGAGTTTTTATATGGTGCGAGCTGCAACCCGAGACGTAGAGTCACCGAACACTTTACATGAGCACCAATTCCGTAACCTGGGGACCCTACATAATGTAAGGCACAGGGATGTTAAGTAATTTGCCCAGGATTCCCGGCTGTTGGGCATCGTTGCAGAGACTACAACAGGGTAGCGATGCCCTCGAGTTGGCTGGAGCGCAACAGCGCAACATGGCTGTCCCGCTGTGGGCTCTATGCCTACATGGAAGCCTGTAAACAGATTCAACATAAACCTAGAACCTCCAGCGCTGGCAAGCATCGGGGCAGCCATGGAAAGTATAAATCGGGCAATGTGCAAGTAGCCGGCAGCCGAGGAGGACGGAACCAGGGCATAAGGTCCCAGTTTCCTAGAGCCGACCCATTATCCTATGCCCTATCAGGGATAGGCCCCGGAATGCCTCAGGTACGCTTCCATTCTGGAATGACGGGCTGGGCAAGAACTGTAACTGCACACACCCGACCTACGCCCCTTTTTAAAATTAACATTTGCCCAACTGGTGCCAATGGTCATGGCTGGAGGCCCATAAGACCTGGCCGCGACTGGGAGATGGGGGCTACCTCACTGTGAGGGCCTCGCTTCCGGAGAGGTTGGACACATGGCCTGCCGCCAGGGGGGGTTTCTGCGCTTAAACAGCTGCCCATTGGTCCCTAAGGAATTGCCCCTGGGTTATGCCATCATGCTGGCCCTAATTCCGACCCAGCCTAAATCTTAACCAATCTGTCAGAGACCCCCACGCATCCTGAAGGATGCAGCGCTTTACCGTTGCCTGATATTTGTCGCATTGCTAGATGCATCCCAACGTATGTTACCAAAGGAGCACTGCACCAACGCAATCCCTTCTATTGGCTTTGTCAATGCTTGTAGTTGCATATGATACTGGGCAGCACTTATGGCTGTGGTGCATTGTATATAGAAAGTGCATCCATTTGGAAAGGTGAAACTGGCGCATATGCTTTAGTAAACTTTGGGACTTCAACCTACCAAACACATACAGCAGGGCGCCTGTCCTAATTACCACCTGCCCCACATGGGCATGGGGGGGGACATGACATGCAAAGCGTGGTCGACCTCGCCCTCCAGTGCCCCCGCAGTGCTGTGCAAGTGACCACACTGTGGGCATAGTGCTGGAGACTACCTACCCGAATGCTGGGACCGCCAAGAGCGTCAAATAAGAGGAGACTCTCTTTCTGCGCTCAACCATGTCCTACCTTTGCTCTAGCAAACAACTCAATTGGCGACCGTGGATTGTGCTTGGGCCGCCAATCGTGCGGTATCCTTTTCCCGGACTCGGCACCTTAACTGCCCCGGCTAAAAGCACCTGGCGGGCCGGCGCTTTGTCTTTCAAAGAGAGAAAGCCTCGAGACCGCAGGTGCACACAAGTTGTCCCGTTGTCTCCCCCACCGCGCGTCTCCTAGTAGCCCCAGACGCAAAATTATATAGCACAAGCACGAACCGAAGGTAGTGGCGCGCTTAACGTGGGCACCGTGTTTGCATTCCCATTCCAAAAGGGGGGGATTAAGTGAACCCGGAGGGATGAAATGCCCGTGCGACTCGCCAAAGCAAGATTTTTTTTTATTTTTTATTGCTGCATATTTATATAGCGCGACTCGAACCGCAGGTATTGGAAATGCCTACAACACCTGGTATTCCCAGGCGGTCTCCCATCCAAGACCTAACCAGGCCCGACCCTGCTTAGCTTCAGAGATCGGACGAGATCGGGCGCATTTAGGGTGGCGTGTCCATGCGAACCGAAGGCTCCAAAGCGAAATCCGCCAGACCGCAAATGTCCTGCACATTTATACAGCGCGGTCTCGACCCACTGCACTGGAGCGCCAACCTGAGCACCGTGCCTGCATTTGCAAAAAAATAAAGATGAAATGAGCCCCGTAACAGCAAGACTCCTTCATTGTTGCATCCTTCATAGCGTGAACTCGAACCGAAGGCCCCCGCAGTGGCAGTGTGGCCCCGGTCGCAGCGCTTGCCCTACCTGTTGTCCCCTCCCCCCGGCCCGACTCGATCTTGCCTCCAAAAGACGGCTCCCAGAGGACTATGGCGATCAGAGGCTGTGGGCCGCAAAAAAGGAGATCTAGTATTTGTAAAGCGCAAGCAGATATGCGAAGGCATCACGCGCTGGCAGCTTGTCAGGAAGATTAAGCAATCTCTAGCCCAGAGACATATGGTGCTGGGTTGATCCGCCGCCGGTGCCGTGGCTCGAACCTGACCCTCTGATTCCAGCCTCCGTCACCCAGGCCGCGGCGCTACCCTACTTCCCGAAAAGTCTTATTTGCAACGCCGCTCCCCACGGGACGGATTACTCTTTCCGGGAACCTTTACAACGTACCCGTTCTTCACCCATCCGCCAAGGTCAAGCCCCTCCCGTCTGGACTCCGAGCGCGCGCCTGCTTTAGGGGTGACTTCTTGCACTTGCGGGTTCGGACGTTTTTCTGGAGCCCACTGTCGGCTCTTCACTTATAGGTGGAACTATCACCTCATCTATATTTGAGCTTGGGAAACATCAGACCCAATTGATTCCAGTTCCCAGGATAAATCGTGCCACAAAGACGCTGACACCCCGGGGCGCAGGCACAGGAAAATAGGGTATCAGAGCGCTTTACTTAGCACCAGTTGCATTGGTGATTCGCCCGGAATCACCGGTTATTCAGCGTCATTGCCAAGACTCAAACCCAGTTCCCCGGGTTCGAGGTCAACCCCCTAGCCGTTAGGCCAACTCCTCTCCCCGACACGTAAGTGCACAGCGGGGCCTGTGGTGAAGGTGCCTGCCATCCTTAGAGGGCAACGGGTCGCTGTGTAGGACAACGGGTGCAACGCGCCCTGAGTCATGGTGGGCCAGGGGGCAGTGCCCAGCCCTGTGGCGCGGGCGCACAGTGCACCGCGCGGTGAAATGGAAGGAGCTCCAAGGAGCGTTGTGATGTCAGCGTTTCTGCCCCATAGGCGGCCTTTCTCTTCTTTGTCGGCCGGAGGAGCGGAGACCTGTCTGTGCACATAAATGCCCGTCGCAAGGGCCGAACACGCTAAATCCGCGTGATGGCAATGACATCATCGTGACGCCAAATTACTATCTGGGGTATCGATAGCGCGAACTCGACCCGAAAGTATTGGAGCGCTTTGCATGGCACCGTATTTACATTACACATTCAGGTGCGGGAAGCTTAAGTAATTTGCTCAGAATCACAGGATGTGGACGCGACCTCGAGACTCGAACCGTGGTTTCCCGCACCAGAGGCGGCAGCGCAACCGACGGACCACATCCTCTCTGTTATAACAAACACCCAATAGCCTATTACATGGCGCGCGCTCGACCAGACGGTCCTCTAGCGCTAAAATGAGCCCCGTGTTACACATCGCTGAGACTCTGTGCCGGCGAGCCCAGTATGCCCTGTAATGCCCCCAATCTATAACCAGGCGGGGCTGGGGGGGGGGGGGTCGATGCGTGCCACGGCTGCTGCGGCGTTAAGGGGGCAATTCACACAGGCTCGCGCACCCCTTCGCCCAACCTCCCCGCTAACCGCTGCTCGACTGCCGAGGTCTAGACCAGCACCCGGAGGCGCGGGGCCCCAACTCCCCCCCGCAGTGGCGGCTCGGACAAAACAAACTTTCTAAGTCGCTAACTTCCTACAAAGTACATTATTAACGTATGACTCACCCTGGAGGCATTGGAACACTTTAACTTGAAATTATATCCCAACCGAAATAGTTTGCGTGCCACGGTATACTATGCAGTGTGGCCACCATTTCCTGCACAGGGAAATTACGTGATTTCCCGAGAGCCACACACGGACCCAACTCGAAGGAAATTAGGGTGCTGACCTGAGCAACCGGGTCACAGCGCGAACTCGACCTGAAGGCCTTAGAGCGCTGGGTATGAGCCCCTTATTTACGTCCGCCTTGAAGCACGGGGAGATTAAGTTCCTCGCCCAGTGTCACAGTGCGGCTCCCCCCGAGGGTATTGGAGCGCTGTGCCTGAGCACCGAAAGTACATACATATTCAAGCACAGGGAAATAGAGATAAGTTAAGCGCGGGCTCGACCCAAAATTAATCGGAGCACTGAGCGTGGGCACCGTATTCCCATGCATCTCTGTGCACGGCGAGATTAGTAATTTGCCAGAGCCGTGGGGGGAACGCTAACTCGACTCTCACGCAAGTCGGCAGCGCCGCCGACGGACCACCTCAACCGCCCTCAAAACTCGCCACCCATGTATCGATCTTGCGCCCCCTCCGCCCGTGGCAATCCATGCCACAGGGCCCCGTCGACCTGGTACTGCCCAGGGACAGGGCCGGGCCGGAGTGGGTGCAGCAAGACTCACCGTTAATCAAGAAGCACGACGACCAAGCGACGACCTAGAGCGGCGATGCGGCGTATGCGGCGTGGTGGGCGACAAAGAGGTCGCCAGGGGGGTGGGGGAAGGCTAAATAGCCTCCCCTTCACCACAGGGGCCAGGAAGTGACGCGCTTGTGCGTCATATCCGGCCAGCACGAGGAGAGGGGGACTAGAGCACCGACCGCTGTAGTGGCCCCTTGCGGGGGCCGCGGTCAGCGGCATTCATGGGTGTGTCGCGCGACGGTGCTCTCTAATCAAGCATGTACGTCCGTCTTAAATCTCTAAGACAAACGAACATGCTAGTTAGGACCTACGTACATTCTCGTGCGTCATTACGTCTGCGCTGCATACTTTGGAAAGCTCTGGCCAGGTCTCCCTTCTGCGGGTATCTTTGCTGCGGGGCCTGAGCTCTGGTCCCGTGTCCGGCAGGAAGCTGTGGGGGCCGAGGCGCAGGATTGGCTGCACAGTGAGCGCCGAAGATAAAGCCGTGGCAGAGCGGTCGAAGATGATTGACATGAATCTGCGGGAGGACGCGGTGCGGGAGGTCAAGCTGCTGTGTAAGGGGTCGGGGGGTGGAGGGGGCGAGCCGGGCGGTTTTAAAAAGACCTACTTTCAGTGCTGCAGGAGTGGTATTACCGGGGGTTGACGAGGGGTCCATGATCAGGAGGATACTTAAATAAGAGGTCGCAGGCCATGGGGCCATTTTTACCAGCCCTTTTCTACCTTATTCCATGTCCCTCTCTCACTTACACACACCCAACACCCCAACCCTTTTGGTTAAGACATGTCATTAAACAATCCCTAACGCACGGCTAATGCAACATGTTCACTGCTCTTTAGCAGTCACTGCTGCAAGCTGTTTCAGGCAGTACTCTCACCCCTGCACCCTGCTGTATACAAAAAGCTGAACTAAAACCACAGGCTTTTCCCACTGAACGATGTATTACTTTTAATACCCGACAAAGCAAAATGACAACTATCAATTATTTAACAAATCCTCTCAATTATCTCACAGCTTTAATGACTGCCGCTGAAAACAAAAACTAAAAATCAATATTAGTCACTGCCAGTAGCACAAGAAACCAAACATGAAAGTTATATGTTTGTTTAGCAGGTCTATCGTAAGTACATTTGAGCTCATTACAATATTTAACAAATTAGGGCCTTAACATGTATTTATTTTTTTAAATCCTGCCACAAAGAAACTGGCAACAAGGAGAAATGCGGCAGTAAATCTGTTCTACTCAACTGGTTGCAAAGTCTGTATTTTAAAATATCATGGGGTTAAGGCACCTGTGGCAGAGATCTTTGTGTGCTCAGTAAAGCTCAGGAAATAATAATAATGGTAAAATAACTATTTGCTGAAGAGGTTTGTGTTTTGTCTAGTCCCAGTTTTGGATCAAAGTAGCATTGAGGGTTAATAGGTCTCCTGGAAAGCACATTATGTAACGCGCAGATGACAGATTTTTATGGTATGTAAATGGGCAAGTGAGTTAGCGCTTTGAACACAGAGATCCTTTTGTCACTTGCAGTTCATAAATTGTAATTCTTGTAATATAGCACAGTGAGCCAAGAAGGACATGTGGCTCCTACACCTTGTAACTCTCCCCGTCTTATGTAACACTCCCTTGATTTACACACATCATTTATTGTCAATGTATAATGTGTACGTATAAAGCGCTCTGACACTCTACAATGGGATTAGTAGCACTATAGCGCTGTAGAAGAAACAAAACAAAATAGTGGCATTTAAATTGTTTGTGTAAATACTGGGACAGACTAACAAATCTGACATTCCCACACATGCATATCTCTTATATAAAAGGACTGAAGACAAAAGCATGCTTGCCTCTTGTGTGATGTGATGTGATAAGCTGTGTGCCTTCGTTTCTCCTCCATTTCATTTAGATGTGAGGCTCCTGATAGCTCCCAGCCAGGATACTCCAACAAAAGGAAGCCTGATGGCCCCTTAACTTCGACCTTTGTTATAGGCCCAGCTGGAATCTGATAAGCCCCTTCCCCGCCTGTACATTGCTGCTTGGAACAAAAGCAAACAATGTGCAGGCACTGTTAAATGTGTCCCGGTGTCTAAAAATTGCACCAAGACAAGTTTACCATATTTCTGTGGGGCCCAATCTCATAGCAGGGTAGACTGCGATCACCCTGTGAAAAGAGTGGATAGACGCAGTCTACCCTCAACTTGTGCCCAGTCTACTACATAGTGCCAAGAGATGCATGTGTGTCTCTTGACGCTATGTAGCAGCTATTGCTCATTTTAGTAATGATGAAGTTCACCTGTATGCCCTAATACTGAAAAGCAAGTAGATAGGTACATAGTACATTTCCTTTACAACGAACCATGAAGCGGTGTTTAGGAAATTAATAATATGCTAGTTAAAACAGGTGCATTAGGAAAAATGAGGCCCAAGCTCCTAACTAGCAGGAAGGCCATTTATTTTCTTGATCTATGCGTAAGTGGATGAGCTCAAAGGGGTTAGTACACATCACTTATCATGTTGCTCGCTCGGTGAGTGAGGTGAATAATAAAGCCGATCTACAAAGAAAACGAATCAACAGGGTTGTGGCGGGCGGGAGGAGATGGAGTGAGTGAAAACACCAGCACTCGTGTGGAGTGCTCAAAGACAAAGAAAATAGTAGCTCCTATAACGGGAGCAGTGGATGGACCCAAGCACTTGGTCCATGTTCAGGGGGAGGGTCAAACACAGGAAGAAGCATGACACTTTTATGCTATGGACTAACGGGAACGACGGATATGAGAGCGCGATGGAGAAAACAAGTGGTAGGCCTATGGGCGGGCTGAAGCCCACAGATTGAAAACATGCTGTTCAAGACAGCACATGCGCAGCCTAGACGGGACCTAAAAAAAAGGACAGAATGTGACAAACAAGGCCAACATGCTTAAAGTTGATTATTATATAATAGCTCACCAGCAACTTAATATTTGGCCCAATACAGGAAATAGGTTTTCTTTTGATAACGTGGTGAAACAAAAACTCCACAACCCAACCAACAGTTGATCTAATGTACTGCCTTGTGTTTTTTTAACTGGGAATTATTCTAATTTGATCCACATGTTTCTTTTTAGTACTTAAAAAGGAAGAAACGTTTGCCAAAACCAACACTCCATATGCTGGGGGGTGCCCTTTTTGTGCTGTAAATCACTGGGGCATGTGTCGATGTGTGCATGATTATATTCTTGTTTCAGGCACAAACCTAACCTTACTCCCTGTTTTGCCAGTCACTGTCTTTGTTAAGAACAGATTCACAATTGCTTTATTAAACCTTCTTGCTTTCTCCAATTTGATTGAAAATGCACCATTTGCCCACTATTTTTTTAAAACCCCCCCCGAACACTTCTGTGGTGATTCCGGCTCACTCGCTACGCTCGCATTACGTGTCACTAAAGCAGGAATGTCAAAAAAGTGTGTCCCCAACATGAAAAGTTTGGAAACCTGTGCTCTAGGAGGAGTCTGGTGGTCAGTAGTTGTGTTGCTACTATCATTGGCAGCGTAGCTGGGCAAAGTGTGGTGCAAACTACAGTGACCGCCTGACGAGCCCGGGAAACTTTATATTTAAAAAAAAGTCGCTTGTGCAGAATAGGGTGTTTTTTACCGGAAGTTGCTGGCTGCTGCACGTTGTGTCTTGGGCGCTCTTCCTGGGTTTGCTCGACAGCCGTTCAGATGACTCATGTCAGAGGCGGGGCCGGGTTCACACCATGTTCTAGTGGCGTCTGGAGCTTCGCGTCAGCCGGAGGTGATGGGGTGGGGGATGGGGGGGGGGCCACCTGGGGGATTGGGGGGGGGGCACCTTCACTAGCTGGCAGAACCGGTTCGAACATCTCGTCTGCTGCTCCTGAGAGGTAAAGGTGGGGCGAGCTCCATATTTTCCACCAATAAAATGTTAAAATGCATTATACTACAAGCGGGGGCACCAGAGGGGCCTAAGGCCAGTGAAAAGGGAGAGGAAAGTAAAATGATCAACATTTGTAAGGCCTTTCAAAACTGAGAGAGCAGTGCGTGCACATTTGTGTCTGTGTGTAGGTGAAAGGTCGTTCTGAAATCTGATAAACACCTCACCATACCTGACTCAAACTGCTTACACCCAGCTGGTTACCAGAAACTGCATGTATTAGGGGGGTGTGAGACCCCAAAGCTACACCCCTGACCACACTTTATTTGTTGAAAAAGACTGGTCACAAGTTTATTTATAATGTCTTTGCCAAATACACAGATAGAGTTAAGTTAAGATCCTAGGGCCTTATTTATGGGATTTTGGCATAGTTCAACGCAGCAATAGAGGGGCATATTTACTAAAGAAGAGGCGGAGCGCGGCGTTGCTTAATGCCTCTCTTCGCCACTTCTGAAACGCAGGGCTGCACCATACTTACAACAATATGGTGCAGTTGTGCACTTCCCCCTTCGCTGGCACTAAATTCCAACTAATTTTCCTACTTTGCTTGTATGCTGCTCTGTACAACACACGTCCAGTGTTGAAAAAGTTTTAAAGTTTGCTAGGCATAGTATTTTGTACTGCAATGTTATTCTTCCAGTACAGGACTATGCTAGAAATGACAAAGACAGCACTTGATTTGAGTTGGCTGTTGGTTGCTACTGGGTGGCGTGGGCATCCTTTTCTGCCCACCAGCACTCTTTTGGTTCTCCTGTGGGCCACAAGTGCAGTCCCAGAAAACTAATTCTGTCCAAATTTTTCTTCTTTATCTTCACTGCAAAAAGGACATCAGCCAATGAATATAGTTTAAATACTCCCTTGAAAACGTTACACTTGACATGGCTCATTAACCAGTCAGCTCACATCTAGTCCCTTAAGTACAAGATACACCATGTTTCCTCCTCTTTCTTTGCTTCTGAAGCAGGGAAGATCAGTGCTACTATGGCTTGTCTCTTTCTTTCCATGAGAAAACAGTCCATATTCGCCCCTTAAAGCACAAGTCATGGGTGATGACTTATCACACTTTGATTCATCACAGGAACCCCTGTTCTCAGATGCCAACAAGAGGAAGTTCAAAGAGAAACAGCCCATGGTTGAACCGCAAAACCAGTCTGTGGTCTTCACATTCAACCCAGATGGTGTCAATCATCTGTGGTTTGCAGACTGGGTACCTGTTCCGAAAGTGGCTGACTATCTGCACAGTCATCTTCGGAGGAGTTATGAGAAAGTAGTACATACCAGCCTTATGGTGGAATTTCGCCAGCAAGCCTTACCAGAGGAGGTTGCAGATACATTGGACATAGATCCAAATTAGGCGTCATTCATGCAAAAGCTCTCTAGTTACCCCACAAAAAGGTACCGATAGAGCCTGACTGGCATGCAAGGACAAACGTTTAGAACTCTCTGACCCACTGACAAAGATTTTAGAAATTACTTATCAAGCTAAGGAGTATGGAGGTAGTTATAGCAGATACCAGACAGGAGGTTATCGTGAAACAGCCGTAGGTGACAGTGGACCAAGTTTTATAGCTTGCGGTAAATCCTTTAACAAATGTAATATTGGGGTGCAGAGTACAATGTTTTCTGCACAATTGGCAATGTTGACACAGGTTCTTGACATGGTGCCAGGGTTCAAACTAGAGTTTTTTTGCTGCGCAAGTTCTATCACAATTCCACAGTGTGAGAAGTTGGCCTGGTACATGCTGTCCACTAGTTATAGTGGGCACCTTGCACCAGTCAATTCAATTCAATTCATAAAGCTTTATTCGGAGCTTAACACAAAGTCCATAAAAGCACTTGTATACATACATCAAAAAACAAAATAAACAGAACCAATTATCATAAATACAATCAATATACATTTTTAAAAAACCATTAAAATATCATGCTATTCCTAGCTTTGATCACTTGAAGGAGAAAGGTTGCAGTAAAAAAACAGACATCAGGATTAAGGTTAAAAAACAACTTCATTGAATCATGGACATTACGTGTACCATATTTTAAGAAGATAGGTTTTAGGAAGACTGAACGAAGATGACCATAAAATTTACAAAACTGTAAAAGTTGCATAGTACTTTGTGCAGATTTGTGATCACATAGACAGGGGCCATTTGGATATTTTTTAATAATGGGGAAAGCGACCAAATGGTGCACAATCCCCAACCGTAATCTGGTTAATACAAAACGGTGGGAAACTCTGTTAACGTAGCTCAAATATGGTTGGTAGCCAACAGTCTCGCAATACCTTCCATAAACCAAGCTTGTAGAAGAATGTCCACCCAACATCGCCCGCCCTTCAGAAATATGGCTCATGAAAATGAACTTCATTTCGCCCTTGGACAGACTAGAAGCAATATGTGTATCCTTTCTAATATCAAATCCATAGATTTCTGAGAAGCTATTGACTACAAATTTGATCCAAGGGATCCTCATATGATCATCCATTTGAAGACAATCACTAATGATTGCTCTGTTTAAAGATGTCTCATCCTTGGACCAAACGGCTCGCCATAACATTAGAGGTCTTAAAGTAATATTATCTGAGAGATGTTGTATCCCAAGCTCTCTATGCGTCAATTCGTTAGAGACAGATATTGGTAGACACAAAAGTCTCTTTAAGAAAAGGTTTTCTTCTACTTGGAGGCTTCGGGCTGAATAAGGGCCCCAGACTCCAGCACCATATAGAGCAATCGAAAGACATCTCATTTGGTAAATTGTTTATGGGTTTTCACGGTTTACTAACAGTAGTAGACAGGGCTTTGTGCCACAAAGTAACTCCTTTTTGATGCAAGCATTAAAATGAGAGATGTTTTTATTTCTCCAAACTTTTCCAACTTTGCTTGTATGCTGCTCTGTACAACACACGTCCAGTGTTGAAAAAGTTTTAAAGTTTGCTAGGCATAGTACTTGGTACTGGAATGTTATTCTTCCAGTAAAGAACTATGCTAGAAATGACAAAGACAGCACTTGATTTGAGTTGGCTGTTGGTTGCTACTGGGTGGCATGGGCATCCTTGTCTGCCCACCAGCACTCTTTTGGTTCTCCTGTGGGCCACAAGTGCAGTCCCAGAAAACTAATTCTGTCCAAATTTTGCTTCATTATCTTCACTGCAAAAAGGACATCAGCCAATGAATATAGTTTAAATACTCCCTTGAAAACTTTACACTTGACATGGCTCATTAACCAGTCAGCCTTCATCTAGTCCCTTAAGTACGAGATACACCATGTTTCCTCCTCTTTCTTTGCTTCTGAAGCAGGGAAGATCAGTGCTACTATGGCTTGTCTCTTTCTTTCCATGAGCAAACAGCCCATAAAAAGTTGGGGGTCACAGGTTGATGTTGAATGCAAAGAACATCAAAAAATGGATCTTGTATCGTCACTTCCATATGGAGGAAATCCAACAGAATGACTGGACGGTGAGACTGGACATCAAAGAAGCCTACCTCACAATTGGGGAGAGGAGTTGGCCTAACAGCTAGGGCGCTCGACCTCGGACCTGGGGAACTGGGTTCGAATCTCGGTAATGACGCTGAACTTCCTGTGATTCTGGGCAAATCACTTAATCTCCCCGTGCCTAACAAAAAACAAAAATAAATGAATGTGTGTCCTCATGTAACGTAACTGGTGCTATGTAAGGCGCTCTGATACCTGATTGGATTCAGGTCAAGTTTGTGCTATATAAAACTCTGCAAAAAAAAAAATGGACAGTCTTCCCACCTCACAGGCATTTTCTCCAATTTCAGTGGAGTGTGAAATGGTTCAAATTTTGTGCCATTCTCTTTGACCCATCAGCTTGTTGGTGTTTCACCAAGTTGATGAGATTAGTGGTAGAGACTTCATGAGTGAAAGGGGTGTGCCTGATTGTATACTTAGACACCCTCATTATCCTGGTACAAGACTGTACCACAACAATGCTTGACCTATCATGGGTAATTCATTTGTTTCAGGAGCTGGGAATTGTGATAGATGGCCCAAAGTCGATTTGGACCCCAACTCAGAATATATATTTCTTTGAGTTCCAGAATGGCTCTGTGAAGGTCCATTACCATCGCAAAATGTGAATAATATCCAGAAGGAATTGAGGTCAGCATTGTCCAAATATACTGTGTCATTGAGATTGTGGCCCCGTTGGCCTCTTTGATTCAAGTGATCTTCCTGGGCCCTCTGGATAACAGAGCATTGCAGAGGTTGAAAATGAGCATCCACGCAGGGGTCTGGCCTACACAGATCAGGAACACTTATCGCCGGAAGCTAATACAGAACTGTTATGGTGGCTTCAACGTACGGAGGCATGGAAGGATAGGGCCATCTTCTGGTGCAATTCGGACATAGTGATAGAATCAGGTGCCAGCTGATGGGGCTGGGGAACGAGGAGTGGCCCAGTGTTAACAGGTGGCCGATGGTCTCAGGAGGAATTGAGACTCCGTACCAATTGCCTCAAGCTTCTAGCAGGGTCCTTTGCCATGAAGACACTGCCACCTCAGAAGGCAAGTTGTTGCATTTTTCTGAGGATGGACAATACCTCAGCTGTAAGTTACATAAACAAGCTGGGATGTACAATATCGTGACTGCTAGAGGAAATAGCCAAGGGCCTTTGCCACTTTTGCCTTCAACATTACATCGCAGTGATAGAGGAGTACTGCTAGAGTCAGAGCAATGTGGTGGCCGACTGGAATTCCCGCTATGTGGCGGGCAACTGCATGAACCAACTATGGGGCCCTTGCATGTTAGATCTGTTTGCCTCGAGGTTGAATACACATCTAGAGATGTTTTTCAGTTGCAGAATGGATCTGGCAGCAAAAGCGACTGATGAATTCCTTCACAACTGGAACAGCAATTGCCATCATGTGTTCCCCCCTTTTCTGATGATCCTGAGACTAGCAGCTCAGGTGCGGAGACATGCTGCAGAAGTGATTCTAATGACTCTGACTTGGAGGTCCCAGTTGTGGTTCCTGGCTCTCCTAGAGATGCCTTGATGCTTGCCTATTGCAATTTTGTGTTTTTCGCTGCTCCTGCTGGATCGGTTGGCCCAACCGCATACCACCATACATATAGGCCATCTGAAAATGATGACTTGGAGAATTTCGGGGGTCGCTGGCAGATGTCAGGACTTTTGGACCAGGCTAAGTCCTTTATTCAGAATGCCTGGACATACAGCACCCACAAACAACATAGTGCAGAATAAAAGCAATGGACTGGTTGGTGCATCGAAAGGAGTTGGTGGATCCCATGGAGACAGAGGTGCACTTGGTTCTATTTTCTATCGGAATTGGCATTAAATAGTCTGGCTTACCGATCAATGAATAATTTTAAATGTGCTGTTCATGCCAAAGGAGTGGGAGAGCATCCTTTAGTTTGTAAAGTGATGAGGGGCATAAGATTTTCAAATCCTCCTCAACCCAAATGTTCTCCTTATGAGCTTGGGATGTTAAGGTAGTTTTATGATTTATGATTTATGATTTATGATTACACAGATATTTATCACGTAAAAAGTTATTTGCAAGACTAACACATTGTTTTGTCTGATTTCCTGTAGGAGGGTGTTGGACTTCAGTTCATTTGACTTAACAGGCAGAGTATTCTCTCCTGAGTGAGCTTTGTTCCATGTTTCCAGATGTATAAAATCAAATTCTTATCTGGTTTTTCCAGATAATTTCACTTTATGTGAAGTTACTAAATATGTGGGGCAGGATAATAAAAGCCAGATCAGGAGCAAATGGTAAAAAGGTGGAATTACTTTGGGTTGGGCCTGCTGTGACAACCGTATTGGAAATGTCCTCCGATGTGTTTATGATAGACTTGGTGCCTTCTCTGTAACGATGTTGTTCTACTTCTCTAATGTCAACCAGTGACATTTATGCATATTGCTTCTCTTGTTGTGGGAAAGCTTTAAACTAGCATAATCTTCTAGTTTTTGGTCCCGACATAGACCAATGTTTTTCCTAGCTATTGCGTCAAGAATTTTCAATTCTATTAAGGGCGAGGATTATTCTACCGTATTGAATGTGTATATAAACATGATGTTATTTGATATCAAATTGATATACACCCACCCTACTGTGTTTCTTTATAGTGCTTTGCATCGTTACGAGTAGCAGCGGTTACGTCTAGTTTTCTATTTTAGGATGTGAACAGAAGCTGGAAGGATGCTGCTCGCTACATCGGTTGAAGAGGTCTCAGGAGATGAGCCGATGCAGGCGTGATGGCTTCCATCCTTTTCCTTCAGACCAGGAGTTTTGGAGTTGGATTGGCCAAATGTAACATATTTACATATTCAATGACAATATTTTATTGTACATGTTATACATTATTGGAATGTTTTCTATAAATACATGACTAAATTTGAACGAGACAATGCTGATGCACTAAGAAAGAGGAGGGAATGTGGTGTCTCTTGTAACAAGAATGCCGAATCGCAATTTGGGTTTTAGACCCAATCCAGATTCTGTTTTTGAGAAGGGGCGTGTTTAGGGCATCCCTTCAAATACCAAATCAAATTGGTATGTATTAATGTCTTATGACCAATTTTTGGTCACAAAACATTAATCTTTTACCACTTCAATGGAGGTGGTAAGCCAATCGCAAATGGGAAAGGGTCCGTAAGGGGCCCCTCCCCCTATGTGAATGTTGACAAAAACATAGGGGGATATTCTCAAGAACGTGTGATAATTATCGCAAAATTAGCTTAACGCAACTCTTCACATCGCAGTCTATCGAGGGAAAATAACGCCGTGTTAATGTTGCATTCTCAACACGGCGGTACCATGCGATAGTCTCACGATAATGTGTCAAACGACCACGTAAAAATCAACGCGATGCCGCAAAAATGCGAAACACGAACGCGAAAAAAGCAGCGATGTCGCAAATCGCGATACAAAAATCAGCGATAGCCAGCGACAGGCCTGCAATTCCCACGCATCATGCACCATGAAAGCAGAGAAAAAACTGTGAGATGACAATGTACAAGTACAACCTCACATCCGTGATGGAGAACAAATGTCCATTGTCCCGCATCAAATAGACATCTCCTCACAAACAGTCACAATGTACATTGACATGCAGTCTGTATGTAAACTGCGCCAATGCGTAAACATACATGGAACACACTGTGAAACCACATCTCCCATTCACAGTGCAGAGGGACAATCAACACCTTTTGCACACAGACGTGACATGTCTATGATCAATCAAGTATGAAAGCATGGACGAATATAGGGGCAGTGACTCCCCCTTACGTACATGTTGCTCATGTGGTGGGACTTGAGTCACAGGGTGCATCCCGGCATCATGGTGGTACAAATTTGACCCCAAAAGAAGCCCTGTTATCACTTGTAGGTCAAAAATGACAGCCCATATAGAATGATGTGGGACACATGTGAAACTCCGAAGGGTGGGATTCCTTACTATCTGTGACACACAGAAATGGCATTTCGAATACGTGACACACTAAACAGCCTCTCTGTACAGAGGTGACACACCCACCATCTAATATCAAATCATGAAACTGTTAGCACTACAGGTTGTACTTACACTTGTCTGAGTGATGTGCTTGTACAGATGAGTGACATGCACTCAGGGAATGTGTCTTGGAATGCATTTATTTGCACATGCTGTGCCTGTGGGCATTTTGTACTGTCCCATGATTGCCAAGGACTGTCACAATGTGAGGTGCTCATGTGAAAAAATTGTTAATGATAGTGTTCCTACGGGCTATTCCTGCTGCGGCTGCAGTGGGGTGTGATCCACCTGCCTCATCTTCCTCATCATTGTCCGGTGCATCTGGCACTTGTATCTATGGGGCATTGGTGTGAACACATATGTTGTGCAACACACAAAATGCAACGATCATCTAGCACCCGATGTCTGGGCTGTGCAGGAGCCTTCCACCTGTGATGTCCAGGAACCTGAAACGTGACTTCAACACGCCAAATGTGCGTTCCACGATGCCCCTGGTACGTTTGTGGACTGTACTGTATTGCCTCTGGGCCTGTGTGTTCGGGGCTCGGAGGGGTGTCATCATCCAAGCGCAGAGTGCATATCCTTGATAAAATAATTTGCTCATCTCAATGCTCAATCCCCATCCATAATTATCTGAAGATCCCATTTGTTACATTGCAGACTTTGGATGCTTAATGATCCTTGTATTGTTTTGATGAGGGCCATGCGTCAGGAGGCATTATGTGTATAACTAAAAGTGACGTGTGATGATATATATGTATTAGGGAAGATTTAGAACTAATATAATTTCTGGTTATGTCTTTTAATTTTAAGGAATGGGTCTATATTGACCATATACTGTCTGAGGAGTCGTCCGTTTAGTGCTTACCTGCCTTGAAACTTTTAGGCTGAGGACGACTCGAGATTGACAAGTTTAAGGTATGTTTCCTTATGCCGGCAATATTCGGAACCTAAGCACGCCTAATTGTAGTGTGCTGATTGCTAATAGTGCAATGGATGTAATATATCGCAGACGTCTCTCTATTTTTCTCTATCAGACTTTATTTGGTCCTTAGAGCAGGACATGATGTCTTGTTATATTTATCAACAGGTCCCTTTTTCTGCACTTTATAAGGACCGTGACATATCTACTTTGAACGGCATCTTAATAGGGAGCCCAAGAATATTATGTCTACAAACATAGGATTATACTTACATAGCGATACAGGTATGACTGATGTCAAATGTAACTGTGGAGAACTTAGGGATAATGACATTTATGGAGTTGGCTCTATGGTGATATGATTCATTATCTCCTAGAAGAGGGATCTGATTGTATTTCCGGTCGTCAAGAAGAAAGGACACTCAATGGGACAGATACATGGATTGAGGAGGTAATTAACTAATACCCTCTCTCTGTGAATCTGATTGAATATCTGATAAAGATAATCCAACTCTGGATGACGATATAGTGCCTAGTATAGATGCTAGTTTTATTATGGCATCTGTTGTTCTTCTGGTGTGGCTCTGGGCTGGGCTCCCTTTTATGGTGCAGCTTGTCGTCCGACTTTACTCCAGGTAAGAGCAGGTGTTAAATTCCTGCTGCTAAAGCGCCTTATCGCCTGTTTTGGGATCTAATCGCAGATATGGCTGGTCATTGAGAATGTTGCAGAGTGGTGTTTTCGCGGCTTTTTGCACGGGAACGCCTACTCTGCATATCATTAGCGTTAGTTGCCGGGATCATCTGTTGCAGTGTTTTTGCGGCTGCTATCGCAGGTAAACTGGTGGTATCAGCTGTTAGCACCAGCTTGTGAATTGGGCGATAAATTTATCGCCACTTTGGCTGCGATAAAGTGTCGATAACTCGGCGATAAGTCCTTGAGAATATGCCCCATAGTTTTTGAGTGGGCAGTGGTCAAATGAAATGAGACTGAAAGTTTTGCTATAAGGGAAACTGGTTGCAATTGAAAAAATACTTTATTTAAACACAATCACAGACCTGGTGGTCTGCTGACTTCAGAAGATCACCATCATTGTAATGGCTGTGATTCTTTTCATTTCGCAGAGATACTGCTCAAGCCTCATGCAGCACAGTACACCTGCTAAAATGGGGCTGTCAGGGTGATCACCGATGCATCCCTGAGGCCAATGAGGGGCCAAGCAGAGGAGCTGGGGCAGGATCCCAACACTGTCCCAGCGGCTTCTGGGCCTGAGCTTTCAGTCCTATCAAGAAGCTGGGAGAGGGATGGGGTGAGTCTTCTTGTTAAACTTGGCCATGCTGCTCTGTCCGGCTCCTCGTTGGCAATCATGGCTTGCTGGTCCGGATGTCAAGTGCCAGGTTCCCGCTCTGCTGCTGCCACGGAGTCTCAGAGCTGCCTGCAAAGGAAGAAAGGTAAGTAAAGAAATCTGTTGGTTCTCTGCGTGTTAGTGAAGGTGTGTTTGTGAGGGATTGAGGGATATGAGATTGAGTGGTAATGAGATTGATTGAGAGTGTGTGTTAGTCTAATGTTTTTGAGAGTGAAAGAGTGAGCATCAATGAGTGAGAGTGAGTATGAGTAAGGGATAGCCTGAGAATGAGTAAAGCAGTGTGAGCAAGCTAAAATGAGTGAGTGAGGAGGGGATGGTAAGAGGGAGTAGGAGTGAGGCAGGAGTGTCTCTATCAATGGTGCAACAGGTGCAGTTGCACCAGGACACAGAGGCCCTGGTGCAACTGCACCCAGTGCTCTATTAAAGCAGAATGCCTGTTCCGCAGGAGTTAAAATCAGAGCTCCTCTACACCAGTAGTTGTGAGTGAGGGTCTGTGATTGTGAAAATGCGAGTGTGTTCAACTGCGTTTAGGAGTGAGAAACAGTGAGTGTGAGCATATAGGTACATTTGTGTGTGAGGGCACCCAAGGCAAATTTTAAAAACAATGAGGTGATCCTGTGGCAAGTATTACACCCTACCACTTTCAGGGAACAGTACCAACACTGCAAGGCAAGTGTAAAGTTTTCTTGGGAAATATAGTGATTTACATTTTAAATGTTTTCTTTGGCTGCTGTCTTTTTTTGCAGTAGGGAGGATGTAGCCTTACGGCTAGAGCTGCCAACCTTGGAGCTGGGGAACCGGGTTTGAGCCTCGGTATTGGCTCAGCATCCTGTCAATCTGGGCAAATCACTTAATCTCCCTATGCCTACCAAAATATGATTGTGGCCTTGTGTAATGTAACTGGTGCTCATGTAAGGCACCCCAATACCTTCGGGTTGAGTTTGCGCTATATAAATCTGCAACAAAAAAAGGAAATAAAGAGAAGCATAACCCTTGCCTCTGTGTCCTTAATAGAACTGAAAATGCTTCATGTGATAGCTGGAAAGTTTATTATCCTTTGTGTCCCAATGACTTCTGAATCTCTTGTCCCCGCCCAGGTACAGCCATGAAAGGAACGTCAACAAGACTGACATTAATAGCTGGCCAGGTGACACTACGTCATCAGGCACAAGATCCCCTGAGGCTTTAGGTTAAAAAAAAAAATTGTACATTTAGAGACAGTCCCATGATTTCTTGTGACTTGGTCTTCCACTGCCCTGATTGGTTGCTCGATTGAAAGCAAACTGGGCGTGTACTGGTTGCCTTGGTCACGTTGTCCAGGTGATGTGAGCATTTCCACTTTCGGTTTGCTGCAGCACAAGCTAGCGAGGGCATGGCACACAAATGTGACCTGTGCAGTGCAGAGCCAGACACACCAGAGGGCACGCCAGACCCCTGTGCTGCACTGTGGCCAGCTGAGTGTAGCAGTGCCAGCAGCAACCAGTCTGCTGATGTTGACACCCTGTAGTCCGCCTGGCACTGCTGCAACATCAAAAATAATACCCACAGTCCCTAAGAATAGAAACATGTGACACGCAGGCACGCAACGCCCATTGGGCTGAAAGGGCTTCAGCACCCCCGTCGTGTGTCTCAGCCCGGGCTGCTGCAGCTGTGGACTCAGCTGGGCAGTCTGGAGTCTTATCTCCGGCACGCCCGTGTTTTTCACAGGTCTTTAAAGACCATTTGCATATTTACATACCTTTGTAAATGGGTTACTGAGGCTTAGTGTTATTTCTGGTTGCACTACCCCCCCGGCCCCCTAGCATTTGTATTTTACATTTACTGTGGTAGTGTGAGCATGCATTTCAAGAAAAGGAATATAAAGTAGGGTTGCCTAAAGGAAACTGCCAGCCATGTGCTGTTTAAAGAGCCTGCAAAGACTACTCTTGACACTAAATAGGGTTATACATAAAAAAGTATGTATTCATTTGTAATGTGACTTCCCTGTCTTTGTTCCCTTTAATTATTACTCATGGATCATTCAGGCAGCCCTAGAACACAACTATAAGTGCTTTCTATTTATATTTACTGTTCGAAGTATGCGCAGATAAGTGCTGAAAATACGGCTTTAGGTGACTGCTTATTTTTGTACCGTGTGGGACATCAAAATAATGAGCTGGCAACCCTAATCATAAGACTGGAGGTTTGTTGCAGGATCAGCACATGATTTATTAACTCCCCACTCGATCCCTCACTAATGCCATAATAGGAAGGCTTTAAGTGGGCCTGGCCCTGCTGGTGCTCAGCACCAGCAGTTCATAAAAGCAGGCGCTGAGATGGGTCCCTATCGGGCTCTCCATTTTCACTCTCGGAGTGGAAAAAAAAATCTCAGAACACCCTCAGCGGCACTAGGATGGCCTTCAAGGTTGTGGGAACAAAGCTCCTGGTGTTAGGCTCAGGGCAGAGGGAGGTCCGGGTTAGCATACAAGGTGCACCCACAGCAGCACATAGGCGGCCGGGTGCAGGGTGCTGTTTTGGCATCGGGTGCCCTGTTGTTTTCAATGGGGAGTGGCGGTTTTGGTTTTTGGCTGCAGGCTCGATCCAGGAAGACGTCCGGGAGGAACCAACAGCTGGACAGTTAAGTTGGAGGGCTCGGGCATGTAGGTGCACCTCGGGTTCTCTTCTCCAGGGCGCAGGGTGGCTGGATGAAGGGGTATATTTTGAGGTTAGATTTCACCTTACCGGGCCACTCACGGTAGGGGGGGTCTCCATGCAGAGGCTGCAAGTGACGTCGGGGAGTCCTGGAGGGGTCAACCCACAGTGGACTCAGACTCTGGGAAGCTGGGACCGGCGGGCCACCCAGAATCGGGTCATAGGCATCGGGTGCAGTGGTGGTTCCAGGCGTCAGGTTTCTTTGTCCCCAGCAGGCTCAGAGTCTGTCTTGGAAGTTTCTTTTGAACAGAGCTGCTGTACACAGGAGATCCAGCCTTTGTTGAAGGCAGTCAGTCCTCCCAAGGGTTTTTTTTCTTGTTCCGCCGCTGCTGCTCGAGTGCGAGGATGGGATTGTTGGGTCCACCTGGAGCCTTATTTGCAACGCACTGCGAACGTAAACAAGCCTTTACAGGGTCGTTGACGTGTGTGACTGGCACCCTGCAGGATGTTTTTAATTTTTCTATCCTGCCTGTCCCCTCGAAGGCATACCTGCTGTTCAAAGCGAGCCCGCCGGAAAACAAGTTCCATGCAGGGGGTCCTCTGGCAGCCAGCTAGAGTGAGACACTTGAGGAGAGCTGCCTGTGACTCGCCGTGTGCTCTGAGACAGCTTCAAACAGCAGCTGTAGTCCATCACCCTCCTCCCCAGCTGAAGCCCCGAGACACGTCACAGGCTGACTGTGTAAATAAAGCCAGCTCTGGTGAAGCTCTGCTGCTCTCATACATTGAGACCCCCTCGAGACACTTGAGGAGAGCTGCCTGTGACTCGCCGTGTGCTCTGAGACAGCTTCAAACAGCAGCTGTCGTCCATCACCCTCCTCCCCAGCTGAAGCCCCGAGACACGTCACAGCCTGACTGTGTAAATAAGGCTAGCTCTGGTGAAGCTCTGCTGCTCTCATACATTGAGACCCCCTCGAGACACTTGAGGAGAGCTGCCTGTGACTCGCCGTGTGCTCTGAGACAGCTTCAAACAGCAGATGTCGGCCTCCTCCCCGGCTGAAGCCCCGAGACACGTCACAGCCTGACTGTGTAAATAAAGCGAGCTCTGGTGAAGCTCTTCTGCTGTCCTACATTGAGACCCCCTCGAGACACTTGAGGAGAGCTGCCTGTGACTCGCCGTGTGCTCTGAGACAGCTTCAAACAGCAGCTGTCGTCCATCACCCTCCTCCCCGGCTGAAGCCCCGAGACACGTCACAGCCTGACTGTGTAAATAAAGCCAGCCCTGGTGAAGCTCTGCTGCTCTCATACATTGAGACCCCCTCCAGGCACCTGTGGAATGGCAGCTCCGGGGTGAGACATGCATTCTGCCTTTGACACATTTCCGAGAGAAAATGACCTGTCATTACATATTGTCAAGAGTCTGCAAAGGCCTGGAGTTGACTGATACTAAATAGAACTAGACACAAAATCGTATGTATTTGTTTGTAACGTGCAGTTTCAGCTGGACCAAGTAAATCACATCTCTGATTTCAACATGCCAATAACGGGCTATGCCCTGTCCTGACTGCCTTGCACCCTGCCTCTGCAAACATACATTTCTCAAATGTAATGTTCTGTTATTCTAGTCAGAAAAAAGACACAGGATGGTGTTTCCTTTTCTTCTAAAAAAAAAAATTGCACCACAGTATGCACATAATGCACATTGTTTTCTACTTAGAGAATATGCATTGTGTGCATGCTCTTATTAAAGAATTTTAAAATATTATTTCATAAGTAATGTTAAACATCTTGGTCCTTTCTTTTCCAGATAACACTCACACTGACGTAGGAAAGGATATGTAAATGACTATACCCCAAAGTAATTTCCTAAGCATGTGTAATGCAGCTTTATTTTACACTCACAATGAAGTGGGCCAGAGAAAATGTTCATAATCGAGTTTAACTGCTCTTTTCAATTTACTTGAGTAGGTCAAATATATGAACCCCACTTGTAAATACCGCCAACGATCTCAGGTCGTGGCCACTGGCTCCGGGACTTTTAGGAGCATTGTGGGAGTACTCCTCACCTCACCCGGCAACTGCTCGGTGCACTGAGGCCCCGCTCTATCCGTTGGTACCCCTCTCCTTGTCCAAGCCGAAGGAGAGGGGTACCGACGGATTGGACAAGGAGAGGGGTACCGACGGATAGAGCGGGGCCTCAGGGCACCAAGCACATAATGCTGGGAACACTCTGACATCCCTTAAACTACTGGACAAATCAATGACTGTTTGATTTTGGTAGGGTATTGTCACGGTGATGTTCTTATCAAAGTATCTTTATAAACACATATTTCTGCAGTAGCATTTTACCATACATGGTCCTGACGCAAGCCAAGTAACTGTAACCTTTTTGGCTGAAACATGTCGACCTCTATTGCTATAAGATAGTTATTTTTTCAAACTATCAGTTTTTCACTTGCTTTTTTAATTTTGGCACTTTTTTTGACACCGAATAAAGTTGGGTGGTGTTATCAGGTAGCCATTTTTAATACACTTCTCTTCTGTTTTGCCCTGCATCTCACTTCTTTCTCAGTACCACTATGTTTTGAGACTTTTTCTCTGGAAGACTGCAAACTCATTGCATGTACACAGTGATGGTTCCCCTGAAATAGGGTGCACTGCAATGAGTTGATCCACCTTACTCCCAGATGACTATGTTCTGCCAGAACGGTGGGCTGATGGGATTTGTCTCAACTTAGTGGGCTAAATCTGTCTTCTTCTCTTTGGCTCCCAGTTTCTTTACATTTTGACCGGCTCTCTCCTCTTTTGTTATTTGTGTAGTTATTGGGGGTTTGGAGTTTGCCTGGTCGTTAAAGATTATTCCCCTTAGACCCTCCATGAGTGTTTTTTGTTGTTATCTTCAAAATATGCTACCATGGCCGGCCTACAGCTTGCGTGCATGTGCGCGGGCGCGCGCTTACGAGCAGAGGCGCCATATGGCTTTCCTCGTCATGCTCATTAAGCGCATCGCTCGCCGCGCTTGATTGCAATCGCGATCACTTTTGCAGCCCCGACCGCGTTACTTTCACGGCCATGCGCCTTCTCCTCGTGTTATCTGTGCCTCTCCTCCGGTTATCCTTGGTGCGAGCGGCACCCCGTTTCTTCTTGTTTTTAATGCTGAAGTATTTCTTTTAATCATATTTTACTTGACGTTTGTTGAACAGTTTACATGCCATTTTGGTGACAGCTCGGCTTGTGTTATAGCTCTTACAGCACCAATGGCCCCGTTCTCACTGTTAATTTGGCGGCTCACCCACCTCTACAATGCAAGTGACCTTCAAAAAAGCTTAGATGCATCACAGAGCTGCAAAGTTTCACAATGTTTCCTTTACATGCATTATCATCTGAAGCGCCCTCTAGCAAGATCTAAGGATGATACAAACATGGATGCTATTGGGTGAAGTGCTGTTGATTACAGGAGTATGCTGTTGGTGACCCTTTGCCCGCACACCCCGTCCAGACTCTTCCTGACCAGATCCCTGTTGATGCAGTCCAGACTCCTGCTGTCCCTGGCGGCCAGACACACGTTTCCCCTCTGCCTCTAGGTGCACACCATCCTCCTGATGCCCCTTTGTCTGTGGATCAAGTTTAAGTTCCTCGTGCTCCTTTCCCTGCAAGTACAGTGACTCTGTCCCTCTCCATGAACATTCAGCATCGGTTCCCGCTGCCACTTTCCCTGCAGATCCACTACAGAATTCTGTGAGCATTTTCTTTGCAGAGTCCGTCTAGGCTTTCCGTGTCGGAGAACACTCTCCGGTTTTCCCTTCATCATAATATACAATCTTTGGTCGTGCTTCTCCTGCTCTGCGTGCACAGCGACTGTATTCTCCAGCTGGCTCTTTTTCTGTACACGCAAAATATGCTCTCGGTGTTCCTCTACAGCTTCCTGCTTCACTACTTGGTCACTACTTACAGTGACCGTCCGTAAATTCAACCCAACCTCCATTGTCCGCTATAGAGTTTCTCATGATCTACATTTAGCCATAATTTCAGTGCTTCCGGGTCTCACTATAGCCAATCCCATGGTTTAAACATGTTCTGGAAGTCGTCAGGGATGTGAAGAACTGGTAATACGTAAGGTTGGCTCCCATTGGGGCATTGTGAGTGATGGAGTAGGGTTTTTACTTTAAACCCAAATATCTGTTTCATTTTCGTATGTTATTATTAAAAGTACTACTGATTAATTAATAATTACTAAAGATTTGTCGAGTCTTGTCTAACCAACCTTATTAACAGAAGAATTACACGTGGGAATGCTATTGCATGGCTAAAATAATAAGTGAACTAAGTTGGTGAGCAAATTGACAGAATAGATGTTGCTTATGTGATGTTATTGTGTTTTGCGCTGATAATTAATATGCATTAATGGCTTTTGATGTCGCAAATGGCTAGATAAATACATACACATAAGGGAATTAGCAGGGGAATAACACTGTATAGTCATTTCCGTGCAGTAATTATGTTTTGTGTTTCCTTTTACTTAAGTTGACCATGGCTACCACCCGCAGCCTGCATTCGAGTAGATGGAAAATTTGACAGGAGGCTTTGTGCTGACTGCGACCTTGCCCTCCCATTGAACTGAAAAGCCATGATCATGACGACAAATCTGGGAGAGATGCCAAATGCCCCTGAACGTGAAGATTGTTGCCAATCCAAATACCGACCTGATGAACTTATAATGGTCCCACGAATGAGATACATTTTACCCTAAAGAGACATCCGTAGAAGTAACGAATTAGTTATGGACTCCTAATTTCTATTCATTATTTGAGACTATCAATGCGTGAGAAAAACTATCGTTGTATCCCAATGTACCAAAACGACATAATTTCCGCCATTCCACTGTTTTGTAAGATATGATTGCAACATTTGGAATGTAAATTTGGTATAAATATTAGTAGACTAGAGAGGTCTAGCGCCACTTCTTCCCGAACTGATGATCAGAGGTCCCGATGCTGACGGAGAGGACGGTGACTCTACATGACGGCTTGAAACTTTAACTATTTTGATGAGGACCGGTTCTGACTTAGAAAACGACTTTTAGCCAGAATAGGTAAATATGAAAGAAATGCGGCTTTCTGTAAGGTCACCCCCTGCCTGCACTCTGCAGCAGGCACACTACAGGGCTCCACTCCACGCCTCCCCGCCCCGCCCCTCCCCACGCGCAGGCTCGGGGGTTCGCGTGCTGGACTGCAGCAGTGCGGAGGGCGCTGCAGGAACTCCGCCACCGCGGAACACTTCAGCGAACCACAAAAATAGAACACGTTTCCAGAAAAGAGAACCGGCGTTGCCGAGAGTAATCAGGAAGTGCCAAGAATCCCTTAAACCGAGCACATGACTTCATGAAAGAACACGCTTGTGCCTGGCCTCCAGGCTTCCTGCAGGCAGGCATTCAGAAAGACAACTCGCAGGGAATATTTAACGAGTATATTACCTCAGAAAAGGGCAGTCAAACAAGAAGCCAGTGATTAATGAATGAAAACTCTTATACAGCTCACAGTGAGGCAATCCTCTGCCGGAGCGACTTTTGCAGACAAGGTGAACTGAACTTCAAGGTGAATGCTCGATATCCACGAGTCCGCTTGGATGGAACCTGGGGGCCCACCTTAAACTCAGGGTATCGAGGAGCCGCACCCCAGCTTTACAGGACTATTAACTAATATGAGCAAAAAAGTCTGATGACTCAAATAAAAATCTACTAATATTTAAATAATAGTTGTTGCGGTTTGGGAGCAATCCGGCGCTCGAAAGGAACCTTTTTCATCAGAAAACAGAAGGGAGCACCACCAGGCGGCCCACCTATCAGTTAATAAAGGCAGTGCCCCGCAGCTGACCACGACGAGGAGTGTAACCGACGCTACGCTGCTGTGGGGCTCCAGGATCACCGGAACAAAACGGGACTGCGAGGACCGGCGAGCATTGCGCTCCGCTAACCAGGCTCACCTGCTCCTCTTCCCGTTGACCACCTTGCTCACGTCACGCTGCGCGGGAGCCGCTCGAAGGCTCCATCACCACTTAAAGACTCGGATTGTGCTACGGAGGTTGGGTTTCCTTTTTCCTCCCTGTCCAAGGACGCTACGCTGCTGTGGGGCTCCAGGATCACCGGAACAAAACGGGACTGCGAGGACCGGCGAGCATTGCGCTCCGCTAACCAGGCCCACCTGCTCCTCTTCTCGAAGACCCGCCCTCCTTACTATTTAACTATGTCCACGTGAATCCGCAGCGCGGATCGCAGCGCGGGCGAAGCCCGGGCCAAGGGCGGGCCCGTTGTAGCCCGTTTGAGACCGAGAGAGACCGGACCGGGCTACCCCTCTTTCACCTACGGCTCTAGCGCGTATGTGTTCTTTACTTGTCATTTCCATTGCATGTGGCTGTATTGTCCGTATTGTCTTGTGGAGGCCACATCGCTGCTATACTAGATTAATCGCGCACTGTATTGTACCCTAATTGAGTATGGCAGCCAAAGAGGGTAGGAACCATGCGACTAAAGGAAATCTCACTGGTACACTAGATCAATTCATAGTTAGAGCCAACTCGGTGATTGACCAGGGTATTGTCCTCATGGAGCGCAGAGTGTCGCAGGATCTGGCCCTAGCAAGAAGATCTTCTTTGGGCCTCCTCGCATCTGCACGCACCCCAAATGGCACTGTTAGTAATGCCCTCCCTCTCACCCAATTTATTGATGAGACTTCTAGTAGTGAAGCTTCTAGTGACAACGACCCTGTGGTCAACCTTAGAACTACATCCCCTCCAGTGACTAGGTCGGGACCGATTCTACGGGAAAAAAGGGCCACTAAGGTAGGGTTGTCCGCAAATTCCAAGCCAAAAGCCACCAGGCAAGTTCGCTCTAAGCCAGGGGGAGCTAAATCTGCACATCATGGTGTAGCTTTAGTGGCAGACTTGGTGGCTAGAGATGGTCAGGGTAGCTGCACCCTCCCTCCAGTTTCGTCTTCCTCTAAGTCTTCTGGGGATCACCCTGTCCAGGCATCAGCCCTGTCTGAATTGATGACACAGTCAGAAGGGGACGCAATAGTTCCGCAACAATTAGATCTAATGCTGCGTGCGCTACTGGTACCCCTGGAATCCAGGTTGGAGGGAATAGTCACCCTTCTGACTAAGCTTGAACAAGGAATTAAGGATCACACTGAGGGTGCTAACAACAATAAAGTATTCCCCGCATGCTTTTGCAATTGCCACTGTACCACTATAGCCGGGGCCCTACCAGTCCCGTCGGCCCATTGCATAGCTCCACGGCTACCACCTGTCCCGAAAGCTACATCACTGGCAATTCCAGCTACACCAAACACTCCATCACTAGAACATCATGAAGCTAGGCCTCTTACGGACCATCACACAGATAGTAACATCCTGGGAGAGGCCCCCTTGGGTAATAATAGCGATAACATGAGGACAGTGAGAAAGCGAACCCAGGATAAGGCTACTAGGATGATTTCTAGAATAGACTTGCCCCCGGAAGCTAGTCCATACTTGGTGGTCCTAACAGGGGTTCCTGAAATTAATGATCATAACACTGAGGAGTTCCTGAACCTAAAAAACAAGGCAATCCACTGGCTCTCAAACCATAGGCCCCTGCCACCGCAGGTTAGTTGTGAGATTATTATGGTTAGAAGGGTGGGGTGGGTAGGGCACACTCCTAAAAACTTAACTGGCGATTGTGTCATAGTTAACTTTCGGGATGCCAGGACAGCAGATTATATCTGCAACTGGAAAAAACCCCGCTTAGACACGAACATTGGGGTGCGCCCCCTCTCTTACTTCTACCCAAACGATCATCTGAGGATAGAAGAGAGCGGTTGGACATACATTCCGCATAGACAAAGGGGAGGTGCTGGGAAATCAAGGCATCTGCCCTCCGACGCAGAATGGGCTTATCCTATTTGTACAAATAGGTTTAGCTGCCTCGACCAGGTCGATTGACTGGCCAAGTCAACTCAGGTAGCTCAGGGTTCTACGGGGGACAGTATTCTAGGTTTAGAGCCCCTTGGGCTGCATGAGGAAGGGAATTTGACTCCTGACACTATGGGCTGCACCACTAGCATAGGGGAGACCAGATACAGTAGCATCAATGGCAATCCCCAAGCGCACCCCCTGCAGTTTTTTGCTTCCCTTCCAATGTCAGCCCCCTCCCATAGCGCTAGTTCCATCTTTGGAGGGAGAATTGATCCCCAGCAGAGAAGTAGCATCTCGTCTGTACCAGATCCCCCATCCCAGCACATACTTCGCCCCCAATGTATGAATTTACTATCATGGAATGTGGCAGGCCTAACAAATAAGCTAGCATGTCCCGAATGGGGCTCTTTTGTGGACACTGCTGACGTGATTCTATTGCAGGAGACCTGGGCAAGGGAGGTGGTTCATAGAGCCGGGTTCGCTTCCTTTAACATCGCAGCTCGGTGGGGAGGCAAGGGCCGCCCTTCTGGTGGCCTGACAACATGGATAGGTGTACACCTGGGCTGTAGTGTGGATTTGATCCAGACCAATTCGGACGACATTCTTTGTGTCCAACTGTCCTGGCCCAACTCATATAAAATGGCAGTTGTGAATGTATATTCACGCCCTACTGCTATGGCTAAAGAATCAAACACTGTAGGGGAACTATCATCTTTCCTGGAATCTTTGGACCAAGATATTAACTGTGTGATTGCAGGAGATTTTAATTGTCACTTTGAGCCCCTTCCAGGGCTGGGTGAGGGGGCATTGCAGGAAGAAGATGAGTTTTGGGGTATCCCACAGTGCAGGTCCACTGATGTAAAGGCATGGACCCCACTGGCCATCCAGGTCATGACTCTAACCTTGCAGTTTTCAGTTAGGGCGGTTAATGGCCGAATGCCTTCGGACATTCCATCCAAATGCACTTACAACAAAAAAGACCACGAATCTCATCTGGACTACTTTTTGGTCCAGACTAGGTTATGGTCTAAAATTATGGATTTGGAGGTCGTGAATAGATCGGATAGCGATCATAACGCCCTACTGCTGAGAATGGAAATGCCATACTCTGCTAAAGCCCATTTGGAACCAACTGTTGAACTAGGATTGGTTCTCACCAACAACAGGAGGAGGGTTAAGTGGGAAACCCTATGCGAAAGGCGGGATGCATTGCCAAGCTTATATTCATCTATTCTCCCCTTGCTTAAGCTGGCAAGTGACATCTGGGACAAAGGGCAGTCCGAGGATAACTCTGCACGCTTCCTCAATGTTCACAGGGAATTAGTTGATACCCTTGCAGGCTTTTTAAACCCTATAGTTCCTGCTAGGCAACCAAGGACTAACCTGCCATCCTGGTATAATGCCGAATGCAGGAGAGCTAAAACAGCTTTGATTAATGCCATCAAAACCGGCAGTGACAAGCTAACAATCTGCTCACTTAGGGATGCCCACAAACAAGTTTTAAAACAGGCTAAGATAGATTGGGATTGGGAGAGATGGGAAAGTCTATCATCGGCCCTCGCAAATAAGGAATTGAGTAGATTCTGGGCCATTGTGAATTCTGGGTGCGCGGAACCCCGTAATGCCATTGAAGCTAATCTTGACCCGGGGGTGTGGGAATCCCATTTTAAATCTCTTTACGCTGCCACTTCTGATCTAGATCTCTTGCCCTTCCGGCTCTCGTCTGTGGGGGATGCCGAAGCCCTGGAATTCACCGTAGATGATGTTATGACTGCTATAGGGAAACTGGCAATGGGTAAAGCACCGGGCATAGATAAGATACCCGGCGATTTGCTCAAAGATCAGCCTAAGATATGGGCACCGTACCTTTGTGCACTCTTCAACTCAATTTTGCACGGTACGGAGGTCCCGGACTCTTGGTTGGGAGCGGAAATCGTACCGATATATAAGAAGGGTTCTCCCCTGCTCCCCGTTAATTATAGGCCTATCAGCCTCATTGACGTCCCCCAAAAAATAATGGCAAGACTTATTTTAGATCGCTTGCAGGACTGGATCAATGAGAATGATATCCTTTCTCCCTATCAGGCTGGTTTCAGAAGTAAAACATCTACCATGGACCAGATCTTCCGCCTAGTAATGCTATACTGGAAGACTGTGTCGTTGGAGGGTGGCAGTCTCCACATGGTTTTTGTTGATTTACGCTCTGCGTTTGACACTGTTCCTAGGGGCAAACTTTGGGCTGTTCTACGCGATCTGGGTGTACCCATCTCCCTACTGGGTATATTGGTGAGGCTACACACTGAGAATTTTGCCCAGGTCAGGTGTGCAAGAGGAGGTGTATTGTCTGACAGGTTTGCTGTAAGCAAGGGAGTCAGGCAAGGGTGTGTCCTGGCCCCTACTCTGTTCTGTATTTATGTGAACGGATTGATTGCCAGCCTGGATGCAGTCCCTAACAACGATGCACCCAGGTTGGCAGGCAGGAAAGTAGCAGCCATAATGTTTGCGGATGACACCCTGCTCCTTTCCAAGACACCAATGGGCATCCAGCGTATATTGGAGGGATTTAGCAACTTCTGTAGGGAGCACGGACTACAGATCAATGTAGATAAGACCAAATACATGATTTTTAATCCCCCAATACACACTAGGCCACCACCTACCCTTGATTCAGTTGCACTCGAGAGAGTTCACACCTTCCAATACCTTGGTGTTACCCTAGGTGAAAAACTTTCCTGGGGCCCACATCTTGCAAAATCCCAACTTAAACTGACCCAAATAGCTGGGGGAATCCTAAAGATGACAAATGTCTCTACTTTTAAACCCATCAGCCCTAGTCTCGAAATCTATAAGGTGAGGGCCAGAGCGGCTGCACTATACGGAGGGGAACTATGGGGGCACGCTATTAGACCAGGACTAACTAAGGTTGAGAACAACTTCCTGAGACAACTGCTCGCGCTCCCCCAAAGTACACCCCTACTACCGCTGAGGCTTGATTTAGGTTTACTCCCCATCCAGGAGGAACTAGCCATCAAACCTCTCAGGTTTTGGAGGAGGATCTGGCTGACCCCCGAGCTGGAGCAGTACAAAACAGAGCTCCAAGAAATACTGAGATTAGGCAGGGTAGCACATATCCCCTGGCTCTCATACATCAAAGATGAATTTACGAATCTGGGTCTTGCAGATATGTGGGTGAATCCAGCAATAGCTTGCAGAGAGATGCCTGGGAAAACATTCACCGAGTTATACCGATCTCGATGCTCTAATGCGTGGCTCCATGATTCAAAGAATGGTACCATGGTGAAAGCATTCATAGAGATCAAATCAGTCTATTCATTTGAAGATTTTATGGATGTAATTTTCCCTGTTATGGCTAGGAAGCTATACATACAATGGAGGTTTGGTGCACTCCCCTTAGCGTGTTTAATAAGCAAATGGTACCCGACCAGGTCCTCACACTGTATTGGTTGTGACATGATTAAAGAGGATGAAAGCCACATCCTTTTTTTCTGTCCACTCTATAGCAGAGCAAGGCAGAATTGGATTGTACCTATCTGTAGGAACCTTGGTTTTAGGAAATGCTCGGACGCACTAAGGGTTTTTAAGACTGAAACTGCAGGTCACATTGTATTTGCCTTAGCCAAATATTTGCATGCTTTCTGGATTAAAAGGAGTTTTATACTATCTAATACTGCCTAGTAGCCGGGCATGTTTTCTACTTGTGCAATGTCAGTTACAGATACAATGTGTGCCCCAAAAAGCAACATTAACATTGACACTGTTTTTCATCCCTGATTTGCATTTGCCTATGTCATTTTTAGATGCTCTTTTAACAGTGTAATTTTAATGTGTATAATATGTTGTGTACTCTTTTATGGCTGAAATATTGCCGAAATAAAGATTTAAAGAAGAAGAAAGAAATGATCTTGCATTTAATTGGCTTTTCCTACAATTTTAGATAAACAATATTCTGTTTGAATTACTGTGTCGGGTGGTTATTTTATTGTCATGTTTATTGAATTTATAGAGTGCTAAGATGTTTCACCAGATCTATAGCAACTAGTTGATGCCATTGACCTCAGGGTACATGCAGATTGGTTAGGTATCGAAAAGTGTTTCCCCTTATACATGACACGGATAGAGTGGTAGGATGAATGTTGGTGTTATGGGCCCCACCAGCGTGTGATGTGTGTGTGCGCGTGTGACTGTGAGACCACTCCGTCCGTGGAAGTAGAGGGGATTCGGAAGCTCCGATCTGCACCATGAGTACCTCAGCCAATCCCAGTGGTTTGCGCAGAATTCCGACGTGCTCATTGGAGGTGGAATCAACACGTGCCTTTACAATGTTCTAAACACTCACACCGACTTGTCTTAGTGACAGGTGGCGGGCGTAGTAGCGAAGTACGTATTGGGCATATCTTGCTGGCTGAAGAGCTGACCTGAAAAAGTCACACGCTAGGCAGTAAAAATTGAGCTGGGCTGACCCGAGAAGCGTTCTGCGACTGGAGAGTGGAGTAGTAAAGGCGGTGCTTGTTGGTAACTTCGGAAAATAGTATGGGAGTTTGGGGGAAGTGTTTACTTTGTTTGGTCACATTGAGCGATGGTCAGGCCACGCAGGGCTTCGCGTAAGATTAGAACAAGCATTGGCATAGCCAATAGGTCTCGCTTTTGGGACCTTATAAGTGTTTAGCCATGCAACAGTTGATATTGTTGCACCAAGGATATGGTGCTGCGTAACTAAACACTTATAAGGTCCCAAAAGTGAGACCTATTGGCTATGCCAATGCTTGTTTAGCTATCTGATTTGTTAACGCATAGCAGCACAATACATAGGATAATGTGCTGCATACCTACACGCTTATAAGGCCCCAAAGGCGAGACCTATTGGTTATGCCAATGCTTGTTCATAAAATGTCCATGGAAGGTCTCTCCCCCCTCCCCCGAAGTAGCTCGCGCGTCAGTGAGTCTTGAACAATTTACAGATGCTCCAGTTAAAGAATAACCTCCAGCGACTGCCACCGAATTTCTTTTCATTTCGATCATGTGTTTTTTTATGTTCCCTCAGCCCCTTGTACGGAAAGAGGGGGTTTTTGGCGGGAAGTTCCTCTGTACCGGCGGCCTGTGTTCTTTGGCGCTGTTCCTGGACTTGGTCCTGCCCGTGATCAGGCGGTGCAAGCCAGAGGGGGGGCGAGGTCACACGTGTGCCACAGAAGCCGGAGCTGATGAGAGAGAGACCCACAAGATCTGGCAGAAACCGGTTCTTGCGCGACGGGCTCGAGAAGGGCTCGTCTGCTGCGCCTGCCAGGGAGGGGCTGGGCATGTCCAGCCGAGCCCCTATGTCAACTCAACCTCTCGTGACAGCCGCAGAGCAGATTACATCTAACAAAACAGACCGCAATGTATCTGTTGAACAAAGACCGTCACAGGTTAATTTATAATCTCTTTTGCAAATACACAGCTGGAGTTAGGATCCGAGTGCAGCGCTGTTTAAGTCAAACCGCTGACACTCATCCTGGAACCAATACAGAGCCACCGGGACCACAGGAGTTGTATCATTTGCCACAGTGCTTAATTTGTACAAAACATAAGTGCCAGCCAGGGTTCGTGTCAGCTCCTACCGCTCATCACCCCTGCCAGCGCTGCCAATGCCAGTACCCACTCAACTCCCACCCACCCCACTCCTACTAGTGTGACTGCTCAGACCATTCCTGGCCCTCAAAGCTAGAAGCATGGCTTGGGCACCAGGAATTAGTTCTTTTTAATGTGAATTGATTTAATATTCTATTGTTGTTGTGCTTATCTCTGATTGGGACAAACATTGCCACCGTGCGGCAGACTGTCATAAGTGCCGCTGTTGACAAGCACCGAAACCCACCGGCTCAAATTAAGTATGCCATCCGGTGTTCCCCATTTTGCGCTGGGGCAAGTCTCAAGTTGCTGCACCCACACCACCATGGAGCAAACCAAGGCCAGACCCCCAGCTGTTGGGATACCAACTGTCCCTTTGTGCGATAATGGGGTCACCGTCCCCCTATGGACTAAGGATATCGAAGTTTCCGACCCATCTCCATATTTTTGGGACCGATTTCTAATTCTTGCGCCACAATCCCCTGTTAAACTGCAAAGGCTGGGCGTGGCCTATTGAGGCTCTGAGTTCCCCCCACCTGTGTATCTCTAGGACACATTCACTCGTAACCCACCCAATATTCTTAGTAAAAACGTCATTGCCTGAATCTGGCAGGTGGACCCCATCCCCTGCAAAGTCACAGAGTGACCCGGCACAAAGAGGGCTGCGCCTTATGAAGCCAAATACAGAGGAGCAGATTTACAAGCCCCTTGCGCCTCATTTGCACAGCCGTTGCGTCACTTCTGTGACGCAGCGGCGGCGTAAACCTTGCGCCACGTTGCGCCCTATTTACAACGTGACGTATCTAGGGCGATGCGTCACGTTGTAAAGCCCTGCGCCACATGAAACCTGCGTCAGGTTTCATGTTGGCGTTACGGCGCAGGGTGGGCGTTTCCTCGCAAGTACGCCTCATAAACGTGACGCAGTGAGTCACTTTTACGGCCATGTTGTGTCAAAACCCTGCACCTGCTTGAAGCAGGCGCAAGGAGTGATGCAGCATGTTAGGCATAGGGCACCCCCGAGCCCTGCTGGAGCCGTGTCGCGCTTGCGACGCGACTGCAGCAATGCGCCGCCTTTACGACGGGGGATGCGACACGCATCTGCCCATCCGTGCGCTACAGCGCGCTGCATTGTAAATGCGGCGCATTAGTGGTGGTGCACGGGTGGTTTTGCCTGTCGCAAGTCTTCTGGCAGCACCGACACTTATGACAGTCTGCCACAGGGTGGCACTTTCTGTATAATTGGATTTGAGCACAACTGATTCATTGTAAATAAAACGACTAAAAACTGCCACCCAAGGCGTTGTTACAGTTTTGAGGGCCGGGAACAGTCTGAATTGTCACACTTGTAGGGTTTCACGGTGAGTAGTTGTATTGGTAATTGTATTGGCAGCACTGGCGAGCGCAAAGGGTGGTCTGAGTGGCAATGGCCCCTTGACGAGGGGCCCAGCACTTATTTTCTGCAAGTCAAGCACTGGACTGCCCATCACCCCTGGGAATTATCTCTGACCAGATTATGTTGCACACTCCCAGGTTCACCTCCAGTCTAACCAGCATAGCTCTCTTTTCATGTAGCCGAGGGCCCCGCCCAGTGTAGCAAGGTCATTTCCACCTAGGTTTATCACCAGTATGATGAGCAAATTCGCACCTGCCCTTGCCAGGTACCTCAATTCTGGTTCCACCATTGCCCACGCCATGCCAGGGGTGCCAATCCAGGTCACCTGCGCATTCATGCTGTGTTTCCATTTGTTCACTCTTGCCTATCATGCTGCCCTGGCAACGAACGAGTCCTCGATAACCCATGATCTGAATGTAACTGTCCCGGTTCGCATCACATGGAGGTACACGGCTGCTTTCAGTCCGAAGCAGGCTCAGTCCGGTGCGGCGGATGGGGGTATAAAGGCCACGCAGAATGAACGACCCATCATCAAGAGGAGGAGCTGCGAACAGTAGGCCAGCAGCGAGGGATGCACCTTGATGTAGTAAGTGGGGACAAAGAAGGGCTAACGGTTGGATATTTTGCTGGGGACCTAATATTTTTCTATTGACTCCAATTGTCATTCCTCATTTCATTTTAGAGTGTGACTACAGGGGTTCCTGGGGCCTCCCTCCATGGGGTGTAGTTGACTCCTAGGTTGGTTAAGAATAATGTTGAAACCTTCCACTGTTTGACACTGCACTGATGTTGTGTGTGTGAAACAGAAGTGCAGTGTCACAATCACACCGCAGGTGGTTTTATCTTATAATATTTTGTATGTTGGACATCAAGTCCCAATCTGTCTGTTTATCTATACCTATGTGAAATACATGTTATACTATCTACCTACAGGTGACCAGAGGACCTGAGAGCAACATTAGTTGCTAGCAATTTTCTAGATCTGAAAGTGTGCACGAGTGTTGTGTACTTTAACAGGATCCCATGCATGTCCTGATGAATGCCGTAGACTCTTAGGAGCCGCCTTGGCAGAAACATGTCAACTCTTTAGGGGGGTTGGGGTACTGGTTCCCCTATACTCCACGCCTAGTTTTTAATACCCAGTGGTACCCTGCTAAATTAAATTCACATTGCGTTACCCCATTTGTTTATAACTGTGTTATGGAATCTTAGCTCAAAAAGTGCCTCCCTGATCTCAGGGTGTAGGCCAGCTCTCCATCAAACCGGGGGTTTGAAGAGCTTGGGGTTGTCCAATGGATGAAGCATTACACCAGGCAGGTGTGCGAGGACATTCCGTCAGCTTCCTTTGTGTGCCAAAGAGGGATTAGACAGACAGGAAGAAATAATTATCGGAGAATCTGAAACAACCCGTTGTAGTATTCGGTGTGTGTGTTCATAGTTGACTCTGTGGCTTTTTGGTGAAAAGGATTGTGTTGGAGGCTGGCCCATCCACGAGGCCTTACGCATCTAGTCCCCACCTTGGATAGTTTTCTTTGGTTTTGTGTTTTAGTCTCTGCGCCCACTCCTACTCCAAACACATGCTTCTGACGCGGCTGCTAATGTCTTGTCAACCTTGCATACCCCCCATGGACGTCATCAGTAGTTCACAGTCCCCAAACACGGCTGGAAAGCCATATTGCACAGGGGTTTCCAGCTCATTTTGTCTACCAGCGTGTAAAATCGGCCCAGCACCGTGAGAGTGTGAGTAAAGGCAATATTGTGGGTTACGGTGAGACCACGTGTTGGCACTGACTTACTTCATACCATGCTCCGGGTTGTATAGGAAGACAAAACGGAGGCAATTCCATGTGACACGGCCTCCAGGAGATTGTTGTCAAATGTAGTCCTTCTTCAGTTGCCAGGGCTCAGGAGCCTGGTTAGGTCTCGCTGAGTCGGGCATGCATGCGCTGCTCGGAGAGACATTTTGTAGGTGAGTTTTCAAAGTGCTACTGGCTGGCCTAGCGCTTGCGTTCGCACGCGCATCCGGCAGCTTTCAGCCCCATGGCTTTCCTTTGCCACGCGCATCGCACATCACTTGCCAGTCTACTTTTGCCGTCACTCGCGCGGCGTGCGTGCTTGTTTTCCTTGCCTCCTCCTCCCTTCCCTATGCCATGCCAACCTCCATGCCTTCCTTCCTTCCTTCCTCCCCCCACTTCCACCTCGCCTCCCGCAGATCATCTGGTGCCCTGGTTGCAGCCTCACCTGGTGAGTATGAGTAACTCTGACCCTGAGGATGACAAGCAGTTCAGTAAGTTCACGAGCGCAGTGTGCATGCTCCCCTGGGTGTGCCCCAGACTCTGGCAGTCTCTACCTGTTTTTTTTTTTTTTTTTTTACTTTGAGCGCGAGGCGCGCGCTCGGTCAATGCTTGTTTTAAAACAGATTGAGTCTGTTTTTTAACTTTAGCAATGCCCGACCTTATCGCGCCCTCTTAAGTTGCTGACAAGCGGTAAACAGGAACATTGCTATTGCACTATGAGCAAAGTATGACGGACCTCGTGATGCTCTGGTGGCCACAGTGTGCAACCACACTTGAGTGAACTACTGTTGAATTTGTACTTATAAAGTTTTCATGAAATCGCATGCATGGGTCCACTCACGCCGGCCAGGCTGTGCTCAGCTGCCCTCACTACTGCAGCGGCAGTCATGTCACGTGAAAAACATTGTCCATTCATTTGCAAAGTCAAGACATGAGTCAGTCGTCGGCGGCAGTTCGGTTTCTAAGTTGTTCAGCAGCCCGCCACTGTGCCTCTCTCATGATGCCCTGCCACTGGATAGGGCTGCTGGAGACTTGCCATCATGGCCGACAGCTCAGTCACTCAGGTCTGTAATGCGACCGACTTCTTGAAAATATTTTTTTTTTACGATATTAGTCTGAGCTCACTGCTCTTCTCAGGCTGCATTGGTGTGGTGCCGCTGCGGACCGGGCGGCTCAAGCAGTCAGTGACGCTAATAAGAACTCCTAGCAGCTGAGACCGCGGCTGCTGTCTCACAGCCTGGACCGACCGTCAATTTGTGGGATGCACCAGCAGTAAGCAAGCATTTATAAACATGGTGGCCCAAGTACCACTTCCAACTGCACTAATTGAAACCAGGGCTTGAGTACACCGTACAGAGGCCATGTACCTGCTTTTGCTGCCTCTCAGCCAGGACAGCAAGGTACAGACTGCTTGAGACATGTCAGCACTACCTCGGTGCAAGTACATTTGAGCAAACATTAGCACTAAGCTTCATATAGCACCAATGGGGTAATTTCAAATCTTTGTTTTTCTTGTCTTTATCGCTTCATTTAGCTCGCGAGTGTCACTCAGTCATTGAATGTCACTCAATTGCACTGAAATTATGAAAATCCCACACATCTGAAACCTTGGCAGCTATGTGGGTGCCAAAGGTCTAAGCAATAAATAAATAAGTTTTTAAATTCGGTCTTTATCTTGTCACAGTACCTGCGCTTCAGAGACAGATCGAATGTAAGGCTAGGTCTTCTGACAAATTGCTGCTTATGTTTTTTTAACATGAGGGTTGGTGTTTACAGATTCCTCACTTTGCAGTCAGATAGGTAGATAATTATGTGACAATCTTGCTGTGGTAGAGAAAGAGTGAAAGGAAAGATGTCTTTTGTAACAATAAAATGTAAACACTTGTAAAAAGTGAAGTGTACACATTCAGCAGTTAGAAAAGCAAAATAAGCTCATTTTTGGTAATTCTGAAGTGTGTTACGGAAACAAAGATTTTAGTAGCATCAAAACGAATTTAGACAATTTATTTGGTGATGCACAAATGATAGGTATCCACTGAAACTAGTTTTACAGATTTGTGTGCGATAGTTTTATCAGTAAAACTATTTCTGCACACATTTAGTGGCCATTTCACTAGATAACGTGCTGCCTGTAAATGAGTGTGCTATCAAAACAACACTGTAGGTACATTAAAAAGTCTCCCACCTCAAGCTCACTAAAGCGAGGCGGGTCGTTAAGGTTTGCGGTTCTAAAAAGAATGGGAAGCACTGCTCTAGAGATGATATCTCCTGGGTTATACAGAAACCTAAAAGAACTTCTGGCACGACATATGATTGTGTTAGCATAACCATCTAATTATTGTGAAAGACTGAGTGAGGACCGGAGGAAGAGCGCATGAAGCACAGCTGTGACCAAGGAAACAAGCATTGGCATAGCCAAAAGTTCTCGCTTTTGGGACCTTATAAGTGTTTAGCCATGCAACAGTTGATGTTGTTGCACAAATGATATTGTGCTGCATAACTAAATACTTATAAGGTCCCAAAAGCGAGACCTATTGGCTATGCCAGTGCTTGTTTTTATGATGTAGCCACTTCCTAGCGCTGAGTCCTCTTTTTGTGTCTACGCTGCTTGTTAGTGGCGTGGGTTGCTGTAGGCATTATCCAAGGCCATACACCGAGTTCAGCTGGTTGCAGGAGGAAGGCTCTGAGGCCTTCACTTTCTCTTTGGCCTCTGAGGGCTGAGCAGTGGAGGCTGAACTGCGGATCTTGCAGGTCATGTGGCCGCACCGACCACCAGGTGAGTGTGTAGTCTGTGTGATAGCCATAGGCAATCATCAGGACCCAAACTGACTAACTAGATTGTTTGACTTTATTGGTCAAAGTCTCTCTACCATTGGACTCCTCACTTTGTGATGCCCATGTTGTAAGTTTTCCCCACAACTTTTCTACTTCCCTTATAAATTGCTGGTGCTAGCATGCTTTCTCCAAAAAACTGTACAATACAGGGAACACTTAATATATTTCATAACAATCTTATTCTGAAAGTTCAGAGTAATACAAAAGTTCACCACACAATTTTCTTCTTTTAGTCCGTGTTAGAAATGAGGGACTCTAGTTGGCAGGTTGTTACCCTGTCCAAGTAGGGACCCTTCTTCCTAGTCAGGATGAAGGGGATACACTTCTAAAATAACCCCTGCTCACCCCCTTGGTAGCTTGAGACGAGCAGGCAGGCTTATCTCAGAGGCAGTGTTTAAAGCTTTTGCACATAACCAACAGTAATACAGAGAAAGCACTATAAATGGACTCCACACCAGATTCTTGTAAATATCCAATATTTTATCTGTGCAAACAGACCAAAAACAATTAAAATCCAACATACAGTTCTCAAATATCTCAATAATCAAAAATAGACTTAAAATACAGTTCCTTGAAGTCGATAGCTCCGTCTGGGGCTATCACAGCGTCGTGAACAACAAATCAAAACAGTTCTGACTGACCGCGGTGGTGAGACTCAGCTATGGTGTCAGGAAGACCCGCAAAACAGTACCTTCAGAAATGCTGGGCTTGGGCGACATCTCGTTGAGCTCTGAGGATACAGCATCAGCAAGCGTAGGTTCTGGAGGTCGGTGCTGGAGTCGTCGGGCCCTTGAAGTGGCACGCGTTTCAGATCCATCTCCTCACGGTTGAAGTCCGGCGTGACAGCATCGTCAGGAGTCGGGCTGCATTGTGAAGTGCAGCAGTGCGGCGTGCTGTGCCCATGGGTCACGGTGCAGGCAGCAGCTCGGTGACGGTCATCCAGCGGCGCCGGTGAGACCAGGGCTGCTAAGTGAAGTGATGTGGTGCTCTTCGCAGTGCTGGCAGTTCAGGGTGCAAGCAGCAGGCGTCGTCGTTGCTGAAGCGCTGTCATCGGCTGGCGAACTGGAGTCGATAGCGCCTGCTTCGGTAGCCCAACGCTGCGATGCGGGATGAGGACGGTGTGTTGTGTAACTTACGAGCAGGGCCCTCGAACCACGGTGCCAGCAGCGGTGTCGATGTTGATATGGAGCAACATCGTCAGGGATTCCGGAGCGGCGGTGTGAAGCGAGGTGTTGCGAAGTGCGGTACTCGCAGGTCATGGAGCAAGCAGTGGCTGGGGGCGGTGGTGGACGGTGTCAGTGAGACCAGGGTTGCAGTTCAAAGTGCGGTGGTGCCCTCTGCGGTGCCTTCAGGACATGGAGCCTGCAGCGGCGTCGTTGACGCCGCCTGGTTGCTTTTTCTTTTGTTGCGGCACAAAACACACAGTTCCTAGTGCTGATAGCAGATTAACATGAAGTCTTGTTCCTGACAATGAAGGCTGTTCCTGACACTTATTGACCAGGGGGCAAGCTCTACCTCAAGCCCTTGTAGAAACTAAAAAAAAGAAGTAGCAGAAAGTTCAGTCCGGTCCTTTCTCTGCCCAAGACAGAAGCAGCCACTATAGGCCAACACAGCAAAGCACTCAGCAAAGTGGTAGTTCCTCCTCACAGCTTCTCTAGCTCTTCTTCTTGGCAGGTTTCTTAGTCCAAAAGAGTTACAAAGTTCTGGGGTCTTGGCCCCAATATTTATACCACATTTCCCTTTGATCTCTTGTGGCAGAGATTGTCTGTGCTCAGTCCAAACTAGTTTTTATTTTACTTTTCTGTTTATTAAAGACAAAGCAACACAGGTGAAAACAGCATGCAAGCATGTATGTAATTGACTCATCCAATGGTATACTTCCAGCCCTGTACATTACAGAAATGTCAATTTACCAACAATACACAATCAATCAAAATGGGAGCATCCTACCCTGAATCGTTCCTTCGTCTAGGCAACAGAGGTTCACAGATCTCTCCCCTATAACAATTCCAGTTAGTCCATATTTGTGTCCATTTGTTGGGGCCGCCTCTAGAATCATACACTGTCTTTTCCGTGAACATACAATGGTCCATATCGGTTTCTCATAAGTCCCAACCAGTTCTGCAAGGAAATCTCCTCCCATTACCCTAAATGCAGCCCAGACCTATTCATCCCAGCCCTGATTCATTCAGGAAAGGCTGAACACACCTCACCCCCTAGTGGGTGTCTATAGAGAATGCACATCCCAAGCCATTGTCACTCCAAAGCCAGACAGCCAATCCACAACCCAGTAGAGGCACATAGCATGGCTAAGCAAGAAAATACCCACTTTCTAAAGGTGATATTTTCAAACACACAACATAAAAATCATCTTTACTAAAAGATGCATTTTTACATTCCGAGTTCAGGCATACTAAACTCCATTTCTCTATCTTGTCCCAATGGGAAGTTATATTTCTAAGATGTTACAAAGTATCTCCCATTCTATCCTATGGGACAGATATCCTTTCAATAGTGAAAAACAAAATACAGTGTATTTCACTATCAGGACATGTCGCACACAACAGTAGCAGCATCTTATTTACAGGCTCTGGCACCCCTTGTACACTTTTCTATGGACGTACCAGAACCTTAAATAAGCCAAACATGGAAACACCAATCCATAACATAATTATTAGTCGGAACACTTGCACTTTAACACTGAACAGCAGTGAGAAAGTGTGCAGAGACACTAAACCAGCAAAAACAGAGCCAAAACCAGGAGGTCTGAAAGTAAAAAGACGGGAAACACACCAAAAGATGCCAGGTCTAACACATGTCCCCTTCATCTGAAAGTAGGGAGAACAACCCAAACTCCTTGGAGTTCTCTGCACTAAGGTGGAAGAACCTGGACAGGCCATCACCGTTGGCGTGTTCTGTGCCAGGGCAGTGTTCCACCGTAAAGTCCATTCCCTGTAGGGAGATGGACCACCTCAACAGTTTGGGGTTTTCACCCCTCATCTGCATTAACCATATGAGGGGTCTGTGGTCTGTCTGAACTCGGAAAAGAGTCCCAAACTGGCATGGTCTTAGCTTCTTCAGTGCCCAGACCACATCAAAAGCTTCCTGCTCTATGGCACTCAACCTTTGTTCCCTGGAGAGTAGTCTCCTGCTAAGGAAGACTACAGGCTGGTCTAGGCCCTCTTCGTTCAGTTTTTTTTTTTTTGCAGAGTTTTATATTGCACGAACTGGACCCAAATCCAATCAGATATCAGAGCGCTTTACATAGCACCAGTTACGTTACATTAGGACACACATTCATTCTTTGATAGGCACGGGGAGATTAAATGATTTTCCCAGAATCACAGGATGTTCAGCGTCATTACCGAGACTCAAACCCAGTTCCCCAGGTCCAAGGTCAAGCGCCCTAGCCGTTAGGCCAACCCCTCTCCTCCCCTCCTCTCCTCACCGCTCCCACACCATGCTCTGATGCATCAGTCTGCACTACCAATTCCCTGGAGAAGTCGGGTGCCTTGAACACAGGCACCATGCACATGGCTGCCTTCAGGGCATCAAAAGCTTTCTGGCAGGCATCAGTCTAGACCACCTTCCTGGGCTGCTTCCTGGAAGTCAGCTCTTTCAAGGGGGCAACAATGGTGCCGTAGCCCTTGACAAACCTCCTATAGTAGCCGGTGAGACATAAGAAGACCCTCACCTCTATCTGGGTCTTGGGGGACTCCCAAGCCAGAATGCTGTCAATCTGAGGCTTTAGGGGCAAAACCTGACCGCTTCCTACCTAGTGCCCTAAGTATACCTCAGATCCCTGCCCGATCTGGCACTTACTGGCTTTGATCGTGAGGCCTGCCTTCTTCAGAGCCTTCAACGCTTTCCTGAGATGTTGCAAGTGATCTTCCCAGCTGGAACTGAACACTCCAATGTTGTCCAGGTAGGCAGCACTTAAATCCTCCAGTCCAGCCAATACCTGGTTGACCAACCTCTCAAAGGTTGCAGGGGCATTCTTAAATCCAAAAGGCATTATTCAGAATTCGTAGTGCCCCTCTGGGGTTGAAAGTGATTACCACTCCTTGGCCCCATCGGTTAAGGCAATATGCCAGTACCCAGTCGTTAGATCAATCGTGCTGCGGAACTTGGCAGCTCCCAACTGATCTATGAGCTCATCAGCTCTGGGGATGGGGTTCGCATCAGTCCTTGTGGTGTCATTGAGTCCACACAGAACTGCAGTTCAGGAGTGGCACCGGGTGCAGCAGCCTTTGGGACCAAGACCACTGGGCTGGCCCAAGAACTGTTGGAGGGCTGTATCACCTCAAACGCCAGCATCTTATAGACCTCCTCTTTGATGCTAGCTCTGACCCTGTCAGTCAGCCTGTAAATCTTTTGCTTCACAGGAGGTCTGTCCCCAGTGTCCACATCATGGGTACACCAATGGGTGACACCTGGGGTCAGGGAGAACAGGGTGGCAAACTGTTCCAACACTTGGCGACAGCCACTCTGCTGTTCTGGTTGTCAGTGTAGGGGAGAGGGTCACACCTTCCACTGACCCATCATGCTCCTTGGAAGACGGGAGGGCAATCTGTCGCCAGGAGTATGCTCACTTCGGACCTTTGGAAAGTGAGGCTTGAGGCGTTTCACATGGAGGACACTCAAAGGGTTCCTGGGAGTCTGCAAATTCACCAGGTAGATGACATTACTTTTGCCCTCGGCCACCTCAAAAGGCCCAGTCCACTTGTCCTGTAAGGCACAAGGTTCGATTGGGGCCGTGACCCACGCTTTTTAGCCAGACTGAAACTCTACCAGAGTGGTTTTCTGGTCATATCAGCGTTTCATCTCCTCCTGGCTTGCTTCCAGGTTTGCCTGAGCGAGTTTACTGAAGCACAAAGTTTGGTTTCTGAAGGCCACAATGTAGCTAAATACATCCTGGGGAGTTTTCCTGGAAGCTGTCTCCCAGCCTTCCTTGATCAAACTAAGACACCCTCACACAGGGTGCCCATACAGAAGCTCAAAAGGACTGAACCCTAATGATTTCTGTGGTACCTCCCTTTATGCAAAGAGAAGGCATGGTAAGAGGATGTCTCACCAGGGGCGGCTGGTGACATTTGAAAGTGGTAAGGCGTAAAATGCTACGCATGTCTTAACAACCTACGGCGGGTTCGGGGGGGTTCTCCCCCCCCCCCCAGAAAAAAATTGAAAAAAAGAGTTGACAAATGGTGCATTTTTAGGCAAATTTGAGGGATTCAGGGTAAGTTACTTAATCTAACTGCTGCCTAGAAAAAACAAGAGCACACCTGAAAAACGTCAAAGCACATCCTAAAACGAATACAAGCAGAATCTCTACATACGAAATCAAATATTTATGCGCATTATATTTCCCCTTTTTTTTACCCTCGCAAAGTGGAAAATACCTTTTTCAAGTGGAAAATACTCTGCTCCCTCAGGCCCCCGTTTAACATGTGGGTTTTCTCTTCCCATTCAACCTAGAACACTACTTACTATCCTGGTCAAATATCGCTTTACCAAACTGCCAGGTGACACTCCGTGCCATTATATTCAATGTGCATAGTGCTTTGAAGACAACCATGAGACGTCACAATGTGCAATAAAAATATCAAAATAAAACGTATACAGGGGACCGACCCTACTAGTTTAAGTGAACCATTTTCCTTGAAATAGTAGAACCCTGCACTGATGTCACAAGTGTGATATCTTTCCTTGCTTTGGCGAGTGAAAGACATGCTTGGATAGGCTGGGCAGGACTTCTGGGCCCCTGGCCTGAAAGGGGGTTCTACCCAGCCTTCTCTTCCTAGCCCTGGGGGTCCATGAATTCCGCCTCTAACAACACCAGAGACCCTGCACCCGGGTATACCTCCTACTCTGGGTGGGAGGGTCACCAAGTGCAGCGACAAACAGGAAAATACACAATGCACACCCCTAACTCGCTCCCCAGAGCAAGCACCAGTCTCGTTGCAACTATCTTACATTTTGCAGAGTTACGGCATTTTTGCATTCTTCTATATCTGCACCCTCTGTCTAAGTGCTTCCAAGCGCTACAAAGAAGACGTATGTACATCAATTAAATGCATATACGCTTGGGATAGCTGCACAGCAAAGACGCTCTTCGCATCACTCCCCCAGAATAAAATATCTTATATGCAGCGCTTAGAAGTGGCAGAGGTGCAGATATGAAGCACTACACGACCGCACGTTATTATGCTTCCTTTCAAAAGTCAGAGCCAAGCTATGTTAATTAAGACACGGGCCGCCTTCGATCTGGTGCCCAGGGGGAAACTTTGGAGCGTCCTGGCAGAGATGGGTGTTCCCCCGGACATCCTATTGATCTTACAGAGGCTGCACCACAATAATTACGCCCGAGTGAGGTGCGGGAGGTCGGGGGAACTGACCGATAGATTCCCCGTTGGCCGGGGGGTAAGACAGGGTTGTGTGTTGGCACCAACCCTGTTTTGCCTCTTCGTCAACGGGGTAATCGCCCATCTGAATGCCACTGACTATACTGACGCCCCCAAATTAAATGGCAGCAGGGTGCCCGCAATTATGTTCGCGGACGACACCCTGCTGCTATCCAAAACCCCTATGGGTATACAGAGGATTCTTGATTCCTTCGTGGCCTTCTGTACTGATAGGGGGCTGGAAATTAATGCGGCAAAAACCAAATTCATGGTTTTGAATCCGAGCCAAAAATTGCGGCCAAATCCGCAATTGGGAGCTGTACGGCTCGAGAGAGTAGCCACCTTTGAATACCTTGGTGTGACTCTCAACGAAACCATGACTTGGGTATCTCATCAGAGTAGGGCTAACCTCAAACTCATACAAACCACTGAGGGTATCGCCCGGATGATGACTGGTTCATCATACCGTCCATTGGGGGCACTAATCCAGATATATAAGGCCCAGGCTAGGGGAGCGATAATGTATGGGGCGGAACTATGGGGTTACACGCCTTGCCGGAGTCTGTCACTAACGGAAAATAAGTTTATAAGACAGATAGCCGCACTCCCGCCCAGCACCCCGCTCCTCCCCCTGAGGCTTGATTTGGGTTTACGACCGTTAGCTGATGAAATAAGCCTGAGACCCATAGCCTTCTGGCGTAGGCTGTGGAGTAGCAATGATCTTGCAGAATATCGGGCGGAACTGGCCGAACTTCTGAATCACCCAAAAGTGCTTAATATCCCTTGGGTCAAAAACATCCTAGCCACTTGCATGGAAATAGGGCTCCCTGATTTATGGACTGAGCCAGCGAAAGCCGCACAAAATATCTCCAAAAAGTCCCTGGCTAATGTATATCACGAACACAAATTGGCCAGGGCCCAAGCCACCCAGGCAGAAGGGTCCTTATCCTCCGTGTTTCTGCAAAGCAAGGATCTCTATAGGTTTGAGAAGGTATTGGATCCTATTTTCCCTGTACTGGCACGGAAGCTGTTTCTCCAATGGAGATACGGCACACTGCCCTTCCGGTCTTTTACAAGCACCTGGTCATCGGCTCCCACCACAAAGCAGTGTCCGGTTTGTGATGCTACGGAGGAAACTGACTTGCATGTGGCTTTCTTCTGTCCAGCCTACAAAGTAGCACGAAAATACTGGCTCCTCCCGCTGATAAGGAATATGGGCTGCAGGGAATATGCACCAATGTATAGGATTTTAAAATCTGATGTCTCTGGCCCAACTGTCCTCGCACTAACAAAATTTCTTACCAATGTTTGGCATACGCGCAACCGTATTCTAAAGGCGTTGGGTCCCTCTTAAAATTTCTTTTTTTTCTGTGATTGTATATGTGTATTGTGTATTTTTTATGGCCAAATGGCCGAAACAAAGACTGGAATTGGAATTGTTTATTGCTGCTACTTTGATAACTGTTGTTTAATAACTTTTTATCTCAAATGCTGAATTATTTATGTATTTTATGTATATGTATATATTTTATCTGTGCTTTTATGGTCACCGACCGAAATAAAGCTATCAAAGTAAAGTAATTAAGACACTGTAGGGCCTTCCTGTCGGATTGAATGACTTCCTGAGCGCACATGAAATTCAGCATTCTGCAGTTCTTTCCAATTCACCCTAACAGCGTATATTGGTCTTTCAGTTCATCTAAAAGCTTAAGCTTCGGAAAATAACGAAAGAATAATATAGCTATTCATACGTTCGGGCCCCCACCAATCACACTCCGTTACACTCTCTAGCTTTACTGTGCGGTTCCACAGCTCTTGCTACCCCCTGTGAGCTGTAGACATGTTAACTTCTCTCTTTGCTGCTCACCACAACTTAAAGAGAAGTTAATACTTTTCTGTTTAAATCAGATGACGACAACAATCTTATTCCCAGCAAAGGTTTTTCACTCACAGATGCATGTGTTCCCGGTTTCATTTACAGTGGTTTACCGTGAACGGAGGCCTCAGCTTATAACATCACAGTTACAATCATTACAGTTACAAAATAAAAAAACAGGAAACAAACATGCTAATAAGTAGGTGACGATGCAAAATCTTTTGCTCCATCCTGGAGTTCGAGCCACAGGTTTCAGAGAGTGGACTTACTTGCGTTTGTTGCTGTAGCCTGGTGTAAGCAGCATGCCCTTCCCTCGCAGTCACCCCGGTACCAGAGCCAGGCCGATGGCATGGAAGGCCGATTGGAACTCTGCAACAATGCCAAGATCAAAGGAGAGTCGGCGAAGATGCCGGGACTGAGCCGCCTGCACTGACTCCGCATAATTTTCACCTTGTGGCGCTCTCTTACAGTGACTGCAGCCGGTGACCGTGCCAGTGTATGTCCCGAACGGTGAGCAGCAAACATTGAAACACATGGAATAGCACACCTGCTGCGTAAATGCCGATTATGCCGAATTCAAAACTGCGTCTGCGCAGCCAAACTCTTCCACAAACCACGCCCCCAGCTCCCATTATCCAATAAGGATGCCTTAAACTAGCGCGAAGGCAAGGGAGTGCTCCAATTGTTGCCACCCACTACTCTGTCTTTAGATAGGCCAGCCCTGCCCCTTGCCATTGTTTTCAATAGCGCGCTGCGAAAACCGCCTGGGCTGCAGCATAAGCGCCCCATTTAAAGCCAACCATTTGCGCTTTGCCTGGCCACTCCCTTCAGGCTGACATCACTGTTCTCGTGTGTGCTTCCAGGGCGAGCAATAGTCCTCGCCCCGGTCAGCACATGCGCAGGAGGTCTCTGACCTCATCCCTTCCCAAAAAAAACTTAACGGAATTTGTAAACACACGCAGCAGTGAGCAAGCACTTCATTTGAAGTTGCTGCAGTGCTGCATGGCATACAGTCTCTCTCTCTCTTATCTCCTCCCGTCGTGCACGCTAGTCCCGAAGCTAGTGGGGCAACGCCCTTTTCGCCCCTTAACACCAGCCGCCACTGTGTCTCACTTACGCCTCATGGGTTCTGTTAGACCCTTGATCATGCCCTTTAAGGTTTGGTTGAATCTCTCCACCAAACCATTACCTTGTGGGTGGTAAGGAGTGGTGAACTTGTAGGTCACACCGCACTCCTCCCAGAGGGATGTCATATACTTGGATATGAAATTGGTCCTACGGTCAGATACCACCTTCTGGGGAAACCCTCACGGGGAAAAGATCCCCATTAATGCCCGGCCCACCACTGGCGCCGTAGTTGTCCTGAGAGGGATAGCCTCCGGGTACCAGGTGGCATGGTCCACCAAGACCAGGATGTACCTGCTGCCCATGGCTGTCTTGGTATCCAGTGACCTGCAATGTGCATCTCACTACCTTCGCATTTGGGGTCAAAAGAAGTGGGTGACAAGCCTGTCAAAGGTCTTGTCCGGCCCCAAATGTCCTGCCAAAGGGAGGGCGGGAGCCAAACCCAGTAGGAAGGTCCTGACGCACTGGGGTGACCCAGGCACAGCTACCTTAGGCTCGCAGTACAAGAGACCCTTCTCCCAGTAGATCCAGTGTGATCCAGACTGATCACCAGCTGCCTGGTTTGCAGCCTGCTGCCGCGAACCCTTTAGGGAAGGGCATCCCTTCTGCTCCCTGCAGAATTCTTCCCTGGTGGAACCATCTTCTTGCTGCTAATGGGTCAGCTCAGATAAGTCCCCCAGTTCAGCTACTTGCTCCCCTGTAGGCAGAGGGGCGTCCACCTCACGGTCCGCCTCCTCCTGGTCCGTGGGAACCTCAGGGGTTGGTTTACTGCACCCCCTGCCCTTTCTCTTGGCAGGCACCAGGGCCATTGTTTCAGGCTCCAGGTCCTTCTGATCTCCCCTACCGGCCGCCACGGACCGAGTGGCTATGCATGCCTACTCTGGCAACCCAAGCATCGCCAAGTGAGACCTGAGCTCAACATCCTTCGACAAGGACTGCTCCAGGTTGTTACCTAGCAGACAATCTACAGGCATGGTAGGGCTCACAACCACCCTCAAGGGACCCGAGACCCCCTCCATTCAAAGGGTATCTGCGCCACCATAAATTGGAGCTCTGAGATGTGCCCAGCAACTAATTGGTGGAATGCCCCAGGAACTACTTGCTCCTTAGAGACCAGGTGACACCGGACTGAGGTCACACTGGCTCCAGTATCTCTGAGACCATGTAACCTTCTCCCATTGATGGTCACCCAGGCGCTGTATTTTTTTGTGATAGCAGTCACCTGATTTCCTCGGACACTCTCACTGTCCCCTAGTGAGACCAGGGTCATTTCTGCAGGAACCCCACCATCCGGCGGGTACCCCACCTTCCGCAATCGGTACACTAACCAACACCTTGCACTGCCCACCCGTGGGTGGCTGTGCCCACTTGAGACTCTTGGGGTCCCCCTTCAAGTGACCCACCTGCTCTCAGGCATAGCACTTGTGGGGACCGGTCTCTGCAGGCTTCCCTGAAGAGACTCCTAGTTTCTTATCTCCTGGGGGATGAGAACCTTTACCCTGGGTATTAGTTTAGGGCCCTTTAATGAACTCCTGTGCTTTACCCTTCCCCCCACTCTTTTTCTGGGGACCCTGCCCACCTTTGGTGGAGTCTCCCCAAAACGCCTTCTTGTGGACACTGGTACTCACCCAGCAGCCCGCCTCCATAGCAATCTTCCTCGGACAGTCAGCTTACTATCAACCAAGTGCTGGTGCAGATCTGCAAAACATAGCCTATACAAGTGCTCCCTCACAATCAAATTGTAGAGCCCCTGAAAATTTGTCACATTACTGCCTTTCACCCAACCATCCAGTGACCTGAAAAAATAATGTACACATTCCAACCAAGGATCAGTTTTCCTACTGGACCTAAACTGATCCCTGTACTTGTCAGGAGAGAGACCATACCTGGTGAGAAGGGCCTCCTTCATGTAAGCATAGGTGAGGTTATACCCCTTAGCCAAAGCTACTAAAGTGTCCCGCCCCTCTTCTGGGAAAGTAGGCCACAATCCTGCCCACCAATTCTTCTCAGGGACCCCATTCATGTTCTTGAATTCCTTGCCTACATTCTTGGGGCTGTGCACAATTCTGCTGACCTGCACTGAGGAATTGCTGCCACTATCTGTGCTGGACCTACTTCTTAGCCCCTTAATACCACACTCATGATCCAAGATCATCTTCCTTTCTTCCATGGCTATTCTTTTGTCTTCCCTTTCATTCTCCAGCTGGAGTTTTTCTAGTTCAAACTTCCTTGCTTCCGCCTGTCCTCCAGCTCCTCCGGGGAGAAACCACTGCTGCTTGGCCTGGAGGGTTAGCCCACTCCCAAAAGGAAATGAATGAGATGGTACTTGCACTCCTTATTTGGTTTTTGGTTTAAAAAAGTACTCAAATTATGCGTGCTATGAAGAGTATCGCCCTCTGGTCCACGGGCGTGTAGCCAAAACGAATAAAATAGCATCTCGCTGGATTCACAGTACTACTATGAATGCGTTAGACAACCTGTCTGCGACGACAACACCTACATGCGATTACTCTTCAGTCCCACCAGCGAATTAATTCGCTATGATTTTGACTAACATTTTGGACACAGCCGTACACCATGGACCTATCACTGAAAGGGATAAAAGATACCTCCTCCAAATCAACCCAAGATCAGCTAAATTCTATGTGATACCCAAAAACTTGAGGAAACCACCTTTCAGACCCATTGTTTCCACCAGAGGGTCCCTACACAAACCTATTGGGAAGTACTTAGACAAACACCTCCAATCCATAGTTCAAAAGATGACGACATACATTAAGGATACCACAGAATTCCTTAAATTAAGTACAGTACAGTGGGAGACATCACAAGATATTTGGCTTTGTACCATCGACGTAAAGGCTCTCTATACGTCTATTCCACATGACATGGGATTAAAAGCACTGGAATTTTTTATAGGCAAACACTGATTGGGATAACGATTTGAAAGTGTTTTTGATGGAGCCCGTGAGTTTCATGTTGTTTGACAGTTACTTTGCCTGAGAGAATGAATATTTTTTGCAACTTACCGGAACATCTATGGGCAATTGCGCAGCTCCCAGCTACGCAAATCTGTTCATGTACAAATACGCGAGAGAGCACATATTAACCAACAATACATGGATCAACCACTTGCTTTTCTTTGTCCGCTACATCGACGACATTTTCCTATTATGGAAGGGCACTGAATTGGAACTCACAGTGGCCACGACCACCTTAATTCTATAAACCAACGCATCCAGTTTACTCTGTCAACTACTTGGACGTTAACATCTCAATTCATGATAACAAATTAACAACCAACATATACAGGAAAAGCACTGACCACAATAATTTATTACATTTCACAAGTTTCCACCAGCAACCATTGAAGCACCATGTACCTTATTCTCAATTACTGCAAGTCAAAAGGATTGTATCTCAACCGGAAAAGCTAGATGAAAATATTAACACCATGGTCAAGAGGTTTGAGGATAGAAAATATCCTAAGGACATTTTTAGTGAATCAGTACACAGAACAACTTCAAAATCTCGAGAACAACTTTTGAACCAAACCTTGGGCCCAATGCAAAGTGATCGTATGGTGATGGTGTCCAAATATTCAACTTGCAGTTCAGCCTTCAAAAAGCTCATCTTAAAGTACTGGCCAATGCTGGAGTCCGAACCAGACTTTAATTTTCAATCAGGAACCCCTTTTCGCTTATGAAAGGAGCAAGAACATAAGAGACATTCTATCAACCACCTTTCCAGTCAAGCAGGATGAACGGCATAAAGGAACCAGCCCGTGTCATAATTGTAATAATTGCAATAATATAATTCCTGGCAATTCGGTTACCCATCCCAGGAAAGGACATATGATCAAATTGCGTACATCAGCCACATGCGACAGCATTAATGTTATTTACATGTTGAAATGTCCTTGTGGCCTAGTATATGTAGGGAAGACTGAACGCAAAGTAAAAGTACGCATTAATGAACACAAGTCCAACATACAAACATGCAACCTCAAATCGTGTGTGGCCACACACTTACAGTCGAATCACCACAATGTTAGTCAACTTCGTTTTCTGATACTTGAAACTGTAAAACCAAGAGAAGCTTGGGACATAACTAAATTGCTTTTACAAAGAGAACTCTATTGGATCAAAATGTTGGACTTGGTACGGCCTATTGATCTCAATGACCGGATAGAATATAGTTGCTTTCTTTAGATTTTCTTGAACACTCTTAACATATTTTATTACTGCAATACCATTGTTGTAGTCAGTTTCACTTTTCTCACTACTATCATCTTCAACATGGCGGGTGCCTTCGGGCATTCATTTTGCACACCAGTCCTTTTTAGGTCTTGGCTAGCATAAGACTGCGCACATGCGCAGTCTCGCTGGCGAGATTTAATGATTTAGAGGGAGCTTCAGTATCGGGCTTTAAGCCCCGCCCCTCTTTCCCACTGGCCGACGTCACCGTTTATGCTAAACGGTGGCCAGCCATTGGGAAAGAGAAGTTGATGACGTATACTTTTCTCCTTTACAGACGGCCCACTTGGATGGGCTCGTCTGCCTTCCTTCTGCTGCAAAAGGTTTGTTATCTTTATGGGGCAATCTGTTTCAAGCACAGGGCCCCATAAAGATAACAAACCAAAAGCAAAGCCTTTGCAATCGGACAATACAATGCCAGCTTGCACAAATAGCTCGTCATGTACACTCAAGACACCCAAGTGGGACGTATTTGTAAAATTCAAAGTTGCTATACTGTAACCCGCATACATAGCTTGATTATTTAACAATATTGATTTATATTATACTCTGTCGTGCTACATTAAGATAGGACCGTACAAGGCAGGGTTTTTAATGGCATGGAGGCTGAGGTTTTGTTAGAAGTGCATCACCCAGCTAAGCGCCCGCCTACTTCCCCAAGCTCTCGCGTAGTTAGGTGCAATAACCTGGCCTCTTTTGTACATTCTGCTGAAACTGATTTCTCCAAATGGCGTAGGGGTTTCCTCTTTCACGTTGAATATGGGATTGAACTAAGGGTAGAATTTTATTGACAAACAAATACTTACGTTGTATCATGGTCTCTGTAGTTTTGTAAACACATGGTAGCAATTTTGAAAAATCACATGAGCCCATTGGATGAACAAAAATGGGTGGGGTTTGTACGCAGGTGTTTTAAATAGCACAACATAGTGAGGCGTTCACAACGTCTTGAAACATGAACGAAAGCGGTAAAAGAAATCTTGAAGGTATGGATTCGTGTCAAACAGCTTGTGTAGATGTGATGAGGTGGTTTTTTCCCCAGCAGTATGTGTTCAGGGGGTTTCAGGATAAAAACGGAAGCTATAGGAACAAGATCAGGCTTTTACAGAATTTTGTGGATATCATGTGTATTACGGGGTGATTCGTTGTCATGTACAATATATATTTTTTTACCTTTTTGCAAGTATGAAACGTGACAAATTAGAGATGTTTCAAAAAACAGTGGTTAATCGATTTGTTTTAAATTTGTAGATTACCCCTGACGAAGGGCCAGACCAGGCCCGAAATGCATTGGGTTAAGGAAAAATGCTTGTTAAGGAGGACCTATGTATTATTCCATGCTGCAGATCAAGGCCTGTATTGGCATGTCTACAAGCATTAAGGATCAAATGTATTACATAGCGTCTGACGCTTGACTGGATGAAAAACAGTTACGATTTAACAAATGTGGATTAAAATAAACAAAACTTGGAGAAGATTGGATGAATTGGTGGCATTTTTTGATGTGCCCATTTGAACGCTGTGCGTCCGTAGTGGGGTGGAGTTCCGCCCGACATATCTTTACTTGTTTCACCACGTGTTTGGGCAGTCCACGATTTCGGGCCAGCACGCATTTAACAATCTAAGGAAATCAATCAAAGAAAAAACTTGTGAATACGAGGTGTGCACTCTGTCAATGTCTTTGATATTGTATACGTAACTGCTCGCCGACGAGTTGCACCCATGGATGAAAGATTCAAAAACCAAGGAACGTTGGATCGTTAAAATATTTTTCCTTTAATTTACATTCATTGACTACGTTTTGAAGCCACGAGGAACTTCTGTTTTAGACATTGTCTATTTGGTGTAATGTTATCAATTTACAATGCTCATACATGCAGTTTAATTCACGTTGAATATGGGATTGAACTAAGGGTAGAATTTTATTGACAAACAAATACTTACGTTGTATCATGGTCTCTGTAGTTTTGTAAACACATGGTAGCAATTTTGAAAAATCACATGAGCCCATTGGATGAACAAAAATGGGTGGGGTTTGTACGCAGGTGTTTTAAATAGCACAACATAGTGAGGCGTTCACAACGTCTTGAAACATGAACGAAAGCGGTAAAAGAAATCTTGAAGGTATGGATTCGTGTCAAACAGCTTGTGTAGATGTAATGAGGTGGTTTTTTCCCCAGCAGTATGTGTTCAGGGGGTTTCAGGATAAAAACGGAAGCTATAGGAACAAGATCAGGCTTTTACAGAATTTTGTGGATATCATGTGTATTACGGGGTGATTCGTTGTCATGTACAATATATATTTTTTTACCTTTTTGCAAGTATGAAACGTGACAAATTAGAGATGTTTCAAAAAACAGTGGTTAATCGATTTGTTTTAAATTTGTAGATTACCCCTGACGAAGGGCCAGACCAGGCCCGAAATGCATTGGGTTAAGGAAAAATGCTTGTTAAGGAGGACCTATGTATTATTCCATGCTGCAGATCAAGGCCTGTATTGGCATGTCTACAAGCATTAAGGATCAAATGTATTACATAGCGTCTGACGCTTGACTGGATGAAAAACAGTTACGATTTAACAAATGTGGATTAAAATAAACAAAACTTGGAGACGATTGGATGAATTGGTGGCATTTTTTGATGTGCCCATTTGAACGCTGTGCGTCCGTAGTGGGGTGGAGTTCCGCCCGACATATCTTTACTTGTTTCACCACGTGGTTGGGCAGTCCACGATTTCGGGCCAGCACGCATTTAACAATCTAAGGAAATCAATCAAAGAAAAAACTTGTGAATACGAGGTGTGCACTCTGTCATTGTCTTTGATACTGTTCATTGTGAGGCCATGCGGTCTGGTGTTGGCGGTAGATTGTTCTCCCGCTTTGAGTGCATGAGGGCGGGGTGGGCTGTTGATGCTCTGAGCCTGACTCTGAAGCTGCTGCTGTCCGCAGGTATTTGAAGCTGTGACCGCCTTTCTTTGTGTTTTTTTATATATATTTTATTATTTGCCTCGGAGGAGCAAAAAAAGGTTTGGTTATCAAGGGTCTTGGTTTTCATGTCGCTCGCCTACATGGGACGGGCAAAGATGGCTACATAGGTCTATGGGTGTAATCTAGAATAGCTTCTCTCTGGGTGGCCCCTCCAAAATGACGCCCTTGCGTAAAATTTGCGGCCAATTTGGCAGTGTTCAAGCCTTCGTACATGCATAGGTATAGTTTCAATTGCCTCTATTTGCATGTCTTTTACATCACATATATAATGTATGGCTCGCGCGCTATGACGGCATTCCAGGGATGCCCGTGTGTCATGCGCTACACAAAGATTGTATATATTGGTACGTAATGGACCCCCCCCCTATGCAAAGACTATTTAGTTAGTTCACAGTCAGATTTTGGTGTTATAGTTACTCCATTGCAGGATATTTAAGTTATAGGTTGTTTTTACCTAAGACATTCTTACCTCATTCACCAGCTGCTCTATTCCACATGAAGCACTTGGCCCGGAAATGCGGCTGCTGATGCAATGGTATGTTCTGCCGCCAGCATTTCAATCGATAGCTCGAGTCACAGAAGTGAACTGAGCATAACGCTTGAAATGGGTTTTATTATTATTTTGCAGTTTTATACAGTGCAAACTCGACCCGAAGGCTTTGGATCGCTTTACATGAGCACCAAGCCATTACACAAGAACAAGTTCATTGTTGGCAGGCACGGCCCCACCAGGAGTGAGCGAGACTCGAACCTGGTTTCCCAGCGCCAAAGTCAGCAGCTCTGGCCCTTACGCCACACAAGACTCTAGATACTTCAAATACTCTGTTACAGATTCAATACAAATCACTCAATCAGGATATTAAAACTCCATGAGAGAAAGCGACACAACCAGAGCAATGAGCCTTGTAATTCAAACGCACCAGCAGAAAAGAGGTGACTGGTCTCCCTGCCATCAACATACAATATGCCTGTTTGGTGACCAGTGTGCGCTTGCGCAGTTGCTTTGACATTATGGCGACAGCTAAGAAGACAGGCATTGAAAATGCAATAGGTCTCACCTTTTATTAAGTTAAAGCCATTTGCTTTGCTATGCAATACCATTAGCAAAGCAAATGGCTTTAACTTAATCAAAGGCGAGACCTATTGCATTTTCAATGCTTGTTCCTGCTCTTCTAATCTTTCTGGTTTACTTCCGTTCGTATTCACTACTTCATTGGATCACTCATTCCGGTTTGCTTACCGATATGAACACGCGGACCTTTTTCCTTGTTAGAAAAAGCACGGAGATACATCCCAGCACGTTTAAGGTACGAATATTAACACGGGATTAATTGTTTTAACACGCACGTTTTTCGGTATTACTGAGCACACGTATTTTCGCGTTCACCGAGTTTCGTGTGAAATTGCTTATTTCAGATAGCAACACACCGACTAATATGGTTTTACACACTGGTTCACCAATACACCCGGGCTTTTCTCGGTTCACATTACTTTAAACAACAAAGACGACATCACAACCTTTTTTAAACTTCCGGTCTTTTTCTCAATTTAGCACAATACCTTCACACCCTCTTTATTTTCCATTAATGTGCACTATCACGGGAACTATCCCTTGCGGCATAAATGGCATTACCGCACATCACTCGCTATTAGACATGCACCATGTTCATGTACGTGCCTTTGGGTATTTTTTAATTCGGATTGTTTTCCTTAAATTTTTGCTCGTACTTAAATTCCTTGGAGTTTGTTGCCTCTGTTTTTAATCCAGTTTTTCGTTTTGCGCTTCATATTTACAGAATTGAACCTTTACCCCTGATGAAGGGCTAAACCAGCCCGAAATGCATTGGGTTATGGAACTATAAAATGCCTGGATCTCCTTGTACCATGGTTTGACACATTGAATTGTTATTTCTGTTCTATAGATGAAATATTTCAGGATGTCAAAATAAATCCTGTACTGATCAACTACAAGTACAACTCTGTGGATTTAAATTGTATTTAAAATTTCATTTAAAATCTATTTTGGGTCCCTATTTAATGTGATAACTCCAACCAGTTGGATACACGCAGTGCATCAAGGGACGCTGTTTTCTTCCCACTCCCAAAAGCACATCCACTCTAGCAATAGGCTCCTCCACCTCCACACTGAGATCTTAAGATTTCCCACTGGCATGTCTGGCTGCTACCCAAGCCCTCAGCGCCTTTTGTAGCTCCTCTTTCCTGGGGAGGCTCCTGATTTGGACTTAGAGGTTCTTACAAATAGCCTTCAACTCCTTCACGTTGTAGATTTCTAACCTCTCCTCCTCAAAGGCCACTTCCAAGGCTGCAACGGATGATGCTCTTGACTCAGGCATGATGCAATAGAAAGTTCAAGTTCTCAACAAATGGCAAGATCAAAAATAGACCAAAAAAGGAACAATATGTGGTACGTATTGGTCTGGGATAAGGTAGAAGTGTACACCAATCACTGTAGGTCAAGTGCAAACGCAAGTCCTATCCCACCGCTGCCACCAATGATAGAAATGGTGGTCTCTAGTTGGCAGGTTGTTACCCTGTCCAAGTAGGGACCCTTCTTTCTAGTCAGGATAAAGAAGATACAATTCTAAAATAACCCCCGCTTATCCCCTTAGTAGCTTGGTACGAGCAGTCAGGCTTATCTCAGAAGCAGTGTTTAAAGCATTTGTACATAACAAACAGTAATACAGTGACAACACTACAAAAGGACACAACACCAGTTTTAGAAAGATATTAAGTATTTTATTTGTGCAAGCAAGACCAAAAACAATAAAAATCCACTATACAGTTCTCAAAAATCTCAATAATCAAAAATAGACTTAAAATACAGTTCCTTGAAGTCGATAGCTCCCTCAGGGGCTATCACGGCGTCGTGAACAACAAATCCAAACAGTTCTGACTGACCGTGGCATCTAGGGTCAACTACGGTGTTGGGAAGACCCACAAAACAGTAACTTTAGAAATGCAGGGCGTCGGGGCCTCCTATTGAGCTCTATAGAGCCGGCGTCGGCAGGCGTCAGTTCCAGAGGTTTGTACAGGAGTCATCGGGCCCTTGAAGTCACACACGTTTCAGATTGAACTCCTCGCGGTTGAAGACGGGTGCGTTGGCAGGCATCAGGGCTGCGGTGCGAAGTGCAGCAGTGCGGCATGCTTTGCCCTCAGGTTGCGGTGCAGGCAGCGGGGGAATTGTCCAGCTGCGTTGGTGAGACCAGGGCTGTGGTGCAAAGTGAGGCGTGATCGTCGCAGTGCTGGCAAGTCACGGCGCAAGCGTTGTCGTTGCTGAAGCTCTGTTGTCCGCTGGTGAGCTGGAGTCGATGACGCTGGCGTCGGTAGGCTAAGACTGGGGTGGGGGTGAGGACAGTGCATTGTGTAACTTACGAGTGGTGCACTCGAGCCACAGTGCAAGCAGCGGCGTCGATGTCGGCGTGTAGCAGCATTGTCGGGATACCAGGGTGCCGGTGTGAAGCGATGCGGTGCAAAGTGTGGTGCCCACAGGTCCGGGTACAAGCAGAAACTCAGTGGCGGTGTCGGACGTCGTCGTCCGCGAGACCGGTTTTGCAGTGCGAAGTGTAATGATGCCCTCTGCGGTGCCTTCAGGACACGTAGCCCGCAGCGGCGTTGTTGACGGTGTCGGGTTGCTTTTTCTTCTTTTGCACCACTAAATGCACAGTTCCTAGTGCTGATTGCCGATGAACTTGAAGTCTTTGCTGTTCCTGAGCCCTCTTGAACAGGGGACAAGCTCTTCTCTTTTGGCAGAATGTGTCTGTGCTCATTCAATACCAGGTCTGTCCTCTCTGTCTTTCTGGAAACATTATTGTCCAAGGCAGACCAGACCTATTCAGGTGCAAGGAAATCTCCTCCCCCTACTCTAAATGTGCCTAGGTCTATTCAGCCCAGGCAGGACACACCTGAACCCCCCCCCCCCCACCAGTGGCTGTCTGAAGAGAATGCACATCCCCAGCCCCTGTCACTCCAAAACCACACACAACCCAGCAGAGTCACATAGGATGGCTAAGCAAGAAAATACCCACTTTCTAAAAGTGGTATTTTCAAACACACAACATAAAAATCATCTCAACTAAAACATGCATTTTTACATTCTGAGTTCAGGCATACTAAACTCCGTTTCTCTATCCTGTCCCAATTGGAAGATATATTTTTAAGATGTTACAAAGTATCTCCCATTCTATCCTATGGGACAGATAGCCTTTCAATAGTGAAAAACAAAATACACTGTATTTCACTATCAGGACATGTCACACACACTAGTACATGTCCTACCTTTCACATATAGTGCACCCTGCTCATGGGTGTAAATTGGGCCTACCTGAGGGGTGCCTTACATGTAAAAAAAAGGGAAGGTTTGGGGGCCTGGCAAGTAGGTGCACTTGCCAGGTCGACATGGCAGACACAACTCCGCACAGACACTGCAGTGGCAGGTTTGAGAACCCTTTGAAGGGCAGCTTGTGTGTGTCACAACCAGTGCTGTAAGTCCACTAGCAGCATTTGATGTATAGCCCTGGCACCCCTTGTGCACTTTACTAGGGACTTACCAGTACATCAAATAAGCCAAACATGGAAAAAACACTCCATAACATAATTTATAGTAGGAGCACTTGCACTTTAACACTGAACAGCAGTGAAAAAGTGTGCAGAGACACTAAACCAGCAAAAACAGAGTCAAAACCAGGAGGTCATAAATCAAAAAGATTGGGAAAGCACGCCAAAATATGCCAGGTAAAACAGTCCATTTAAGAGGAGGGAGCCATAATACGATATCCCAAAAGATTTTCTTAATTTGTTTCATATATATTTTGCACCCCAGCCCAGCCAATGCACTCTGTCCTGAAAAGGACTTCATCAGGGCTTCAATTTAAAGATACATATATTCTTTTTACTAAAAGTTCATTTTTACAAAAAAGTGAAATAAAAAAACACCATGGTCTATATACATTTAAACAAACATTAAATATACACAAGACATATATGACAGCAGAAACCATTACAACTTCTCACACCCTCCAACAATGTATAAACACAAAAATGACAGTCTCCACATGTCTTGTTCATATTTTACACCAGGAAAGAATAATTCATGATTCCATCCCCCAATAAAAAATGTTACAAAACATTGTTTAGCATCATGGTGCAAATGTGCTTACACTCCCTGCACATACTAATATGTGTAGACTCTAGGAATATGGATAGTCATCTTAAAAAATGCCTATTTAGCTTGTAATTAAGAACACGTGAATATTAACTCAATCTACTCACTTTGCATGAACGTGTATGAATGATCTGGAATTGAATTTGGCCTGTCTTAATATGGCATTGAACGAACAGAGAGAAAGAGTCCAAAAAGAGGGGGGGCTCTAGAACTATTTTAACTATGCTTAAGAAACACACATTTTTATCCCAATTTATACAAGTCATTTCTTATTGGCAACAGTGCAACTTACTAATTGAATTTGTAAAACTTCTATCATTCTCACATACCACAGACTCCTAAGCTATACACTCATTTATTCCACCTTCCATTCATTCTCTCATTCTACCAGTTGCTCACAGTTACAACCACAACCCCTTCGTTCAAGTTTAGTGGCTGTTAGCGGATCAGAATGGATAGACACGTCTCTCCGTCGGCTTAAGTAAGGTTTTATTTTTCTTTGTATAAATCTCTTTCTTGATGCCAGATTGTACTTTTTGATATAAAGAAAAAAAAAACACAAAAAAGGACAGAGGAGTTTGATGGATACTCTGACTCTCTTCTCTTCTGGTGGCGTCTTCTAAATGTCCCAGTCTTCTTCTCTCCTTTTCACTTTACTCCACGGCGTGGGAATGGCTCGTGTGAAGGAAAAGAGAGAAGCAGGTCAGTGCCGGGTTGTTGTATGTACTCTGGGAAGGGGGAAAGTGAGGTAGCACCTGACAGCGAGTGACGAGTATTAAGGACAGGGTAGTGCAAGTGAAGGGGCGGGGGTTGTGCAACATGCACGGCCCAGTTCTAGAAACGTGCCCCAGGCGTCTGGCCTCTCCCGCCTCCCTACCCAGCCCAGGAAACTATTGCGTACCTGGGTTAGCCACGCTCCTCCGGGAGCGTGGCGGGATGAAGCGTGTTCCGGGCCTTCCCTTGGCTCTCCCGATGTCTTCAAGGTCCTGGCGTCTTCTTCGCTGGTTGGTGTTCGTGTTCCTCTTTCCTCAGTTCGCAACCCACATTCTTTTTCTTGGCATTCTTCACTCTCCTCTAGCGCATCGGTGAAAAGACACACCTCCTTCCGGGGCTCATCCTCTCTTCTTTGTGCAGTGGCTGTTACGTCATGCCAGGGGGTGGGGCCGGCTTCTGTTGTCTTCCAGTTAAAGGTGCAGTATCAAAGCCCACGGGGCTCTCGTCTTCTTCGTAGGTTATTCGCCACTCGTCCTGCTGATTAGGAAAGAAAGGCGAAGAGTCACATCGAGCCTCCCACCAGTCTATTGTCTTCTGTGACGCCTCCCCTGGACCCTCGGCCCTGTGATAGTGGCTTACTCCATTCATTCCGTCATTCCTCACCTGCAGAGTGATACAGACAAGCATGCAACGGTGCCAGGGGCGGCTCTAGGCTCATGGTGGCCCTGTGCAGGGAGCGCAGGTAGGGGGCCCCGGAAGAGGGGGTCCGGGCGGGGCGGAGCTCAGGAAGGTGTTTTAATAAAACGTCCAGAAAAGGCGTTAGATGACCAGTAACATGGTAACAGAAAAACGACGTTTACTTTTTGAGTGCTCATTACTTGGATACTTTGTTTTAGAATCTGGGTCTCTGGAGGGACCCCTTTCAACAAGAAAAACACGTTGCGCGTCCGTACGAGAGTTCGGACACAAAGCAGGATCCCTCCAATCACATAAATCATATTCAGAACACGGGTCAGTAACATGGTCTTGCTCTTTGGCTTCCTTTTCAATACCAGCATCATCCGTCTGTAAACTCTGAACCTCCTTCAGAATGCCAGATGTTAATGGACCGATGAATGATGTTTCAGTTTCTCTGTCTGAGGGTCTTTTGTAATAATCCTCATCCTGAGTTGGTAATTGCTGCATGTTTGTATCAATTTCAGAGTCACCTTGTTCATTTTCATTGGTCTGCTCATGAGTATCATTCTGCTCATGGATATCATCATTTTTTTGTTCTTCTTTATGGTCGTCAGCACCTGTTTTACCTAGTGCATCAGCAGTACTCTGGCCAGAGGATTCTCCATCTTTAGGTTTCCCTTGGGTGATAAAGTTCAGGATTGCTCCTTCCTGTGACACTACGAAAGCCTGCTGAGCCACCTTTCTCTTTCGATTCGAATAACCAGATTTGTGTACTCGAATTCTCTTCATTTTGCTTGCAATGCAGCGGGCGAGGCTAGCAGTGGGAAGGGAAAAAAAGAAGACAATCAGCAGTGGCGGCTGCTGAAAGATTTTGATGTGTCATTTTTATTTTCTTGCAAAAACAACAGTTGATGGACAGAATGCAGAACAATGTCATACATTCACCCCAGTAGAGAGATCTGGGCCTAAATCCATCGTTTTTTTGCTCACCACACCACCCCAGTTCAGACATGGCCCTATGCAAATCAGCCTAGACCCTGTGCCTCATGGGAACAGTCCAGCCCGAACTGCCAAGCCATGTCTTCCCTGGACTACACAATGAAGGACCAGCATACCTTAATGAACGAGTGAATTTCCACCAACCTACCAGGAAAATATGTTCCAGAACCATCTCCCTAGCAGCCACCCAATGCAGCCGCTGATAAAACAGTGGAGGCCGCTACTTCTCCCACCTGGCAGTGAAGACCTGAAAACCCTCCCCCTGCACCTCAGAGCCTCACCAACGCTCCAGCAGTTTAGGAAGGACCACAAGACCTCGCTGTTCAACCAACAAGCAGCATGATCCAGCAGCATGAATCCCACACCGCCTCGAGACCCTTATGTGTGAAGCAGCTGAGCTTTACAAACCCTGACTGATTGATAGTAATTACCCTTCCCACTACATGTATGACACATTATGAGGACTAGCCACATATGGAAGGTTTATTTGAAGAGTGTTATAAAACTATAGGGTAGATCATGTGACTTGGCATACAAGGTCTGTTTTCTCAGTCCACTGAGAAAAGTAGAGCCTGGAGAATAGTTCATGATCTATTTGGGAAGTGACCTTAGCAGGAAGAGAGTAAGATACCTTGAAATCATGGCACACAGAGACCTGTCTCAGTACGTCACTAACTGATCTTGAAGACAGCCTACTGGTAACCAAAGACTCGTCCACTTTACCACATTGTCAAAAGACAAAATACAATATATTTAATTAAGGTTTCTTGTATAATGCCATATTCCAGCAACCAGTTCTGCTCGCTTTCAGAGCACCTATTAAACAAGGATTAATTACAGTGAGTCCTAAGGCTATGAAAAGGCACTAGAGGTTCACTGAAGCAAAATTAATGTGCAAGGAACATCCAGTCAGGAGACAACTTTCAAGCAGACGTACGAATCACTAGCACAGCGTACCAACGACCCCAAGGGCCGTGGCATAAGCAAGGAAAATGGCCCCTTTGGCTGCTGCTCAGGAAGTAAAATATAGCAATTATCAGGGTTCAATGGGCCCCTGAGGGTTTTGGGTCTCAGTACCACTGTACTTGCTGAACCAATGGTAACTATGCCCCTAGTATGGACAGAGAAGGCTGCTTCACCAATTGCAAACTGAGGACTAGTTAAACTAGTTTTCTCTGCTAGTCACATGACAAGCACTGGAATGTAATTAAAGAAATGATCAAGAAGCCAGTCTCCTACCAAGGTCTCTACAAAAGGGCATTAGATTGAGTTAACATGGGTAGGCACTGCCATCCTATTCCAGGCGTCCATCCATAGGTGCTTGCATTTCATGTCTGCCTCAACACCATATAAACAGACATAACCAAATGCCAAGTACATTCGAACACTCGATGTTTTAAAAGATTTGTGCAGGCAGATCCACTCATTAGATCACAAGTATCCGCTTCATACTCTGTTTTCATGATTGTTGATAAGTAATTGTAATCATTTTAATGAATCCTTAACATTACGTCTAACACCTCGTACCCTGCTCTCCTCTTCCCCCCAATACGACCGTGCCTCCCAAGTTACACCTCCAAAAGTCACCATGTCTCCCCTCAGCCACAAGTAAACACCGCCCCTGCACTCCTGACTCACTCTTCCCTCAACATACAGCGCCGATCTGTACCACTCCCTACCCCTGGCGCACGGTGACCACCTCTCCGACCCGCGCCCTCTCAGAGATGAATCGTGAGAGAGAGGCTCTCTCTCACGATTCATCATGCCCTCCCTTCCCATGACCCACAGAATACCTCCAGCTCGCCACCTCACATGGCTTACCTCCACCCAGACCCAAAGCACACACCATCTACAATAATATCCTCACCCAAGCTTCCCCACGCCCCCGGCTCCTCACCCCCACGGGCTGGGATACATTCCTACGCCTGATCTGCCCTCCTCCCCAGGGCTCCCCACAACCTCGTCCAATGGCTCACCTTCCCTCGTGTTCACTCTGCAGTGGCACACGCTGACCTCCTCACTCCCCCTCCCCATGCCCTGACCCTCGGGCTGCTCACCTCGCAGCTGGCACCAAAGGTTGCACACTGGCATGCTATCCTCTGCAAGGCGGCCTTTCTTGCCCAGGGTCTCTAGGCGCGCCGGTGCATGGCCTCGACCGGTCTCGGTGCTGCTCGCTGCATGCCGGGCACGGGTGCTGCCACCCCTCCTGCCCCAGTGATGCGTGGTGCTTCTGTAACCCCTTCGCTGCAGGACTCGCGGGCACTGCGCATGCGAGCCTCCGGAGGTGCCAGATCTGTACTATTAAAACAAGCTCGATTCTCCTGGAAAAAAAATTCTAAACAAGCACAAGACCTACCAGAAGAGCCCGAAACAAGGCCGACCCCACACAAAGACGAGACTGGGTTAGAAAGGAAAAGAGTATAAGAACAACCATTCAGCGTGCATCACATTGGATTTAGCACGCCTCAGTCGTTCATGTGCCAAATCCCTGCCAGGGGCCGCCACGAATATGTATTGTATCCGATTCCTCGTGGTGGCCCCTTGGGTTTGGTGGCCCTGTGCAGGTGCACAGCTTGCACATGCCTAAGGCCGCCCCTGACGGTGCGAATACTGGGAAATGGTTTCTTTCATAGTCTGCAAACCCGTCATATTCACATTTATAATGCGCCCTCGCCAATCAGAATCTTGCAAAATTCAAATTTACCAATCCTCTATCCCCATCATAGACTCAATGTATTCCTCATTGTCCAATCGCTCAATCTTTAATTTTTGTTTGACAAATCACCCCACACATAACAACGTAGTCAAAATGTGATGCTTTTTGTTATTCCTGTCCTCCTCATTGCTCAATATCGCGTGTGCGCTTCATGCAATCACAAACCTCAAAATGTCAAATGGGCCAACCATCTAGTGTGCATAAATCAAAGCCCTGATAGTTTCATCGCTTCCAAACAAGCTAATCTAATCTTGCATTCCGTTATGGCATATAGTGAGCATGATATCCAATCGCAGGATTCAAATGAACCAATCAGCCGATCCTAGCAAGAAATGTGAGGGACGGATTTAAAGTACCAAACGCTATTCACTCAAACATTGAAACACCTATTTCAAGCAATGTTTGCCCTAATATCTCCGTTTTCTAATTTAAACTGATCCCTGAATGCAGGTCCCACCTTGGAAAGTTTTCCAAAGCAAACAAAATCTAATCACAAACCGCCACCCACTCAAAACTCTTAAAAATAAAAAAAAAGCAAAAAAAAAATCAGATAATGCTATCCGTCCAATTCTCATAACTCGTTATATTATGAAAGTGACTAGGCCAAATCGAGAAAATGCCATGCAATTCTATCATTAACATGTTACAAGATATAGTAACTGTGTTCTTTTTATTTAAAACGAGCCTCAAATGTAGGTCATGCCATAGACATTGTTTTAACACAAGGAGACTATTGACCCCAACTGCCACCCAATCAAAACTCTGGAAATTTAAAAACAACCAATCGGATGTTGATGTTGTCCAATTCCCGTATCTTCTACGGCATATATTAGTATTATGTTCTTCCCACATGCGAAGGACTCTCTTCGTCGGTTCCAACACAATCTCCCATAGACATCTCAGAACTATCCTATCTCCTAGAGAGTTATGCAGCTTCATGTTCCACCCTGCCACCGTCTATTTACACAGTGGGCTACCCGATCTCCACCACTATCTCAGACCACAGTCAAACTAACCAACCATCCCGATGTACAGTCACCCCCTCTTAACATGATACAAATCCCGACCTCCCTCCCTGAACAGCTTAGCCAGAGAGTTAAAAGCTTCTCTCTGAACTACATGGTATACAAGTGTCGGTATGCAGTCAAACACTGTCTAGAGATTTTGGCCTCGATCCTGGACCATAAACTTGATATCCTGATCCTCACTGAAACATGGCTCAAATACTCATCTAACCACACTCTAGACCTTCTACTTCCTCTCAATTAATCCATCTAGATCGACTAGGTGGAGGTATCACACTCATACACAGAAACTCTCTGAGATGCAGTATCCGGCAACTAACTCAGTTTCAGTCTTTCGAATGCATGTCGGTGGAAATTTCACATCCACTACCTCCAACATCAGACTGAATGTGATCTACCATCCACCGGGTCATAACAATTCCTTTATCAAAGAATGTATGGATCTCTTCACGTCTCAACTGATCCGATCAGACAACACGATCTTCCTTCGAGACTTCAAAATCCACTGGCAAATCAAGGGTAACAGCCTAGTGGATACCTTTATAGCCTTTCTCAAAGACAATGATCTCCAACAACACTGCCTTAACCCCGCACACAGCAAAGGTGCCATCCTTGACCTGATAATCTCCAATTCCCCCAATCTATAGTCATACGACCCCCATTCCAGTCGACTGGTCTGTTTACATGCAGATCCCATTCTCCCTCTCCGGCTCCTAAAACCAAAGCTTACGGGCAAACCATGAAAGAGAAAATATGGCTCAACGACGCATCCAACCATGACACAGAAGCCGTGGCCATCACGGCCCTTCCTACCCTAAACTCGACGACACCCCACCTTGATATTAATGAGGCCACCCACAAATACAACCCCTGCATGGAATCCCTTATCAACAAATTTGCACCCCTGAAGTGCAAATTATCTTGACCAAAACCCTCCGAACCTTGATCTCAAAATAACTTTATGAAGAAGGAAAGCTTATCAGAAAGTATGAGAAAGAATGGAGATTAGTACCCTCTCATCTGAGTTTGAATACGTTTTGCATTGCACGAAAAAGGAATAAAACCCAATCCTTAGAGCCAAATCCTCTCGCTTAAGAGCAGTCATGAATTTTGCCAAGAACAAACCAAATCACCTGTTTGAGGTTCTCGCACAAGCTACAAACCCCTCCACCACTTCAGCTCTCAAGCCATCAGTGGCCCGCTGCAACAACTTTGAGGATTTATCAAATAGTAAAGTCAGAGACATCCCTATCTCGGTACGCTCCAGTGAACCCCCAGAAACTGAGATTCTACTGTGCAAGGCGCTTCATTCGTGGTCCTCTTCTATCCCCATTTCCGAATGAGACCTACAATGAACAATCTCCAAAGTGAAACCCTCGAAACACTTTCAGGATGCCATTCCAGGGTCTATCTGCAAATCTCTTGCTCCCTATGGACCAACATGGTCAACTCCTCTCTTCAACAGGGACTTTTTCCACGACGACTTAAAGTGGGTCAAGTCTCTCCTCTCTTGAAAAGAACAACTACCCCCCAGTCTCAACACTTGCATTTTTAGGCAAAGTCATTGAGAGTTGCGTTGCTTCCAAGCTCACATCACACATTCAAACAAACAACCTCCTAGACTCTTTCCAATCTTCTTTCCACCAGGGCCACAGTACAGAAACTGCGATCCTACAAATAGTTGATGACTCCCTTAGAATCCTCGACTCCGGGAACTCCTTCCTGCTGGTCCTCCTGGACTTGTTCGCTGCATTCGACACTGTCAACCATCTTGACCTCCTTAAACTCTTGAACAATAACAATGCATGAGCTGTAGAGGAACAGTTCTCAAGTGGTTCTCCTCTTACCTAACCAACCTCTCCCAAATTATGAAAATGGGCAATGCACTCTTGAGACCAGTCAATGTACATCAACGGGTCCCTCAAGGCTCGATCCTCTCCCCAACCCTCTTTAACCTACGTAGAACTACTATGTGTGATTGTCAGAAATGCTGGGATTCTCTTCAACCTCTACGCTGACAACACTCAAATATAAATGAAAATCTCTTCCCCTGAAGACCTTTCCCTCCTCTCAATCACGCTCCTAAATATTTAAAACTGGAAGTGTAACCCTCATCTAAAACTCAACCCAACTAAAATGGAATTTCTCCAAAAGTAAAAATCCAAGTACAGGAATGAAAGGCCAACTTTTCCAACCTGGGTGGCTGCCCTGTCATTGTCCAGAGTGCTAGATCCCTTGGTATCACCCTCGACAATCATCTAAAACTCCACCTACATCACAGCCGGGGCCAAACGCGCACAACACCAATTCAGGCAGCTGTGGGGCATCGGACAACTGATTCCAGCATAAGACATCAAAATAGTGTTGCAGTCTCTCATCCTATCCAGACGAGATTACAGAATTGTCCTTCTCTCAGGCATTCCCAAAGTTCATCTAGGCCCACTGAGAGCAACTGTACATACAGCAGCGTGCTTTCTGTTAGATCTCAAGAAAAGTGACCACATTTCCCTGGCCCTGCTAACCCTCAAATGGCTTCCCATTGAAGCTTGGGACCAATTCAAAACCGCCTGTGTTACCCACGGAGTACTACACTCCTCTTCTCTCTGCTATCTAAGTGAGAAACTGAAAATCTCTGGAGCAAATAGGGGTTCCATAAATGCCCATTCCCTGCTCCTAGAACTACCCCACCTTCAGTCGAGAAAGATACATAAGCCAGTCATTCTCTGGTAGTGCCACCAGAATCTGGAACACCTTACCTTCCTCCTTCCTCCTTTCACCTAACAACTGAGGAAATATGAATTTTGTGATCAGTTATGTCCCCTATCGTAGATCCCAACGGCTCCATGTGCATGCTATAAGTACATGTATGTTCCCTCCAGTTCCAGTTTTGAAGACGCAAATATATGTGCGTCCACCGTCAACATGTCCTCTTTCAGATCCGCCATGAATGGGTCAGATATTCCATTCCTAAGTATGAAAGGCCACCGACTTTATGTGGTTCACTTTCCACATTTTACAGATTCAGGCGAGTAGGCCCAGAATTCTGTCATCAAGCCTTTTCCTGCCTTCTGCCTCTGAAAGCTCCAGTCTGAGCCTGCATCTGTATCCATGAACTTTGTCCTACTCCTTGCGCGGCTAACGGTGCCTGATCCAGCCTGTTGCCTGCCAAAAACTGTATTTCACCTTCAAGATTATCTGCTCCGCTCCTCATCCGATGCATTCCTGTCTAGTAGTTTAGGTAAACATTCCTCCAGCTACCGTGCAAAGGGCCAGGCCTCGCTGTCCTCATGCAAGTAATTCATAGCCCCTGTTACCATGGAATATTCCTACCCCCTCGCATCTCATGTAGACACTTAGACGCTTGTACACGCACTAACAGTCAGTATAGAATAGATTCTATCCTAGAGACCTTTCCTTTTGGATAACACAGTTCTTTAAACATAGGATATTAGATATGATTTGGGATTAGGTTGACATGACCCCCAGACTTCTGTCTCCACATGTAGAGCTAAATGTCAAGTCCCCTTCACCCTCTAGTTGCACGTCAATCACACGTCATGCGGCTGCGCACGCATCTCTGCCAAATATTTCTGCTGACATTGCAGGATTCTCTTATGGATCCACCCACTTGTGACATCATGTATAATGACGTTATCTTAGTTACGCCCATATGTCCGCCTCTTTAGTTACGTATGCACATTTTATCTGTATTATCAGCTGTTACGCCTCTTGCATCTGTTTCACTGTAATGCATTTCCTATAAAACTGATTATCTGTCAATAATGTATGCCCTTCCTTCCTGAACTTTCGTGGTGATGGAATAGAAGCCTGCAATTCGAATTGTATTCCTTTGTATAGGAATAAAGCCTTTTAGAACCTCTAATACCACGGATTCTGCCTCTTATATTTACTGAGTTATTCTTACTAGACTTTACCGCATAAAAAATAGTACCGGTAATGAAATATTTACCACATAAATTGGCGCCCGAATAGGGACACTTTCTCATCTCACGCGCCGGCGGTGCGTTGCAGGCCCGGTCTCCTGCCACAGCTGAACGGACAAAAACGCGTACCTGCAGGATTTCCTGTATCTCCCTCCGGCCAAGCGGGGGCGACTGAGGCTGCGATCAACACCCAGACGAGGCGGTGAGAAGTGCGAAGTATCCCGACCAGAGCCTAGCTGAGAGAGCAAGATCCGAGGTATACAGAGGCCCGCCAGGTTCCGAAGTTCCGAGCCCAGTCGAGTCGAGTCCAGTCCGGTCCAGTTTCAGTTCCGTTCCGAGGCCTTCCGTTCTGAGCTACCCGGTGAGTACCATTACCGGGGAGGCATTTAACGTGCACATAGTCTGTGCCGGTCAAGACGGGTTTGGGTACACAAATCCGGTCTGCACTGTTTCAGCAGTGTATCTGTACTGTTTAGCAGTATATCTAGTATGTCTTGCATATAAATCAGTATTATCTAGTGTCAGTATTATGTCATTAACTAGTTTTCTATTAGTTATCATCGTTCGTAAAACTGTTAAGTGTTAAATGTTTTAATACGTTCTATATATTGTGGTGTGAATGATTGTTCATTATTGTGTTTACTGTATAAAGTGTGTTCTAGCAACCATCTAAAAATGCCGCTCTTTTCGAAATTAAGACAGATCAAAACTAGAAAAGGGGTACTCGAAGAAGCTGTTCCCATCCCACCTAGGGACACTCCAGGATACTTTATGTATCATAAGCATGGCCTAGATGCCGTCTTATTTCTTGATTTATGGGTGGACTACACCAAGGATTTGCCAGAAAGTCAGAGATGGCCCGCAGCGGGGACCTGGGATGCAGATTGCATCATGAGAGTAGAAGAAGAATTATGGAAAAAGAAAGCCAGACAGTCACAGAAAGATGCCATTGAATTATGGCGTAAAGAATCACATAGACGTACAGAAAAAGCGCTCAGACAGGAAGAGAAAGGTAGAGAGAATTCAAATAAAACCCGAGAAAATCTATTACTTGAGGAAGGTACCCGAGTAAAATCAGAACAAGTAGATAGACAAAGAAACACTCTTATGAATGGTATGTATCCTCTTCTGGCCGAAGGGTTACCTAAGGCTACCCCGGAAATACCAAAAGACTTGACTCCTCCACTGCTCCCGATAAAAGCACATCCCAAAACACATCCCAAAACAGCAAAGGACGTTTTTCTTTCCTCCTATTTAGATGACGTAGCTCCCGAGTATGCTAATGCCATAGCACACACACCGCTTGCCGATGGTGTTCAACACCAAGAGCATTCGTCTGTACCCCCGCAACAACAAACTCCTACACAAGTCCCAACAGGTTCGTCCGTTTCTTCAGTTTTTCCCGCATCTACAATCTCTATCCTACGTCCAACGAATCCTTTCTTGCCCAGCACCTCAGATGGTGCTACAGGAGGTACGACAGACATGTTTGCCACACCGCCGCGAAATAAACAGACCCTTAGAGATTTAGCACTCCAACGTACACCCCAACTAGCGACATCCGACATGTTTAAAGAACAGCTTGTAGATTGTAGATACGACCCAGTACCAGGTAAACAGGACAAATTGCTCATATCATCACTACGTATACGACGAGCTACATTATATTTAATGACGATACCAGGAATGGTTGAACACCTAGACAATATATATCGCTTTGTCCAAACAGGGCGAGGTCCAGAAAGTATTAACGAAGCTATGGAATACCAGAAAGTGGATGTACAAAGACAACTACTCCGTTTTTTCATAAATTGCGTAATTAGGAATCAAGACAGGCCTGGGGCAGATCACGATACCATGCAAAGACTTGCCAAATGGGGTCAGAACATATCAGAAGAGAAACATGATAGACAGGCGTGTATAATCGCCATGTATCGAAAGATCCGCAAGGAAGTAGAACGAATACATAAAGAAAGACGAGAAGCAGACAGAGTTGAATCAGAGGAAGAGGAGGAGCAAGAATCCGAACAATTAGACACGATAGCTTACGTAGGTAGAGGAAGACCCCATAATAATACTAGAGGCTTTAATGATCCGATACGTCCGATACGTCCAGAATGCAATAGACATTTTCCAAACCCTATGTTAAATACAAGATCCCCGGAACACCTATTTCAAGCCGCTGATAAATCACTACGAGATCGAAGGGGGTACCACATGCTCGATTCCATGGACGAACAAGAATTAGCCAGGTCAGCAGTACAATGGGCTGACAGTCCCAGCGAATACAATGATGATGTACTTGCACACACGTTTCTGAATCTTGACCCATACGAACAGCGTTTAGCTAGTATATACATGATTCAACACCTCCTTATATTATATAAAAGCCAACACTCCGATCCAGGACCCTTACCTGACATATTGACAGAACTACTCACGAATAAATGGAGAGGGTCAGGTACTGATTTGATTAAAGTAATTCTAGAATTTCGAAACCAATATTTAACTTTCGTATGCCAAGAACACGTTCCAGTTCCCATCATGGGAAGAAAAATGTATCACATAGATAGACAGAACCCGTTACGCGAAGTACACCCAATCAGAGGTGACGGTAATAACTTTACACGCGTGTTTGTGTACACGCCTATAACTAAAATGGAATTATTAGAAATGAAGAAAGTAGTACCCAGCCATGACAAGGATCCAGCAGGTTTCCACCGTGAGATAAAAGACATGTTACTCATGGGAGAGTATACCTACCCCGACATTATGAAAATATTAAAAGTCCTATTACCCGCCGGTGTTTATGAGAAACTCAAAGAAAAGGAATGGGAGGTGGGAGACCAAAAGATAGATTGGACAGCATTAGAAAACGAAGAAAGGGCCCGAGCTGCAGGAGCAGGGCTTGGGGAAAAGACTACAGCACTACCAGGACTACTAGTGCAGGTACTGCCACGTTTATTAACTACGAAAAAGGAAGACTGGGGTGCAATCTCAGCCTGTAAACAAAAGCCAGATGAAGACACTAGTGATTTCTATTCCCGATTTGAAAAATGTTTTGGTATAAATAGTGGCATAAAAGCCAGTAGTGAGTCATATCCACATCTGTTTGTGACAAAATTAGTCGAAAATTCTCTGCTGCAAGTCAAGAATAGAGTATTGAAATTCGAAAGTACCTGGCAAGGTAATACCCCATCACAGATGTTACAGATGTTACAATATCACCACAATAGAATTAGAGAAGAACAAGAACATGAACAAAAACGTATGAAAGATACAAAAATGAAAATGCTTGTTGCCCAGTCAGTTCCAGCCGATGGTCATCAAAAGGGTGATTCCGCAGGTCCAACGAAAGGGACATGCAACTATTGTAAACAACAAGGTCATTATATACACGATTGTCCAGTCCTGAAACATAATATTGCCACAGGTAGAACCCAGGAAAGACCACGTCCACCTAGACAGGATCAGAATCAACAACAAATCCCTCAGCATGCACAACCTAGGTTAGCTCCGCAACAGGCAGCTCCACAACAGATCGTAGCACCACCACAAGCGCAGCCTATTGCTGCAACACAAGCAACGACACAACAGATGTATCAGTATGCACAAGCAGATTATCCCGATTATCAGCGATACACATGAAATAGCCTAGAGAGGGAAGTTGGCTTACCCCTTATAGAGGTTCCTGTAGACCAAGAGGGACCTTATGTACATAGTGAACTATTAGGGGAAGACAGAAAGTTTTTACTTGATACAGGGGCAAGCAGAACAACTATAAGACGCAGTGAAGTTCCAGGGGCACCCCTCTCAGGCTCACAAAATATTTCCCTTGGATTCTCAGGAAAACCTATAATCAATGACGTAACACAACCTCTTCCACTTACGGTCGGTCCATTGACACGTACTACAGATTTATTGCTTACTAAATCATGTCCAGAAAACTTGTTAGGTATAAAAACATTGAAAGCTCTAGGAGCCATAATATGTTGTTCCCCGGAAGGAGTACGACTATTTTTACGTGACTTTAAAGGTCACTACGTGTCCAGAGACATGGATCACCGGCTGCAGAATTTACCTACACATTTATGGGCACAAGGCCCCACTGATGTTGGTTGCATGAATATTACACCATATCGTGTCACACTGAAAACAGGAATAGTACTACCACGAATGCGACAATACAAGTTACCACCAGATGCTGTTGTGGCTTTGCTGCAAATCATTGACAAGCTTATTGCACAAGGAGTGGTTGTCGAAACCGACTCCAATGTATGTAATTCCCCGATAATTCCGATTCTTAAAAGAACGGATCCAAAAGCACCACCAGTATATCGATTAGTTATTGATCTGCGCGAATTAAATAAATGCATTGTACCACAATACCCTGTGGTCCCAGATATCTCTTCATTACTCACAGCTATTGACTCAGAAGCAACGTTCTTCACTGTAATTGATCTCAAGAATGCTTTCTTTAGCGTCCCAATAGATCCGGAAAGTCAATATCTGTTCGGATTCAGTTTAAATGGACGAAGTTTTAAATTCACACGCGCACCTCAAGGATTTACAGAAAGCCCCAGCATCTATAGCCAAGCACTGAAACGAGAACTTGACAGTATCCACATGCCAGTTAACACTGCCTTGCTTCAATATGTCGATGATCTGCTGATCACCGCCCGAAGCGAACCTGAATGTGAAACAGCGTCACTGAGGGTTTTGAAATTTCTGGCCGACAAGGGGCACAAGGTGTCCCCTTCTAAGCTGCAATTCTGTGTCCAGCGAGTTATTTACCTTGGGCACTCGCTGTCCAAGGAGGGAAGGCAGCTTATACCTGATCGCATCCAGTTAATTGCTAGCATGCCACCACCCAAGACACAAAAGGAGGTGCGAGCTTTTATAGGCCTCACTTCATACTGTAGGCAGTGGATCCCTCAATATGCATTTCTAGCAAAACCACTCATCCAATCGACAACACAGGAGGCAGCCACATCGACTGTCCTCCCTTGGACTCAAGAACATACACACGCCTTTGAAAGCTTAAAGAAAGCTTTATGCCAAGCACCTGTTTTAGCAACACCATGTTACAGTAAACAGTTTACACTCTTTGTTACAGAACGCGACGGTACTGCCTTGTCAGTACTCACTCAGGAACAAGCAGGATCACACAAACCATGTGCTTATTTCTCTAGTACATTAGATCCAGTAGCTCAGGCTCTTCCTGCGTGCCTGAAATCGGTGGCAGCAACAGCTCTAGCAATCAGACAAAGCGATGCCATAGTGTTAGGACATCAATTGACAGTACAAGTACCACACGCAGTAGAGGTTCTCTTGAACCGCACACAAACACAACACTTGACTATAGCGAGACTCACTGGTTACGAATTAACATTGTTTCAGCCACACATAGAAATCAGACGTTGTAATACGTTAAATCCTGCCACACTGTTACCAGTAGGCGGAACAGATCCATTGGCACATGATTGTGTCGAAGTCATTACTATCACGACGAAACCCAGACAAGACTTGACAGATATCCCTTTGTCAGATTCAGACTTGACATTGTATGTAGATGGTTCATGTATGAGAACAAGTACAGGAGAGTTAGTGGCTGCTTACGCAGTTACAACAGACACTGAAGTCATTGAAACAAATTGTATTAACACTTTGTCAGCTCAAGCAGCAGAGCTCATCGCTCTGACACAAGCCTGTATTCAAGCCAAAAATAAGAAAGTCAACATATACACAGATTCACGTTATGCATTCGGAGTCGTCCATGACTTCGGCGTACTGTGGCGAGAGAGAGGTTATTTAACTTCTCACGGTGCCCACATCCAACACGGACCCCTCATTCAAGCCCTATTAGACGCGATTCATCTACCTACTGCAATATCGATTATGAAATGCAAAGCCCATACAAAAGTTACCGATATCATTTCTCAGGGTAATGACCTAGCTGACAGAACAGCTAAACAGACTGCTCAGAATCAGACTCACACAACTGACGCGACAAAGACAATAGTTCCGACACCAACACATTGCATGACAGTTAAGGATTCCGCCCTTGATGTAATTGACATACAGACACATGCTACACCAGAAGAAATAAAGAAATGGACTGAATTAGGAGGGATCCAAACGGATCAAGGATGGATGACGAAGGAAAAATCTATATGGTTTCTTCCCGACTCCATGGTTCAAGTCATCATTAACACAATACATAGTCCAGCGCACCTAGGAGAAAAAGCTATGCTAGACAGCATTCAACACATCTGGTTTAACAAACATTTACGAGCCGCAGCTAAACAGAAAGTACGTACCTGTATGATATGTTGTCAGTTTAATCCAGGTAAAAGCATCCCCGTAGAGCAGGGTGGATTTCAATCTCCCGATCATGCTTTTGAAGTCTTCCAGATGGATTATATCCAGATGGAACGATGTCGAGGATTCAAATATGTTCTCGTAGTTGTCTGTGCTCTTTCCCGTTGGACAGAAGCCTACCCGGTTTCAGATTACACTGCCCCGACTACTGCCAAACAGTTAGTTCGAGAATTCTTCCCACGGTACGGTTTACCACGTGTTGTCTACTCAGATAACGGCCAGCCGTTCTCATCCGAACTAATGAAACACGTTTCCCTTTTGTTAGGCTACCAATGGAAATTCCACTGTGTCCGACATCCCGAGGCAGCAGGTCTCGTGGAACGCCATAATCAAACTCTGAAAATTAGATTGTCCAAAATATGTAGGGAAAAAGGTGTCGATTGGATAGTAGCCTTACCAGTTGCGCTCTTTTACATGAGAATGGTAGCACATTCTCGAACAGGGCTATCCCCGTACGAGGTGATCTTCGGTAGACCACCAAATATGTGGGGGACGCCTATACCTCGCAAAATCACTGATGTTGACTGTAATATGCTGACAGATTACCTGGCTTCCTTGATGTCTGCACTACAATCTTGTCGTTCACAGGTAGCTGCAGCTTTTCCCGATAATACTGAGGTGAAGCCCCATGACGTGGTTCCTGGCGACCTGGTTCTGGTCCGGAATTTTGACCGGAAGACCCAACTGGAGCCTAGATGGAAATCGCCAAAATTGGTTCTACTAACTACAAGGACAGCCGTGAAGATCGAGGGACGTAAAGGGTGGTTGCACTCGAGTCATATCAAGAAATTTTATGGACTACCATCTAGTGTGAACGCTCAGCCCTGCATTCCCTCACAGACAGACTCAAAGCTCCCCTTGGTTGAACTAACAAACACTGAACTTTATAAACTGAAGTTAAGGTCTAGCAAGTCAGACAATTTGATTGTTCAAGTCCTCTCCAAGGTGAATCGGTTGAATTTGTCTCTGACATGTATCCTCTAGACCGAAATAGAGAAAGAAATCAACAGATGCAGCTTAAAAAGCATGTGTATTGTAAATCACTTCGTAGTCACTGCACAGTAACATTATCAATTTTGTTTTTTCTAAGTCTTCTGATCATCATTTCCAGCATACTATTGCACATGTATTACCCTATTCTTAAGCGTGCTTACAATGTAACTGCAGAACATTCTTTTAGCGAATTACCTCCGCATGAGTTGTCTTATAGATTTGCGCTGCGCAACAACACATTCATTAGTATGTTACATCATTCCCATCAGACCAGCAATGCCACAAATTGTTGGATATGTGGCCGACTCCCTCCCTATCAGAACTATAAGGGAGTTTTGCCCCTCTTTCCATATCCGTTCACTCACAATGGCTCCTGTGGAGCATGGTTTAGTTTGATTAATTCCCTAGATTCAAATTCCGCAGTTTATCAAGACAACTGGGTATGGGGAAACCTGAACCTAGTTTTGCTTAAAGTCTGCTACCCTAACAAGGAGGGACTTCCCAAAAGAACAGGAACTGATCTAGAAAATGAAGTATATGGATTAGGTAACTTTACACTTAACCTCATGATCCTGAACGTTGAATCTGAAGCTACACCAATCTTGCCCGCTATGTCAGTATTCCCAGTAAAAGGGGAATTATGTGTAAGAAAGAATGGCTCCATACACATGGGCCATAGTAAATGCACCACTGTAATAAAATTCAGTGATCAAGGCAAGTCTACATTTAGAGCTTCCCGTCATTCCTACTTCATATGTGGCCAGACCGCATATATACGTCTACCTCTAGATTGGGATGGTACCTGTTACATAGCATTCCTTCTGCCACCTGTTTTCCTAGCTCCTCCTGATTATCATAGAAATACCCATTTAGTACACAATAGACAGCAGAGAGATCTCCCAATTGTCGATTACACTGAAACGGCATGGGAGCAATACACAGATTTCAATAAAGGTTTCTTTCCCTATATAGGTACAGTCACTAATAGTAAGCTGATACGTAGATTAACCAGAACCCTTGAAGCAGTAGTGAACGAAACTACTTCCGCCTTAGGCAATTTAACAGAAGAGCAGTCTGCTATGCGGATTGTTGTGCTTCAAAATCGTCTTGTCCTTGACGTCATCCTGGCCGATAGGGGCGGAGCCTGTAGGGTCATCGGATCAAGTTGCTGTGTTTTCATACCAGAAAATTCGCCGTCAGTATATAAAGCCATAACTCGCCTTCATAAGATTGTGAGCCAGATACACCAGAGTCCAGGCACCTGGACTTGGTCCGGTTGGTTTTGGAGCGTGTTGTCAGCCTGGGGATGGAGAATCCTATCCTTCCTAGGTATTGGCTTCCTCATACTATTCAGTTGCTGCTTATGTCTACAATGTGGGCCAGCGATTTGTGGTCTGTGTGCCACATCGTGTATCCCACATCCAAGTTTTCGTTCAAGATCTCGGAGGAAGAAAGAAGAACAAATGATGCTATATGAACAGATCGATGGATTGATGAAGATCGATATCTCCTGAGGGTCCGTAGGGGACAAGGAGGGAATGAGGAAATATGAATTTTGTGATCAGTTATGTCCCCTATCGTAGATCCCAACGGCTCCATGTGCATGCTATAAGTACATGTATGTTCCCTCCAGTTCCAGTTTTGAAGACGCAAATATATGTGTGTCCACCGTCAACATGTCCTCTTTCAGATCCGCCATGAATGGGTCAGATATTCCATTCCTAAGTATGAAAGGCCACCGACTTTATGTGGTTCACTTTCCACATTTTACAGATTCAGGCGAGTAGGCCCAGAATTCTGTCATCAAGCCTTTTCCTGCCTTCTGCCTCTGAAAGCTCCAGTCTGAGCCTGCATCTGTATCCATGAACTTTGTCCTACTCCTTGCGCGGCTAACGGTGCCTGATCCAGCCTGTTGCCTGCCAAAAACTGTATTTCACCTTCAAGATTATCTGCTCCGCTCCTCATCCGATGCATTCCTGTCTAGTAGTTTAGGTAAACATTCCTCCAGCTACCGTGCAAAGGGCCAGGCCTCGCTGTCCTCATGCAAGTAATTCATAGCCCCTGTTACCATGGAATATTCCTACCCCCTCGCATCTCATGTAGACACTTAGACGCTTGTACACGCACTAACAGTCAGTATAGAATAGATTCTATCCTAGAGACCTTTCCTTTTGGATAACACAGTTCTTTAAACATAGGATATTAGATATGATTTGGGATTAGGTTGACATGACCCCCAGACTTCTGTCTCCACATGTAGAGCTAAATGTCAAGTCCCCTTCACCCTCTAGTTGCACGTCAATCACACGTCATGCGGCTGCGCACGCATCTCTGCCAAATATTTCTGCTGACATTGCAGGATTCTCTTATGGATCCACCCACTTGTGACATCATGTATAATGACGTTATCTTAGTTACGCCCATATGTCCGCCTCTTTAGTTACGTATGCACATTTTATCTGTATTATCAGCTGTTACGCCTCTTGCATCTGTTTCACTGTAATGCATTTCCTATAAAACTGATTATCTGTCAATAATGTATGCCCTTCCTTCCTGAACTTTCGTGGTGATGGAATAGAAGCCTGCAATTCGAATTGTATTCCTTTGTATAGGAATAAAGCCTTTTAGAACCTCTAATACCACGGATTCTGCCTCTTATATTTACTGAGTTATTCTTACTAGACTTTACCGCATAAAAAATAGTACCGGTAATGAAATATTTACCACACAACCTCGACAGCTACCTTTAAAAAGGACCTCAAGATCCTCCTATTTGACAGACACATGGGTTAACTACCATCGACCCATACCTAAATACTTTATCCAGGAAACGAGCTACCTTCATTGTGTCCCTACCATCTTAATCAATACTTGAACCATGTACGTCTCTTGTCCAACGGCTGCATTTGTCTGGGTCCTAGCTACCAATGCAATTTGTCTGAATGTAATTATTATAACTGTAACTTGCCGTACCCTTGTATCATGCTACTACTGTAAATATGATGCCTTCGGCCATGTCCGCACCATATAAAATAGCAAAAATGCAAATAAAGAAAATAGGAGTTAATATCATATGCCAGAGCTATGGATATAAGATACCACCCAATCAGAACCTCCAGATTTTAAAATTGACCAATCAAATAGACCTCATATTATTGAGACGTTCTGATGTAAGATATATCAAACAACAGTTCTCGTCAACAAGTAACCAGTATAAATTAAGAGAGACTCACCAGGCTCCCCACATATATTCCCTCATACATGGAATGTCCATAGGACAATATTCCCATAAATCCCAGAATGAGTTTTAAAATGTCTGTACTCGAAAATGAGCTAACCAAAGAAGAATCCATGCATGTAACGCGACTGTACACAAAGCAATGTATCACTCAGTCCAAGTGTCGGACTGATATCAAATCCAATAACAATTCTATAAGCAATATTGCATATTTAATGTTTGTTTAAATGTATATAGACTATGGTGTAAAAAAGAATTCTTTTTTTTAATGCGTTGTTTTTTGCAAATGAACTCTTTGCAAAAAGCATATATGTTTCTTTAAATTACAGCCCTGATAAAGTCATTTTCAGGACGTTGGGCTGGCTGGGCTGGAGTGTGAAATGTTGATGAAACGTAAATAAAGTCCTTCTTTTTGGAAATTGTACTATGACTCCCTCCTCTTATATGGACTAAAAGAAGAAAATCTTGTGATGAACTAGTGCATTACTCTGAACTTTCAAAATTAGATTGTTATGAAATACATTAAGAGCTCCCTCTACAGTAGAGTTTTTTGGAGAATGCACGGTGGTTTCCAAGCAGTGGAACTGCAAGAGGTGGAGCACTATTGTTCCACCGTATCAACATTAGCACCAGGGGGTAATCCGGGGGCTAACACTGCTCTGGTTTGTTGTGTTTATAGCTAGCTTACTTTCTGATCTAGGCGCATAGTAGGACACCATGTGGTCTGAAGTCCGTGGACGCCTGTGGCCTGCAACGACTGTGAAATTGTGGGGAAAAACGACTACAGGTGATAGTAGTAGTACGCATGGGCCTTCAACCGGAGTTGACGCTGCACCACAATTATCTACATTGATGCGCGATCTTCCAAATGGCACGTCTCCTCCTATTTACTCCTAAAATGTGGCTTCCCATTGCTGATGGATATTCCATTCCCTGAAATACTCACTTAAGCCTCAGTCCCTTTCCGATTAAATACTGCCCACAAGGCCCTCGCCAACATACTACTTTTTTATTTTAGTGTACGGGGCGCGGAGGTATTACTATCCAAGTCTCTGTGCTACTCCTTGTAGTGACCTGGCAGTAGCCCGCCTGTCAACTTTCAGAGAAACGTTAGCACCTGAGGAGCAGTGTTCCCAGTAAGGTGCGTGCCCACACGCGCGCACGTCTGTTCCCCCAGGCGCGCAGCGTGTGGAGCGCGCACCCACAGCACATCCCGGGAGAGCATTTGCGCCGCCGCTTTTATAAGATGAGCGGTGCGAAAAATGGTCATTTCCTGGTGGCGGTGGCTCCTGCACTTGCTGCATTTCCTTCTTAATGAAGCGCGGCTGGGGGCTGTCTGTGGGCCTTTGTGAAAATATTTATGTTAATTGCAGCGCATGACAGTGCTGCAATTAACAGGAAAACTTTCACAAATTCCCACAATCAGCCCGCAGCCGTGCTCTATTAAAATAAATTCAGCAAACACAAAAGAATGACGTGTAAAGCACGTGGCGTGCTTTTAGGCATGCTGCACGCCTTTTGTTCGCAGAGCGCGGCAGATTGTGTGCCTTGTTGAAAGTTTTCATGCTAAATGCAGCCCTGTGTAGAAGTATGTCGGGCTCTGCAATTAACATGGAAACTTTCAAAAAGCCACGCAATCTTCCGCCCTCTATTGACAAAAGGCATGCAGCAAGCCTAAGAACATAACGTGTGCTTCTACAATCACTAATATATGTTAGTGATTCTGAAAGCACACGTCCTGCTTCTGGACTTGCTGCATGCCTTTTGTAAATAGAGCGTGGCTGCAAGCAGATTGTGTGCGTTTTTTAAAGTATTCATGTTATTGCTGCAGTTAACATGTATACTTCCAAAAATGCACACAATCTGCCCGCAGCCACGCTCTATTAGCAAAAAGCATGCAGCAAGCCCAGGGCTTTAAGTGGGCTGGGTCCTGCTGAGGCTGAGTTTTTAAACGCCGGCGCTGAGACAGGTCCCAATCAGGCTCATCATTTTTGCCCTCACCCTCAGGGTGAAAAAAAATCTTAACTCTGCAACAGTGCAACTGTTCAAAGTCTTTGCTGTAACTTCAGAGGACTTTTTATAGCTTTTTCACAGTCAAAAGGGAGGGTTTACAGTGACTAGGAAGCAGTGGCGCGCAGCTATATTTGCGTATGCGTCAAGGAGAAGCTCAAGTGAGTACGGTGCTAACCAAGTAGGGGAGACCCCTATAACACCTATATGTGTGTAGGATACATCCTACAACAAAATAGTGAAATCAGATCCTGGGCACACATACATTAATGTATACATATAAGATCCCTATAGCGTAAGTCCATGAGAAAATCAATTTCAATAAAGTTCGCAGAAGAATTGTTTCTTGTTCCTTTAATTTCAATCACGTGGAAAAGCAACCAGGAAAAACAACCAGCCAACACCTGTGCCCCCATCCCCGGCTTCCATTGTGTTTTTAAAACACCTCTGAACAAGATCAAATATACACTTGGTTGCGTTCGTACTTACCTTGCGGTTCAGACCTGCCGGGCTGGAATTATCACCGGCATATATTGCTCCGTTTATCAGAATCACAGATTCCATTCACTGATATCACGGTGAAGAGTAATCCATACTCTACTTTCCAGCCGGTTTGGAATTTTCACCGGCTCCAGGCCCTGAAGAAGTCATGGGAGTATCCTCCTAGACACAACACGTGTTGGCTGGTTGTTTTTGCTGGTTGCTTTTCCACGTGATTGAAATTAAAGAAACAAGAAACAACTCTTCTGCGAACTTTATTGAAATTGAATTTCTCATGGACCTACACTATAGTGATCTTATATGTATACATTAATGTATGTGTGCCCAGGATCTGGCACGCCCCTTTGAGAGACCCCCACTGTTTTTTCATCCTACGTAAAGCCCTGAGCAAGCCTAAAAGCACCACGTGTATTTCCAAAATCACTAAAACATATGAAAGCACGCATGGTGGACTTCTATGTACATTTCTCCCCCCGCGTATCCAGGAATCCATCTTCAGAGCGCATAAGTGAACTCATGATTATCAGTTTTAAAGAGTGGAGTAGCCCCCGCCTTGGTAGAGCCAGCTCTGTTCTGCAGAGTCTTGCCCTGATGACCTTGAATAATTCTTAAACAGATGATTGCAAATAGCATTCTCCTTTCATTTATTTTTAATCTGGGTAATGTGTGAGATTGTATTACAGACATTTTATGACAAATGTGTTTTTGTTTCATGCAACATCCATAAACAATGTTTATTTTAGATCCAAACAGGATCTCAGATATGAGAAATGGGAGGATGTCACAGGGATTATTTGCAGTAGTATTAGTGGGCTTCTACTGTGTTACAATATTCACTATCCCTGAATATTAACTATAAACACATTTGGAATTTGAACCAGTGTGTCTGTGCATGTGATCTGGCCAAAGGACACGAGAAAGCTGAAACTGGATCATAAATTCAAAGCTCAAACGCTCAAAGTCCTTAAGCTGCCCCTGATCCGCCGCTGTGTAGTTAGTCAGGAAAGAAGAGGTTCACTGGCTCTGTGGAATGAGGCCGGTTGCCCCAGTTTCCTAATATATATTAGTGTAGCTTTGTCGTGGTTGCAGATGCTCTGCACAGCAACATCTCATTTCGAACATGACACAACCATTGTACGCCAGTCACCAATATGAAGGCCACCCCCCTGGCTGGACTGGCCTTAGCAGGTATCAGGAGTTTGCCGGGAGGCTGGAAGAGTGGGGGTCAGTTTTGGCGCAGTGGGGGCCAGTTTTGTTACTGGGGGCAGTATTGCAGCGATGCTGAAATATTGGCCCTCAGTAACAAAAGCATCAGTGCTGGGGACCGGTTTTAGGCAGTAGTGCTTGACACTTGTGCCCCCCCTCCACCCCACCCCTAGGGGGTGGGAGCTGGTGCGGCAAAATTGCCAGGGCTACTTTGGGTTCCCAGTCCGGCCCTGCCCACCCCATCAAACAGGCCTCCTCCATTCCAGTACCTAGGTCATTTATCTGCACAATCAAGCAGGAACCCCAGTGTCAGAACCCCTGTCGCTGCACCCACACACGCGGTCGGGTTCTTGGCACACATTGCCGTGGCTGGAGCGCACAGAGACCTCACACTGCTGCACACAGAGGAAAAAGGAAAAAAATTAGAGGGAACATTGGTGAGGAGTCTGGTGGTTAAGAGAGGCGGGGCCTTAAGCCTAGTACTTGCACGAGGGGGGTGGAGCTTTTTGCAAAGAACTGACCCTCCCAACTCAAAACTAGGGGTGGGCAGAACTCTGCAGAATTTTGCAGAGTATTTATATAATTCCACTGAATTCCGTGGTGTTCTGCCGACCCCTAATGCTTAGTTGAGTGTTTGAAAGCAGATGTGTAGCATTTATTAGCGTTCTCAAGACATACTTGGGAATATTGATGCTACCCTCAGAAAAGCAGCTACCTGGGTGGTCACAGACAGATGAAATGATACGTATTTAAATGTTGATTAAAACATCTAGCATAAAGGGCTCAGAGAAGTAAGAATGATAAACAGATGTCGCTCTAGTAAAGGACATTGCAACAATGAAGAGTATAAAACAGTTGTGTGGTAATGCAGTAAAACCTTTTAGTTACAACACTTGGTGCCAGATGTACAAAGGAGAGGCTTCTGGTTATGATCTGAGCCTCACCAGAACGCAGGAGAGGGGCTGATGAGGAAATAGGAGACCAAGGTAGCCTGGTGCAGACTGAACTGAGGCGTAGGAGTAGATGGCACATGTGCGTGTTCATGGAAGGGAGCAATGACGAAGACATTCGCTACTCCTCCTGAACACGTGGGACAGTTAGACTGACCCAAGAGGAAGGCAAGATCTCGGCACGGCCATTTTGCCCCATGCTAGTACTTTGGACCCAGGGGAAGGACCAGTACGACTGACCCTAGACGGAGGAGGGATTCTTCGAACCAGAGGACCTGGCTGTTGCAGAAGAATGCATCCGGCACAGAGGGGGAGATCCCAAGTGGAACTTCCCCCACATGCAGGATTGTCTAAGAAGATGGGAATGCTATGTTAGGGAAAGACCAGTGGAGCTGTCCGCAGGCAAAAATGTACCCACTAGTACAGCAGGGCATGTCAGGGACCATCTTTGTGCCTTGGGCTCAGATGGTTAAAGAAGGGTTAAGGGCAAATTGCCGCCGTTGATGGATGGAGCGGGGAAACTGATCTTATGTTTTGAGAAGAACACAGCGGCAGTAAATCCAGCGATAGGAGACGTTAAAAGTCCACCAAGTAGCCCCATCAGAGAGCAGACTAACCAGGTGGATGCCAGAGCTCGCATCCCAGCCGTCACGTTGCCAAATACAGTGCATGATGGGGCTGCATTGAATTCATACAGGCACCAAATATGGACGGCCCTGAAGGAGATTTTCCTGGACCTCCCTGATGTAGGAGGGTTAATGGCAGAAATTGCGTTTCTGGATAGAATGAGGAAACAATGGGACAAGAAACCGGACAGCCATGAAATGACACGGGCCTGCAAGTCCCACTCTTTTATAATGTCCTCAAAAGGGGCTGCCCACGAGACAGAGAGCGGTTTGGACAGCGTAGTGGAGTTGGACACTAAACCCTGGCTGAAAATGTAGTCCCACATATTGAATTATTTAAAAAAGAAACAAGAAAAGGACAGGAAGAAACAGGAGCAAACGCAGAGACACCGCTAAGTCGGTCTAACACAAATTGAAAAAGCCCGCCCTCGAGTGGGCCTCATGGCCGCGAGGGTGCAAATGGCACCAGTCTTGAAGGGGGCTCCCCCGCCAAACACCAGAGGGTTTCAACCTAACTATAACGGCAGTAGTCAGGGAGGTTGGCAGCAGCCAGACCATAGAGAATGGGCCACATGGCTGACCGATGCTGCCTAAAAACATATCAAGAACAGAGGTTGATAAACATGGCCAGTCCCCACAAAACCTCCATCAACAAAACCAAGCTTAGGGAAACCTGAATACACCCTACACACAGCCATAAGGAAGTCAGTCAGCTATTGTCCCACCGCAACAGGGACCAGGCAGTGTTTGAAATGGGATTTTTGGAAGGCTAGGGCATGTGCCAAAGCCAGGCAGAAACCACCACTCTATTTTATTTATTTGTTTATTTGATGAGTTTCATATAGTGCTGGCTAAACCCAGAGGTATCAGAGCGCTTTACATAAGGATCATTGCGTTACATGTTACAAATTACATCCGTTACTAGAGAATAGTAAAGCCCAGGAAAAAACAAACAATGTTACAGTAAATCGTATGAGGGAGGGGGAGGAAAGGAGACACATCGGGGAGACGAGAAGAACTGTGCCCAATGTCCGGCTGGGTAGGTGATGCTTGAGGGGGTGAGCCCGGGCCAATCTCCTCTATAGCTGTCTAGCAGCTCCACCGGGCATCAGCCATGTAGCTCAGGTCTCAGCGGTCAGGAAAAATAAAAATAACAGTTTTGTATAGTTATATTAGATACAGTAGCATAGTCAAGCATAGAATAACATGTCCCAATAGAGGATGGGAGGAAAGAGGGAGGGGAGTTGAAACAAGGGGCTGGAAAGCAGGTCAATTCTGGCAGACCGGCAGTGGAGGAACAGTATATCATGAAGGCCCAAAAAGTTAGAGTGAAAGTGACAATAGCACAGGTGAAGTCACATAGTCATTAAGTCCAGCGCCAAATTCAAACACCGCGTTGGGTTATCTCAGCAAAGATGGGGGACCATAAGGAGGGGGTGAGACAAGGGAGCCCCATAAGCGGACAATCAAGTCTGGAGGGGAGAGAGTGTCCCGGTGGGGGCCATCCAGGGGCAATGGACGGGCGGGCGGCCAAAGACGTGGACCAGCGGTAAGCAGTGATTGAGGAACCGGTCAAGGCAATCAAGGTGGAATGCCCAGAGCCACAGTCCCCTGCAACCTCGGCACAAAATGGCGGTCCCCTAGTTCACTTTAGTCATGATAAGGGAGTTACACTCCTAAAATAACCCCTGCTCACCCCCTTGGTAGCTTGGCACAAGCAGTCAGGCTTATCTTAGAGGCAGTGTGTAAAGCATTTGCACATAACCAATAGTAATCCAGTGTACGCACTACAAAAGGACATCGCACCAGTTTAGAAAAAAATCCTATATTTTTATATATTTAAGATAAGACCAACAATGATAAAAATCCACAATACAGTACTTAAAAATCTTCGGTTAACAAAATATGCTTGAAAAACAGTTCCTTGATGTCGATAGCACCGTCCGGGGCTATCACGGCGTCGTGAGCAAACAAATCCAAACAGTTCTGGCTGACTGTGATGTCACGAGCCACCTACGGTTTCGCAAAGACCCGCAAACAGTACCTTCTAGAAATGCAGGGCGTTGGTGACCTCTGGTTGAGCTTCTGAAAGCACGGCGTCCTCAGGCGTCAGTTCCAGGGGGCGGTGCAGGAGTCGTCGTGGCCCTCGAAGTCACACGAGTTGTAGATCAATCTCCTCTCTGTTGGAGTCAGGAGCGCAGGCAGGCATCGGGTGCTGCGGTTCAAAGTACAGCGGTGCGGCGTGTGGTGCCCTCAGGTCACGGTGCGAGCAACTGCTTGGTGGCGGCGTCAGATGGCGGTGTCGGTGAGACCAGGGTCAGGGTGCGAGGTGAGGGCGGTGCTTGTCGCGGTGCTGGCAGGTCACGGTGAAAGCAGTGGCATAGTCGTGGCTGAAGCTCTGTCGTCGGATGATGAACTGGAGTCAATGGCGCCGGCGTCGTTAGGCCAAGGCTGCAGTGCGGAATGAGGGTCGTGCGTCGTTTATGAGTGGTGCCCTCGAACTACGGTGCAAGCAGCGGCATCGTCGGGGATACCAAGGCGTCATCGTAAAGCGAGGCGGTGCGGAGTTCGATGCCCACAGGTTGCAGTGCGAGCAGCGTCTCGGTGGCGGCGTCAGCAGGCGGCGTTCGTGAGACCAGGGTCGCATTGCGGCATTGGGCCGGTGCACTCTGCGGTGCCTTCAGGACACGGAGTTGGCAGTGGCGTCGTAGACGTCGTCGGGTTGATTTTCTTCTTTTGCAGCACAAAACACACAGTTCCCAGTGCTGAGGGCAGAAGAGCTTGAAGTCTTTGCTGTTCCTGAGACTTCTTGAACAGTGGGCAAGCTCTACCTCAAGCCCTTGGAGAAACTCAAAAAAGTAGAGATCCAAATTTGGTGTCATTCATTCAAAAGCTCTCTTGTGACGCCCCTCCCCCCCCCAAAAAAAAGTACTTACAGAGCCTGACTGACATGCAAGGATAAACTTTTAGACCTCTCTGGCCCACTGACAAAGATTTTAGAAATTACTTGTCAAGCTAAGCCTGGTGGTGATTGTGAGACCGGCCTCGTGGCGTGGGCCCTCCCGACCAGCAAGTCACACTACAACCACGCCGAACCTCGTGGGCACGGCCTTCCGGCTTCCGGGGACCAACATCCCGAGGGCCGACCAGATCCCCAACACGCATGCCCGGCCGAGGGAGAACGAAACCCCCCCCAAAACCAGACCGAGAGGCGCCGACTCTGTCACACCTCTGGCCTCTTCCCGAGGGAGGTTTCGATCGACCACCAGGCCCCCGGTGAGCGGGCGCCTCTCCTGCTGGGCGTCTGGAGTCCCTCCCGGACACATCTGAACAGATCAAGGGGCTGAGCGGCAGGAAACCCCGACACACCGCCCCCCAGGCACCAGACCCCTCTCCGCGAGGACTCCGGACTTCAAAGAGGAGGGGGAGTATAACAAGGGGTGCTGAAGGGACGAGAGTTAGAGAAGACCTGGACTGACGAGAGCCTGCTGACCTGGTCGCGGCTCGATCACTCACCGAACAGAAGAACGCTATCCGAACTCTGAAACCACCTGAGCCCTGCTGACGCTGTCGCGGCTCCCCGAACTCTGAACCATCTGAGCCCTGCTGACGCCGTCGCGGCTCCCCGAACTCTGAACCATCTGAGCCCTGCTGACGCCGTCGCGGCTCCCCGAACTCTGAACCATCTGAGCCCTGCTGACGCCGTCGCGGCTCCTCGAATTCTGAACCATCTGAGCCCTGCTGATGCCGTCGCTGCTCTCTGAACTACGACCCTCCGGTGCCTGCTGAGTGACTCGCGGCCCGCTCCTCCAAGAGAATCGGCAGAGATTGCCGAGAGAAGCAACATCCCCTCAGCTCGAGGATTGAGAGCTGTGCGCCGGATACCTCGCAGAGACACTGATTGAAAGACTGTCCCGCTACCCCTTTTGCCATCATCACAAGATTGCTGCCGCTTGTGGCATTAATTCTGCACCTGCCTGCCGGATCATAAAGATCCCTGACAACAACTGATAAAAGCTTATTGCCTTATAACGACCTACTGTGTGGTGTCCCTCTATGCGAAGAGAGAGTAAGCGCAGCGCGTGCGATCCTAGGTGCGAGACCCTTCCAGGAAGGGCCTCCCTGCTCTTGCTCGGCCTAATTCTGGGAAAGGTGGGCCTCAGGGTGGTCAGGAACCCATTCCGCAGCCTCCCCGGGGAACTCCTTCCAACATTTGGTGGCAGGCGACGGGATCCGAGCCAACACCTAGAGATCGTGCAGTAGACGGCTGATGCACTACCAAGAAGAATGGAAGGAGAAACTTCCCTAGGTGCCGCAGGCACCAACCCAAGCACGGCATTTCAAAAAGACCAGTTAGAATCCTATACGCACCGAGAACTGAAACAATTTTGCAAAGACTTTGGAATCGCTACCACCGGACTAAGCACGAAAGAGGACTTCCAGGGGGCATTAAAAACCTGGGTCGAGGCAGAAGCTCCCCGGACACAAACAGAAGGAGAACCCCCCAACAAACCACGAAGCAGCCCGGGGAGGAACGGCGCCCCCGAGGGGGGCCTATCCCCAGAGGAACTAGCGGACCGAGAAAGAGGTCGCAACCACGAACTGGAACTAGCAAAACTAAAAATCGAAGGAGAGATAAAACTGGCTGAGAAAAAAACTGGCAGTGGAACAGTTACGCCTACAAGGAGAACTAGAGGAAAAGAAACGACAGAGAGAACACGAAGAAAAGAAACTCCAACTAGAGCACGAACGTAGCCTAAAAGAAATCGAGCTCAAGGCCAAGAGGGCGGAGGCCCGACCCTCGGAAACCCAACCCATCTCCTCCACCGTGGAACCGAAGGTCCACATCCCCAAAGATGTGGTGAAAGAATACTATAAGAACGATGACATTCAGCAATGGTTCAAGGCCTACGAAGTCGCCATGACCTCCCACCGAGTCCCGCAGAAAGACTGGGGGGCTGGGCTGTGGGGCCGGTTCCTGAGTGAAGGGAGAGATACCCTGCTGGACCTGCCCTCCACCGTGATGAACTCCTACAGTCACATGAAAGAGGCCCTGGTAGCCAGATATGGGCTCACCCCTGAAATGTACCGGCAACGGTTTAGAGACTGCAAAAAGATACCCGGTACCACCTGGGTGGAGTACGTGAACTTTTACAGCTGGGCCTTGGACGGATGGATCAAGGGCAGTAAGGTCTCCACCTTTGAGGAGCTGTTCGACCTAATCGCATGGGAACACTTGGCCGCTAATTGCTTCGTAGAGCTGCGCCAGCACCTCCTGGACAGCAAACTCACAGACCCTCGGAAACTGGCCGTCGAGGCTGACCGGTGGGTGAACACCCGGACCTCTCGGGGCCCCGTGGGAGACTACGGTCGCCACAATCAGGGACCCCCCCGCCAGAGGGGCGGAGGGAACCAAGGCCGGCAAAGGGAGCTCCCGGGGGGATCCCCGCTCAGCCCTCCCAGAGGACAATCTCCGCCCTTTCCAGCTCCGCCTCCGGCCAGCACCGGGCCACCAGGGAGGCCGGGACCCCGAGGGAGGATCACATGTTTCCGCTGCCAACAGACCGGACACTATGCCAGGGACCCTCAGTGTCCCCTGTACCAGCGGACCGCCACCACAACCCCGCCGGCTCGACAGATGGCCTCTGTAGCCCTGGGGGAAGAGATGGAAGACTCCGAAGAATGGGAACCAGCCGCCATGGCCTTGGTCTCCCTAGGGGACCGTGAGATGGTACCCGGAACGCCGCTGCCCGCCAACACGAAGAAGTACCGACAGCAGGTAACGGTCAACGGTCACCGCATCGAGGGGCTCCGGTACACGGGGGCAAGTGTCACGGCGGTCCATTGTCACCTGATTTCCGAGGATCAGATCCTGCCTGACGCCTTTTGCCCCGTCATATCATCAGACAATTCCAAGAGCCTCTGCCGGATGGCCCTAGTCCCCTTCGAATGGGGGGAGTCACCGGCCAGTTAAAAGTAGCGGTCCGAACCTCCCAGCCCGTGGACTGCCTCCTGGGCAACGACCTGGAGAACTCCCCGTGGGGACAAGTGGAACGAAGGGCCCACCTCGAGATGATGGGCCTACCTGAGTGGGTATGCGCCACCACGCGCTCGATGACTCTCCGGGCGCCTTCCTCCGAGGGGGGAGAGGCCATGCCCCTGAGCACCGCCACCATCCCCGAGATCCAGAATACACCACCAGAGGCCAACGACCCCCTTCTGGACGAACCAACCGCTCCCGGCGAAGAATCCGGGCCTTCCGACCCCGAAACCCTGACCAAACTCGGGGACTTGCCAGAACTGGCCCTGTGGCCCTGCGAAGGGGGCCCCTCCCGTGAAGAGTTCTGCCAAGAACAATCCACCTGCCCGTCCCTCATTGGGCCCCGACAACAGGCAGAGGCCCAAGCAGCAGGCGACCGGACTGGCACCCACTGGGTATACTGAGAGAACGGACTGCTGTACAGTGAACAGAAGTCGGCCGAGTTGGGATCGGCCCGAGTACTAGTGGTACCCCTACGCTTCCGAAGCCTTCTCCTGGGCCTGGCCCATGATGTACCCCTGGCCGGACACTTAGGCCAAGATAAGACCTACCAACGACTCGTCACCCACTTCTATTGGCCCAAGATGCGAGCAAATGTGGAGGCCCACTGCAAGTCCTGCCCCACGTGCCAGGCCAGCGGAAAGAGTGGGGGCAAGCGCAAGGCTCCGCTCCAACCCTTCCCCGTCGTCAGTACCCCTTTTGAGCGGGTAGGAATCGACATTGTCGGACCACTGGACCCCAAGACCGCCCAGGGCCACCGGTTCATCCTCGTCCTGGTGGACCATGCCACCCGTTACCCCGAAGCCATCCCTCTCCGCACCGTGACGGCCCCCGTGGTGGGCCGGGCCTTGATGGGGATCTTCTCCCGCATGGGGTTCCCCCGCGAAGTCGTGAGTGACCGGGGTACGAACTTTATCTCCCGATATATGAAGTCCCTCTGGCAGCAGTGCGGAGTATCGTACAAATTCACCACCCCGTACCACCCCCAAGGAAACGGCCTAGTCGAGCGCTTTAACAAGACACTGAAAGGGATGATCATGGGCCTCGAGGAACCCCTACGTCGGAGGTGGGACGTCCTCCTCCCATGTCTCCTGTTCGCCTACCGGGAGGTTCCCCAAAAATCCCTGGGATTCAGCCCATTCGAACTGTTATATGGACACCCCGTCCGAGGACCCCTGAGCCTGGTCAAGGAGGGGTGGGAAGCAACCCCCCGGGGGACCCCTCCGGACGTGTGCCGATACATCTTGGCGCTCCGCAACCAGACCCGAAAATTCAGGGAACTCGCAGAAGCAAACCTCGAGGCCAGTCAAGAAGAGATGAAGCGCTGGTATGACCAGAATGCTACGCTGGTCGAGTTTCAGCCAAGCCAACAAGTCTTGGTCATGGCCCCGGTGAGACCCTGCGCTCTTCAAGACAAATGGACTGGGCCCTTCAAGGTGGTCGAGCGGAAGAGCCAAGTCACATATCTCATCGATGTGCAGTCCCCGCGGAACCCCCTCCGGGTTCTCCGCGTGAACCGCCTCAAGCCCCACTTTGTACGGACCGAATTAAGTCTCCTCCTGGCCACCGACGATGGGGCCGAAGAAGACACCGAGCCCCTCCCAGACCCCCTGGGGGCGAAGGAAACCGATGGATCCGTGGAGGGAGTGAGACTGTCGACCGCCCTCACAGCCCAACAGACCGACGACTGCCGCCAGCTACTAGGGCAGTTCGCGGATCTCTTCTCCCTGACCCCCGGGGTCACCAGCTGGTGTGTCCACGACGTGGACACCGGAGACAGCCCGCCAGTGAGACATCGGGCCTACCGGGTCCCTGATCGGGTCCGGACCTGCATCCAGACCGAGGTGGCAAAGATGTTAGCCCTCGGGGTGATTGAACCCTCTGACAGCCCCTGGGCCAGCCCGGTAATCCTGGTTCCGAAAGCGACTACCCCGGGTGTTGCCCCCGAGCTGAGATTTTGCGTGGACTACCGAGGCCTCAATGCGGTCACCCGAGCAGAAGCTCACCCTATCCTCCGTGCCGACGAACTCATTGACCGCCTTGGGGCCGCCTGCTACCTCAGCACCTTCGACCTGACCAGTGGGTACTGGCAGATTGCCCTCACCGAGGGAGCCAAGGAGCGCTCCGCCTTCTCCACCCCGGATGGGCACTACCGCTTTAGAGTGATGCCGTTCGGAATGAAAAATGCCCCGGCCACCTTCTAGCGGCTGGTGAACAGGGTCCTGGCCGGACTAGAAGGGTTCAGCGCAGCATACCTTGACGACATAGCAGTCTTCAGCTCCCAATGGACCGAGCACCTCCAGCACCTCCGTCAAGTCCTGCTGGCTCTACGCCGGGCCGACCTCACCATCAAAGCTAGCAAATGTCAAATTGGGCACGGCTCCGTAACCTATCTGGGGCACCAGGTGGGGAGTGGGCAGGTCGCCCCCCTCCAGCCGAAGATCGACGCCATCTTGTCCTGGGAACCCCCTGCAACCCAAACGGAAGTCCGAGCCTTCCTGGGCCTCACCGGCTACTACCGAAGGTTTATTAAGAACTATGGCAGCATCGCAGGCCCTCTCACAGAACTAACCTCCAAAAAACACCCCAAGAAAATACACTGGACTCCCGCCTGCCAGAAGGCGTTCGACACCCTAAAAGCCGCAATGTGCGCGGCTCCAGTGCTCAAAGCACCCGACTATGTTCAGGAGTTTGTGGTCCAGACGGACGCCTCGGAACACGGCATCGGGGCAGTCCTCTCACAGTACGACGACAAGGGCATAGATCAGCCCATAGCCTTCATCAGCCGAAGGTTACTGCCCCGGGAACAGCGGTGGAGCACAATTGAACGAGAGACGTTCGCAGTAGTCTGGGCCCTCAAAAAGCTACGGCCCTACCTATTCGGAGCACACTTCCGAGTGCAAACAGATCATCGACCCCTGCGGTGGTTGATGCAGATGCGAGGGGAAAACCCCAAGCTGCTACGCTGGTCCATCTCTCTCCAGGGGATGGATTTCACTGTGGAACATCGCCCCGGGACTGACCACGCCAACGCGGACAGCCTGTCCCGATTCTTCCGCTTCAGCGAGGAGAACTCCCAAGTGGATGGGTAGTTCTCCCCGCCTTTCAGCTGGGGGGGGCACGTGTGAGACCGGCCTCGTGGCGTGGGCCCTCCCGACCAGCAAGTCACACTACAACCACGCCGAACCTCGTGGGCACGGCCTTCCGGCTTCCGGGGACCAACATCCCGAGGGCTGACCAGATCCCCAACACGCATGCCCGGCCGAGGGAGAACGAAACCCCCCCCCAAAACCAGACCGAGAGGCGCCGACTCTGTCACACCTCTGGCCTCTTCCCCGAGGGAGGTTTCGATCGACCACCAGGCCCCCGGTGAGCGGGCGCCTCTCCTGCTGGGCGTCTGGAGTCCCTCCCGGACACATCTGAACAGATCAAGGGGCTGAGTGACAGGAAACCCCGACACACCGCCCCCCAGGCACCAGACCCCTCTCCGCGAGGACTCCGGACTTCAAAGAGGAGGGGGAGTATAACAAGGGGTGCTGAAGGGACGAGAGTTAGAGAAGACCTGGACTGACGAGAGCCTGCTGACCTGGTCGCGGCTCGATCGCTCACCGAACAGAAGAACGCTATCCGAACTCTGAAACCACCTGAGCCCTGCTGACGCTGTCGCGGCTCCCCGAACTCTGAACCATCTGAGCCCTGCTGACGCCGTCGCGGCTCCCCGAACTCTGAACCATCTGAGCCCTGCTGATGCCGTCGCGGCTCCTCGAATTCTGAACCATCTGAGCCCTGCTGACGCCGTCGCGGCTCCCTGAACTACGACCCTCCGGTGCCTGCTGAGTGACTCGCGGCCCGCTCCTCCAAGAGAATCGGCAGAGATTGCCGAGAGAAGCAACATCCCCTCAGCTCGAGGATTGAGAGCTGTGCGCCGGATACCTCGCAGAGACACTGATTGAAAGACTGTCCCGCTACCCCTTTTCCCATCATCACAAGATCGCTGCCGCTTGTGGCATTAATTCTGCACCTGCCTGCCGGATCATAAAGATCCCTGACAACAACTGATAAAAGCTTATTGCCTTATAACGACCTACTGTGTGGTGTCCCTCTATCCGAAGAGAGAGTAAGCGCAGCGCGTGCGATCCTAGGTGCGAGACCCTTCCAGGAAGGGCCTCCCTGCTCTTGCTCGGCCTAATTCTGGGAAAGGTGGGCCTCAGGGGGGTCAGGAACCCATTCCGCAGCCTCCCCGGGGAACGCCTTCCAACAGTGATCGTGAAGCAGCCTCAGTGGCAGTGCACCCACTTTTCTAGGTACCAATTATTCCTTTAACAGATGTGATATTGGGGTGCAGAGCACAATGTTTTCCGCACAATTGGTGATGTTGACACAGGTCCTTCACAGGAGGCAAGCATTCAAACTAGAGTTTCTTTGCTACACCAGTTCAATCCACAATTCCACAGGTTTTTCCTTTTTCTCTACCAGTGCAGAACTGTACTGTGACAGAGATCAAGGCATTGCTGGACAATAAGTCAATGTGTCTATTATAGCCTCACTCGAGAGGCTCTTGTAGCACAAAGTTGCGGGTCACAGGCTGGTGTTGGATGTAAAGAACTTCAATAAATGGATCTTGTATCCTCACTTCCTGATGGAGGACATCCATCTTTTACAGCATTTGCTTCAACAGAACGACTAGACAGTGAGACTAGACCTCCAAGATGCCACCTCACAAATTCAATATTCACACATCACAGGCGTTTTCTCCAATTTCAGTAGAGGGTGAAATAGTTCAAATTGTGTGCATTTGGCCTGTCTCCAGCTCGTTGGTGTTTCACCACGTTAATGAGACTAGTGGTAGAGACTTCACGAGTGAAAGGGGTGCTCCTGATTGTATACTTAGACACCTTCATTATCCTGATGCAAGACCAAACCACAACGAGGCTTATCCTACCCAGAGGCGGCTCTGCCATGAAGGAGGAGGAGCGTCGCCCCGCTGCTTTTCAGCAACGCAAAAAAGGAATCATAAAATGATAATAACTCAATGTTATTATCATTTTATTTTTCTGTGTAGAAGCCAGTTTTGAGGCGGGGCTTGGCTGTCGTCATAGCCAGCTAGGGGGGGGGGGAGTGGTTGGTGCACTTAAGTGTGCACGACTGTTTGACTGGCCGTTTTGGGCCCGCCAAACAGTCATGCGCGATTAGCATGTTCTCCATCAAGCTGTCTTGCGCAGCCTGGGTGGAGAACATACACTGGCTCCCACTCCCTGTCTGAGCACCGAACTAGGCCGCTCACCCCAATCACAACCCTGCTGTCATGCTGGTGACAACAGCGTCATGATTGGCTTAGGGGTTGCTGTGTGCTTCCTGCTTCCGGGAGGAGAGACAATGGAAGAAAGACCGCAGCCATGCAGAGGTAAGTGGGTTTTTTTCACCCTCCCGCCACCCCTGTTCCATATCAGGGGCCACTGCACCTATCATGGGAAATTCATTTGCTTCAGGAACTGGAGTTTGTGATAAATGGCCCAAAGTTGAATTTGACACCAACTCAGAATAAAGGTTTCTTGGAGTTCCAGAATGGCTCTGTGAAGGCCCAGTTGCAATTACCATCACAAAATGTGCATAATATCCAGAAGGAATTGAGTTCAGCATTGTCAAAATGGACTGTCGTTGAGATTGTGGCCCCTGTTGGCCTCTTCGATTTAAGTGCTCTTCCTGGGCCCTCTGGATAACAGAGCATTGCAGAGGCTGAAAATGAGCTTCCCCGCAAGGGTCTGGCCTACACAGATCAGGAACACTTATCGCCGGAAGCTAATACAGAACTGTTATGGTGGCTTCAATGTACGGAGGCATGGAAGGATAGGGCCATCTTCTGGTGCAATTCGGACATTGTGATAGAATCAGGTGCCAGCTGATGGGGCTGGGGAACGAGGAGTGGCCCAGTGTTAACAGGTGGCAGATGGTCTCAGGAGGAATTGAGACTCCGTACCAATTGCCTCAAGCTTCTAGCAGGGTCCTTTGCCATGAAGACACTGCCACCTCAGAAGGCAAGTTGTTGCATTCTTCTGAGGCTGGGCAGTACCTCCGCTGTTAGTTACATAAACAAGCTGGGCGGTACAAAATCGTGAGTGCTAGAGGAAATAGCCAAGGTCCTTTGATACTTATGCCTTCAGAATTATATCTCAGTGATAGAGGAGTACCATCTGGGTCAGAGCAATGTGGTGGCCGACTGGGATTCCAACTATGTGACAGATAACAGCGATTGGAAGCTGTGCCCCCTGATTTGACACTGTATGAACCAACTATGGGGCCCTTGCATGATAGATCTGTTTGCCTCCAGATTGAATCCACAACTAGAGATGTTTTTCAGTTGCAGAATGGATCTGCCAGCAAAAGCGACTGATGAATTCCTTCAGAACAGGAACAGTAATTGCCATTGTGTGTTCCCTCCTTTTCTGATGATCCTGAGACCAGCAGCTCAGGTGCGGAGACATGCTGCAGAAGTGATTCTAATGACTCTGACTTGGAGGTCCCAGTTGTGGTTCCTGGTTCTCCTGGAGATGCCTTAAGGCCTGCCTATTGCAATATTGTGTTTTCCGCTGCTCCTGCTGGATCGGTTGGCCCAACCACATCCCACCATACATATAGGCCATCTGATGATGATGGCTTGGAGAATTTCGGGGGTCACTGGCAGATGTCAAGACCTTTGGACTAGGCAAAGTCCTTTACTCAGAATACCTGGGCAGACAGCACCCACAAACAACATAGTTTGGAATTAAAGTGATGGACTGGTTGGTGCATCGAAAGGAGTGTGGATCCCTTGGAGACAGAGGTGCACTTGGTGCTAAATTTTCTATGGGATATAGTTCTGTGCAGCCAGACCCCAATCGGCCTTCAGCGCCTAATAAATAAGCTACTGGAATACACAGAGGTGCTTGGACTGAAATTAAATTATAATAAAACAAAGGTCATCTGCCTTTCGGCAAACACAAACATCCATAATGTAAAATTTAAATGGACAGCAGCAGGGAATAAACTAGAGCTGGTTGGATCTTACAAATACCTAGGGGTGGTCCTAGACTCCAAACTAAAATTCAAGGTGAATAAATTGTGTTTTGCTCCCCCCACATTATGAAAGAAGGTGGGGTGCCCGTCCAATTCCCATCTTTTACAAGTAACTGCTGCCAAGTTCCTTCCAACAACTCACCTATGGCTCTGAACTACTAAAGGGAACAGGTGCAACTTTCCTGAACCTACAGCAGTCCATCCTGTTCAAACCCATCTTCCGACTCCTGAAATTCACCTCTCAGGCGCAGGTCCGATTGGAATTCATGCTATTCTACCAATAATTGGTCAGATCCGCAGAAATCATCAAACTGTGCTGGAGATTGAGAGGCCAACACAAGTCACACTTTGGGTCCCACTAGGATTAATCCTCTCACCATCCCTCTTCAATCTCTTCATGGAACCCCTGACAATCACTCTGAAACAAGCAGGAGTTAACTACCACCTATATGCAGACAACACTCAAATTTACTACAAAATCAAATCTCCCACCGACATTCGTCACCTCAATATCCCACTAACCAAGATCCAATCTTGGTTCAACGCAAATTACTTAAAGCTGAACCCAAACAAAGCAGAACTAATACTGTTCTCTCCAAAAAGTAACCACTGACCAATCCAAGACTGGATCAAGAATCTCGATGCCCTAAACTGCTCCCTCGTCCTATCCGACTCGGTTAAGTCACTAGGCATTACCCTGGACAAGAACTTATCAATGAAAGACCACATCAAAAACTCTGCAAAAGGTGCGCATTACTCACTAAAACACCTCAAGAAAATTAAACCTTTCATTCCCCAAGATGATCTCAAGACAATAGTACAATCCCTAGTCCTCCCCAAACTGGACTAAGGGAACGCCATCCTAACTGGGACACCGAAAGCTCACCTAGCCCCACTAAGGTCAGTCCTTAACATGGCGGCCCGACTCATTACTGGTGTAAAAAGATTTGATCACATCATACCAGCTCTCTACGCCCTCAACTGGCTTCCCATGGAAGGTAGCTGTATTTACAAACTGGCCTGCATCACACACAAAACCCTTCACTCACCTTCCCCCAACTACCTTAACAGTAAACTAGTAAAAGCAGGAAAAGCCAGAACACTGAGAAGCACCAAATAACTTCTTCTCATCCCTCCGAAAGTGAAAAGGAAAACCACTCCGTGTCGATCCTTCTCTGGTATTGTACCCAGGATGTTTAAATCACTCCCTAGAGACGTCAGATGCAACCCCTACTTCTCCTGCTTCAAAAGACACTTGAAACTCCATCTCCTCAACAAATTCTTTACCGACCAAGGTCAACTAACCTAGACTCTGGCTTTGATAACCTAGTGGACTCCCCCCTCACTTGATCATCAAGGATTGGTGGTTACTGGACTATGCCAACCACCTATTTTATTTTGTCTCCCTCCCCAGCACCGTTTGCCTAATTATTATGTTTTTGTTGCTTATATCTTTCTTGCCTCCTTAGATTATGCTATGTAATGCTACCTTTCTCTCTCACTGTTTTGCAGAATTATTATGCTTTTGCTTATATATTTTTTGCTTCCTTAGATCATGCTATGTAATGCAACCTTTATCGCTAGTGTATATGTAAAGCGCTCTGATACCCATGGGTCAAGCTAGCACTATATAAAAAAAAATTTTTAAATAAAGAGGAGGCAACAAGGTGTCTCTTGTAAAAAGAATACCGAATGGCAATTTGGGTTTGAGACCCAATACCGATTCAGGTTTTGGAAGGGGCATGTTTAGGGCATCACTTTCAAATACCAAATCAAGTTGCTATGTATTTAGGTTTTACGACACATTTCTGATCACAAAACATTAATCTTTTCCCACTTCTTCAAGGGAGGAGATAATCCATTCCCAAATGGCAAGGGATCCGCAAGGGGGACCCCTCCCCCTTTGTGAATGTTGACAAAAACATAGTTTTAGAGTGGACTGTGGTCAAATGAATTGAGACTGAAAGTTTTGCTATAAGGGAAACTGGTTGCAGGGGGGCGTGGCTTACCACGCGATGCGGATGGACGTGCCCGGGTAGAGCTCCTGGCTGAGCCTCCCTGTCCCGGGTCGATTATCCGGTGAAACTTCTCCTAAAAGGCCCGATACTGCCGGCGGACCTGCCTTGGGACCTGATGCGCGCCCTGGCTGATTTTGGGGCGGATCGGAGGTAGGACTCCGCACCGGCCCCGAGGACGAGATTGAAGCCGCCTTTACGGAGCCGCTGCTGGGACTCTGGTGACGCGAGTCCGCGGCTCCTGACAGAACGCTGGGCCTTGTGTTGCGGCCTCTGGGGAAACATCGCGGGGACGCGCGGGAGCCCGCGGCCCACACGGAGAGGCCCCCCACACGACTGAGGCGGGGCCCGGGGACGCCTGGAGGCCCCCCCCCCCGGAGATCTGATCGGAGGCAATCGAAAGCTGAGGGCGGCCTGGGGCAACCACGTGGAAGGAGTCCTACACGCCTGAATTGCGAGTGAGTTACCTGCCTGGGACCCTGGGAGCGGCGGGGAGGCGCTGGGGCGGGGACGGTGCCTGGCCGCTGCCACGCTGCAGTGGATGCCCTCTGGGCGCTGCCGGAACTAGCTGACCGCCTGGAGAGGTGAGGCACTCCAGCAACAACAGACATCTTGGGACGCGCGAGGAGAAACCGTGGCTCCCCCTCCCCCCGCTCCGACCCGGCTACTCCTGAGCTGGGGCTGCTCCCCCCCCTTTTTCCGTGCAGGACATTGGGGCCTGGAGGCGGACTTGCTCCGGGCAGGGGCTCCGCCACTAATAGGCATCGCTGCCCACATTGCCACTGCCCGCCGGCGCCGAGGGGACTGAAGAAGTTGCTGGCTGGACCCCACAGACCCTCGTGGCGCAGACCCTGAGCCTCAAGCCGCTGCGGAGGGAGAGCACATACGCGGAATGGGCGAGAAGCACGGATACGGCCACGCCATTTGAAGGGAGGCACCTGACGCCCGACCGGCCGCTATTACGCCCTCCATTGCCGGGACCTACTGACCCCGCGACGACCAGGACGCACCGTGCGGGCCTGACGGCTTACGGCTGCGGAACCCGGTGCCACACTGGGATAAGTGTGTGGAGTGCCCCTCTCCCCGGAGGCGATATACGACCCACAACGATAGCCTCGACGCCGCAGGGAGGATTCGCCACGCGGGACGGGTCTCCACCCCCCTGCGACAGGAGAGAATACCTTGCACGCACTGCCAGCCCCATGCCTGGAGGGGTGCGAACACGCACCGGATCGGGGAGCGTGTCAACGAAGGGAAAGCAAGCGAAAGCGACGCCCAAGATGGATACTGAACAAGTAGCGTCGAAGCTGGACAGCGTCCTGGCAGCCATGGAACGGATGGAAGAATCCCTCCAGCAGACACGCACCTCCCTGGAGACCAGAATCGATGGCGTGGCGATAGACTTAACCCACCTCCGGGCCGATCATAAGAAGTCGCAAGCTCGCACCAAGACGCTGGAAGACACAATGGCGGCTATGGAACCAAAAGTGGCGCAAACAGATAAAACAGTACAGGACCTCCTGAACAGAGTCGAATTCTTGGAAGACCGAGCTGAGGATGCGGAGGGACGGGCACAAAGAAACAACATCCGCCTAGTGGGCATTCCGGAGAAGTGGGAGGGAGCGGACCCGACGCGCCGGGTGGAGGAATGGCTAAGGGAACTGCTGAAAGAAGACGCGCTCTCCCCCTATTTTGTGGTGGAGAGAGCCCACCGGGTGCCCACGAGACCGCTACCCCCTGGCTCTAATCCTAGACCGTTTCTCCTTCGGGTCCTCAACTAGAGGGACCGAGATGCCATACTGCGCGAAGCCAGGAAACTAGGGGAAATCACCATAGAAAATGCCACGGTGATGTTCTTTCCGGACTACACGGTGCAAGTACAGAGGCAGAGACATTCCTTCCTGGCAGTAAAAAAGTGACTGCGCGAAGCAGACCTTAAGTACTCGCTACTTTTCCCTGCCAAACTGAGAGTGGTAGCACGAGACAAGACACATTTCTTTACGAGCCCGGAGGAAGCGGAGGCCTGGCTGGATGGCGGAATGCCTGAAGTACCGAGGAGATCGTCGGGAACTACCACCAAAGAACGGACCCGAGGGCCAAGACGACGACGTCGCCGCAGGTCGCCCACGCCACCACTGGTCAGAGAAGCGATGATTCACTCCCCGCCGGTGGACCTCATTCAGCAAGAACAGCGAGATGCCCTGCGCAAGGTGGCGGCAATCAGTAATTCCCCGGCGCCCTCGCTCCACCCGGGCGCTAGCCCTGCTGTGTCCTTAACGGACGATGAGGCGATCTATGGTATCCCGGATACTCAGAGCTCGGGGGGACCCCCGGACGTCACGCCGCAAACAGTGGATCTCTTTGGCTGATGGGAACCCGGTGGCGGCCTGCCACCTGCTGCATGACACAGACCTGCCTAAGTTCCTGCTTGGTTGCTCCGCCCTCCCCTGGAGGAGTCTTGGGCCTACCTGCGCCCACACCATCGCCGCTCCAGAGACTCGAGAACAGAACCAGTCACTGTGAGTACATTTTCTAATTATAGACACGAGACTCCATCACCCACATCGCAGGCACGCACACGTGCCCTGCGGTGCTCTCTTAGCGGTCTGCCGCCACATGAGCTGCTGGGAGAGTGGTACGCCCCCCCTGGCGCCTTTGCCCGCGCTTGACCACCACGCGGACAGACTGCCGTTGTGACACTGCGCGGCAGACACAGCGCGACCGCCGGACAGTAGCGGCCTCCACACCTTACCCGGGAGGGACGCCGGGCTCTCCCAAGTCTACACCGCCTTGTTTCCTGTTGAACTATAAACCACAAGATACCCCCTAAGACTGTATAGTTTACGAGCTCACTCGAGTGTTTGGACGGCGACATGTTGTGCAGCCGACCTTTTGGTATTTTTGATTTTGTTGCCATGTTGAGGCTATATGTTTTCCCTTTCTTTCCTCTCCCCATGTCCTGCTGGAGATCATGGCAATGCGTGCACGGCACTAATTCTAACCATGTGGTGGGGCGGACCACCGGGGTTGGGGGATCGTTGAGCTGGGGACTCCACCTTGGAGGGGAGCGGGGAGCACGCACACACACGACCGCTATGGCTAGTGTACAAATCTGCACCTGGAACGTCCGGGGAATGCACACACCGGCTAGACGCTATCACATTTACTCCTACCTGAAGCGACATAAAATTAACATAGCGCTGCTCCAAGAAACACACTTGAACGGAGCTGAGATACGGGTGCTGCACCGCAGATGGCGTGGGCAATTGTATGCCACGGACTATTCCTCATACGCTCGCGGAACACTGATATGGATCCGCCCTGGGACCCCTTGGGTAGTCACGGATGTTGTAGTAGACCGGGAGGGCAGATACACCGCTGCGCAGGGCAGACTAGATGGACAGCAAATTACACTAGTGTCCCTCTATTCCCCCAACGTCGATCAGGGCAGCTTCCTGGCGCGGCTCTCAGCGATTATGGCACCTTGGCATGCAACCTCGTGGATACTGGATTGCTCCTCCCCACCCCCAGCTAGCGCCTCCACACGGGGAGCCACGAAAGCATTACTGGAGTGGGCCACACGGTGGGATCTGCACGATGTTTGGCGCACACACAACCCGGGGTCACGGACATACTCCTACTACTCAGGTGCTCATGACTTACATGTCCGCCTGGACCGGTTCATGGCATCCACTGGCCTCCTACCCCATGTGACAGATACACATTACAGGGGCCGCACGCACTCTGACCACAACCCACACTTTATGTCCATAGCCTGGGAGCACCCACACCCCCCGGTGCCCACATGGCGTCTACAGCCTGCGCTGTTGCTGGACGCAGCTTTCCGTGACTCCTTACTCGCGCGTGCTGCACAATATTTTGAAGATAATGCAGGTACGGCATCCACTCCCCGGTGGAGTGGGACGCCTTTAAGGTAGTGCTCCGAGGACACTGTCTACACGCGCAGGGCCACGTGAGGCACCAACTGGAGAGGGACCTCACTAGGTTGGAATCTGACTTACTCGCAAGGGAGGAGGGGGCTGTGGACGGCGATGAGGACCCACTGCACGAAGCCCACACGGAACATGCGCGTCTGTTAGAGAGACTCTGAAATGTCAATTATGCCGCACATTCAGCGAGAACGCACCACCTCAGCGACAGGCCTGGCAAACTTTAGCCTGGCTGATCTCTCAAGATGCCCGCTCAGCCCCGGTGGCGGCCATACGGGCGGAGGGGGGGGATCTAGTATACACGCAGCGGCGCATACACGACACCTTCATCGCCCATTATGAAGCATTATATCGCTCCCGCCTACCGGTCCCTTGCCCTGATATAACCGGCTATCTATCCCCCTGCCAATGCCGCAACTGACCATTGCGCAGCAGGATGAGCTGGGAGCCCCGCTCGCGTCGGACGAGCTCCGAGAAGCTATCTTTAACCTGTCAAATGGCAAAACCCCGGGCCCGGACGGGCTACCAGCTGAGCTTTACAAAGCAGGCGCGGATATCCTCGTCCCGGAGCTACTGAGAATGTATAATGCGGCAACGGAAGACGCCGCCTTACCCCCAACGTTAAACGAGGCCACGCTGATCTCTATTCTTAAACCAGACAAGGATAGCACACAGGTGGGCTCTTACCGCCCTTTGGCGCTGCTAAATACAGATTACAAGATACTGGCTTCTGCATTAGCCAGGAGACTGGCCCCCCATGTGCCCACCCTGGTGCACCGGGACCAAAATGGCTTTGTCCCCACACGCCACACTTCCTACAATATCCGACGCCTCTTTCGGGTGCAGGAATACGCCACACAGCACTGGCCCAGAGCGGGATGCCTGATACTGGATCTGGAGAAGGCCTTCGACTCGGTCGAGTGGCCGTACCTGAGCGCAGTCACGGAGAAGTACCAACTAGGGGGAGGATACAGAGCCATGGTCGACCTGCTTTATGACAAGCCGACAGTCCGAGTCCGCACGGGCCACCTCCTCTCAGCCGCCATACGGGTGCGCAGAGGCACTCGACAAGGCTGCCCACTGTCGCCATTGTTGTTTTCCCTGGCCATGGAACCCCTGGCCGCGACTCTCAGGGTGCGTGGGCTGGAGTGGGGAATCCCACTGGCAGACGGTCTGCATGCGGTGTCATTGTACGCGGATGACTTATTGCTATACATCAGGGACATGACTGCCATCCCCGCCTCCCTCACTGACCTTTTCCGCACGTTTGAGGAGGTGTCGGGCCTGAGAGTCAACTGGTCCAAGTCGGGAGCCTATCCCTTTAGCCCGGACACGCCTGAATGTGACATCCGTCTGGGAGGGGACAGACTGCAGTGGTACCCCACCACCTTCCGCTACTTGGGGATAAGAATGTACAGAGCCCCAGCGGACGTCTTGGGAGGGAAACCTCCTCCGGGCGATAGCTTCTATCCGAGCACAAATTGGCTTCTGGAACACCTTGCCCCTGAATGTGCCTAGCCACGTAGCGTTGACCAAGATGATAGTGCTGCCTCGACTACTCTATTACTTTGCAAACATGCCCATGTATGTTCCCACAAAGCTCTTCCGTGAGTTAGAGGTGCTGTTGCGCAGCCTCATCTGGAACGAGGGGAGACCGCGCGTAGCGCTGACCAAATTGTACATGCCCACGGACTCGGGGGGCTTGGCAGTCCCTAATATGGAACTATACTACCTCGCGGCGCAGATGCAATGGGTAGCGGGATGGCTGAGTGGCAAACAACTCGAAGACACCGCCTCGAACGCAGCTGCCTGGACAAGTACGCAAATAAATACGCTGTTCCACCCGATAACCCGCGCGCTCTGCCCTTCCCAGATATACCTGGCGGTGGCGCATCGGTGTTTCCTGCGGTGCCTTCGCCTCACACCCGCGACTACGCCATATGCCCCGATCTTACCGCTCTTAGGCACACCTGGCCCGACGGGGCCGCTCTCAGAGGCCCACTTGGCTAGCTGGGAGCGCGCGGGGGTGGACACGCTGAGTGACCTATACGCAGATGGTGACTTACCTTCGCGTACCTGGCTGCTGACACTACTCTTCCGGTGGGACAGTTCCTCCTGCATGCGTCCCTCTTGCGCACGCTCACTACTTCCTGGGGCGACATTGCCGTAGAACTCCCGACGCACAGTTTCATACAATACCTGCATGTTATGGGCAATGGCTCGCACATTATACACTGGCTAGCGCAGGCACTGCAGGCACACTCGCAACCCTCCACGTCACCGCTGAGGGACCGCTGGGCGACGGACAGGGGAGGAGACTGGACAGACAAAGAATGGGCATTGATCCTGGCCGGCCCAACCAACATCCCACGCAATCCCCGCTTTAAAATAATACAATACTACATACTGCAGCGCGCATACCTCACGCCCGATAAGATAAATAGATATTTCTCGCGGGCGGATGCAACTTGTCAGCGCTGCTTGCTACCGGGAGCGGACCTCCTACATATGTTGTAGCACTGCCCTGATGTACAGGTGTATTGAGGCGATGTATTGACACTACTTGCGCGCGACACTGACGGGCAACTACCGCACACATGGGAAGCATGCATCTTAGGATTGTATAAGCGCACAAAAAACAACAAAGTACAGGCATGCTTCTGGGACATGGGCCTTATAACGGCCAAGCGCTTGCTCACCAAACACTGGAAGGCCACGGCCCCCCCACACGTTAGACATTGGAAAGCCTCCTTCGTTAACTGGGCGCAAGCGGAGAGCGCAGTGCTCCTTCGTGAAGAAACCGCGGGGCTCCGGAAGTTCCCCATTGCCCAGCCTTGGGATAACCTCCTCAAAGCATTTCAGGAGGCCTGCCAGGATCGAGGGGTAACCTGAGTCTCTGGAATCTGCCGATCTCTTGCTGCTTGGCAGCGACAACACCACAACTGCGACGGAGCTTGCTCCCGCCCCCTCCCCCCCCCCCCGCTCGCCTCTGGTGGCCCCTACTCCCGCCCCAAATGGGCCAGCCACCAGGAATCTATCACTGTACAGATATCGCGCGCACTCAGTGAACGCTGCTGTCAAGCCCTGTAGAAGTGCGCATAATGCCTGGCTGAGGACCCAGACGAGAAGGCACGGCCACTTCGCCCCACCCTGCCATTCCCCCTTCACCGCAGCGGAGCACCCTGCGCGCCAAGAACATAAGTGTGGACGTTGGCGCTTCGAGATCCCGATCTTCCTAGGAGGCCCCTCCCCCCCCGGCTGCTGCCTCCCGCGTGCACCGCGCAGGCCCGCTGTGCCCCACCCGATAACTGCTGGCCCCTCCGCTCACACGCAAGATGATCTCCAATCCCCCCCCCCCCTCTCCCCCTTGATCCTGCCTGCATTTATGACCCTAACCCCTACTCCCCCTATCGCTGCATATGCGTAGGGAACAGTTTGTTTACTGGTCACGGTCTCTGACCGGATTTCTACCTAATCACAGATAGTAGACGATGGATACGCCGTCCGGCGCCCCAGAAGCGCTACCCTAATTAGCGTACCCTGTTCACTGGCAGCGGAGCAGCGATGACATGCGTACCCTACCAGGGACGGGTACGTCCAAAACGTGCAGAAAGGCCTTGCTAGGGGCACATTGTGTTGCATACTGGACGTACCCCGACGCACAGCGGCTCTACGGACGTTGCGCTGGGGAGTCGGATGCGCGCCGAGTGGCACACACATGGACTCGAATTGCGAAGCTGCAGATTGGATCCGCCGGACTTAAGCGTTAGCTTCTATGTCTCAGTGAGCTATACCGACACACTGTTGTCGCGCTCCGGCCTGCACTGCGAGAATGACGCTGACGCTGAGCTGACCAGAGGCCCTTCCGCTTGAGGTTAACCGCGATGACCTGCACAACTCTAGATAGGGGCCTGGGTGGCGACCGCGGTGGCCGCGATGCGGGCTGGTATATAGCGCCATCTTTGTTGCTGACACTACGAATAAGGTACACTGTAGGAGAGTAGGGTCTGCAATCCTATGATCACCCAGATTTTTTTGCTTTTGCTTCATTGGTTTACGACTTTCTCCGGCTGTGGGCCTGCCAATCAGACCCACAGCCTAGCTGTTCTCTCTCGAAATTAACACACATGTACGTTAGGTGCATCCACTAATTGGAACTGGGCCGCCTTGTCAGTCCCTGTCTCAGCATACCACAGGTATCCAGGGCATCGGTGTACCCAGGGCCTACCAGGGGCTGCAGCATGTATTATGCCACCCCTGGAATGGCCGCCCAAATCTGACACAACTGGCTGCACGACAGCTGGGGCCACGTGGTGTAATCACCCGTTGCTGTAGGTGTAGTATTCCTACACCTAACCCTAAAATGGACACATGGATTCCTATCAGTCACTCCAATGGCAGGCCTTATCAATCCTGAAGGCAGAGTGCAGGGAGTCATGTGGGATGGTGCTCTGGCGCGAGCCGAGCCCGTCGACGGCTTGCGGAACCAAGTCCTAATAGCCGTTCCATGGTGACGCGGGCCAACTATTTGCTAACTTTGGCATCGCATCACCTACACATGTCGAGTAAGGTGTCATACGAATTGGAATACGAACCCCTCGCTAGTTCTGGCGACGGGGTTAGCATTCCCCCCTTCTAGAGGGGCACGACATGGAAGTAACCCTGAACCCCGGTTAAAGTTGACTCAAGCCTCAGCATCACAAAATGGATGCTGCCACCAGACACAAGTCTGACCTCCTGCTGCTGGGGGACCTTCCAGCGAAGGGAGTTTGGACAAAGGGTTTCCTGTCGAGGGCGGTGTTAGCACCGTCCCAGACAGGGTTTGTGTATCCCAGGTAGGCAGGGCTGAAAGGAAGGTGATTGCCAGTGGCACCCCGGTGCTCACTGTGCATAGCCCGGCTCAAACCAGTTTCGGGGGCACACCAGCCCCTGAGCTGGCGCGAAGCCGGACAAAGGATAGGGGTGTAACCACCCCCCTCCTGGCTCCACCCATAGGTAGAACCTAGTCACGGGCCAACCCCTTTTTCTTAGAATAAAGGTAGGAGCGAGTCCCCTTCCCAAATTGGATAATCAGATAATCGGATACCTCCGAATCACGAACCACTTTCCACGAAAGGAACTCTTGACTATTTCTGAAGACTCTCCCTTGTGGCTAAGGAGTAGCCACCCTGCACCAGCAGGCACCAACTAAGCGCTTGCGGTTTGCTGTAAGTCTCTCCTACGGATCAAGACTGCCCAGCTCGACGAGACCCGAGTTCCCTGCCATCTCTGACCTTTTACCTCCCTCATCAGCTCAGCTGAGAGTCGTAGGTGTGACGAGACCTGCGGGACCGGCTATCTTCAGAACCTGCACGACGCTTATCTAGCACGCCCACCGAGGGACCCTCGAGTGAGTGCACCTAGGGTTTGAGAAGCCCTAAACCCTGAGCAGCTCCAGCATCGAAGTCTGTCTCCCCAGCATCCACGAGATCTGCGTGGGGGCCCTTCCGCTCCTTGCTGTTCACCGCGTTGTCCGACCACTTGCCGACCGGCTTGTGGCCCTCTTCACGACGCTCCAAGATTATTTTTCATCACTAGTCTGGTTGCTCCAGACTGGCACTTGCTCCCCTTCAATAGAGGAGTTCCCCGGACCCTCCTGGTCCACTCCCGACGCCATCTTGACTCCCCCGCTTGGGTGGCCACTGCCAAGACCCGCTGCCCCTTCCTGGGCCCAGCATCATCGACAGCAGACACCTTCGTGGGACAGCTCGCCCTCCATCCTGGTCGCCGCCGCGCCTCCTGGTCCGAGGAACAGCCGAGTCCGACGTCACCCACTCACCTGGTCGAGGTGACTTCAGCCGGTACCCTCCTGGTACCCACACGATCGCTGGCTAGCGGTTGAGAACTGAGTCCCCTCTGCTTTCAGGTTTTCCTTCATCACCGATCCAGGCTTGGATCGCTCTGAACATCGTCACTGGTCGCCTGCCAGCAACTTCTTCTTTCAGGCTCCTGAGACTACACGAGGACTCCCGACATCTTGACGAACTTCACGCAGCCGCAGCCTCCGGGCTAGGTAACTCGAGCATCTCGGTGCTCCATCGCAGGTTCGCTCTACAAGTGTCCAGTTCCTTTTTCGTTTAGTCCCACTGATCGGAACACTCCGGAATCAGTACCTCCAGACTCTAACCATTCGCATTTCACTGTTAGTGTAGATGGTTTCTCGTGCCCCTCGGGCATTTGTGTAAATTGTGCAACTGAAGTATTTTCCTAAGAGTTTTGTAGTGTGCTTAGCTCCCCGACTCATAAAGAGCCAGGGTAGTCTTGTTATAAATAAATATCCTTTTATTTTCATAACAACTTGTGTGGTGTCCTTTCACTTGGTGTTCAAGGGGTATATGTGATGGTAAACAGCTGGCTTAACACGCCCTCTAGAGTTTAGCCTAAGACTGCTCGTATCCACGCTACTAGGATAGCTGGTCTAAAAGGTTGACTTACAACCAATCATCAATAAGGGTCGTTTGGAATGATACACAGTGATCACTAGAATAGTGAGCACTACATATCAGGCCAACTTCTCACATTGGTGAGCAGCGGTTGGGATTTGAGCTTGCTGTTGTTTTACCACACACGTATCCTAAGAATATCGCAGTGAAAGATCACATAAGTACCCAGGTACATATAACTTAACTTAGAATACTCCGAGTTCTACTGAACCGGCTGTTGTAGTGTAACAGGGCTTAGCACACCCTGACTACAACTCCTAGCAAGGGATCAGTAGGTAAACACATAGTGTAGGTAGGTGCAACACTTACACCGCACTAGACAAGCATGTCGGTCCACGGAGAGTCCTCGCAGACTCCCTTAGTGGTCAGTGACCCTCCACAGGTCGTGTCACGATATGCAACCCTTAGCTTCAAGGAGATGCGACAACTATGTGCCTCCAGGAAGCTAAACCAGGGTTCTAACCCTACCATCGCAATTCTGATAGGTCTCTTAGAGGCGTACGATGCTAGGAGGTCCTCTAACACAGGTCCCCCCAGTGCAGATGGGAACATGCCTCCCTTAGAGGGAACCCTCGGTGACCCCGACCTCGACCTCCACACAGAGGAGGAGGACGAGGACGAGTTATCGGGAGACGAGGCAGACAAAGGTCCAGTGGTAGTCAGCAGGCTTACAAGGACCAACTTAAGCAGGCATGAGAATGGAACTGGGGGAGCCCCGGGCCCACGCTCAAGCAGGCTTAACCTTGGGAACGGACGAGCTAGGTCTCTCTCCAGAGGCTCCGGCAGATCGGTTCATACACATGTCTCTCAGGCATCCTCTCAGAGAGGAATGACTTCCCCTCAGAGGAGGGAGCATGAAGCGAAGATGCGGGAAGTCAATCTGAGGATCGAGCGGGAAGAACTTGCCCTCGCCAAAGAAAGACTTGCCCTGGCCCGAGAGCAGAAATTAAGTGGGTTAGATCCCACTGGTGGCAGCAGTCTCAATAGAGAGAAAGACAGGGGTATAGACACTAGACACCTGAGTAAAATAGTGCCCCCCTTTAAACAAGGGGACGACATCCACAAGTGGATAACTGCTTTGGAGAGGGCCTGCACTGTCCAGTGCGTCCCCCCAAGTCAGTGGGCAGCTATACTGTGGCTTTCCTTTGAAGGTAAAGGAAGGGACAAGCTCCTCACTACTAGAGCTGAGGATGCTAACAACTACCAAGTCCTGAAGAACACACTGATTGATGGGTTCGGCTTAACCACGGAACAGTACCGGGTGCTGTTCCGGGACACCCAGAAAATTCAGTCTCAGGATTGGACTGACTTTGTCGATTGTGCCACTAAGGCTTTGGAAGGCTGGTTGCTGGGTAGCAAGGTTACTGATTACACAGGATTGTACAATCTTATCATGCGAGAACAGATTTTAAACAACTGTCAGAACCAATTGTTGCATCAGCACCTTGTCGACTCGGATCTGACCTCTCCCCAAGAATTGGGAAAGAAGGCAGACAGATGGGTCAGAACAAGGGTCAAGCAGAACCAGAACCAGAACCAGGGTGGTCAGAAGAAAGCAGACCAAAAGGGTAACAAGAACGAACAAAATGACCAGAAGTCTTCAACAGGTCCCCAACAAGCCAAAGAGGGTGGGGGTCAGGCTTCACAGAAGAAGAAGACTCAAGAAGGCCAGTCAAAAAGGTGGTGCCAATACTGTAAAAGTAAGACTCACTGGTTTAGTGAGTGCACCAAGAAAGGAGGGCAAACTCCTACCACTGCAGCCCCTAAGGCACCTGCGCCCCCTAGTACAGTCAGCAGTGGTAGTGCGCCTCCCAAGGCATTAGTTGGGTTAACCTTGGGAACCGAGGGGAGTGACGACTTAGTCGGCACGCTCACTCAGGCCGTCCTTGTCTGTACAGGGGATATGGATATGTCCCCTGATGCCAGTCCCAATACTTTGGGCAAATACAGACAGACACCTTTGATCAATGGAAAAGTGGCTCAGGCCTACAGGGACACGTGTGCCAGTGTCACCATGGTGACGCCTAACTTCGTGGACCCTGGACAGATCATGCTAGGTACCAGTTACCTAGTGACCAATGCCAGCAACGTCACTACCAATCACAGTATGGCAGTTGTTGATTTCTCCTGGGGAGGGGTAAGTGGCCCGAAAAAGGTTGTGGTTAGTTCAGACCTCCCCGTAGAATGTCTGTTGGGCAATGATTTGGAAACGTCACAATGGTCAGAAGTGGAGCAGAGGACTCACATGGAGATGTTAGGCTTGCCAGCACATGTCCTTGCTGTGACCAGGTCACAGGCCAAAAGATGCCCCACTGAACAGGTGCTGGATCCTGGAAGAACGGACCAGACACCTTCCAAGAAAAGGAGCAGTAAGGGTAAGGCTTCGCCTTCCCCCTTGCCCCAGGTCGTGGATCAAGTCTCCGAGGAGGCTGACCTTAAGGAACTGAGGGAAACTGAGCCGCAAGAGCTTGAACCTGGTCAGGTTGAGTTTCTGGGCTCAGGGGGACCCTCCAGGGAAGACCTGGGGAAGGCACAGTTAGACTGCCCCTCACTTGAACCCCTCAGACAGCAGGCTGCTGCTGAGGCTGCAGGGAACGCCACAGGTACCCACAAAGTGTACTGGGACGATGGACTCCTGTACTCTGAGGCAAGAGACCCCAAACCTGGTGCGACCAGGAGGCTGGTCATCCCCTTGTCTCTGAGAGGTTTCCTTCTCACCTTGGCCCACGAGATTCCCCTTGCAGGTCACTTAGGCCAGAATAAGACTTGGGACAGAATTGTTCCACACTTTCACTGGCCCCACATGTCCGAGGATACGAAGGAGTTTTGCCGCTCCTGTGTCGCTTGCCAAGCCAGTGGTAAGTCAGGTGGCACGACAAAGGCCCCCCTCATACCACTACCAGTGGTGGGGGTACCCTTTGAGCGAGTGGGGATCGACATCGTCGGACCAATGGAACCCCAGACAGCATCAGGGCACAAGTTTATACTGGTGGTGGTGGACCACGCCACCAGGTATCCTGAAGCTATTCCCCTTAGGACCACTACAGCACCTGTGGTGGCACGGGCCCTACTTGGAGTGTTCTCCAGAGTGGGCTTCCCTAAGGAGGTCGTCTCAGACAGAGGTGCAAACTTCATGTCGGGATATCTGACTGCTATGTGGAAGGAATGTGGTGTCAACTACAAGTTCACCACACCCTATCACCCACAATGCAATGGGCTGGTTGAGAGATTCAACCGGACCCTAAAAGGGATGATTCACGGACTACCTGAAAAGCTTCGGCGGAGATGGGATGTCCTGATACCCTGCCTCTTGTTCGCCTACAGAGAGGTCCCGCAGAAGGGGGTTGGCTACAGCCCTTTCGAGCTTCTGTTCGGACATCCTGTAAGGGGACCCCTTTGTTTGGTAAAGGAAGGATGGGAGAGACCTCTCAGAAAGCCGGCATCAAACATTGTGGACTATGTGCTCGGTCTCCGCTCGCGGATGGCGGAGTACATGGAGAAGGCGTCTAAAAACCTTGAGGCGAGCCAAGAATTACAGAAAGCTTGGCACGACCAAAAGGCTGTCCTGACTGTGTACCAGCCTGGACAGAAGGTGTGGGTGCTGGAGCCAGTGGCCCCAGCAGCACTCAAAGACAAATGGTCTGGGCCCCACACGATCATTGAGCAAAAGGGAGAGGTCACCTACCTGGTAGACCTGGGAACTCCCCGGAGCCCCCACAGGGTGCTCCATGTAAACAGGCTCAAGGCATATGTCGACAGGGAGGGCATGGGCTTGCTCATGGCCACAGATGAGGGACAGGAGGAGGAGAGTGACCCTCTCCCGGACCTGCTCTCTCAGAACCCTGACGATGGATCAGTAGATGGTGTTGTCTTTTGTGGCAGCCTCTCTGGACATCAACAAAAGGATTGCAAACAGGTTCTTCAATCCTTTCGACATATGTTCTCTCTGACACCCAGTCAGACCAATTGGTGTACCCACGAGGTCGACACTGGGGACAGTCTACCCGTAAAGAGTAAAATCTATCGGCAACCTGATCACGTCAGAGACTGCATCAAGACAGAGGTGCAGAAAATGTTGGAGCTGGGAGTCATTGAACCCTCGGACAGCCCCTGGGCTAGTCCCGTAGTGCTCGTGCCGAAACCTCACACCCAGGGCGGTAAGAAAGAGATGAGGTTCTGCGTGGACTACAGAGGTCTCAATGCAGTCACTAAGACTGACGCCCACCCGATACCAAGAGCAGACGAACTTATCGACCGGTTGGCCTCGGCCAACTACTTAAGTACGTTTGACCTGACAGCTGGGTATTGGCAAATCAGGTTAGCTGAGGAGGCCAAGCCCAAAACAGCGTTTTCTACCCCGGGTGGGCATTATCAGTTCGTGGTAATGCCCTTTGGTTTGAAAAATGCACCTGCCACCTTCCAAAGGCTGGTGAATCAAGTTCTCACTGGGTTGGACGACTTCTGTGCGGCGTATCTGGACGATATCGCTGTCTTTAGCTCCACCTGGGAGGATCACCTGGTCCACCTGAGGAAAGTGTTAGAGGCCCTGCAGAAGGCAGGCCTCACTATCAAGGCCACCAAGTGCCAGATAGGGCAGACACAGGTTGTATACCTGGGCCACCTTGTAGGAGGGGGTCATGTTCAACCGTTGGAGAGCAAAATACAGGCCATACAGGACTGGGCTCCTCCAACCACCCAGACTCAGGTTCGAGCTTTCTTGGGCCTGACTGGTTATTACCGGAAATTTGTCAGAAATTATGGATCCATTGTGACCCCGCTAAACGACCTGACAAGTAAAAAGATGCCAAAAAAAGTTCAGTGGACAGCAAGCTGTCAGAAGGCATTCGATGACCTAAAGCAGGCCATGTGCACAGCACCTATCCTAAAGAGTCCAGACTACTCCAAACCATTCATTGTCCAAACAGACGCTTCGGAGCTGGGTGTGGGAGCTGTTCTATCGCAACTGAATTTTGATGGTCATGACCAGCCCATAGCTTTTATTAGCAGGAGGCTGACCCCCAGAGAGAAGAATTGGTCAGCTATTGAGAGGGAGGCCTTTGCTGTGGTTTGGGCCCTGAAGAAGTTGAGGCCATACCTGTTTGGCACTCACTTCAAGATTCAGACCGACCATAAGCCCCTCTTGTGGCTAAATCAAATGAAGGGTGAAAACCCCAAACTACTTAGGTGGTCCATTTCCCTACAGGGGATGGACTTCACAGTGGAGCATAGACCTGGCACTGATCATGGCAATGCAGATGGGCTCTCCAGGTATTTCCACTTAGAGCAAGAAGACTCACCTGGTCAAGGTTAGCTTATTGTCCCAAAGTTTGGGGGGGGGGTCATGTAGGAGAGTAGGGTCTGCAATCCTATGATCACCCAGATTTTTTTGCTTTTGCTTCATTGGTTTACGACTTTCTCCGGCTGTGGGCCTGCCAATCAGACCCACAGCCTAGCTGTTCTCTCTCGAAATTAACACACATGTACGTTAGGTGCATCCACTAATTGGAACTGGGCCGCCTTGTCAGTCCCTGTCTCAGCATACCACAGGTATCCAGGGCATCGGTGTACCCAGGGCCTACCAGGGGCTGCAGCATGTATTATGCCACCCCTGGAATGGCCGCCCAAATCTGACACAACTGGCTGCACGACAGCTGGGGCCACGTGGTGTAATCACCCGTTGCTGTAGGTGTAGTATTCCTACACCTAACCCTAAAATGGACACATGGATTCCTATCAGTCACTCCAATGGCAGGCCTTATCAATCCTGAAGGCAGAGTGCAGGGAGTCATGTGGGATGGTGCTCTGGCGCGAGCCGAGCCCGTCGACGGCTTGCGGAACCAAGTCCTAATAGCCGTTCCATGGTGACGCGGGCCAACTATTTGCTAACTTTGGCATCGCATCACCTACACATGTCGAGTAAGGTGTCATACGAATTGGAATACGAACCCCTCGCTAGTTCTGGCGACGGGGTTAGCATTCCCCCCTTCTAGAGGGGCACGACATGGAAGTAACCCTGAACCCCGGTTAAAGTTGACTCAAGCCTCAGCATCACAAAATGGATGCTGCCACCAGACACAAGTCTGACCTCCTGCTGCTGGGGGACCTTCCAGCGAAGGGAGTTTGGACAAAGGGTTTCCTGTCGAGGGCGGTGTTAGCACCGTCCCAGACAGGGTTTGTGTATCCCAGGTAGGCAGGGCTGAAAGGAAGGTGATTGCCAGTGGCACCCCGGTGCTCACTGTGCATAGCCCGGCTCAAACCAGTTTCGGGGGCACACCAGCCCCTGAGCTGGCGCGAAGCCGGACAAAGGATAGGGGTGTAACCACCCCCCTCCTGGCTCCACCCATAGGTAGAACCTAGTCACGGGCCAACCCCTTTTTCTTAGAATAAAGGTAGGAGCGAGTCCCCTTCCCAAATTGGATAATCAGATAATCGGATACCTCCGAATCACGAACCACTTTCCACGAAAGGAACTCTTGACTATTTCTGAAGACTCTCCCTTGTGGCTAAGGAGTAGCCACCCTGCACCAGCAGGCACCAACTAAGCGCTTGCGGTTTGCTGTAAGTCTCTCCTACGGATCAAGACTGCCCAGCTCGACGAGACCCGAGTTCCCTGCCATCTCTGACCTTTTACCTCCCTCATCAGCTCAGCTGAGAGTCGTAGGTGTGACGAGACCTGCGGGACCGGCTATCTTCAGAACCTGCACGACGCTTATCTAGCACGCCCACCGAGGGACCCTCGAGTGAGTGCACCTAGGGTTTGAGAAGCCCTAAACCCTGAGCAGCTCCAGCATCGAAGTCTGTCTCCCCAGCATCCACGAGATCTGCGTGGGGGCCCTTCCGCTCCTTGCTGTTCACCGCGTTGTCCGACCACTTGCCGACCGGCTTGTGGCCCTCTTCACGACGCTCCAAGATTATTTTTCATCACTAGTCTGGTTGCTCCAGACTGGCACTTGCTCCCCTTCAATAGAGGAGTACCCCGGACCCTCCTGGTCCACTCCCGACGCCATCTTGACTCCCCCGCTTGGGTGGCCACTGCCAAGACCCGCTGCCCCTTCCTGGGCCCAGCATCATCGACAGCAGACACCTTCGTGGGACAGCTCGCCCTCCATCCTGGTCGCCGCCGCGCCTCCTGGTCCGAGGAACAGCCGAGTCCGACGTCACCCACTCACCTGGTCGAGGTGACTTCAGCCGGTACCCTCCTGGTACCCACACGATCGCTGGCTAGCGGTTGAGAACTGAGTCCCCTCTGCTTTCAGGTTTTCCTTCATCACCGATCCAGGCTTGGATCGCTCTGAACATCGTCACTGGTCGCCTGCCAGCAACTTCTTCTTTCAGGCTCCTGAGACTACACGAGGACTCCCGACATCTTGACGAACTTCACGCAGCCGCAGCCTCCGGGCTAGGTAACTCGAGCATCTCGGTGCTCCATCGCAGGTTCGCTCTACAAGTGTCCAGTTCCTTTTTCGTTTAGTCCCACTGATCGGAACACTCCGGAATCAGTACCTCCAGACTCTAACCATTCGCATTTCACTGTTAGTGTAGATGGTTTCTCGTGCCCCTCGGGCATTTGTGTAAATTGTGCAACTGAAGTATTTTCCTAAGAGTTTTGTAGTGTGCTTAGCTCCCCGACTCATAAAGAGCCAGGGTAGTCTTGTTATAAATAAATATCCTTTTATTTTCATAACAACTTGTGTGGTGTTGATGAATACAAGCCCCAGCTAGGCCCGCAAGAGACAAAGGTTCGCTCTTCTGTAACGAAATCTATAAGGAAGTTGGCACGGAAACTGCAAAGTACAAAAAAAAACAACGTTTATTAACCCTTAAGGGTGGTCCTACAATCCACACAACACTCTTCAGTATTGCAAGGAGTAGCACACAGAACTTGCGTACACAGTCCCCTTTTATACACAACAGAGGGGCTCATGAGTGGGTGGATACCACATGAAGTCGAAGAACATTACCATTTAGGGTCATTCTCGATACCAAATCAATACATGGGCGGAGTTAACACACTCCTTAGGCCCGTGAAAACACATGGTCAAGCAAAGCTAATTATAACAGATGTGGTCAAGTCTGGGCATGCGCCAGATGGACAAGAGAGAGCTATTTATAACTGTTGCTAGGCAGATTACAGGAGCAACTAACACAGAGGTCGGACTCTCCTCGTGGTGAACACATGGCAGCATGTCAATACAAAATGGAGTCCGGACTTCGGCCAACATAAGGAGGAAAACACGATAAAGGGGAAACATTAATGTTTTCAGTAAATGCTTAATCACATTCTGCTTTAATTTACAACAGTGTCCTTTCACTTGGTGTTCAAGGGGTATATGTGATGGTAAACAGCTGGCTTAACACGTCCTCTAGAGTTTAGCCTAAGACTGCTCGTATCCACGCTACTAGGATAGCTGGTCTAAAAATTGACTTACAACCAATCATCAATAAGGGTCGTTTGGAATGATACACAGTGATCACTAGAATAGTGAGCACTACATATCAGGCCAACTTCTCACATACACCATAACAAAACACCAAAAAACACAAAATAGACCTGCCGATTAATCAAAATACACATCTACTGACTGTACTAATGCCAACGTGTATAACGCCGCCGGACCCCCGGGTTGCCGGCTGAATGGCTGTGTCATACTGACTGGACGCATATACCTATTGTCTAATTGACTTGACACTTTGGATGGTGAATGTACGCTATGGGATAATGACATTGTGAACAATAAAGGTTTTTTCAAAAAAAAATAATAATAATAAATAAATAAATATATAAGGGAAACTGGTTGCAATAAAAAAATATATATATATATTTAAAAGCAATCACATGCATGGTGCTCTGTTGACCTCAGAAGACCACCATCGCTGTAATGGCTGTGATTCTTAGTTAGACACAATTCTTTTTATTTCACAGACATACTGCGCATGCCTAACACAGCACAGTACACCTGCTAAATAGGGGCTGTCAGGGCGAACATCGGTGCATCCCTGGGGCCAATGAGGGGCCACGCTGAGGAGCAGGGGCAGGATCCCAGCACTGTCCCAGCGGCTTCTGGGCCTGAGCTTTTAGTCCTATCAAGAAGCTGGGAGAGGGATGGGGTGAGTCTTCTTGTTAATCTTGGCCCCGCTGCTCTGTCCGGCTCCTCGTTGGCAATCATGGCTTGCTGGTCCGGATGTCAAGTGCCAGATTCCTGCTGTGCCACGGAGTCTCAGACCTGCCTGCAAAGGAAGAAAGGTAAGCAAAAAAATCTGTTGGTTCTCTGCGTGTTAGTGAAGGTGTGTTTGTGAGGGATTGAGGGAGTATGAGATTGAGTGATAATGAGAATGAGTGAGAGTGTGTGTTAGTCTAATGTTTTTGAGAGTGAAAGAGTGAGCATCAATGAGTGAGAGTGAGTATGAGTAAGGGATAGCCTGAGAATGAGTAAAACAGTGTGAGCAAGCTAGAATGAGTGAGTGAGGAGGGGATTGTAAGAGGGGGTGGGAATGAGTGAGGGGTGCCTCTGTCAATGGTGCAACAGGTGCAGTTGCACCAGAATGCAGAGGCCCTGATTCAACTACACTATTTAAGCAGAACGCCTGTTCCGCAGGAGTTAAAATCAGAGCTCCTCTACACCAGTAGTTGTGAGTGAGGGTCAGTGATTGTGAAAGTGTGAGTGTGCAAGTGCGTTTAGGAGTGAGAAACAGTGAGTGTGAGTATATCGGTACATTTGTGTGTGAGGGCACCCAAGGCAAAATTTAAAAACATTGAGGTGATCCCGTGGCAAGTATTACGCCCTACCACTTTTCAGGGATCAGTACCACCACTGCAAGGCAAGTGTAAAGTTTTCACGGGAAATGTAGTGATGTACCCAGTGCTTTAAATGGGCCGGTACTCACCGGTACTGAGTACCGGCACTTCTTAGTTTTATCTCTCTGAGTACCGGCACTTCTCTACTGCCGAGGAGAGTACCGGTACTCATGAAACGCTGGTGCTGGCGGCCGGTCTCTGACAGCCCAGGCATTTCTGTAGACCTGAGCCGAGCCCCCGCTGAACTATTCAGCTTGGGCTCGTCTGCATACCGTCGGTGTGTTCACCGTCACGCTGTGTTGCAAACACAGAAATCGAGGCAGCCTGGTGACAACGCTATTCAGGGAGGTAACCAGGTTCAAATAGCTTTAACCCCACCTTACTCTTTTGTTAAGTGTCTGCTGATCCCTGTCTGCTTGCCTGTGATTGTTTTTGTGCGAGACAAATACGAGAGAAAGGGGGAGAAATAGAGACACTCATGGAAGGTATATCAAAGGAAATGCGTGGAATGCTTGTGTGTGCACGTCTGCTGGTTTCTTTCTGTGTCGCTCGAGAATATATAGTATTGTGCCAAGCAACAGCAATTAACAGTATTGATGTTGCACATATTAAAAAACAAGGAAATGTTAAAATATCTCCGCGTTTATCTTTCCTTGTGTAATGAGTAAACCAACCTTCTTTGTTTATTGAAAGACGTTTCTCATGTGTTTTGGTGCGTGCTGCAAGTGGTATAGAAGTCAAGAAGAATCGGCATGACTTCTAAGCCCCGCCCCAAGCCCCGCCCACTCGCCACATTTAAATGAGTACCTGCACTATTTTTCCCCCATTGAAAGCACTGGATGTACCTTTTAAATGTTTTCATTGGCTGTTGTCTTTTTTTGCAGTAGAGTAAGAGAAGCATAACCCTTGCCTCTGTGTCCTTAATAGAACTGAAAAGTCTTCATGTGATAGCTGGAAAGTTTTTTACCGTTTGTGTCCCAACCAATGACTCCCGAATCTCTTGTCCCCGCCCAGGTACATTCATGAAAGGAACGTCAACAAGACTGACATTAATACCTGGCCAGGTGACACTACATCATCAGTCACAAGATCACATGAGTCTTTAGGTAAAAACAAGTTTGTACGTTTAGAGACAGCCCCATGATCCCTCGTGACTCGGTCTTCCACTGCCCTGATTGGTTGCTAGAAGGAACTGGTCGCCTCTGTCACGTGGTCCAGGTCGGGTGAGCACTTCCACTTTCGGTTTGCTGCAGCACAAGCTAGTGAGGGCGTGGCACACGTGTGACCTGTGCAGTACTGAGACACACACACCAGAGGACACGCCAGACCCCTGTGCTGCACTGTGGCCAGCTGAGTGTGGCAGTGCCAGCAGCAACCAGTCTGCTGATGTGGACAACCTGGAGCCCGCCTGGCACCGCTGCGACGGCCCCAGAAAGTGCAGTGCCAGTGTGGGCAGGCAGTGCAATCCTCAGTAAAAATAATGCCCACAGTGCCTGAGAGCAGAAACACGTGACACGCATCCTCCTGTCGGGTCTTTGGGACGAACCCTCTCTTTCTACCTGAAGGGGTTTCACTTCTGGGAGTTTGAGAAAATGAGTTTATTTGTTGTCAGTCTCGGGATGAGAAATGATGGATTAGAATGGAGGCTTCACCCTTTGGACGAACCTTGTGATCTTGGCCAATTCACTTATTCTGTGTACCTCTTTTCCATCGTCTGCACCAGCAAGGATTATCTACACAATATAAACAAGCATTGGCATAGCCAATAGGTCTCGCTTTTGGGACCTTATAAGTGTTTAGCCATGCAACAGTTGCATAACTAAATACTTATAAGGTCCCAAAAGCGAGACCTATTGGCTATGCCAATGCTTGTTTTTATGTGCTTCCTGAATGATAAATGGAAACGGATCCCTTGCTGTCAACGGAAACCCATGCAAAATGCAACGCTTGCTGCCTCCTCGCAGTTCGCATGTTGTCTATGTGAACAGTGGCATCTGCGTTATCCATGGGAACGCTGTGCCCTGCGCCATTAGCATCCGTATTCCCCATGGGAACGCTGGGTCCGGTGCCACCTAACGGCCATAGCTGCCGACTTTAGAGCTGGGTACCCAGGTTTCGAGTCTGGCGTCGGCTCAGCATCCTGTGATTCTGGACAAATCACTGAAGCTCTCCATGCCTACCTAAAATTAATGTGTCCTTGTGTAATGTAACGGGTGCTCAGGTAAAGCGCTCCAATCCCTTCGGGTTGAGTTCGCGCTATATAAAACTTAAAACAATTACGCATGTGTGAGATGGCATGGCACAGTCCATTAGTATAGGTTCTTTTAAAGAATGCCCCGAAATTCATACAAACGGGATGCGTACATTTTGAGTGTTATTTTAGGAAACATTTTAACCATCACACATATTCTCAGATGTAGAGTAGACATGCAGCCACGAAACCTCTGATACTGTTATGTGTGTTTAATGTTGTGTGCCTAATACTGTTGTGTGTTTTATAATGTAGCACTGTATTACCAGAAGGCCGGGTTTAAAAAAAGTTCATTCTTAATTTATCACGGGTTCATATAAGGCACAAATATCGATAAGGCATCACCATGGTTACGTAATACGAAATGTGTTGCCTCACCCTGTCTCCCCCCGCCCCCCCGCAGATTAGGACGAGGGCCCTCGAGACTCCTATATATGCCACAGAAATCCATAGGCTTTATACTGAATGGGGCCTGCATTGGCTGCAGGGGGCATCGTTATTTAATTTGATTGGGTGCTCGCAGCTTGAGCCAGGTGAGTGGTGCACGTGCATCAGAATGTTGTATTACTTTGACTTCACGTATGGCAAGGGCAGTGTGTGATTGCACGATACTGTGTAATGCATTGCCACGTACGAGGTCTACACGTCACCCACGTAGTCTGTCTATGAGTGAGGCCTGATACTGGTGTACGTGCAGACACTGCCAAGGGTGCTGAGACTAATATATTATTATGGAAACTATATTGTTTTAAGAGTACATGCATATGTGATCGAAAATGATTAATCTTAAATCACTTTTTTTATGTAATGATTTTTGTGTTGGCTAGTGAGCATAATAAACAAAACCTAATGTATTAGTTAATGACATTACATCCGATGAGCTGTAATGCTCTTCTATTCAATATTTTAATGAAAGCCTTTGAATGTGAAATAATGATAAGTTTTGCTGCCTATGTGCAACAGGTCACAGGTCAGTTGTCTTTCCAGGGACCTGTGCCTTGCTTCGCTACCTGTGATTGGATCGTGGTCAGTAGCATATGTGTGCGGTACACCTGTGATTGGCTCGTGGTCAGTAGCATATGTACATGAGCGTCTTAAACGGCCCTGAAAGCAAAGCAGAGTAATAGCCATGGGGAGTGAAAAGCATGTGGAAAAGTGGTAGGAGAGAGTGCAGGACACAGTGACAGGGGCGCTAACTGAAACACGCGGCCGTGCGTCCGCGAAAGTGATCGCGATCGCGATCAAACTTCAAAGCGGCCGCCAAAGTGAAAGTAAACGCGTCAAGCGCGCGCGCGCCCGCGCACATGCACTGTATCGCTAGGCTGGCCTGGCAGCACTTTTTGGAGCCCACTCAATAACAATAAGTCTCGCAGAGCATCGCTTACGCAATAGCTCAGGCGAGACCTAAAAACTGAGCATTCACACTGAAGGGCCGCTCCAGTCAGAACTGCACGTGTAGTTAAATTTTTTGGCAAGCACTACAGTAATAATAAAATATGTTAAAATGAGGGCTGGTCCTTCGAAATCTAGATCCCTTTCTGTCGCCAGGTCACTGGTGGGTGGGTGTGGTCTAGGGCAGTGGTTCTTAGCCTGTGCTCCGAGGACGCGTGGAGGTCAGCGAGACTTACTCAGGGGGTCCACTACCGTTTTGCATAATTAAAATGACAATTAATAAATTAAAATTAATAAAACATATACAAATAAAGAAGCAACATCAAGATAGTGAAAACATGTAATATATTTTGTTGTGAGTTAAACAAATGATTTCAATGTTTGACCATTTGTTTGGTGTATACTTGTTTTTGTATTTTTGGAAATTGTTTTGAGGTTAAAATCATAAGAATTGCTCAGGCTGGGTATCCCCAGCTTCCAATACTAACTCAGTGGGGGTCCCCACATTTCAGCAATTATTCAGTGGGGGTCCAAAGAAGCCAAAAGGTTAAGAATTGCTGGTCTAGGGTGCTCACTTCCTATTTTAGATGTGTGACTACAAGTTCCAGAATGCCTTCTGCTAGAAGAGGACAAAATCCAGGACAGGGTAATACCAGTTTGCATCGCTTCTGGTATGTGGTTCTCTGCAGGTCTATATTTCATCAATGCCTGAGAGCCAGCAAAGGGAGACGCTTTGCGTTTTCTTATATTGCCAGCAGTCCCAGGAGGCAGCAACATGCTTGAGTGGCAGAGGCGACCCCTCCCTCCTTCTGTCCCTGAGGGTTTCGCTTAGTTGGTGTGAGGTCTGGAGTGAGAGTGCTCATTTTGTCTGTGATGTCCAACAGAGAGCAGGAGCGGCTCACAATTCTCGTGGGTGGGGGGGGCGCATTGGGGTTACCGCGAGGGGGGATAAAATAAACTTACCTGACGGGTCCCGCGCCACCTCTGCTCCTGGGTCGGCTCTGCGTTTTCCTGCTCCTGAACAGGAACAGGCATGCTCCCTCCCCTCCGGTAAGCCAATCATAACACTGCAATGGCAGCGTTGTGATTGGTGTGGAGTCCCAGACAGCGACAGGACACCTGTAGGGAGGCCATTTTCTCTATGTAGGCTGCATGCAGTCTACATAGAGAAAATGTAGAGTGCGTATGACTGCTTTGGTCGGCCCCAGGGCCGACCAACAGTCAGGGTACTCAGAGTGGTGCAAGCCACTCCTCCCCAACCCGCCCACCCCCAACCAGGCATATCCTCCCGCCCGCCCCGAATCAGGCATACCCCCGCCTTCTGCTTACTCGCAGCGAGAGAAGCAGAAAATAAAATGGCATTTAAATACCATTTTATATTCTGCTTCTCGCACTGCGAGAAAGCAGTGGGGCGGCGCTCCTCCGCCCTAATGGAGAAGCCGCCCCTGAGCAGGAGGGAGAACGGGAATGGGGGAAGAGGATGAAGAGTCAAGCTGCGTGAGGGCTCTGCGTGCCCTTTGAATGTCCCAGAGGCCACAAGCTCTGTCTGCTGCAGGATGTGAGGCAATTCTGCCGGTCTTCAGGTTTCGCCTGCAGAGGACTTGCACTGTGCTTGCAAAATCTATTGTAAATAATACAAAATAAATATCAAGAGGGAATTAGAGCCCTCCCACTACTACTCCCAACCTCTAACCCGTACCTCTCTTGTGTTTTTTTTTTTTAATATAGCGCAAACTCAACCTGAAGTATTGGATCGCTTTACATGAGCACCAGTTATATTGCACAATGACACCTTTTTAAGGGAGAGTTTTCACATTTTTAAGTTGTTTTTATTCCGTGAGAAGACGCTGCCACTTTATTTTGTTCACCATCTCATACATGCCATTAGACCTGGTTCAGGTGGGAAACTCATGATTTTTAAAGCCAAAAATTACTTTATTTTGTCTGTCTCCCGCCTGAAATTGCCTCTGTTTCAATAGAAGTCAATGGGAGAAGTACATTCTCTGCACCTTTATTTTTTTAATCTCAGTGGCGGCCGACATGACTTGTGGGTGGTGAGCGGTTGTGGGGGGCAGGGGCAGAGGGTGCTGGGTTGTGCAGTGTAAAAAAAAAATATATATACACTTACCTTGCCACCGGGTCCCACGTCTCTGCTCCTGCTTTCCTCGTGGGACTTGAGGAACAGGAAGCCAGGAAGAACAGCCAGGCTCCCCTGACCAATCACAACGCTGTAATGCAGCATTGTAATTGGTTTTGAGCATCCTGGTTCGATGCTCAACCAGGGAATGGAGGCCTGGGCATGTTCTCCATGCCGGCTGTAATGCAGCTTGCATGGAGAACAGAGAAAGTGCGCATGACTACTTTGGGCGGCCCGAGAGAGCCGACCAATCACTGCACACTTAGGAGTGGGCAAACCACTCCTCCCCTGCCCTGCTCAGAGAGCAGATCAGCCCTGTCCAACCGCCCACCCACAAACGAAACATAAAAGTATAATAACTCAAAGGTATGATCGTTTTATACTTCCTTTAAGTTGCACTGCTCAAAAGCAGTGAGGCGACGCTCCTCCACCATAGCGGAGGAACCGCCACTGTTTAATCTCCCACTTTCCCCTTATAAAAGGTTGGCAAGTGTGCCCGCTGCACAACGCCTATCAAGCTGCCGCGGCTGACAATAAACATGCTCAGATATTCTTTGCCTGTACCCTGTGTACTGACCCACTTCTCTGCAGAGAAGGGCAAAAGAAACAGTCAAGCCGCGCTTCCCTTTCGAAAGCCGCCATAACCTTTATTTCAGTCAAAGGGGACTTGCTATCGACTTTCCATTCGATATTTAATTTAAGCTTGAAATATATTGTATCAGACCATGAGACATAGAAGATCTATTCATAGATAGGGACATTATTGTTTATAACAAACATTGGCAAAGTCAATAGGTTTTACCTTTGCAAGATCTATTGGCTTTGTCAATCTTTTTTAGACCTGTTGCACAGCAGCGTGAACTGCTGTGCAATATGGCTTCAGCTCAATTTAAATATGCTATGATTTGAAGCAGTCAACGCTGGCCGTGTGATATCACTTTTTTTCTTTACCTAAAGCCATGTCGCAAAGCTGTGCAACACGGTTTAAAGTGAAGGGAAAAAACGCTGTGCCGTGGCCGACCTGGTCACGTCTTAGCGCTTTTTTAGGTCTCGGCTAGCGATGGCTGCGCTTGCGCAGTCTCGCTCGCGAGACATAATGACTTGGGAGAAGAGGGGCTTGGACCCGCCCCTCTTCTTCCCTGTTCTCCATTGGCTGGCCTAGTAAATGCTGGCCAGCCATTGGAGAAGAGGTCCCGTCACTCTAATCCTGCCCCGTCCTTTTCGGATCGGGGGGCGTGTTTTTTGCGAGAAGTCTCAGGGAGGAGACAACAGCAAAACACGCCCCCCAATCCGAAAAGGACACTCCCTTTCTCCGAGGCATTTTCTGCTGTGCCTCGGAGAAAGGCGGTGGTGTCCCGGCGTTGCTCCCTCACCTGATCTCCTTCGTCATCAACGATTACCAGCCCGGAGGCTGCATCGTCTCGCACCTGGACCCCATCCACATCTTCGCACGGGAGGACAGATTAGCAGGCCACTGGTTTGTTTGTATGCAATGCATTGCCTACAGACACAGTAAACCGCAGCTACTTATTTGCAAAGCTTGTAAGGATACATTAATCTTATGAACGGTCAGTCTACTCGTAGGAATTGTATTTTGAAAGCGACCAAATCTATTCCTTGAATTGTTATACAAACTAGATGAATATGAAAAATCAAAAGGAATTAAGTACATGGATTTTGAACACACCTTAAAAAAAATTCAGACAGTATGACACTGAAAAGGTTCCTGGTCGTTTAAATATGGCCGCTACGGATCACAAGTCTCGCCTATTGCCGATACAACTGTAACGAAGGCGTCATCCATGTAAAAAAAAAAAAAAGTGGAGGAGTGAGCCCCATGACCTATTACTGGCAAGTAACGGAAGATAAGCCTCTGGCAAAAGTACCAGTGTCTTGGCCGGAGAAAAGCCGGTCCCATAGGAAACACGAGCGTGTGACCCTGGGGAGCCCCCTGCTTTACTGTTGTAGGCGTACCCTGTGTGACGTTTAGGTGACGTCCCAATCGAAGACGGTTGGCAGGCTGCCGGGAGAGAGACGCCATTGCTGTTTCTTCGTCAAAGTGAAAGTGCTGCTCAGGGTGGCGGTAGGCTGCGTGGGGATTTATCTCCTTCCGCTCCCTTGACTGTGTCCGGGCGTCTCTCCGTCCTCTCGTTGCCCAGGGGCTCGGTGTAAGCGGCGGCGGACATGGCGTGCGGTGCCACTCTGAAGCGGCCCATGGAGTTCGAGGCCCTGCTTAGCCCGCAGTCCCAGTCCCCTAAGCGCAGGAGGTGCGCTCCGCTGCCTGGGTCCCCTGGGGGACATTCCCCGCAGCGGTGCGGACTGATGTCCCACGGCGACGAACAGCCCCAAGGAGCACCACCACCTCTGCCTTTCGTTGGGGAGCGATGCCTCACCCCAGGTAACCGCAGAGGAGGCTCAGGCCGGGTGACACAGGGAAAGCGACGACATGGGGGTTATCCGGGGACAGCGATCTGGGTCAACGTGATTGATGGTGGTCTATCAAAGTGGGAGTAGAAAACCCGATTTCAATAGTAATTTGTGGAAAAGACCATCACCGCAGAAGAAGCTCGGAATTCAATGAGTGTCCGTCTTCTAAATGAGGAATGCTGTTTTGTGGGGTGTGGGCGCAGGGCTTCACAGTTGGTCAATATTTTGATGTGGATAGGATGCACAGAGAGTTAAGTTTCTGGATCCGAGTATCGGCATCAGTCGTGCTCTACAATCCCACCACTTCAGACTCCCGGGCATTAAATACACTTTTTTTGGGCGCGGCATAGGCAATTTATAAGACCCAGAAAACAAAGCATCTGTTAAAAATCTCTCGATCATGAATATATACTCTTATCCTGTCTTGTTTTAACTGGAACTCGTTTTGCATTGATGAAAGAACGATATTTTTGTGACAGCTCGATACGCGTTGTTAGGATCTTTTATGTGATTGAGGACTCAGATATGTTAAACCTGCATCCGAATATTCTAAGATTATGATTGAGGCTGTATCGTATCTGTCCAGCAGTTTTATGTTATGGCAAGCACGTTGTGCTGTCAAAACGTGGATGACTCTTAGTAGTGGTTTCAGTCTATCACTGGCTAGGGTACTGATTTATTGTGCTATCTAAGTTAAGTGGAGAACTACCTGTTCTGAGCTAGTGGATCCTTCCAGATATGCCACAGGTGACTAGACAAAAAGATCGTTGATTGGCAGTAAATGTAATGATGGCCATTCAAATGTGAAGTCACGTTTTTCCTGCAACAAATACATGTTCGAGATTTTTCCTCCATTTTTATCGACACGATGGGTTTGTTTTTAGCCAGCATATTCAGCTCTCCTTTGTAAGTAAATAATACCCCTTGGCATCCTCATTGTTCTACGACATAACAATGCATCGTTTTTAGGTCTCGGCTAGCGATGGCTGCGCTTGCGCAGTCTCGCTCGCGAGACATAATGACTTGGGATAAGAGGGGCTTGAACCCGCCCCTCTTCTTCCCTGTTCTCCATTGGCTGGCCTAGTAAATGCTGGCCAGCCATTGGAGAAGAGGTCCCGTCACTCTAATCCTGCCCCGTCCTTTTCGGATCGGGGGCGTGTTTTTTGCGAGAAGTCTCAGGGAGGAGACAACAGCAAAACACGCCCCCCAATCCGAAAAGGACACTCCCTTTCTCCGAGGCATTTTCTGCTGTGCCTCGGAGAAAGGTGGTGGTGTCCCGGCGTTGCTCCCTCACCTGATCTCCTTCGTCATCAACGATTACCAGCCCGGAGGCTGCATCGTCTCGCACCTGGAACCCATCCACATCTTCGAAAGGCCCATCGTTTCTGTGTCCGTCTTCAGCGACTCGGCGCTGTGCTTCGGCTGCAAGTTGAACCCTGCCTCGTCACACTTTTCTAGAAGTCATATATATGAGTTTGGAAAGAAGGGGGCGAATCACAAAAATACTCATAGGCAGCGGAGCAGGTAAGGTCTTGTGGGCGACGGCCATGTTAGGGCTAGGCGAACATATCTTTAAAATGTAATGCTTTATCCCTTAGCTCTGGTTTACCCGCTGACTGACGCTCGAGGTGCAGACAGCGGCCATGTTGGAAGTCCATAAACTCTCCGCCGCCAGTTTATTAATGACAGGACGCGGTCCAGATCTGAGGGCGGGACCTGTCAGCGCAGCGAGCGTACGCTTCCGTTTGCCTCGTGACCCCCTTACCAGCTGATCCCGGAAGTGAGCCGCGCTGCCGCTGCACGAAAGATGGCGAGTGGGGCTGTGAGCGGTGGCCGGGGCTGCGGGACTCTCCTCGGGGGCCTCCTCCTGTGCCTGCTGCTGAGCGGTGCGTGGGGGCGCGTGCACCACCTTAGCCTACAGGTAAGGGGGCGAAAGACCAGTGCGGAGGTGAGGGGTCTGGGGGGAGAGTTCTGGGTAGACCAGGGATGTTGAAGGAGTGCCCTGGTGGGGGGGTCGTCCCCTCTCCCGGGGGCCCAGCGAAGAGTGGGATTGTCACCAGCTCGGGCTTTGCCCATCACAAAACAGCCGTGATCCGGCGCGACGGTGGCTGACAGTTGCCTCAGCCTCACTGGTGAGTCTGGACCCCCTGCAGACCATCGCTCTTTAACCTCCTGTCTCCGCCCTTGCAGGACGACTAGTTGGGATGGATGAGGATGTCACTCCTTAAAGCGTTGTGTCTTGTAATGCAAACTGGGGAAAGGAGACCGGGGAATGAACCTGTCTAGACCTCAGGGGAGAGGAGACCTTTGTGGGGGTGCCCAATGCGAAGGTGTCCTGATACATGCTGGGTGGGAGGGTGCATGTGGACGAGTGATGTATGTGTCTGTGAAGGGCCATGCTAGAGACCCTCATGCAGAAGACCACAAGGCACTATGGGCACCACAGTGGAGGGGACAGGGGGGAGAACATGGCCCTGGATTGTAATGATCCCGTAGAAGAGGATTTTTTAGGTCTCGGCTAGCGATGGCTGCGCTTGCGCAGTCTCGCTCGCGAGACATAATAACTTGGGAGAAGAGGGGCTTGAACCCGCCCCTCTTCTTCCCTGTTCTCCATTGGCTGGCCTAGTAAATGCTGGCCAGCCATTGGAGAAGAGGTCCCGTCACTCTAATCCTGCCCCGTCCTTTTCGGATCGGGGGGCGTGTTTTTTGCGAGAAGTCTCAGGGAGGAGACAACAGCAAAACACGCCCCCCAATCCGAAAAGGACACTCCCTTTCTCCGAGGCATTTTCTGCTGTGCCTCGGAGAAAGGCGGTGGTGTCCCGGCGTTGCTCCCTCACCTGATCTCCTTCGTCATCAACGATTACCAGCCCGGAGGCTGCATCGTCTCGCACCTGGACCCCATCCACATCTTCGAAAGGCCCATCGTTTCTGTGTCCGTCTTCAGCGACTCGGCGCTGTGCTTCGGCTGCAAGTTATTGCATTAATTAGTGATTATGAATGTGTGTCAATTTTTTCACTCTCCAGTTATTTGTGCCCATTACATCCAATACGAAACATAGACAGCAATTCCTGCTGTAGTTAGCTCTCGATGACTTGGTTTCAGTTTGTGAGCTTTTATTAGCTGACCTATGTCAGGAACAAAAAAAAACATTTACAATGCAACGGTCTCGGCATTGTTAAAGTTAGAGCTATTGGCATTGCTCATGACAATGCTGTTTCTTTAAATGTTTTAAAAACAAAAACATGAACAAAAATAATGTCATGAGCAATGCCAATAGCTCTAACTTTACCAATGCCGAGACCATTGCATTGTAAATGCTTGTTCTCTTTAAGTAATGGTGCACAGCTTTGGCTGTGCAGCAACGTGGCTTAAAGTAAGGGGGGGGGCACGATGACATGGTGAATGCTGGCCTCAAAATAGCCCGTGCTGCTGTGCAACATGTCTTAAAAAAAACATTGACAAAGCAAATAGTTCTCGCATGTTGTTTTCATCCATTTTTTTTAACATACAGTTACACTACAGGTGCCACGCTCTGACGCTCACTGTGGTTTTGAAAGTGTGCAATGCCATCCGGGCGGGACCAGCAGCATCCCACCCCCTGGCCCCTGCGCCCGGAAGCGGCTGCGGGAGTCGGATGTGGGAGACGGATGTGTGTAGGCGGCTGGACTTACGGACTCCGCGCCCTCTCAGATGCTGCCAGCCGTGGGCTGAAAGAGCTTTAACCCCTCTCCCTACCTCCCCCTCCAGTCGTGTGTCTAAGCTCAGGCTGATGCGGCTTCCAGGACACGTGTCTTCAGCCGGTGTGTGCGCTGGTCTGTCAGCCTCATAACAAGTGCTCTGCAGGTCGACCAGAGGTTGAACTTGAAGGGCATGGAAACATTTGGGAACTTTGTTCATGAATGGAAAATGCATCCTTCTGTTCTGAAAGGGCGGGTGGTTAATCGATCATCGCAGATAAGGTGTAACCAGTCCCAGAAATGAATTCGCGTTGGTGCACCGGTGAATAGTGGGCTGTATAGCGCTATGAGGTCCCATCCTGCGACTGAAAGCACTGCATATTTTTATTTAATTATTTTATTTATTTAATGCGTTTTTATATAGCGCGGACTTTACCCGAAGGTGTCAGAGCGCTTCACAATAGGAGCAGTAATGATACATAAGGAGAAAAATTACAAGTGAGCATGTTACAAAAGCAAACGTTACGTTCCATGAGGCAATAGTGGCATTTGTGCAAGTATCAGGAGCAAATAAAATACAAGAGGGAGCAAACGATACGTTACAAAGGAAAGGAGACGTCTGCATGTTATACAAGAGTGCAAAGTACAAGTAGAGGTATACTACTGCACTAAATGGCAGACACTCAACACACAGAAACACACTGGGAAAGCACTTCTATAGGCATGGAGAACAGAATTTCCTATAACGGCAGGACTTCCTTCAGAAAATAGAGGGCGTAAATTAAATTTGGAAGTGTCTTTGAAGGAGGAGAGCTTTGAGGTCAGATTTGAAGGCCTGAGAAGAGGTGGTGGTCCGGAGATGAGGCGGAAGTGAGTTCCAGATTCTCACCCATTTCCTTCTTGAAAGTGGGAGGTTCAAGCAATAAATTTTCTGCATTACGTGAAGGTCTGGAGCCTCCAGAGAGTTTCAGTTTATTCGCCAGGTAGCGAGGGGAGGAGGAGTGCAAGGCTTTGATGGTGATACAAGCAGTCTTGTAGATAGATCTTTCCTTGATGGGAAGCCAACGGCGGGTGGATAAAATGGGTGTGATGTGGTCGCTTCTTTTGGCCCCATAAATGAAACGAGCTGCTGAATGGAGAACGGACTTTAGGGGGGACAGGTGGGTTTTGGGGAGGCCAGTAAGAAGAGAATTGCAGTAGTCCAATCTGGAGAGAACCAGCGATTGGACCAGGGTTTTAAGGTCGTGCTCCGGGAAGAAGCGACGAATCCCCCAAAGAAGGCGCAGTTGGTATCGAGCAGACTTTGCAATGGAATCGATGTGGGAGAGTAGATTGAGTTTTTTGTCGAGTATGACACCAAGGGATTTTGCGCTCTCGACAATGATGGGTTTATTGTTCAGTAGATTAATCTGATCCATCCATGATTGCACTGGGGGAGGAGAAAGTGAGGAGGAGAGGAGGAGGAATTCAGTTTTGGAAGGATTCAGGATCAGTTGATGAGTTAACATCCAGTTTTGAATGGAGTCGAGAGTAGAGCTTAGGAAGGAGAGATCGTGAGTGGAGGCCACCTTAAGATAGATTTGAGTGTCGTCCGCATATAGATGATAATGGATCCCGGATTTACTCAGGAGATTTCCCAAAGGTTCTAAATAGAGATTGAATAGTGTGGGTGCAAGTATAGAGCCTTGAGGGACACCTTGGCTGACGGCTAAAGGAGATGAAAGGCTGTTCGCTATTTTGATCATTTGGGATCTATCAGAGAGGAAGGAGGCAAACCATTTGAGCACAGTGCCCTCTATGCCCATTCTCTGTTGAAGAGTGTTAAGGAGAGTGTTGTGATTGACTGTGTCAAAGGCTGCAGAAAGGTCAAGAAGAATTAGAAGACAAGACTCCCCTGAATCGAGTATCCGCAGCGCGTCATCAATCACTAGCAGCAGGGTTGTTTCAGTGCTGCAGTTTTGAATGAAACCGGACTGGAAAGTGTCAAGAAGATCATTGTCCTTGATATGGCGAGAGAGTTGTTTCGCTACACATTTTTCTGTGATTTTCGCAAGAAAGGGTAGGTTAGTGATGGGACGTTAGTTGTTGAGGTCGTTCGCATCAGCGGTGGGTTTTTTAAGCAAAGGGGTGACCTGTCCATTTTTGAAGGAAACAGGAAGGGAGCCTTGACTGAGGGAAAGGTTGACCAGAGTGGTCCAATAGGAAAGAGAATGGGTATAGAAGTCCATGGCAATGGCACTAGGGATGGGGTCAAGAGAGTGGTTAGAGGGCTTTGTATCGAGGATGCATTTAAGGAGGGCGTCATCAGAGATGGGGTCAAAGTTTTGCCAAATGGTTAAGGATTTGCGCTCCTCTGTAGGGGTAGGATGAATGACCTGATCTACAAGTGATTTCACCTTTTTGTCAAAGAATATAGCGAAATCCGCAGCTTTCTTTGTTGAGTCCTCCAATTTGGAGGTTGGGGGAGAGCTGTTAGGGTTCTTGATGAGGTCGAATAGTTTTTTGGGTCTATTTTTGGCTGAGTCGAGGAGGGATTTGAAGTGCGACGCTTTTCCAAGGAAGATGTGCTTGTGGTACTTGGATCTTGCTGAACGCAGCGTTGCCAAGTTTTCGGTGGAGGGCGCTTGTCTCCATTGTTTCTCAAGGACTCTTAGGTACTTCCTTTCTTCATAGAGGGATTTGTTGAACCAAGGTGCTGAGGGAGTGGGTCTTTTCTTTTTGCTTTGGAGAGGAGCGACATTATTGATTTCGACTGCAAGGACTGTAAGGCATTGGGAGGTGAGTTCGTTAACATCTAGGTCCGGGTCAAGCCTTGGAAGTGATAGCAAGGCAGACTCACAGAGGGTACTGATGTCAATATTTTTAGTGTCACGGAACCAGGAAGTAGCCCTCTTAGGCTGGCCAAGAGTTATAGAGTGTGATAGGTGAAGAGAGAATGGGATGAGGAGGTGGTCAGACCAGTCTACATGAATAGGGGAAGCGATGGTCAGCAAGCCTGCAAGTCATAATTTCAAAATGATATTATCGTATAAGCTAGGCTGCCGCAAAACGCGCAAAGATTTGTAGTGGAGGGGAACGCCTCCACTACAAATCTTTACTTTTATTAGCAGAGTACAAGTAGTCAAATAAAGTAACGGAGCCCACGGCGAAAGCAGTGATAGGAGTGGGAGACAGACATGAACTGCCTAGCTGGAACAGAAGACTAATGACCTAAGAGGGTTCAAAGCATAACCTTCTGGTATATTAGAGATACAGTAAAACAACAAGGAACATAGCATTCCACATACCCTCCCCCATATAATGCAAAAAAAACTTAATACATTACATAATCATGAAATTTGACTGGCATTCTGCAAACTCGCTGATCTCGTGCAGGTGCCATAACTGGTGAAGCATCAGAAGGAATAGGTGAGCCAAGATCAGAGCAACTTGGGGAAGAAATTAAAACAGAATCAGAGTTAACATTGGTAGTCTTAGGAAAGTTTGTGATGTCAAAACCAGGTCTAAAAGTAAAATCTGAATCATCTTCGTTAGACCTGTTGGCATAAACTTTGTTAAATATACTAACTTGATTGTCAGTGAGTTTTACAAAATTGTTTTTATTCCACCAACCTCTGTTTTCTAAAAGAACAGAAGGTTTGGTGACTCTGACAACCCGAACAGGTAGTGTGAACTTAGATTGGCCCTTGCAAACTTTGTAAGGTTTTTTTCTGAGAACCCAATCATTAGTTTTAATGTCAGGGCCAAGTGATGTGGAAAAACCATCATAGACTTTTTTTTGCAAAGATTGTTTGGCAGCGACTCTAGTGTTAATCATTTGGGGATCAGCTAAGGTGTTTCTTTTGTGATGTAAAGCAGCAGCGCCTACAGCCAAATCAGTGAACCATTTTGGCATGAGCTTAGATTTAGCTTCCCTCCCCTGAGAGCCTTGAAAGGTGTGACACCAGTAGTCGAATGAGGTGTCGTCAAATAAGCCCAAACTTTAGTTTGTAAAAAACACCAACATCAAGATTGGCTGCAATAGCGGTTTGAACTCCTTCTTTAAGGAACCGATTGGCCCTCTCAACGAGCCCATTGGAAGAAGGACTCTACAGCGCCACTTGACAATGCATGATCTCAGAACTGTCCAAGAATCTGGTGACTTGATGGGAAAGGAAAGGTTGGCCATTTTCAGTGACAACACAAGTGGGAGCACCCTCAACCTTGAAAATATTCAGAAGAAAAGAAACAACAGTGGAGGAGTTGGCTACCTGTACAAATGAAGAAAAATATCCATTTAGAATGGTGATCAATGGCAACCAGACAATACCTTTTGTCTGAAGGTAATACATTAAAAGGTCCTGAAAAGTCCAAGGCAATTTTCTCCCAAGGAGAATCAGGGAATGGAACTGGGAGTAAAGGCTTCTTATTGGTTTTCCAATGTTTGGGGCATATTATCAAGAAACGGCCTTAAAATTATCGCCGCTTTCGCGGCAGAAAATTGCCGCTAAAGCAGCGATAATGGGCTTGATAATATGCTTTTGAGAATTTCCATAGAAGCCCATGTTCTGGTGTCAACATGGAATTCTATTGGAATTCTCTGCGGCATATTATCAAGCCCATTATCGCCGCTTTAGCTGCAGTTTTCTGCCGCTAAAGCGGCGATAATTTAAACGTCCTGCTTGATAATACGCCCCTTTGTCGGAAACGACACAACTAGGGCAATTGTCTATAAAAAGAGCTACTTGTCTGCCTAGGCCTGGCCACCCATTCCTCACACAAACTTCATTTTTAAAAGACAATTCTTCACTAATTTGTGCAAAGCACTTCACATCATTGCTCAAATTTTTATTAGGAGGCCATGTACTCATAACGAAACCTTCCACCTTTTTAAGAGTCTCATCAAGTGCCATGGCAGATGCCCATTCATCCTGTGAGATGCTGCCATTGGACATAGAAACAGCATCTACTAGACCAACCACACAATCTTTGTGAACATCATTTTCACCTTCACTGCAATCAGGGAGAGGAATGCAAGAGAGGCAATCAGCACGGATGTTTTTACCCCCTTGAATGTATTTTGTGATGAGGTTATATTCCTGTAATTTGGAGAGTAACCTAACTAGCCTTGCCGAAGATTTTCCCAAACCATTACCATACAGTAAAGAAACTAGAAGTTTGTGATCAGTAAAGATCTCACACTGAGTTCCCCAAATATATGTTTTGAATTTCTGAACTGCCCAGACAATGGCAAGCGCTTCCCGTACTATCGTGCTGTAGTTGCATTCAGAGGGTGTAAGTGCACGAGAGGCAAAGGCAATGGCGTTCTCTTTACCATCAACCCATTGTCCAAAAACTGCACCAAGGCCTTTTTGACTAGCGTCTACAGATACGAAAGACCTGGCGTTAGAAACAAATGGATGCAACGCAGGGGCATTGATAACTAAAAGTCTGATTTTCTCAAAAGTATTAGAAAGTGTGTCATTCCATTCACATGTGATACCCTTCTTTAGCAGGCATCTTAGTGGTTGGACCAATTGCGCGTAACCCGGTACAAACCTGGCATAGTATTCGCAGAGCCCCAGGAAGGAACGTAAAGCATCTTTGTCATTAGGAGGAGGGGCATTGCGTATTGCTTCTACATTGCAAAATTTAGGTTTGATGCCTTCACTCGATATAGTGTGGCCAAGGTACTCAACTTCATTGACCAGTAATTTACATTTATTAACCTTTACAGTCATACCTCTGTCTTGTAAAATGCTTTGTATTTTTTTAAGCATTTGTATGTGTTCCTCTTTGGTTTCTGTGTGGATTACGATATTGTTTTGAAATGCTTGCACTTGAGAAAGGTCACCAAACAAACTGTCCATGAGTTTCTAAAAAACACTTGTGGCTGACGCAAGGCCAAAAGGTAGCCTCAAGTATTTGAAAGCTCCAAAAGGAGTTACAAAAGCAGTGAGTGCTTGACAGTTTGGGGAAAGTTGAATTTGGTGGTAGGCGGAGTGTAAGTCTATATTGGAAAAGAATTTAGACTTCCCAACGTTAGCTAACATTTCGTGTATGAGCAGTAGCGGGTGCAATCCACTAGAATATTTTGATTTAGAGATCTTAAATCCACACATAGCCTCAAATCCCCAGTCTTTTTTTCTGTAAAACGACAGGAGAAATCCATTCTGATGAATCTATGGGAGAAATGATGCCCTCAGTTTGGAGATTATTAAGCATAGACTTTAAATCCTCTCTGATGCTAAGAGGTACAGGTCTAACTTTATGTATTATAGCAGTGGTTCCCAAACTTTTTTGACCTGTGGCTCCCTTGACCTAATTGGCAGTTGGCCGTGGCTCCCCATCATGTCACTTTTTTTTTACTGGTGGGAGAATGTAAGCACGACCTCTGGAGTACTTCCAGTTTTCTCCCTGAAATTAATTGGGATGAAGTAGATTAAAAAATGCGTCTTTTTCACTCCAACAACCCTTTCCCTTCTTCTAGCTGTGGTTCTCTGTTCCACTCAGAGATGCCCATAAGAAAGTGGCCGACGTGAGTCCCGTGCTCTCCATGCCACTGGAATCAAGCTATGCTGGCTGAAGAGAGGTGAAACCCCGAAACCGGTCCTAGGATGCTTGTTTCCAGTCCAGGGAGGTCCAGGCTTGGCAGTTCGGGCTGGACTGTTCCCATTGGGCACAGGGTCAAGACTGATTTGCATATGGGTGGGTCCAAACTGGTATGGCATGGTGAGCAAAAAAACGATGGATTTAGGCCCAGATCTCTGTACTGGGGTGAATGTATGACATTGTTCTGCATTCTGTCCATCAATGCTTCTTTTTGCATAAGAAAGTGGGGGCATGGAAACCATGAAAGAAAAATAATGATGCAAATTAAAATTGCAAACAAGTTTAAAACAAAATACATGGAGACGTGATATTACATTTATTTCTATGTACCACGTACAAAGCCCAGGCACATCAGAGCACTTCACATACCTTGGGAAAGAATAACATACAAGAGAGAGCAAGAAGTAATAATAAATACAGCAGAATCCAAACCAGAATATGTAAGAATACAAATAAACACTGTTATGACAAATTATATACAAATCAACTCATATAGATGACAAAGAAGAATGTAAGTGTTTTTCTCTCAGGGGAGATAAAACCATCACAAACCAGAAGGTGGGCCTGGGCGTGTCGATCGGACGAGCGCTTCCTAATCTAGTTACTGTTCCCTGTCGGCCATTCTGGCTACTAGCTAGCTGCTCTATTCAAATAAATCGAAAGTCAGACTTGGTTTTCTAAAAGGTGGGTGGGCAGGGGGTGGCATGCTGTGCAGCAACACATTGAGAAGGGTGACTCCAGTGCATGGCACAGATATACTTTTAATGAGCTGATTTCATTGAGATCTGTGGATTGTGGTGGAAGGGAAGAGGAAATAGTGAGAGAAGTGTGCGTGAGAGAGAAGGGGATGAACAAGGGGGCACAGAAGGAGTGCACACATGTTCATAGCTACTCTGCAAATCACAGATCTGTGAATCTTTCAAATCAGTGTGAGGTTTTTAAATGGGTGTGACACATTACGTTAGGATTGTGTGCAGTGTATGCTTTATTTGGGCATGTTTAGACCACGACTAGTGTGTGCTGTGAGCTTGTCTAGTGTGTACCTGTGGAAGGCTTGCCTCATCGGTGCAGCGGGTCATGGATCAAGCAGCTGTCCCGGCTCCAGGAATTTTTATTTGGGTGGGCCAAGGGTGCATTTGGGTGGGCCGCTGCGGGCTCGATTTGTTGCATATATGTCTAGACAGGCCTGCTTCAGGGCCCTCCTTTATCTCTTCTTAGTCTTACAAGATCCAGTAAAACGCACTCTATTCCAAATCTTTCTAAATATTATCACTCTCAAAAAGTGTTTTTTCCATGTAATGTTCCTTTGATGGGAAGGGGAGGTTTCTGACGTGGGAGTATCAGACAAGTGACACAACTCAGGCTCCCTCTGTGCGAGCCTTCAGGGAGAATCCCTCTTCATTACTACCTCCACCTGACCCCGAACTCTGCAACGCACTCCCTTACAGGCTTGATTATCCACTACTCCTCTTCAGTGCACCTTATCTCACAGCTGATCTTGGGCCCCAGCCCCATATCAGGCACCATCGGGCTCCACTTTCAGGTTTCCTGGTAAAAACATTAGTAAAATCACCTTCAAACTTAAAACATTGAATATAGCGGTAAATATAACTAGCACACGCTTTAAAGTATATTCCACAGTAGCCCTTATGACCCGACTGCTAATTAAAGAAAAACAGAAAGGCCATGACAGCGCTGATGCGAAAGTCTTTTTTGGCACCGCACCAATAACCTCTTTTTCGATAAATAACCTCTACTACCACCTTCCAACAGTGCCCCTCATCCCTCCATGGCCCCCCCTATTGACCTCCTCCACGGATTCCCTCACCGCCACCCTCCACTAGTGCCCCTCATCTCTCTGTAGCCCATCCCCCTCATGACCTCCTCCTCAGAATCCCTCACTGCCACCCTCCAGCAGTGCCCCTCATCTCTCCCTAGCTCCCCCCTCTACCCCATGACCTCTTCCTCGGATTGCCCCACTGCCACCGTCCAACAGTGCCCCTCATCTTTACGTAGCCCCTCTCTCATATGCATTTCATTTGTTGTACAGCACTACTCATTTCAGTGTAGTGTGTGTGTGAGTACTTTACACCACGCACACATTATACAGAGACAATGAATCATACAAGTATGTAAATCAGTCTACAGGGAATGTCACATAAGGCAATGGGGATTACAAGGTGTATGAATCACATGTCATCCATACTGGTGGGCAGTATATTTTAAGAGGGTTCGATCTGGGGAAACACAGCCTTAGGATTTAAAGAGTATTCCATGGGGGGGTCAGCTTTACTGATAAAAATGTATATCTGCCCAAAAATACTCATTTTAGTAACATTAGAATAATGAAAAACTGGGGAAGTTCTAACTATATCACAAAAAAAGAAAACGAAGTTCTAACTATATCATTCATGTTTGTATGCAGCTCTTTGGTGACAGTTCATTGGTCACTGTCCTATGTTAGGATTGTAACTACTGAACTATCTCTGACTTAAACTAGAAAGAATTGCACAAAACTAGTTTGCTAGTGCTAGCTAGTCCGTTATACAGGGATAGTTAGTAGTGGCCACCATATGCTGCCTCCTAAGCACCCTGTGGATCAAAAAAAGCGGGCCAATGCGCGGATGTACAACTGGCATGCCGTGAAGCATGAAGGTGTGGCACAGGCAAGCCAAACTGCTCCCGTTCGTACCTGGCCATGACAAACTTGTGACCCCTCCCCCACCAAGCAGCCCCTTTATTTATGCTGGCTGCTGTTCCTGCACTTTGTGACGTACTCGTACTCTATTCCTGTTAAGAAACACCGTGCCAGAATTTACAAGCCCTGGCCTAGTAGTGTGGAAACATACAATATTCAAAACCTGTTTCCATACACTAGGCCGGGGCTTGTAAATTCTGCCGTGTTGTTTCTTCACAGGAGTAGAATACGAGTACGTCACGAACAGCAGCCAGCATTAATACAGGGGCTGCTTGGGGGTAACGAGTTTGTCATGTTCCCCTTCTTTGCAGTAAGGAAGCAAGGAGTATTGCAACCTACCTGAGTAAATTGTGAAGAAGAGGGTCCTAAGAGGCGCAGCACAACACGGGCAGCAATAACGCTCGACAGACTGCTGTGTGCAGGTAAGCGGAGGCTACGTGAAAGCACGTCATAAGGGCGTATGGCGGCCCTGCGCTCTTGGGCCAAACCATGATTCGGGATTACACAGGTGGCATTTGTAACCCCCCCGTTGTTGCGCTGCGTCTGGGTAATTTAAATAAGATCGCTGCCTTCAAGCTGACCGGAAAGAATCATCATTTGTTAATTGCGCACATTCACACAACTACAATGATTAGATTAGAGAAGCTTCCTTAGCACACGTTATCTTTCCCACATCATCGCGGCGCCCCTGGCTACTCTTAACGGCGCACCGGGGTGCCGCGGCGCACAGTTTGGGAACCAGTGTATTATAGGAACAGTATTTTCCTTTATCATAATAGTGTGTTTGTAACCTTTGACAGTGCCAACAGAATTTTTGAATACATTAGGAAAAGACTTCAAAAGGTCTCCAACAATTGAATCTGATTGACTGACATATAGAATGCTTTAAAGCAGATCACCTAAAGTAATTGGAGGATCTTGTCCAGGACGCAATATGATACCAAGAAGGGCAAGATCCTTCCAACCAATGATGTCCCTTCCTTTGATGGCTACATACATTTTTGTCTTAATAGATCTACCCAGACACTCCAATTTGTCCCAAATATAACCCAGAAGATCAACGTCTTGTTCTCCGAAGGCTTTGGGGTTGATATCAGGAGTAAGCAGTGGCATATCCTTAGACCAAAATTTGTAAAATGTTTTATCTGCTAGAATGGGTACAGGCACTCCAGAATCAGCCATATCTAAAATGATTCTTCCATCAATGCAAATGTCGACTAATGGTCCTTTGATGGGTTTGTCTGAGCATTCAGGGACATCGACTGTGACTAAAATATTGGCAAATTGAGAAGTACAATCATGGACATCGGGACTGTCCAAACAAATGCTTGAAATTTTAACTCTACTTGATGATGTAGTATTCATACCACTCCTACATACTCCCTGAAAGTGTCCACATTTCTGACATTCAGTAAATTTTTTCCCTAAAGCTGGACAGCTTGGATTGTTTCCTATGTGGTTCCTTGAACTTCATCGAAAACAAACCAATTGGCCTCTTGGCGGTTGATTCTTGTAAGGCCTTCTGTTGAAAGTAGGTTTGGTATTAATAGCACAAACAGTATTATCATCAGAAATCATACTAACATTGGAGGGAGTTGTGGACTGAGTGGGAAGGAGCATAGTTTGGTTAGCATTGTCAGAGAAAACTTTAGATGTAACAACCGATCTTTCAATACTTTTAGCAATGTCAATTGTTTCAGCCAAAGTGGGATTACGCGAGGTGAGAAGACGCTCTTGTATCTTCTTAGAGTGACAATAGAAGACAAACTGATCCCTTATGTAAGTATCTACAATGGGACCAAGTTCACACTTCTCAGCCAAGACTCTCAAAGTTGCTTTGTAATCCTTCACAGACTCCTCAGAAGATTGCTTACGGATGGCGAAATTAAATCTCTCTAATAGGACACTTGTGGAGTCCAAATACTGTTTGGCCATGCGTAATTTAGCTTCGATAAACACATTCCATACAGTATGTTCAGATGTAGGGGATGGATAGCATGGTAGATTGTCAAAAACACAGCGACCAGCTGTGCCCAGGTGATTTACTAGCAAAGCTAATTTCCTTGAAGGAGAGTCACCATCAGCATCAATGGCAGTGAGGTAATTTTCAAAGTTTCTTAGGGGCATATGTGTCAAAAGATTTTGGATTCACAAACGCTGCGATTCGCAAAAAAACAGCGTTTTTGCGAATACAAAATCGCAAAATGAGATGTAAGAGCCATTTTCGCATCGCATTATTAAGGAATCGCTAATTTTGCGATTTCTTCATTTTGCGTAAGCATTTAAGGAATCGCAAATTGCAATTTCGCAATTTGCTAATCGCAATTAAGGAATTTTAAGAATTCGCAAAATATGTGCAAATTTTTAAATACATCCTGTTTTGCAATTCTCAAATAGCGATTCTCAAAAAATCGCTATTTGAGAATCGCAAATGGAGATTTTGATACATATGCCCCTTTGCCATTCAGCCCACTTTAAATCAGGCTTGAATGGTTTTGACAAGAAAGGTGCCGGCTGTATGACTCCTTGGCTGGACGCCATTATGAATGAAGAAAGGTTATGGTAGAATTAAGGCTACTAGAAAAATGTCACACAATGGTACAGATTTGAATTAAAATTAAAATTGAAAAAATGTGAAACATTAACTTACTGCTAGATGAGCAAGGCACAGGAAGGTGAGCGAAGTATGAGACACTGTGACAAGCATAGTAAGTCCAGAAAACAGCAGGAGAATCAAATTAAATAATTGTATGAAAGTCACGGATACTGGTGTCTCACGTTAAGTAGTAAGTGCCGATGGTCATATAAGGTGTGCGAATCACCGATTGTATTATAGCAATGAAAAGCAATAAATACTTGCTGTTGGTAGAGAATGGTGTGCGAATCACCGAACGTAGTGTTGCACGATGCAAAGGCACGCAACAGCTGATGGCTCAATAAATACTTGTTGTTAATAGGAAATGGTGTGCGAATCACCGAATGTAGTGTCGCACAATGCAAAGGCAACAGCTGAAAGTAGGACGTATAACCGTCGTTTCAGACCAATCCAAGATGGCCGCCGTAGTGCGTCTGACGTCAATGCGTCTCCCCGGCATGCATCGCAGCAGATCTCTTCCAGTGACGGCAGGCAGAGCGACAGAAAGAACGCGTAGGCAGAGAAGTTCTAGAGTTGTAGTAAGGTGGAAGCAGGAGCGGCACCGGCAAGCCAGGTAAGCGCCTTTTGAAATGGGCGCGCGCTTCAGCGGAAGGAAATCTTTAGGGAAGCAGATGTTTCCAAAATATAAATATGACCCACCTCAGGAAATGTTCGTAGAGATCATCTGAAAGACCATAATACAGCAACAGCAGTCCGGTGGGCTCCGGGAGAGATGTAGATCAACGTAGAAAGGCGAAAATTTTCTTTACCCCACTCCTGGTACCAAAATGTAGTGGAGGGGAACGCCAATAATTCCAGGAGGCACTGAAGTAAATCCAGACTGCTGTTTTATTAGCAGAGTACAAGTAGTCAAATAAAGTAACGGAGCCCACGGCGTAAGCAGTGATAGGAGTAGAAGCCAGACAGCAACTGCCCAGCTGGAACAGAACGACTATTGACCTAAGAGGGTTCTAAGCATAACCTTCTGGTATATTAAAGATACAGTAAAACAACAATGAACATAGCATACCACAAGATTTTGGCTCACATTCTCAAACACTTTGAGCCGGACTTGCGTCACAAAAGAGCAAAGTGTTGTGTTGGGATTTAGATTTCAACACAAATAATGCTCCTCATTGGGAAGTGTCCTAAAGTAACCCAGAGGAGCGTTATGTGTCACTTTGTGCTGCTTTGCACCGATGGGGTATACTATAGGTGGTGCACGGGGTTTCCTATGCAACCACACATGGGTTTTCCTATATATTTCCATTTACTAATAAAGGTAATTGATCTGCACCAAAAACGTAAGCTTCATCATCATATTCTTCAACCTCCGAATGTGTGCTGCGTTGAATGGCACACGTACAAGGAGGGAAAAGTTCTAAAGCATAGCTTTTGTATGGAAGGGACTCTTGCCAGTACAAGACCGGCAGCTGTCCGAGGCCCCCACAGGGGCCACTAAAGAGGGCAGTCCTCTAGTACCATCGGGGCACCCCACACCCCCTTATGGGCAGGGACTCAGGGAGGAGTCTGTCATAAGGTTGAAAGCGATAAATATACAGCAAGCACTTTATTGGCAACCTCGTACAGGCACAGAGATGTACACACGTCCACAGCTACACTCCAACTGTTCAGCCCGTGTTCCACCCACCACCACGAGAACATAGAACCCAGAACACTCATGCCTCATAACTCTATTAAAGAGACATCACTACACATCCCCTTTCTTTATCTATGCAAATCCCTTATCCTCTCTAACAGGTTTGGAAATTTTCCTCCCAAAACTGCTAGTTTTTTCCGCGCAATTTTGGCTACTTGAATTTAAATTACTACACTCAAGAGTATGACAAAGCTCATTGTCCGTGAAACAAGTTTCTTCAACTTGAACATTTTCATTGGCTGTGTTACTAATATTGATCCACCAATACTTGTCATAACTTGAACCAGAACTGGTAAGACAATTATCATTAACGCCATCATAATAATTAGCTAATGCTAGTTTGCTCATGTGGTAGATGGATCCATCTTCTAGTTGAACAGTATTTCTATTAACTCTAACAATTTTGTTTGGTTCACTAAATCTATTATCACCTTTGACAATCTTCCTACTAGATTTCACCCTTACCCATTGTCCCACATGAATATTGACATCCTTAACTCCATGTTTGTTATCAAAATATAACTTATTCTTTTGTTGAGACTCACACATAGAACCTCTAATTACGTCAATGTCCCAATTTGCCTTCCCACCTTTGTTCATCCAACCAGGATTAAATTTGGAGTGTGGAATCCTGCATCTCATAATAGCAAAAGGACTATTGCCAATTGATTCATGTATAGTAGTTCTATGGCTCCATAACATTTTCATAATTTCTGTATTCAGATCTTTCTTATTCTTCTTGGAAAGCTGTACTATTCCTTTAATGACTCTGTTCATCCTTTCAACTACAGCATTACCCCTTGGGTGGTACAAAGCAGTGAACTTTTGTTCAATACCCGCATACTCCATAAATCTTTTCATTTCTAAGGACTTGAACTGAACACCATTGTCCGTAAGTAGAGATTTAGGGAAACCTTCTTTTAGAAAAATATTTTCCAGAAATTTGATAACAGAGTAAGTGTCAATCTTTGTAACAATCTCCAACTCAACCCATTTAGAAAACATATCCATCAAAACAATGATGTACCTTTGTGAACCATCATTCCATATTAAAGGTTCCATGAAATCCAAAGCTAAATCCTCCCATGGTAAATTTGGACAAACTGAGGGACTTGATGGAGGATTCAAAGTCTTTTGGGTTTTGTCAGCTGAAACGCATTCTACACACGACCTGACAAAACGTTCTGTTTCAGTGTCAATTTTAGGCCACCAATACAAAGATTTCACCTTTCGTTTGGTAAGTGCAATACCAGGATGTCCCTCATGGCATAAAGTAAGAATTTTATTTCTGATACTGGAAGATGGAATTATTTTTTCCCCCCTTACTAAAAATATTCCCTCAATGCCAAGTTAGTTTCTAACTTCCCAGAACGCTTTGAGTTCACCCAGGCAATCATGTTTGTTGCACTCTAACCAACCATGTTCTACATAATGTTTTACTTTTTTCACAATGACATCATTCATCTGTGCTTCAACCCATTCTTTTTCTTGTAAGCCATGGGATTTCTCATCCGTGAAAATCCCAGCAACGCAAACATCATTCCATGAACTGGAATCAATTTCAGTGAGAAGTAAAGATAATCTGCTTAAGAAATCAGCTGTAACGTTCATTTTGCCAGGGTCATATTGCACCTTATAAATGAAATCTTGTAAACGCATGGAAAACCTTGCGATCCTGGCTGAAGCCCTGGATAATCCTTCAGTTGTTAATACCTTAGTTAAAGGTTTATGATCTGTTCTAATAGTGAATTCCCTTCCCCAAATAAACTTTCTGAAATGCTCCAAAGCCCATACACACGCTAAAGTTTCTCTCTCTATGACGGAATACTTTTCCTCCGTGGGCGATAGAGACCTCGAAGCAAAGGCTATAACATTCTCACCCCCACTGTCATTGCTTTGGGAGAGAACTGCACCTAACCCTTTGCCACTGGCATCAGTGGTTACGAAGGTCGCAGCAGAAGGATTAAATCCTTTGAATGTGGGTGCTTTGACAATTGCAGCCTTGATGTTCAAAAAGGACAACTGACAATTGTCAGACCACTCAAACTTACTCTTATTTTTAAGTAAGGCACGCATGTCATGTGTTTTTTCTGCAAATTTTTCCACAAATTTCGAATAGTATTCTGCTAGACCTAAAAATGAACGGAGTTCATCTTTGTTAGACGGTGGTGGAGCTTTAGATATGGCTTCGACAAGTTTAGTTTTGGGTTTAATGCCCTCACGACATATAACATGGCCTAAATAAGTCACGCTAGATTCCGCGAATTTACACTTACTCATCTCACCTGTTAAACCCCTATCTTGAAGTACCTGGAGGACACTCCTCAAGGTTTCGTAATGATGTTTTTTTGACTTCCCTATAATCAGTATGTCATCTTGAAAGAAAACTACATTTTGAATGTGACCTAACAGCTGTGTCATGAGTCTCTGAAAAACAGCTGCTGCAGACGCTAACCCAAACGGCATACGGCGGAATTGGAAGCATCCAAAAGGGGTACAAAAAGCTGTCAAATGTTTGCACTTAGGATCTAACTTGATTTGATGGTACGCTGATGACAAATCTAATGTGGAAAACCATTTGGCATCCCTGATTAAAGATAACATTTCATCTATGCGGGGTAAAGGAAACTGATCCACAACAATGTTGTTGTTTAAACCTCTTAAGTCTACACATAGTCGAACCTTACCATTGGCTCGTCTTGCGACAACCAATGGAGAAATCCATTCTGAGGATTCTATAGGTTCAATGATACGAGCACTCAATAACTTATCTAACTCCTGTTTAACCTCATCCCGCACAATGAACGGAATGTTTCTTGTTTTATGAATTTTGGGAACGGCATCCTTTTTTAGTTTTATGTGATGTGAAAATCCTTTCAACTTCCCTATTTTATTGCTAAAAACAGGTTGAAATTCTTCAAGTACCCACTTTTGCGTATCTACCGAATCACAAGCCACTAAGACTTGCTCCGGACTGTTAGGATTTAAAATTATATTTAGCTTACGTTGATCCTTCCATCCTAAAACAGAAGGTCCTTCTTTAGCTACATACAATTTACACTAAGCAGATCTGCTTTTAAATCTGAAAACTAACTCTCTAAAACCAATGATGTCAATCTTCTCACCAGTGTAACGTTCTGGGTTAATATCAGGTGATTCTAAATGACTACCAATGATTGAACAAAAATGATGTGACCATATGTTCTCCGCTATGATGGTGTAAGGAGAACCAGAATCTGCTGCTACTTGTAAGGATACACCGCCAAAAGACACCCAGCATAAAGGTTTACTATCTCCAGTTTCTCCTATTATTTTTAGTATTTTCTTCTTCTCACATTTACGTTTGATATCATTGTCGCTATCGTCTGAAGAAGATTCTTCTGTATCACTCTCCTTCACACAAGCAACTTTCTTGTTACTTTTGTACATTTTACGCCTACAAGCTTTAGCAAAATGGCCTATTAATCCGCATTCTAAACATTTCGCAGTACGTGCTGGACACTTGTAGTACTGTGCTGAATGTGAGGTACTACCACAACGATAGCAAAAATATTGCTGTTGCTTATACCTATTCGAGTTTTCATTTTTTTTAACCTCATTCTTATCTACTTTTTTTTTGTGTCTGAGGAACTTTGTTCCGACTGTCCGAGATTTTGTTAACAGTCTCGCTACTCTCCTTCTTTTCAGAAGCAAGAGTGACTTTAGCACAACGCTCTGACAGTTCTGCTTTCTTAACAATAGTAACAATTTCTTTTAAACTAGCATCACCTTCCACCCATAATCTATCTTGTATAGCCTTGTTTTGTGCATACATAACAATTTGATCTCTAATAAGGTCTTCATTGAGATTACCAAATTTACATGTAATAGACAGTTTGCGTAAGGCAGATACATAATCTTCGACGGACTCATGCTTTTCTTGTTTCCTCTGGAAAAAAGCGTGACGCATAAACTGAAGGACTGGGTTATTTTTAAGACCCAGCGGTGCCAGGGAACAACACCTGAAACCTTCGTGGGTTACCTGTTCTGGCGTAACAAACACAGAGACACGGGACACTTCCAGCGACGTCAGAGATCAGCGTTTATTTACTGCAGGGATACAGAGGTCACAAGAAGTACACAGCGTGTAGGTTCTCGGAGACTGCTTCAAATTCGTAGAAGTGGATCGCTCTTTTATACAGATTTTTGCCATAGCACAGTATGGCGAACAAAGGTTACAACTCAGTTCCCACAATAAACTTCAAAAGGGTCGTGTTCATGTTTCAGGAGGCCGGAACATAATTACAACAGTATTGCCGGTTCTCAACTGTAAAAACATATTCCCTCCGCAATAAACACATTAAGAGGAAGGACGAAAAACAGATGCAAGGAAAGGGCAAGAATACACAACGGGTTAGAAAAGAGTGTCAGGGGCAATAAAGGAAACTCGATAGAAGGGTCAAAGACCTCGTGTCTAATGTATGCGTGGCTGAAACAATAGACCGGAGCGGCAAGATGAGCCTTGAGCGGGGCCATCTGCCTTACTCGTGTCATTTCCCCATCGTAAAAGTCACCTCAAAGAAACACGTGTCCTTCGTGCAAGCTTGAAAGTCCCAGGGTCACGAAGCGGACAAAAACCCGTTCGCTGGCTACTTGAGGGCAAGAAACAAAATGGATGCCGTATCTAAAATGGAACCCGAGGGTTCGGATGAACAAACCCAAAAATGAGACGAACCACACGTGGCTGCATAGCGAAACTACGTACACCCACTATACTCGTCATTTGCGGTTCGGGGATACCAAACTCATCCATATTCGTCATTACTCAAAAAGTGCCGTCCCGTCTCATACGGAACCTCAGACGCTCCTTTTGCCCTCATGTAGGCAAGCACTAGTCAAGATCGGAATCTATATCAATATTCATCAGATCGTTCAGCTGCTGCTGGAACATCATCCTATTCATCAACGTCTCCTTGGTAACAGATGGCCGCCTTATACACGTCGCAGCACATAAGCCACATAAGGCAGGACCACACTGTACACAAAGACAACACGTGAACAGAATCGTTACAACAGCCCCTACGATCATTAGAATCTTCCAACCCCAGGTTGACATCAGACCCCAAAACCATCCCAGGAGCGTCCAATTACCTTCGTCCACGTGTATGGACTCGGAAATCTTGTGCAACTTCGAGATGGCTTGGTAAACAGTTGGAGCATTGTCAGGAATAAAAATGCAACAACTCGAGTGGATAATTTTACACACACCCCCTCTATCTGCAAGAACAACATCTAGAACCATACGGTTCTGCAACGTCATGAGTCTATCCGCCTGTAGTTCAGCTGTTAGATTACCAAGGGCATTTGCAGTAATATTAGCAGTCGACTCTACCACACGGGTCAACTGTCTTAGGTTCCTACTATTAACCATAGGTCCCCAAAACGGCAAGAAACCCTTAAAGAAGTCTCCTGCTTCTTGACCAGCAGTGTCCTCTTTGCTAATAACGCCTCTCACGACTCTAGTTTTGTGATAGTCCGAAGCAACTGTGAAAGTCGGAGGTAAAAGATTCGCAATATAACAGGTACCCGAAAAGTCACGGGGTAACCATGTATACGCGCGTTCATAACATACAAAATAGGTGCCCTTAGCAGTCAGAAAAACAGGGGAGGAGAGCATCGGTAGGACATACGTATCAGTGCAAGCACTGTTCCCAAGTTGTGCTCTTGGATTTCGACCCAAACCTTTCAAGCAGAAATTACCAAGGTGCGGTACAATCCATATTGGGGACGAGCTCTTAAGCTGTCTATCACCCACTGACGTACTATACTCAGTCTCACTCAGATCCTTATAGGCCTGCACTTCTTCATCTGGAATGAGTGATGCATCAAAAATATCTCTATCCAGATCTGCTATGGCTATCGCCAAAGGCTTGTGGTACGGCCCAGGACCAAAATTGACAGACCGTGGCTCTCGACTGGGGTAGGAATCTAGTGCACTACGGAACATAGTCTGGAATGCTCGAGCTGAACCCTGGGAGCTGTATGGAAGGACAAAATACGGAATACCCCTATCCATGGTGTGTGGCATTAACCCACATACCCAACAATTGGTAGTATTCACCACCAACTGATGCTGATGTAGAAGTTGAACAAAGGAATTATTCATGAATTCCGCGCGCCTAACCTGCTCATGTTGAGGCAAAGGATGAAAGGAATGTGGGGAGACAGTGGTGAGGGAACTCAGGTTAGGAGAAAAGGTAGGCGAAACAGAAGGCAAGAACAACGGCACTCCGAAATACACTCCACCCACCAATAACATAGATAAGGCCAGAAACAGTAGAAACACCTGAAACAAGAAACATTTTGTTCGTACAACCCTCCATAATTCTGATCTCTGTGCCAACACCCTTTCTTCTTCCAACAGCTTAGAGAATGCCATCCTCTACAAACCGTCCGTGACGTACTTGACGCACTTCGTTCTGAGTAGCAATTATCAATCCCCAGGAGTTCCCAGAGATCGACAAAAGTAACCAACCTAGCGTCAGAAACCTGCTAAACAGAAAGGAGTACCCGCACGGCCCTACGGTGATCCGGATGGCGAGGTTTCCACGAAACGTTCAAATTTATTACAAGTCTCTTGGCAGTGGAAAAGCACAAACAACTCAAAAAGAAAGGATGTAATCGTTCATAATATTCGTAACGTCAAAAACCACTGTACTGTTACTTTTTATTAGTCCTTGAACGAAGAAAGTATCGACTTCTTCCAGGTCGAGTTTGCTCTACAAACAATTGTTCAGCTGACGCAACAGTGTTCGATGAAGTGGACAACGAGTCAGACCTTGGGTTCTCTACTACTGATGACTCCACATGTGGATCTGGCAGTGACGAATCCTCCTCCACAAGTTGAGCATCACTAAATGGCACAAAGTGCAAAGGAGTCTCAGTTTCTGAGGCCGAAATCCCAGTCCTCACCCAACCGTCAGTTGGTAAAGGGATCGGTACCTTCTTTGTGTGGCTGGCATGCACCCAGTTTTTCCGACCCTCCAATCGAACCGCTGTCCTCGTCGTCAATAAGACTTGATAAGGTCCGACGAATCTTGGCTCCAAGTTACGCTTTCGACCAAAGTTTCGGGTAACCACCCAGTCTCCTGGCCGGAGCTGGTGTCCAGGACCCTCTGTCTGCGCCGGTAGAGCTTCAAGGACCTGTTGATGGATTAACCGTAGTTTAGTGGTCAAATCATGCAAGTAATCAATTAACATTGGATACTCAAGACTATCAAAAGCCCTAGGCCTCGGGACTCCCCAAATATTCGCAGGGCGACCGAACACAATCTCATATGGGCTAAGCCCTACTCGAGAGTGTACGGTTGCTCTGGTCGATAGGAGAGCCAGAGGCAAGGCATCAGGCCATGACAGACCAGTCGTAGCTTGAACCTTAGCGAGTTTCAGCTTCAGGGTACCATTGTACCCTTCAACCAAACCCGCTGCCTGAGGATGATTAGCACTGTGGAATTTCTGTCGAATTCCCAGGCCCTTACACACACTCTGCATTACACTTCCCACAAACTCACTCCCATTATACGACCATACAATCCGGGGCATTCCGTACCGAGGAAAGTATTCCTTCAGCAGGATTTTTGCTGTGGACAGGGCAGTGTTATCCTTAAGAGGATAGGCCTCAATCCATCTGGAGAACGCGCAAACCACAACCAAAACATACTTCAGGTTATTGCATCTCTCCATATGGATAAAGTCCAGCTGGATAACCTCAAAGGGACAAGCAGGAGGAGCAAAATGACCAGGTGGAGTGGGGGTGCCCTTGCCAGGATTGTGCATCAAACACACCATACAATTCTTAACCACTCTTTCGGCACATAAACAAAGTAGGTCGCACACTGCTCGTCATACCAGCAAATAGCCCCATAGAACTCTGGATAATGTAGTAGCAACGGTGAGTACGCCTATGCCACGAGTATGTCACTATAATGCCATCCCTGGACACGTGTTTCGAGGTAATTGCCTCTCGTCAGCAGGGAGCAGGTAGGTATGTGGGGTGCCAAGTAGACTGCCAAAATATTAAAGGTAAAATACCTCTCACGGCGCGCAGGTGCGGAACCAAGGCTCGTCAGCCCAAATCGCTCGAGGGAGCTTAAATACATAAACAAAGTAGGTCGCACACTGCTCGTCATACCAGCAAATAGCCCCATAGAACTCTGGATAATGTAGTAGCAACGGTGAGTACGCCTATGCCACGAGTATGTCACTATAATGCCATCCCTGGACACGTGTTTCGAGGTAATTGCCTCTCGTCAGCAGGGAGCAGGTAGGTATGTGGGGTGCCAAGTAGACTGCCAAAATATTAAAGGTAAAATACCTCTCACGGCGCGCAGGTGCGGAACCAAGGCTCGTCAGCCCAAATCGCTCGAGGGAGCTTAAATACATAAACAAAGTAGGTCGCACACTGCTCGTCATACCAGCAAATAGCCCCATAGAACTCTGGATAATGTAGTAGCAACGGTGAGTACGCCTATGCCACGAGTATGTCACTATAATGCCATCCCTGGACACGTGTTTCGAGGTAATTGCCTCTCGTCAGCAGGGAGCAGGTAGGTATGTGGGGTGCCAAGTAGACTGCCAAAATATTAAAGGTAAAATACCTCTCACGGCGCGCAGGTGCGGAACCAAGGCTCGTCAGCCCAAATCGCTCGAGGGAGCTTAAATACATAAACAAAGTAGGTCGCACACTGCTCGTCATACCAGCAAATAGCCCCATAGAACTCTGGATAATGTAGTAGCAACGGTGAGTACGCCTATGCCACGAGTATGTCACTATAATGCCATCCCTGGACACGTGTTTCGAGGTAATTGCCTCTCGTCAGCAGGGAGCAGGTAGGTATGTGGGGTGCCAAGTAGACTGCCAAAATTGCGACCAATTGGATTCACTCTTTCGGCACATTTAGCAATACCCTCATTCCTCCATACAGGAGACAAGAACTTACATATTCCTTTCGCACTAATATGTGACAACCCATGAGCCATCGTCACAACAGCTAATACATATGCATCTGGTAACATCCACCTCTGACATTCCGTCAGGTCAACCCAACATCCATGCATATCCAATTTCCCTGTACTTTCTTTCCACTCGGTCTTTTCAGCTTCAGTAGCTTCGTTCTGAATTGCTTTCACGCTCTCAACGGTATTTTCACACATACCAGTCTCCGTCGGCCACCTTACTGAACTCGTAACATACATTCGAGTCGCAATATTCTTAGCCGTTTCCTTAGCGATTTCATCCGCAAATGCATTACCACGACCAACATCATCCGTCACTTTTCGATGTGCACTGCATTTAACAATCGCCACTTGTTTAGGCAACGTAAGTGCATTCAAAAGATCATTCACGAGATGCCCGTGTTGGATCTTCGTACCATGCGATGTCATAAATCCTCTTTCTCTCCACAATCTTCCAAAGTTATGCGCAACACCAAATGCATACTGACTGTCAGTAAACACATTCACTCGCTTTCCCTTCGACAGAACACACGCTCTTGTCAATGCAATTAACTCTGCCGCTTGCGCGGAATTCTGATTCAATCTCGCAGTTTCCACCACCGTGCTCAACGTCACCACAGCATACGCAGTCGTCACATCGCCATTCGGCAATTTGAAGCAAGAACCATCCACATACAAAGTACCATCGGGATCTGCCAAGGGAGTGTTTTTCAGGTCCACACGACCTTTTGTTTCTTCTTCAGTCCGTAAATAACAATCATGTGGCAGCACATCATCTGATTCCATATTAATCGGCAACAATGTCGCCGGATTCAGTACATTACAACGTTTGATCTGTATATGACTTGCCAAAAGGGTCAGCTCGTACCCAGACAACCTTGCACTCGTCAGATGTTGAGTCTTTGTCCGATTCAAGAGCGTATCAACTGCATGCGAAACCATTACTATGAGCGTATTATCCATGACCAGACCTGCGGATTGTCGAATAGACGCCGCAGCTGCCGCCCTCAAGCAACTCGGCAACGCTCTAGCTACCGGGTCTAAGGTCGAGGAAAAATATGCACACGGACGCTGCTTATCACCAAATTGTTGCGTTAAAACACTCAACGCACAACCGTCCCTCTCATGGACGTATAATGTGAATGGCTTGCTGTAATCAGGAGTACCTAACACAGGAGCCGAACACAACGCATCACGTAGTTCAGAAAAACTTTTCTGACATTCCTCCGTCCAAGGCAAAGGAGTCGAAACATCCTTGCACGTGAGAGCTACCAATGGCTTCGCTAACAGTGAAAAGTTCGGAATCCACTGTCTGCAGTATGACGTGATACCTAGAAAGGCACGCACATCTCTCTGAGTTGTTGGCACAGTCATTCGAGCAATTGCTGCAATTCGTTCGGGGGTCAACCTTCTTCCCGCCTTTGACAATAAGTGACCGAGATAGGTAACTTCTTGACAACAATATTGCAGTTTGGAAGGTGACACTTTATGATGTAAAGCACAGAGATGCTGTAGCAGAGACACCGTAGCGGCTTTACAGAGCTGTTCAGTGTCAGCAGCGACCAATAGATCATCAACATACTGAATCAAGGCTGCACCGGCCGGTAACACAAACGCATCGAGTTGACTCTTAAGAGCTTGGCTGTAAATTGATGGACTCTCACAGTAGCCCTGTGGTGCGCGCTTGAATCTGAAGCTGCGACCACCTAATGAGAAACCGAACAAATCTCTGCTTTCCTCAGCAATCGGAATGCTAAAGAACGCATTCTTCAGATCGATCACCGAGAACCATGATGCAGTGGCTGGAATCAGAGTCAGTAAAGCTGTAATGTCTGGAACCACAGGAAACTGCGGAACAACGACTTTATTCACCTCCCGTAAGTCGATAACTAGACGGTACACAGGAGGCTTGGAGGGATCCGTTCGTTTCAGAATAGGCAACACGGGACTATTGCACACATTACCCCGTGTCTCCTCAATAACATCTTTACCGATCAGATCGTAAATGATTGCTAACAGTGCCCTTTCACCATCAAGGGAAATACGATACTGGGGTATACGTGGCAAACGCGCACCAACTTTCAGTTGGACAACATAAGGTGGTATATCCAACAGGCCCACGTCATTGGGACCTGTCGCCCACAAGGAGTCCGGAAGAGCTTTCAATGCCGCCGGGAGCTTGTCGATCGATAAATACATAGGGGAAATCACGCTCTTACCCAACGTAAGCTCCACACCCGTAGGAGAACAGTACAAAGTCGCATGTAACCTTTTCAACAAATCTAAGCCCAAAAGATTCTCACCACAACCAGTAGTCAAAATCAAGGGAGCTTCTAGCTCATGAGACCCAATTGTAAGGGGCAAAGGGCTAGAAACTGGATTGCTAACGGGGGCGCCAGAGAATCCCACGGAAACATTCGTTAAGCCAGACAAAGGCGCGCCAGGGAGTTTCGAATGCATGATAGAACTTTTTGCTGCACCAGTGTCCAACAGAAAAGGCTCAACGACGCCCAAAGTGGCTACTGTAACGTAAGGCCCTCTCTGATCAACCGGAACTGATACTTCTCCCTTCCTTTGTCCATGGCTGTCCTAGTAGATACCATCCGTATCAACATCACACTCAACATAGCAATCATCCACATGATACTGTGCAGACCGACCGGACGATGGTTCGCGCCGATCGAAACAATTGTGCGAGTCCGAAGACGTGGCAAAGCGGTCGGCCTGATTCTGGGTAACTCCGCGACCTCTACCACGGGAAGCCTGTTGAGGACCACTACGTCCTCCTCGAGCCGACACACCATTGGTCCGAGCACGGAGAACCGGACAATCGAACTTCAGATGGCCCTCCCCACGACAATATGCGCATTGATTATATCCCAGCACAAAGCGAGGTGCGGGCGAAACATTTCGCGTCTGCGATCTGGAGAACTGTGGTTGTGATCTGTTTAGCTGTTGTGTATCACTAAAATTCGAACGCGGAGGATAGGCTTGCTGCAATAAGACCTTAGTTTTAAGATCCTTCGTTTTCTTATCTGCGCGCTCACTTTCCTCCTTTTCTCTATTTTCGTAATATTGGGCCGTAGCCAATATTTGGGCAGTGGTAGAAACAGCCCACGAACTCTCAGAATTCTTCAACTTGTTGCTAAGGTCGGGCAACAAGTTCGATACAAACTTATCAACGAACAGCCGCTGACCACCCTCAGAACCCATGTCCTGACCGCTATGATCAACAAACGCTTCCTCAAATCTCGTAAAGAAATCAGAAACACTTTCCTCCCTCTTTTGTTTGCACGCTGATAATTTGTCCCAATTGACGCGCATCGCTGGCATAAGTGTTTTCATGAGGGTAATTATCCTCTGAGGCAAAGCCACAATAATCTGTTCAGGTTTAGCCCCACCGACCTGCCGGGCATCTGCCGCTGTAAGGGCAGCCCAGTCACCGCCTAGCTCGGCTACGTGATTCTCGTGACGAATTTTCGCCCAAATCGGCTGAGGCACCACATTGCCAAACAACATGTCAATATCGGCTAGGTTCATGACAGTAGCATCCACCAATTGGGACAGCTCCTTGTAATAACCCGCAGGATTCTTACGGGGATCAGGCAAGGATTGTTTCACTTGTAAAACTTCCGATCGTTTCCAAGGGAGGTGTATCCACACTCTCTGGAAATGGCCTGGGACAGGAGGGTTAGCAGCCTGATCACCTGGCATCCATACCGGGGGAACTTCCCGCATGGGATATTGACCAGGTTGTGCCATCCATTCCGCAGTCGCATCCTTAAACAACGCACGAGGTTGCACCGTACATCGGAAGGATAACAAGCGTTCTAGGGCCTCTCGAACTTTGTCACCCACAATTACACCCGTGGCAAACCGAAACTGCAGCTCGGAAACCTCAGGTGGTATATCATCAGCTGTATCATCGTCCCACTCCTCTTTCAATGACTTACACAATTCTTCGAACACAAATCGTTGCGTGGGCACATTAAACTGTGAAAACGTTTCAAACACTACACGTGGGGTGTATTTAACAGGGTTACGAATCCATCTACGTGCCGTTTTCACCAACGATTCACGTTCTCTACCATCAGGAAGCTGACTGCGTCTTTGAGCGACATCTGAAAGAGTCGAGCCAAGTATCGGCCCAAAAAGCGGAGAATAAAGAGAAGCTACAGCAGTCATGAGACGACTACGAACAGAAGGAGAAGAGGAAGAAGATGCAGGCGTAGCAACAATAGGGGTGGAAACAGTGGAAGTAGACGCAGCAGCAGGAACAACAGGAATGACAGACTGAGGAGGGACTTGGAAAGGCGCAGTAGGGAGAGAAGCCGGGACAAGAGGACGTACGATCTGTGGCCCAAGGGGATTCGGGAGTACGGGAGGAACGGCGGGCTGACCAGCAGCCGCCAAAACAGCGGGTTGAGGAAGAGGTGGACGAACGGGACCCATAACATCGGGAGCATAGGGAGGTGGTGATTTCATCAGATAAGACAAGAGCGAATCCTCCACCGCTTCTTCACCTGTCTTGTCAATATTAGAAGGTAGCACCGGATAACATTTATCCACTGCCATATGATGAAGCCGAGCACTAACTTCCTGCTCTTTCTCATCTTTGTCTAACTGGTATTGTTCTGCATTGCGCATCACCGTGATAACACCTTCTTTTTTATTTTTCTTATTCTGTTTGATTTCTTTCTGCTTGGCCTCTTTCCGCCATAACCGGAAGGAATCAAACATGGCCGGCCTAGCCTTTTTCTTAAATAATTTAGCTTCCAAATTATCTAAAACGGTAGTCTCGAAACTACCATGAGATGGCCAACTAAGGACGCCATCATTTTTAGTGTAGCGAACCCAATATTCATTATATACAATAGGACCCACGCCATGACGACTATAGAGCTCGTAAATTGGAGTTCCAACCGGAGGTATCGGACATGAATCCTCCAGCCGGGAATCCATGCTGCAACATTTGAGAAACCCAAACAAAGTATTACGGTCAGGCATCGTGCACACTAACCGAGTATACAAACTTCAAGGGCTATCGAGTTACGATGTCCTCGCAAAAATTGCAAGACCCTCGGTTTTTGGCAATTGCAATCGTCAAATAAAAACCCAACAACTAAGAACCACGAATGCTATGGAACCATGCAAACAACAAAGCAACACTGGGAGCGACCCACAAATACTTAACTGAGAGAACAATGGCGTCACCAGGAAGGCCCGTCTATCGTCTCGCCGTACAAAGGACTACGCCAGGCGCCAAAACAGGTCGACAGTCAGGGCATCGGTCCGTCGCAGCCGTCAGGAGGCGGGGATCTTCGCGGGAAGAGGCGTCGGGCCACTTATTTCGACAACTGGATCGATGAAGCGGGGTGCACCTTCCCTCGGCGATTTCACACGAAGTTCCTCACGATCGTCGGGCTTTGGACCGGTACCGTTGATGTCGCCCCACGTTGGGCGCCAACTGAAGGACTGGGTTATTTTTAAGACCCAGCGGTGCCAGGGAACAACACCTGAAACCTTCGTGGGTTACCTGTTCTGGCGTAACAAACACAGAGACACGGGACACTTCCAGCGACGTCAGAGATCAGCGTTTATTTACTGCAGGGATACAGAGGTCACAAGAAGTACACAGCGTGTAGGTTCTCGGAGACTGCTTCAAATTCGTAGAAGTGGATCGCTCTTTTATACAGATTTTTGCCATAGCACAGTATGGCGAACAAAGGTTACAACTCAGTTCCCACAATAAACTTCAAAAGGGTCGTGTTCATGTTTCAGGAGGCCGGAACATAATTACAACAGTATTGCCGGTTCTCAACTGTAAAAACATATTCCCTCCGCAATAAACACATTAAGAGGAAGGACGAAAAACAGATGCAAGGAAAGGACAAGAATACACAACGGGTTAGAAAAGAGTGTCAGGGGCAATAAAGGAAACTCGATAGAAGGGTCAAAGACCTCGTGTCTAATGTATGCGTGGCTGAAACAATAGACCGGAGCGGCAAGATGAGCCTTGAGCGGGGCCATCTGCCTTACTCGTGTCATTTCCCCATCGTAAAAGTCACCTCAAAGAAACACGTGTCCTTCGTGCAAGCTTGAAAGTCCCAGGGTCACGAAGCGGACAAAAACCCGTTCGCTGGCTACTTGAGGGCAAGAAACAAAATGGATGCCGTATCTAAAATGGAACCCGAGGGTTCGGATGAACAAACCCAAAAATGAGACGAACCACACGTGGCTGCATAGCGAAACTACGTACACCCACTATACTCGTCATTTGCGGTTCGGGGATACCAAACTCATCCATATTCGTCATTACTCAAAAAGTGCCGTCCCGTCTCATACGGAACCTCAAACCGCAACACACACAATTGGTGAGTAATGCTCATCTAAATCCAACAAAGCAGCTTTAAATACATCAATATCTCCAGCTCTTTCTTTTTGTTGTATTTCTCCATAAACACGTAGACCTTCTGGACCCAAGCAGTACATCAAAAGTCTTTTTTTTCTTTCAGGAGAATAAGTTCCGCTACAATCCTCGAGATTGGCAATGTAATTTAAGAAATATTCTTTCCACTCACTCCACTTGACTGTGGGTTCTCCTGGAGAAGATAAAAATTCTTTTGGTGTTGACAAATGTAAAGCGGACTCGCTGTGATGGGATATTTCTCTCTGAGAAGATGCTGTTGGGGTGGTCATTATTGATGTTGTAGAAAATTAAAGCAAGCACAAGAAGGATTGTTTCTTATATATATATATTTTTTTTTAACTTAACACCATCACAAATGTGAAAAAAAAATTATTACTTTCCTTTTTTTTTTTTTTTAAAACAGTTCCACTTTTCTTTGAATAAATGGAGAAAGAAAAAAAAACGCTTTCAAAGTTGCACTTTACCTCAGGACAAGATCTTTGTGCAATACGGTGAGATTCTTCTCACCTAGAAGTGCAGGGAAACAACAACGCTCCCGATCCGGCGAAATTCCTCGTTACCGTGGTTGCAAGAACACAACACTGACGAGTAAAATCCAAGATGGCGTCACGTCAGGGTCATGACCAGCGTGGTGACGTTGACGCGCTGGAGCGCATACCCCAGTGACGCGAGGAACTCCGGTGAGATGGCAGCGAGAACAGCTCGAGGCTCCGCAAAGTTGAACAACAACAATGCACGAGCGCTTTGAACTGCCGTGAGTTAGGCGTTCGACGATGAGGCTTCAAAGGTACCCTTTTTTTTTTTGTTTAAATTTCCAAAATCTAACTTTCAGCATACAATCGTCCCCTCTAAAGTTTGTAGGACGTAGGTAACTCCAGAAAGACGATACTTGAACACCCAAGTAGTCCTCGGCCTGTATTCTTGAAAGAAAAGGTTCTCTCACGAAGACACCTAATTGCGTGGATTCTTCCGAGGTTGCCAGGATCGTCGCCAAATTGTAATAAGGATGAAAGCGATAAATATACAGCAAGCACTTTATTGGCAACCTCGTACAGGCACAGAGATGTACACACGTCCACAGCTACACTCCAACTGTTCAGCCCGTGTTCCACCCACCACCACGAGAACATAGAACCCAGAACACTCATGCCTCATAACTCTATTAAAGAGACATCACTACAGAGTCCTCCCAGCCTTGTCGCGGTGCACTAGGCGAGCGTCACTTCCTGGGCGCGAGGACAGGGGTAGGGGGCATATAGACCTCCCCCACCATCTTGGCGTCCTCTTTCACGCGCTGGACATTCCATCTTGAAGGGCTATGCGATTGTCGTATCGCGATTAGCTGGTCGGGAGGTTGCGTTTTGTGAGTTGAGTCGTTGAGGCCATAGGCCAGCGTAAGGGGGAGCCCGCCGCAGAGGTTTCCCCTGTGGATGAGCTTGCCTAGTTCGGTGGGGTGCTCGGTGTAGGCATCATACTAGGGCTGGTTGGCCCGGTCATCGTCATGGGGCCGATTATCTGGCAGGCTGAGGTGAGAGCTAAATCAGGCTTACTGCCTCCCGTCCGGCTGCTTCAAGCCCGCTTCACTCTCTAAGGTAGCGCAGAGTCTCCGGTTCCGGTTGGGCCTAGTGGGCGTGGGGGGCCGTGTGGTCTCAGAGGTTGGCCCAACTGCTTGTTCGCACGTTTCGCCTCGTTCCCCCGCCAGCTTTACCGCGGACCATATGTAAGTGGAAGGGTGGTAGTCAATAACCGCCCACGGGGCAGAGTTTAATCACAAGCTCGCTCTGCAGTGGGAGATGGGGGCGGGGAGTGTCTGTGCTCCGCTCCTTCAGTTCGCTCCCCCCCACGACTTTGTATGGTAAATAATGTTTCTTCCGGGGCCCTTTGGCTGGGCAGGCAGATTTTCTAGTGTTCAGGGGCCGCAGGCTTACATCTCTGCTTGCCACCTTATTCGAAAGCGAGCGGCATACATGTGCGGATCACAGAGCGAGGTCTGGCTTTGTCGTTGGGGTGTCTCCCCATGTGGGGCGCATGGGGTGTTTGCTGTGGTAATGCGAGGCGGGCCATGTGTTCCAAATCCTGTACCCCACACACCCTTCCCCCCTTCCTTGGATCATCCCCTGTCTCGTTGCTGGGCAGGGTCACCGGCGCCGCAGATGCAGCTGTAGCACAGGCCACGTAACTGGGACAGAGAGTTAGTGGCTAGGGCGGTCAGCTTTTAGGCTGGGGACCCAGGTTCGAGCCTGGCAAGAGGCTCATACAGCCCCTGATGCTGTGATCACTTTATCTACCTGAGCGTAGGGTAACAGGATTTGGGTGCGCCAAGCCCCTGCCCTGCACCCCGTGATGCCCACATGTTCACGGTTTTGGGAAGGATTGGAAGCGTAATTTGGTCGTTGTGGCTCACCAGCAAGGTCAGGCATTCAGGTCGGTAGACACGGTGCTGTGGAGCGTTCCTCCGGTTTTCAGCACAGTGGAAGGTGCCGCTGTAGCGGGGTCGGGTCCGTGTCCCTTCGTTGGCTACATTGGGTAGGATGAGACTGTGTATAAATGTCTTCCGATGTAATTGTTAAGCCCTGTCATTATGTTGCGGGATGCAGGCTTTTGCTTTCAGACAGAGGTATGAAGCGCTTCCTCCCCAACCGCTTCTGCCTGCACGGAAGAGGTGGATGGTTCGCATCGGTGGGCCTGGTAGAGGTGAGGAAAGGTGTTGGTAGTCCCGGGCCAGACTGCAGGAGGGCTTAAGGTCCCTCCACTGCCAGTGGTGAGTTGCGAGGCCCCTTGCCTTCGAGTTTTCGCATCAGGCCTCAGGACACATGGCCTACAGAATTCAGTGTTGATTTGACAGTTGGTGTGGGGCACGCAGGGACCGGGCAGGGCTCTTCTACTGTCCTTGTGTGTTTTTCCGCACACCTGACTGTTGGGCACCTCGCGGCTGTCTATTCTGCTCATCTGCAGCGGGTCCAGAGCTGTGTGCTATGTGCCCCTGCGGGCCGGTTTATGCTCCTCATTTAGCGCTGATGCACTGTGAAGTGCTGATGGGCACAGCATGGAGGACCGGGTGGAGCCACCCCCTCTCCCGGGTGTACTTGCTGCTTGGAAAAGGTGTGACACTTCCGATGCCTAGATGGAGTGCAAGGGGTGGATTCACCGGGTTGCGCTGTCTGTACAGTGCGAGGGAGCGCGAGTCAGGTCGGGCATTTTTGTTGTATAGGAATGCATTAATACATAAGGTCAGGAGTTGATTTCAAAGAATCTAGCAGCGAATCTCGGCGAACCGAGCACTGTGAGGTGCCACGTGGTTGGCAGGCAGGACGCTGGGCATTGGCAGGATGAGGCTTTCGGCCAGGGGGTAAACCAGGAAGCCTGTTGAAAACGTACCTCGGACAGGGCTGCCAGCTAGTTTGTAGGCTGTCTGCAAACATTTAGACCAGATGCTATGGGTATGAGTGGCAGTGGCACACTTTATGCACTGGAGCTGCTCTAAGGCAGGGTTGTTATTCGGTTATCAAACAATATCACGTCATGGAATGCAGTGTTTTCGGTGTGGAATATCATGCTTACTCAGCGCAGGCGGATGGATACGTGCGCTGTGCAAGTTAGTCTACATTTTCTATGGACAGGTAATTAGATTGCTTTCATCGCTCGCAAGGCCACAAGGGCGATGTGTTGGGCCAACTCTGTCAGGCATTGGGGGTGCGGTCTGGAGAAATGGGCAGGGAGGGAAGGGCCCTGCAGTTCAGTCAGTCACGCTGCACGTGACTTAATTGTCTCACTGGCGCTTGTGACAGTCTGCCACGAGTTGACGCTGTCTGTCTATTTTAGAGATGACCCAACAGGCATGGATTGATTCAATTGCAATTAAAATCACTATTGCCTGCTGCCCAAGCCATTCTTATAGTTTGGAGGGCTTGGAATAGGCGGGATTATCACGCTTGCAGGAGTGTCAGGGTTAGTAGTTGTGGTGTTACTATGATTGGCAGCATGGCAGGAGCAAGGTGTGATGCAAAAGGAAGTGGCTGCCTGGCGTGAGTCCTGACATATAGTGGCACAATTGGCAGGTGTTCCATAGAACTGCCTTGCTGTATGTAGGCGGGCGTATGCTGATTCTAGTTTTGCGCAATATTGGGCGTCTCTATGTATGTGTCGCCGTGAACAGCTCTAGGTCAAAACTTGTGTTTTACTCAGTTGGCATTGCGGTGCGTCTGCCTTGGTGGTAACCGGACAGGGTGCCCTGGGCGAAACAGTATATCAGTTAGGGGTTGATTATTGGCGCATTATACCAATTTGTACTGCCAGGGCGCCATAAAGTGGGAAGACCACTTGGGGGTAGTGTCTCTCACTTTGGCTGAACATGAATGAATAATGTCTTCATTCACTAATACCGATAACAGGCATTGCTCCATCCTTCTCAGCAAGGTAGACCAAAGCGGGTCGATACGTCTTTTGACTTTGATGAGCGATTCATTTAATGCTTTCTTTCATAGAACTTTTCTCGCCAATTTTAATTCAGTAGTTTGGATGGTGCCTTAGTCTCAAATCCATCAATATTTCATTGACGATCTGGTGACTTGCTGTCCACCGGTCCTTGTTCAAGACCGTCTAATGGCGCCCAAGTTTAATCGTGGAGCATGTAGATTTCAATTGTTTCAATATCAGTTCTGTCTGGGCAATCGACCCAATCGGTGTCGCAAGTGACCACTCAGTTGGTCATTGTTTCCCTGCCCCGCCCCCACTAGCACTCGTGCATGTCAGGGGGGCCAAGGTGGGGCGCTCCAGTGAGGTCCACCTTCTCTTTAGTTTTGTTGGTTTCGAAGTAGGCAGGAACTGCACTTCTCCCCTCAGGGAGCTTTAAACCGTAGTGTGTTCTTCTTGGATGTGGCACGGCTGTGTCCGGCTGTCCATTTGTTTGCATTATATCAATGTGCGGTTCTAACTTAGTATTATGACCGGGTGGCAAGGATGGAATTTGCACATTATTTCACCTTTACCAGAGTCGCCTGTTTGCCCCCCGGGTGTATGTCTGGATTGCGATATCATGGGGGTTACTGGTTTGTGGCCGATTTTCGGGGAAGTGGCCCCAGTGGCTAGTTCCGTCCCACGTGTCCTCGTAGTGCCCTCACTAGTGGGACGATATTAATAAGTTGGATACATGGCATCCAGTATTGGGACGATCGCCGAACCTCACATGCGCCTTACAAATCCAGGTTCAGCATCATAGGATTAGTGGAGAAATCCCGGCAGATGGAATTTTGTTGACAACAATGGCGAGAAGTGGTGGATATGTCGCCCATGTCATTGAATTGGATGACATCTGCATAGCAACAGGTGGATAGCCCATTGGGTGCTTGAGGCACATTGGATAATGGTGCAGGATACTTATTGTTTTACTCTAGGAAACGGGGATCTTATGCCCAGGTTCTGTCTTTCTTTGCCTTCGGTTACCAGCCCAATGATGAGAAAGTCCAATTTTACACTTACTCTGGGCAACTACAACGCAAGGAGAGGTGCTGCGAAGGCAAACCCTCGTCCCCTGAGGGACTATGTTTCATTGTATTTGTGTGAGAGTGGGGCTCGGCAGCTCGTCTCGTCTTGCTATGTCTGGTCAATGCAGCTAAAATGTGCCCTATGCAAACAAAGGCAGGTTACAGGTCGCTTCAGTTAAGACATATTCACCCACGCTTTAGCCAGGACAGCAGGCGGGTTGTGGTAGTTGTCATCTAACAAGTGTGCTGCGGTGCAAAATGTTTGGTAAACCCTGCGTTAGAGCAAAATGGTGACAGGGTATTTAGACCATGTGGCATTCCCAATATTCAGGAAAGGGCAGGTATTTGCACATAATGTTCCCCTCTGGTTCCCACAGACTTGTCTGCCCCCTGGGTTATCCTTCTATGGGCTAGAACCAGAGACTGGAAGGGGCACCTGCTGCGACCCGTGTCCCAAATACGTTGTTAGTCAGCGCTGGGGTAGATGTACCTTGAAGGGCATGATTACTTCCTGGGTTGTCGCAGTGAAAATTGTGTATTTAAGGTTTGCATGACCAATGCGGTTTGTGGTATCTCCTAGCGGACCCACTGAAGGTGTATCGCAGCTAAGCAAGGAACTGGGAATCTGGGTTTCCGTCACTGTGGCAGGTTTGAAGCATCCAGGGTCGTAGATGGACAGTAGGTACTGTGCATCTGTGATCCGACGGCAGTTAGGCAAGCGGGGTGCGCTGCGTAAGTTGTAATGCACGAAAGGGTGAGGTGTCTCCAATAGGGGGCACAAGACATATAGTTTCAAACCAGCTTTGATACCATTAAGGTGTTCACCAGGGTTTAGCAATCAAAGGGGTTTGTGCAATCGTCTGGTCAACGGGGGTGAAATAAGGGTACCCCAGAACCAAGGGTAAGTGACATGTTCCTGCAGTTAAGCACATATGCCCCGCCTGGTTAGCTATATTAGCCTCGCTGGGTGGGGATGCTGACAGCCAACATGGTGTGCTGCGGTCCCAAGAAATGGGGGAACAAGGTGTCAACCACAAAAGGCTACTATGTAAGGAGAACATTTGGCACGTCCAGTGTTCTACAAAAAATTCAAATTTAACGGAGCAGGTAATTTTCCACCGCTGGGGCTGCGCAGGGTGCACGTTGTGAACACCCCCCCACCCCGCCCGACCTCTGGGAGTATTCTAGGAGGGGGGTAAAGTAGGACTTAGTCTATCCTTAATATTAGACACCATATTATAGACAGTGGGCACTGTTGCCCATAAGGAATAAGGGATGCATGGCAAGGGCAGGGGGGCACTCTTGCTCGTTGTCACATACTTCTAGTTACGAACATTCCTGTGCGTCATGATTTCGAAAGCTAAGGGACTGTTTAAATGATAAGGACAACCCTTCTCGCCCTAATAGCCTATGTAGGCAGGCGGGGTAAGGGAGTGATTACCCAACAAGTGGGCTGCAGTCCCATAGATGTGGGACACAGGTGTTCAGGCACACACCGTGCCAGAAGGACGGCAGCTAGGTAAGAGCAGCAAATAGATCGGGTAGTGTGAGCCAGGGTTTCTGAAACCGTCCCGCCCAGAGTTGGCGCGGGCTGAGTCATGTGATGCAGTGGAACTTTCCAGCATGGGGTGAATAGTTCTTGGCACAATTAAACAGGCCAATAGGGCCTTTTGTTTCATCAGACACTAGCTGAACCAGGCTAACGTCCTGGGCTATTGAGATATAGATGGGGTCATCTATAACCAGTAGGGATGGTTCTCTTTCTTCTAGATTTGCAGGAGGCTAGACAGGAGAGGTTGCGGGTAAGATTATAGCTGTTTTGGAGGGGGGCTCTGGCGGCGACGGTGGCCGCCTCCAGAGCTGTGGCAAAGTTACAGGGCGATCTGGAAGCAAAGGGGTACAGAAGGTTACCTCTGCGCAGCACCATAGGGGGTGCCAGAGCCAAGGCCCAGGAGCCTCATGGGAGGTTCCTGGAGAACCGTGTCGGTGCCCCGTTAGTCCTTTGGGCAGTTGTGGGCCTGAACATCCGGAGGTCTGCTATGCTCCACTCCGCCCTGAAAGGGGCTTGAGTAATAAGGAACGGTACGTGATCTGGGTAGGGGATCACCACAAGTGGCAGCACAGATGGGGTGCGCCTCAGTGCTGCTTGGCTCATCAGGCGGGCATGCCTGCCCAAGTGGTTGCCTGCCTTTGGAGATAACTCACCATATTACATAACGGTGTATGTAATAAACCTGCAGCAATTTTACCTAAACAAGAAATGTGTTGTGTGTTTATTTATTAGCATGCATGTTACGTTGGAAGGGTGGGGAAGGTTGCCAATGGTGGTACTATGCGGCTGTCCGAGGCCCCGCAGGGGGCCACTAAAGAGGGCAGCCCTCTATTGCCATCGGGGCACCCCACACCCCCTTATGGGCAGGGACTCAGGAAGGAGTCCCCCCAGCCTTGTTGTGGCGCGCTAGGTGAGCGTCACTTCCTGGGCGCGAGGACAGGGGTAGGGGTATATAGGCCTCCCCCACCATCTTGACATCCTCTTTCGCACGCTGGACACGACGTCTCCCACCCTACCGCTTACCCAGCGTGGTTCGTGGCAGGCAGAAGGCAGAGAATGTTGTAATGTTGTCTTTTTTTTGTTGCAGGCGGAGTTACAGGGCGATCTGGAAGCAAAGGGATACAGAACGTTACCTCTGCGTGGCACCATTAGGGGTGCCAGAGCCAAGACCCAGGAGCCTCATGGGAGGTTCCTGGAGAACCGTGTCGGTGCCCCGTTAGTCCTTCGGGCGGTTGTGGGCCTGAACACCGGGGGTTTGCTATGCTCGGCTCCGCCCTGAAAGGGGCGTGAGTAATAAGGAACCGTACGTGATCCGGGAAGAGGATCACCACAAGTGGCAGCACAGATGGGGTTCGCCTCAGTGCTGCTTGGCTCATCAGGCGGGCAGGCGGCCCCGTTGGTTGCTTGCCCTTGCCCTGTAAGACAACCCACCATATTACATAACGGTGTATGTAATAAACCTGCAGCAATTTTACCCAAACAAGAAATGTGTTGTGTGTTTATTCATTAGCATGAATGTTACGTTGGAGGGGTGGGGAAGGTTGCCAATGGTGGTACTATGTGCTTGTAAGCATGCCTGTGCTTGGCGCATGACTGCACCCTTACACTATGGTGCAAGGGCTTGTGCTTGGCGCAAGGTGGCCTACAATACACCAGTGAAGGGAGAGTGGGCCTGAATATACTTTGAGGGAGAGGGCACAATGGAGTACCGTATCTGCCAAACCAAATGTTGTCCCACCTCGTTTTGAGTTGGTCGGACCTTCAGTATGTTGATGGCACAGACTCCTCTGCCTTCTACATACACCTCTGACGGGTGAACAGAGTAAGGAGTGTCGGAGGTTTGGCCATGTGTCCACCCACCCTTGGTAGACTGGACGGACAGATGGCCAGGTTTCACTGTCTGTCACCAACTGAGGAAATATGAATTTTATGGTCAATTGTGTCCCCTATCTTAGACCCCAACGACTGCATGTACATGCTACAAGTACATGTATGTTCCCTCCAGTTCCAGCTATAAAGACGCAAATACATGTACGTCCAACGCCAACATGTCCTCTTTCAGATCCGCCATGAATGGGTCGAATATTACATTCCTAAGTATGATTGGCCACCGACTTTATATGGTTCACTTTTCACGTTTTACAGTTCAGGCGAGTAGGCCCTGAATTCTGCCATCAAGCCTTTTCCTGCTTCTGCCTCTGAAATGCTCCAGCTTGGACCTGCATCCGTATCCATGAACTTTGTCCTACTCCCTGCGCGGCTAACGGTGCCTGACGCGGCCTGTTGCCTGCCAAAAACTGTATTCAGCCTTCAAGTTATCTGCTCCGCTCCTCATCCAATGCATTCCTGTCTAGTAGTTTAGGTAAACATCCTTCCAGCTACCGAGCAAAGAGCTCGGCCTCGCTGTCTTTATGCAAGTAATTCATAGCCCCTGTTACCATGGAAGATTCCTGCCCCCTCGCATCTCATGTAGACACATAGACGCTTGTACATGCACTAACAGTCAGTATAGAATAGATTCCGTCCGAGAGACCTTTCCTTTTGGATAAAACAGTTCCTTAAACAAAGATATTAGATACGATTTGGGATTAGGTTGACCTGACCCCCCAGACTTCTGTCTCCACATGTAGAGCTAAATGTCAATTCCCCTTCACCCTCTAGTTGCACGTCAATCACACGTCATGCGGCTGCGCGCGCATCTCTGCCAAACATTTCTGCTGACTCTGCAGGATTCTCTTATGGATCCACCCACTTGTGACATCATTTTAAATGACGTTTCTAGTATACGCCTGTTATTACGCCCATTTTCATTACGTATGTGTATTCTTATCTGTATTATCAGCTGTTACGCCTCCTGCATCTGTCTTAATGCAATGCTTTTCATATATATATTGTTACTTGTCAATAATGTATTGCCTATCCCTTCCTGAACCTTCGTGGTGATGGAATAAGATTGCCTGGTTCGAACCATAATTCCTTTGTAAGGAATAAAGCCCTTTTCAGAACCTCTAATACCACGGATTCTGCCTCTTATTTTGACTGAGTTATTCTTACTAGACTTTTCCGCATAAAAAATAGTACAGGTAATTTAAATATTTACCACATAAATTGGCGCCCGAACAGGGACACTTTCTCATCTCACGCGCCGGAGGTGCGTTGCAGGCCCGGTCCCCTGCCACAGCTGAACGGACAAAAACGCGTACCCGCAGGATTTCCTGTATCTCCCTCCGGCCAAGCGGAGGTGACTGAGGCTGCGATCAACACCCAGACGAGGCGGTGAGAAGTGCGAAGTATCCCGACCAGAGCCTAGCTGAGAGAGCAAGATCCGAGGTATACAGAGGCCCACCAGGTTCCGAAGTTCCGAGTCCAGTCGAGTCCAGTCCGGTCCAGTTCAGTTCAGTTCCGAGGCCTTCCGTTCCGTGCTACCCGGTGAGTACCGTTGCTGGGGAGGCATTTAGACGTGCACATTGGTTTGTGCCGGTCCTGACGGGTTTGGGTACACAGATCCGGTCTGCACTGTTTTAGCAGTGTATCTGTACTGTTTAGCAGTATATCCAGTATGTGTTGTATATAATTCAGTATTATCTAGTATTAGTATTATGTCAGTAACTAGTTTTCTTCTAATTATCATTGTTCGTTAAATGTTAAATGTTAAATGTTTACAGTGTTTAAAATTGTGGTATGAATGAGTGTTCATTATTGTGTTTATTGTATTAAATTGTGTTCAAATCCAGTTCAAGTAAAGAATCAAGTAGCAAGGTTTAAAGATGCCGTTCTTTTCAAAATTAAGACAGATCAAAACTAGAAAAGGAGTACTCGAAGTACAAGTACATGTATGTTCCCTCCAGTTCCAGCTATAAAGACGCAAATACATGTACGTCCAACGCCAACATGTCCTCTTTCAGATCCGCCATGAATGGGTCGAATATTACATTCCTAAGTATGATTGGCCACCGACTTTATATGGTTCACTTTTCACGTTTTACAGTTCAGGCGAGTAGGCCCTGAATTCTGCCATCAAGCCTTTTCCTGCTTCTGCCTCTGAAATGCTCCAGCTTGGACCTGCATCCGTATCCATGAACTTTGTCCTACTCCCTGCGCGGCTAACGGTGCCTGACGCGGCCTGTTGCCTGCCAAAAACTGTATTCAGCCTTCAAGTTATCTGCTCCGCTCCTCATCCAATGCATTCCTGTCTAGTAGTTTAGGTAAACATCCTTCCAGCTACCGAGCAAAGAGCTCGGCCTCGCTGTCTTTATGCAAGTAATTCATAGCCCCTGTTACCATGGAAGATTCCTGCCCCCTCGCATCTCATGTAGACACATAGACGCTTGTACATGCACTAACAGTCAGTATAGAATAGATTCCGTCCGAGAGACCTTTCCTTTTGGATAAAACAGTTCCTTAAACAAAGATATTAGATACGATTTGGGATTAGGTTGACCTGACCCCCCAGACTTCTGTCTCCACATGTAGAGCTAAATGTCAATTCCCCTTCACCCTCTAGTTGCACGTCAATCACACGTCATGCGGCTGCGCGCGCATCTCTGCCAAACATTTCTGCTGACTCTGCAGGATTCTCTTATGGATCCACCCACTTGTGACATCATTTTAAATGACGTTTCTAGTATACGCCTGTTATTACGCCCATTTTCATTACGTATGTGTATTCTTATCTGTATTATCAGCTGTTACGCCTCCTGCATCTGTCTTAATGCAATGCTTTTCATATATATATTGTTACTTGTCAATAATGTATTGCCTATCCCTTCCTGAACCTTCGTGGTGATGGAATAAGATTGCCTGGTTCGAACCATAATTCCTTTGTAAGGAATAAAGCCCTTTTCAGAACCTCTAATACCACGGATTCTGCCTCTTATTTTGACTGAGTTATTCTTACTAGACTTTTCCGCATAAAAAATAGTACAGGTAATTTAAATATTTACCACATAAATTGGCGCCCGAACAGGGACACTTTCTCATCTCACGCGCCGGAGGTGCGTTGCAGGCCCGGTCCCCTGCCACAGCTGAACGGACAAAAACGCGTACCCGCAGGATTTCCTGTATCTCCCTCCGGCCAAGCGGAGGTGACTGAGGCTGCGATCAACACCCAGACGAGGCGGTGAGAAGTGCGAAGTATCCCGACCAGAGCCTAGCTGAGAGAGCAAGATCCGAGGTATACAGAGGCCCACCAGGTTCCGAAGTTCCGAGTCCAGTCGAGTCCAGTCCGATCCAGTTCAGTTCAGTTCCGAGGCCTTCCGTTCCGTGCTACCCGGTGAGTACCGTTGCTGGGGAGGCATTTAGACGTGCACATTGGTTTGTGCCGGTCCTGACGGGTTTGGGTACACAGATCCGGTCTGCACTGTTTTAGCAGTGTATCTGTACTGTTTAGCAGTATATCCAGTATGTGTTGTATATAATTCAGTATTATCTAGTATTAGTATTATGTCAGTAACTAGTTTTCTTCTAATTATCATTGTTCGTTAAATGTTAAATGTTAAATGTTTACAGTGTTTAAAATTGTGGTATGAATGAGTGTTCATTATTGTGTTTATTGTATTAAATTGTGTTCAAATCCAGTTCAAGTAAAGAATCAAGTAGCAAGGTTTAAAGATGCCGTTCTTTTCAAAATTAAGACAGATCAAAACTAGAAAAGGAGTACTCGAAGAAGCTGTTCCCATTCCACCTAGGGACACTCCAGGGTATTTTATGTACCATAAGCATGGCCTAGATGCCGTATTATATCTTGATTTATGGGTGGACTACACCAAGGATCTAGCAGAAAGTCAGAGGTGGCCCGCAGCTGGGACATGGGATGCAGATTGCATCATGAGAGTAGAAGAAGAATTATGGAAAAAGAAAGCCAGACAGTCACAGAAAGATGCCATTGAACTATGGCGTAAAGAATCGCATAGGCGCACAGAGAAAGCGCTCAGACTGGAAGAGAAAAGTAGGGAGAACTCAAATAAAGCCCGAGAAAACGTATTAGTTGAGGAAGGTATCCGAGTAAAAACAGAACAAGTAGATAGACAACGAAACACTCTTATGAATGGTATGTATCCTCTTTTGGCCGAAGGTTTACCTAAGGCCACCCCGGAAATACCGAAAGATTTGCCACCCCCATTACTCCCGATCAAAGCACATCTCAAGACCGCAAAAGATATTTTCCTTTCCTCCTATTTAGACGATGTAGCTCCCGAATATGTTAATGTTCCACCACACACGCCACCTGTCGATGGTGCTCAACCCCGAGATCGTCCGCCCCCAACTCCGCAACCACAAACTCCTCCGCACAATCCAACTTTTCCTGCATCCACAGTTCCTACCTTACATCCCACAAATCCTGTTATGCCTAGCACCTCAGAAGGTGCGACAGGAGGTGCGGCAGCAATTTTCGCCACGCCACCATTACGAAGTAAATCGTCTCTTAGAGATTTAGCAAACCAACGTACACCCCAAATAGCAACGTCCGACATGTTTAAGGAACATCTTGTAGATTGTAGATATGATCCAGTGCCCGGTAAAAATGACAGAATGCTGCTATCATCATTACGTATACGACGAGCTTCAATGTATTTAACGACACTACCAGGAATGATTAAACATCTAGACAATATATATCGCTTTGTCCAAACAGGGCAAGGCCCTGAAAGTATTGACGAAGCCATGGAATACCAGAAAGTGGATATACAGAGATTACTGTTACGTTTCTTCATAAACTGCTTGATCAGAGACAGAGATAGGTCCGAGGTAGACCAGGATGAAATGCAAGTACTTACCAGATGGTGTCAGAATATATCAGAGGGAAAACATGATAAACAGACATGTATAGTAGCTATGTGCCGAAAGATCCGCAAAGAAGTAGAACGAATACATAAAGCCAGATTGGAGGCAGACAAAACTGAATCAGAGGGAGAGGAGGAGGAAGAATCAGAAATACCCACAGGACAATTAGAAACAATAGCTTATGTAGGTAGGGAAAGACCTTGTAACAATACCAGATACTTTAATGATCCGATACGTCCGATACGTCCAGAATGTAACAGACATTTTCCAGCCCCTATGTTAAAAACGAAGTCCCCTGAACACCTATTCCAAACTGCTGATAAATTACTCCGAGACCGAAGGGGGTATCATATGCTCGATTCTATGGATGAACAAGAATTAGCCAGGTCAGCAGTACAATGGGCTGACAGTTCTGAAAAATACAGTGATGATGCGCTAGCACACACGTTTTTGAACCTTACCCCAGACGAACAGCGTTTAGCTGGTATATACATGATACAACACCTCCTTATATTATATAGAAGCCAACATTCCGATCCTGGTCCCCTACCTGATATACTGATAGAATTACTCACGAATAAATGGAGAGGTTTAGGTACTGATTTAATTAAAGAAATTCTAGAATATCGACACCAGTACATTGTCTTCGTATGCCCAGAACATGTTTCGGTTCCCCCCAAGTTGGAAAGAAAAACGTATCACATAGACAGACAGAATCCCTTACGCGAAGTGCACCCAATCAGAGGTGAGGACAATACTTTTAAACGCGTGTTTGTGTACACGCCCATAACTAAAATTGAATTATTAGAAATGAAGAAAGTAGTACCCAGCCATGACAAAGACCCAGCAGGTTTCCACCGTGAAATAAAAGACATGTTACTCATGGGAGAGTATACTTATCCAGACATCATGAAAATATTGAAAGTTTTATTGCCTGCCGGTATTTACGAGAAACTCAAAGACAAGGAATGGGAGGTGGGAGACCAAAAGATAGAGTGGACAGCACTAGAAAACGAAGAAAAAGCCCGAGCTGCAGGTTCAGGGCTTGGGGAAAAGACTACAGCATTGCCAGGATTATTAGTGCAGGTACTACCACGTTTATTAACTACGAAAAAGGAAGACTGGGGTGCAATTTCAGCCTGTAAACAAAAACAAGATGAAGACACTAGTGATTTCTATTCCCGATTTGAAAAATGTTTTGGTATAAATAGTGGCATAAAAGCAAGTAGCGAGTCATATCCACATCTGTTTGTGACAAAATTAGTTGAGAATTCCCTGCCCCAAGTTAAGAGTAGAGTACTGAAATTCGAGAGTACTTGGCAAGGTAACACACCGTCACAGATGTTACAAATGTTACAATATCATCACAATAGAATTAGAGAAGAACAAGAACATGAACAAAGACGTATGAAAGACACGAAAATGAAAATGCTTGTTGCTCAGTCAGTTCCAGCTGACGGTCATAAAAAGGGTACGACACAGTCCAATGATTCAGTAGGTCCTGTTAGAGGGACATGCAACTATTGTAAACAGCCAGGTCATTATATACACGATTGCGCAGTTCTAAAACATAATATCTCTACGGGTATAACGAAAGAGAGACCACGTCCGCCTAGACAGGATCAGATCCAACAACAAGTCCCTCAGCAGGCGCAACCTATGCCAGTTCCACAACAGACCGCACCACAACCACAACAACAGCCACAGCCTATTGCTGCAACACAAAACACGACACAACAGATGTACCAGTATGCACAAAATGACTACCCAGAGTATCAGCGCTACACATGAAATAGCCTAGAGAGGGAAGTTGGCCTACCCCTTATTGAGGTTCCCGTAGATCAAGAAGGTCCTTACGTACAGAGTCAAGTATTAGGGAAAGACAGAAAGTTTCTACTCGATACAGGGGCAAGCAGAACCACTATCAGTCACAGCGAAGTCCCAGGGGCACCCCTCTCAGGCTCACAAAATATTTCCCTTGGTTTTTCAGGAAAGCCCACTATTAACGAAGTATCGCAACCACTTGCATTCACAGTCGGTCCATTAACACGGACTACAGATCTATTGCTTACAAAATCATGTCCAGAAAACTTGTTAGGTATAAAAACATTGAAGGCTCTAGGAGCTGTAATATGTTGTTCTCCGGAAGGAGTACGACTATTTTTGCGTGACTTTAAAGGTCACTACGTGTCTAGAGACATGGATCACCGGTTACAGAATCTACCTGCACATTTATGGGCGCAAGGCCCCACTGATGTAGGTTGTATGCACATCACACCATATCGAGTTACACTCAAACAAGGAGTAGTATTACCACGAATGCGACAATACAAGTTACCACCAGATGCTGTAGTGGCTTTACTGCAAATCATTGACGAGCTCATTGCACAAGGAGTGGTTGTAGAAACTGACTCCAATGTGTGTAATTCCCCGATAATTCCGATTCTTAAACGAACAGATCCAAAAGCACCACCAGTATATCGATTAGTTATTGATCTACGAGAATTAAATAAATGCATTGTACCCCAATACCCCGTGGTCCCAGATATCTCTTCATTGCTAACAGCCATAGATTCAGAAGCAACGTTCTTTACTGTAATTGATCTCAAGAACGCTTTCTTTAGCGTCCCAATCGATCCGGAAAGCCAATATTTGTTCGGATTCAGTTTAAATGGACGAAGTTTTAAATTCGCACGCGCACCTCAAGGATTCACAGAAAGCCCCAGCATCTATAGCCAAGCACTGAAAAGAGAACTTGACAGTATCCATATGCCAGCTAACACTGCTTTGCTTCAATACGTCGATGATCTGCTGATCACCGCCCGAAGCGAACCTGAATGTGAAAAAGCATCACTGACGGTTTTACATTTCTTAGCCGACAAGGGGCACAAAGTGTCCCCTTCAAAGCTGCAATTCTGTGTCCAGCAAGTTGTGTACCTTGGGCACTTGCTGTCCAAGGGGGGAAGACAGCTTACACCCGACCGTATCCAGTTAATTGTTAACATGCCGCCACCCAAGACACAAAAGGAGGTACGGGCATTCATAGGCCTCACTTCGTACTGTAGGCAGTGGATCCCTCAATATGCATTTCTAGCAAAACCACTCATTCAGTTGACAACACAGGAGGCAGCGACACCGACTGTCCTCCCTTGGACTCAGGAACATACGCAAGCTTTTGAAAGCTTAAAGAAAGCTTTATGTCAAGCACCTGTTTTAGCAACACCATGTTACAGCAAACGTTTTACACTTTTTGTTACAGAACGAGAAGGTACTGCTTTGTCAGTACTCACGCAGGAACAAGCAGGATCACACAAGCCATGTGCTTACTTTTCCAGTACATTAGATCCCGTAGCCCAGGCTCTTCCTGCGTGCCTGAAATCAGTCGCAGCAACAGCTTTAGCAATCAGACAAAGCGATGCCATAGTGTTAGGACATCAATTGACAGTACAAGTACCACACGCAGTAGAGGTTCTCTTGAACCGGACCCAAACACAACACTTGACTATAGCAAGACTGACGGGTTATGAATTGACATTGTTCCAGCCACACATAGAAATCAGACGTTGTATTACATTAAATCCTGCCACACTTTTGCCATTAAGTGGAACAGACCCGTTGGCACATGATTGTATTGAAGTTATTACTATTACGACGAAACCCAGACAAGACTTGACAGATATTCCATTATCAGATCCAGACCTGACATTGTATGTAGATGGTTCATGCATGAGAACAAGTATAGGAGAGTTAGTGGCCGCTTATGCAGTCACAACAGACACTGAAATTATTGAAACAAATTGTATCGATACCTTGTCAGCTCAAGCAGCAGAGCTCATCGCTCTGACACAAGCCTGTATTCAAGCCAAAAATAAGAAAGTCAACATATACACAGATTCACGTTACGCATTCGGAGTCGTCCATGACTTCGGCGTGCTTTGGCGAGAGAGAGGTTATTTAACTTCTCACGGTGCCCACATCCAGCACGGTCCCCTTATTCAAGCTCTGTTAGATGCAATACATCTGCCGACTGCAATATCGATTATGAAGTGTAAAGCCCATACAAAGGTGACTGACATTATTTCTCAGGGTAACGACCTAGCTGACAGAACAGCTAAACAGACTGCTCAGAATCAGACTCATACAACTGACACGACAAAGACAATAGTTCCGACACCAACACACTGCATGACAGTTAAGGATCCCGCCCTTGATGTAATTGACATACAGACACATGCTACACCAGAAGAAATAAAGAGATGGACTGAATTAGGAGGGATCCAAACGGATCAAGGATGGATGACAAAGGGAAAATCTATATGGTTTCTCCCCGACTCAATGGTTCAAGTCATCATTAACACAATACATAGTCCGGCGCACCTAGGAGAGAAAGCTATGCTAGACAGTATTCAACACATTTGGTTCAATAAACACTTGCGAGCAGCAGCTAAACAGAAAGTACGTACCTGCATGATTTGTTGTCAGTTCAATCCAGGGAAAGGCGTACCTGTAGAACAGGGTGGATTTCAACCCCCCGATCACCCTTTTGAAGTCCTCCAGATGGATTATATCCAGATGGAACGATGTCGAGGATTCAAATATGTCCTCGTAGTTGTATGCGCTCTTTCCCGGTGGACAGAGGCGTGTCCCGTCTCAGATTACACTGCCCCGACTACTGCCAAACAGTTAGTTCGAGAATTCTTCCCACGGTATGGTTTGCCCCGTGTCGTGTACTCAGATAATGGCCAGCCGTTCTCATCCGAGCTAATGAAACATGTTTCACTTCTGTTAGGCTATCAATGGAAATTCCACTGTGTCCGACATCCCGAGGCAGCAGGTCTCGTGGAGCGGCATAATCAAACTTTGAAAATTAGACTGTCCAAAGTATGTAGAGAAAAAGGTGTCGACTGGATAGTAGCTTTACCAGTTGCGCTCTTTTACATGAGAATGGTAGCACACTCTCGAACAGGGCTATCCCCGTATGAGGTGATCTTCGGTAGACCACCAAATATGTGGGGGACGCCTATACCTCGTAAAATAACTGATGTTGATTGTAATATGCTGACAGATTACCTGGCTTCCTTGATGTCTGCACTACAATCTTGTCGTTCACAGGTAGCTGCAGCTTTTCCCGATAACACTGAGGTGAAGCCCCATGACGTGGTTCCGGGAGACTTTGTACTTATAAGGAACTTCGACAGAAGGAACCCGCTGGAGCCTCGCTGGCAGTCGCCTAAACTCGTCTTATTGACCACAAGGACAGCTGTGAAGGTTGAGGGACGTAAAGGGTGGTTGCACTCGAGCCATATCAAAAAATTTCATGGACTATCATCCGACTTGAATTATCAGCCCTGCATTCCCTCACAGACTGACTCAAAACTCCCTCTGGTTGACAAGACAGAAAAGGAAAACTATAAACTGAAACTAAGGTCTAGCAAGTCAGACAATTTGATTGTTTAAGTCCTCTCCAAGGTGAATCGGTTGAATTTGTCTCTGACATGTATCCTCTAGACCGAAATAGAGAGAGAAATAGACAGAAACAGCTCAAGAAACATGCGTACTGTAAATCACTTCGTAGTCACTGTATAGTGACATTGTTAATTATGTTTTTTCTAAGTCTTCTGATTATCATTGTCAGTATATTATTACACATGTATTACCCTATTTCCAAGCGTGCTTTCAATGCTACTGCCGAACATTCTTTTAGCGAATTACCCCCGCATGAGTTGTCCTATAGATTCGCGCTGCGCAACAACACATTCATTAGTATGTTACATCATTCTCATCAGACCAGCAATGCTACAAATTGTTGGATATGTGGCCGACTCCCTCCCTATCAGAAATACAAGGGAGTTCTGCCTCTCTTTCCGTATCCATTCACACACAATGGCTCCTGTGGAGCATGGTTTAGTTTGATTAATTCCCTAGATTCAAATTCAGTAGTTTATCAAGACAACTGGGTTTGGGGAAACCTGAACCTAGTTTTACTTAAAGTCTGCTACCCTAACAAGGAGGGACTTCCCAAAAGAACAGGAACTGATCTAGAAAATGAAGTATATGGATTAGGTAACTTTACACTTAATCTCATGATCCTGAATTTTGAATCCGAAGCTACACCAATCTTGCCCGCTATGTCAGTATTTCCAGTTAGAGGCGAATTATGTGTAAGAAAGAATGGTTCAATACACATGGGCCATAGTAAATGTACCACTGTAATAGAATTCAGTGATAAAGGCAAGTCTACATTTAGAGCTTCTCGTCACTCCTACTTCATCTGTGGTCACACCGCATACATACGCCTACCCCTAGATTGGGATGGTACCTGTTACATTGCATTCCTTCTGCCACCTGTTTTCCTAGCCCCGCCTGATTACCATAGGAATACCCATTTAATACACAATAGACAGCAGAGAGATCTCCCGATTGTCGACTACACCGAAACAGCATGGGAGCAATACACAGATTTCAATAAAGGTTTCTTTCCCTACATAGGTACAGTCACTAATAGTAAGTTGATACGTAGATTAACTAGAACCCTTGAAGCAGTAGTGAATGAAACTACTTCCGCCTTAGGCAACTTAACAGAGGAGCAGTCTGCGATGCGGATTGTTGTTCTTCAAAATCGTCTTGTCCTTGACGTCATCCTGGCCGATAGGGGCGGAGCTTGTAGGGTCATCGGATCAAGTTGCTGTGTTTTCATACCAGAAAACGCGCCGTCAGTATATAAAGCCATAACTCGACTTCATAAGATCGTAAGCCAGATACACCAGAATCCAGGCACCTGGACTTGGTCCGGTTGGTTCTGGAGCGTGTTGTCAGCCTGGGGATGGAGGATCCTATCCTTCCTAGGTATTGGCTTTCTCATTCTATTCAGTTGCTGCTTGTGTCTACAATGTGGGCCAGCGATTTGTGGTCTGTGTGTCACATCGTGTATCCCGCCTTCGAATTTTCATTCAAGATCCCGGAAGAAGAAAGAAGAACAAATGATGCTATATGAACAGATTGATGGATTGATGAAGATGGATATTTCATAAGGGTCCGTAGGGGACAAGGAGGGAATGAGGAAATATGAATTTTATGGTCAATTGTGTCCCCTATCTTAGACCCCAACGACTCCATGTACATGCTACAAGTACATGTATGTTCCCTCCAGTTCCAGCTATAACGACGCAAATACATGTACGTCCAACGCCAACATGTCCTCTTTCAGATCCGCCATGAATGGGTCGAATATTCCATTCCTAAGTATGATTGGCCACCGACTTTATATGGTTCACTTTTCACGTTTTACAGTTCAGGCGAGTAGGCCCTGAATTCTGCCATCAAGCCTTTTCCTGCTTCTGCCTCTGAAATGCTCCAGCTTGGACCTGCATCCGTATCCATGAACTTTGTCCTACTCCCTGCGCGGCTAACGGTGCCTGACGCGGCCTGTTGCCTGCCAAAAACTGTATTCAGCCTTCAAGTTATCTGCTCCGCTCCTCATCCAATGCATTCCTGTCTAGTAGTTTAGGTAAACATCCTTCCAGCTACCGAGCAAAGAGCTCGGCCTCGCTGTCTTTATGCAAGTAATTCATAGCCCCTGTTACCATGGAAGATTCCTGCCCCCTCGCATCTCATGTAGACACATAGACGCTTGTACATGCACTAACAGTCAGTATAGAATAGATTCCGTCCGAGAGACCTTTCCTTTTGGATAAAACAGTTCCTTAAACAAAGATATTAGATACGATTTGGGATTAGGTTGACCTGACCCCCAGATTTCTGTCTCCACATGTAGAGCTAAATGTCAATTCCCCTTCACCCTCTAGTTGCACGTCAATCACACGTCATGCGGCTGCGCGCGCATCTCTGCCAAACATTTCTGCTGACTCTGCAGGATTCTCTTATGGATCCACCCACTTGTGACATCATTTTAAATGACGTTTCTAGTATACGCCTGTTATTACGCCCATTTTCATTACGTATGTGTATTCTTATCTGTATTATCAGCTGTTACGCCTCCTGCATCTGTCTTAATGCAATGCTTTTCATATATATATTGTTACTTGTCAATAATGTATTGCCTATCCCTTCCTGAACCTTCGTGGTGATGGAATAAGATTGCCTGGTTCGAACCATAATTCCTTTGTAAGGAATAAAGCCCTTTTCAGAACCTCTAATACCACGGATTCTGCCTCTTATTTTGACTGAGTTATTCTTACTAGACTTTTCCGCATAAAAAATAGTACAGGTAATTTAAATATTTACCACACAACAGGTAAAACCTGATGGCAGGGGAAGTGAAAACTGTAAAATGACCCCCACAAATTGGCAGAAAACTCCTATAGTGAGATTTTATTTTTGAAGATAAAAAAGAAACAACAAAAGTTTGCCGCCTGGCTCCATCGTGTTGTCAGGGCCGTCCATCAACTTCCAGTGCACGTACAGGACTCGCCATGATGGGGGATGGCGGTTCCTATAACTGCAAGAGATGTCTGCTGGGCCAGAAGACATCTCAAAATTTGGCGGGTGGGGACTCCCTTCCCAAACTCTAAATTAGGCCCAAAATACTTATTGCCAAGAAGCCGACAATGATTCCATCAGTTACAGCCGTGTAGTGCCTCCTCCCAAGCAGCCTTTAGAGCCCCTGATTAGCCTACTGCACACTTGTACATTTTGCGCCAGTAGCAGGCTCCTTGGCGGGAAGGCTTGATACTTCTTTCACTGTCTGCTCTCCATCGGTTTCACTCAACAGGAGAGCATCTCCACTTCCCTTTTACCCATGGGCTCCTGAAAGGTAGCATGTTCTGTACTGGAACAAACCATTTGCAGGTGGAGGGGGAATGGTTTGTTTTTTCAAGCTTCTTGTACCTCATGATGTTGTATTCTCTCTGCCTAATCAGCCCACTTCAAGGACATTAGCCCCCAATGAGGAACTGTGTGGAGCAGAGTTCCAATGTGAAAGTCCATGCCGCACAATTAAAAGGGGTCTGGTGTTTGGTATATAGTGCTAAAGAAAACATCAAGGATGCTCTGATAAACAGCAAAGCATCATTCTTTAGAGAGTAGGACAAGGTGGAGGTAGTTTAAGCACATGCAGCTGAGGTCAGTGGAAGAAAAAAAGCCACACCCCTCCAACTTTGTATGTAAAATATATACAGCTTTGCATTTAGCAAAACAAATGTGTATGTATACAAACATTTACCAGTCTTTGAAAGAACCATGTAAATGTCAACAAATCAGTCATGACAAATTGCCTGTCACTGCTTTTAAGCCCTCTTTTTTTCAAATTCTATTTCGCAGGCTACCAAGTTCTCATAGGATCTATTCCAGGCAGTCTCCAATCTCTCCAATCTATACGGTGTCAGAATCCCTATTCCCCCTTCCTTGTTAATATCACGAAGCTGCCTTTGCGATATTTTCCCTGGTTGGTTTCACAGCCATGCCTACTTTGCATCTCCTTAGAGATGTAAGGTTAGGCGTGCTGGAAACGGGTGCTAAGTCAGCAAAACACGCAATAGCGTGTCTTTGCTGACAAGGCGATAAAATTATCGCAGCTTTTCGGCTGAAACCAGCCACAAAAGCGGCGATAATTTTACTGCGCCACCTTGTTAATATGCCCCTTGGCCTCTTGTTTTTAGAGACGATCAAGAGAGCAAGGCCGTTCATGACTTTAGTGCTTGGCTTCTGGGTTGATCCTGTCTCATGTAGCATAGATGCAAGCCTTTGCTTTTTCGATCTCTCTTATATCGGCATACCTCCCTATAGCCGGGCACCCAAGGTGACCATCATCCTTAAAACCAGTTTTCATCTGTCACTGGCGCAATTGAATGGAAGAAAGGGGTCGTCAAAACCCCTTTTAAAGAGGACAAACTCGGGCATCAAGGCAGAAGTTACTTATAGGCTTATCTTTCTTCTGCCAGCAGTCATTAGAATTGGTGAGAAGTTCTGCCTCACCAGCTTTCTAAACATCTGGAAGAAAACCAGTTACTAGATGCAGCCAGATGAGGTTCAAACCTGATTTAGGCCACGAGATTGCTCATGTGGCTGTTTTCAATTCCCCAGACAAGGTCACATTGACGATACCACCTGCCGCATCCTGCTGTTGCAGCTGTTTCGTCCTGTGACCTCAAAATGAGGATCTGTTCTTCTCATTCAATGTCCCATGAAATCTTGTGTTGGTAAGGCTACCATCAATTCCAGATTGAACTTTGCCAATGCTTGCTACATTGCCCTTCCCGGGTTAGCTTCAAGGTACTGAGAGTATGGCCGCGGGGCTTGCCATGAAGTTCCTTCTCCTTTGTTGCTTCCAGTATTCGGAATACGCTTCGTCTTGGCCTCCGCGATGTAGAGGACCATTCTATGTTTACAAGGCTCTTACGATTCATCTATTTTATTAATTTTATTTACTTATAAACTTATATAGCGCGCAGCTACCCCAACGGGGGTGTCCCGGCGCTTCGAACAGCAAGCATTTGTAAGTGATTATTGATTCTTTTTATATCTTTTCTGATGTTGTTAGATCAGCTCCAAGATGCCTGTGGGCATTGGATGCACTTGTCAAGTAACAACTCAAGTCATATCTTGTATATCTAGATGTCTTTTTTATATTTTTAGTGGGTGCCCTCTGGCTCCGAAGGAAGTGCTGGAGGTGGGTTTAGAAGAATGTGAGTAGCTGCGGCGCTGTCCTTTTGTGATGGAGCATTGTAACACGAGGGGTAGCGGAGGTGTCTGCCACCTAATGTATGGGCAGACTGAGATAAAGGGTAGCTTTATGTTATTCCCAGCATAGTGTCTATGCAGAGGAAGTACACCAGTGCTGTGCCGGTGGCGGCATTGCATCGGCGTGTCCTGCCTCTTTAAACTACAGTTTGTCAGCAAAATGCTTGAGACACCTGATTCTGCTGCCTTACTAAGCGTGCGTCAGTCAGAAGCAGCATACCTCTGATGCTGTGTGCAATAGACTCCTTATGCAAAAGCATGGCACAAAGTAAACACTACTTTGTGCCCTACTTGTTCCAGTTTTACAATGACAAACTGGTAACAATGTTGTCTGCCTGGTGTCTTCCTTGAGTCCCATTCAAGGTGTCTCTTTCGCTGTCCAGCCCACGAGAAGTACCATAATTAGGATAGACATTTAGGAACAACCTTTATAGAGAAAAATGTCATCATTCTCAAAGGAATTGTGGAGAGATTCATAGCAAATGCTGCATTTTATAGTGAGCATTGTTGCCCCTCGAGGATTCAATAACAACTGGTATTTTAGTGGATTTGACACTTTCCGTGCGTGGGGCTTTAGAAGTGAAATGAAAGCATGTTTTTGGTTCTTATCCATCTGCTGTTGAGCCATGGTTTCTGGTTCTGTTGGAGTGACCTGTGTGCAGGACATTGCTCTTCAGCCACACGTCCTGTGTGTTCTGGAGACTGAAGGAATGCTTCCATCCCTTGCCTGCATGAACACCATCATTGCAGAGCGAATCCAAGCACTCCCAGGGGCATATCTACAAGGCGGCGATATAAAATTATCGCCGCTTTTGCGGCCATTTTCAGCCGAAAAGCGGCGATAATTTTATCGCTATATCATGCAAGGTCACGCTATCGCGTGAAACCTTGCCTTAGCGCCTGAATTCCTAACGCCCATCTTTGCATCTTGTAATAAGGTAAGCCAGACGCTTTATCCTTTAGAAGAGCAGCTTTAATTATGAACCCCATCCATCGTCTCTCCTGCACCAACGGCCCAAGTCTAGAATACACAGTCGACCTGGTTCCACGCTGGAACATAGAACGTGGAACCAGGCAATATCACACTTCTTCCCTCTTACATTTGAAATACAATTTTGTAATGAAATAAACAGCAGGTACCAAAATTGCAGAAAAGGAAAAGATAAAACCCAAACCTTCATCCCCCTAAAATACATAAAGAGAGAGAGAACACCAAGTGTGAGCTGCACATAAAACAATTAATATCTCACAAAATCATGGAGATAATTTGGGCTTTTGCAGACTCTATTACTCTTGCGTAAAGACTCAGGTTTTGAACAAGCAAAATGCAAACCCCCATCAATATTTTCAGCCTCAGAGGTATTTTCTTTAACAAGCCTAACGTGAACAACACGACTATGGTTCCAAATGCGACCATCATCAGTTTTCACAGCATTCTTGAAAAGCTTAACCACAGTCTTTACACTAGTGAATTTGGACCAGTTCTGACACCCCACCGGAGCTTTAACTTTTACCTTATCACCAACCTTGAACTCAATAACTTTGCAGGATCTGCGGGCATCTAAATAGACCTTCATTTTTTTGCTGCTGAGATAGCTCCTTTTCTCTCCAGATACCAATGTCATTGTTCTTCAGACCTTTATCCAGAATCATCCACCCTGGACATAAAAAGGTATTTGAAGACCTTCCTCTGAATAACTCAAAAGGTGTCTTGCCAGTTGAAGAATGTGGTGTAAACCTGTACGCAGATATGCGATTTTGTAACTCAGTCCTCCAGTTTAAACAGTTTACTCTTGACAACTGAATACTTTCCTTCAAAGTTTTGTTCAGTCTCTCAAGGCCACCATTAGATTCTGGATGATACAGAGAAATTCTTTTATGTCCAATACCACACTTTATTAAATAAACCTCCATTTCACCTGAACAGAATTGAGGACCATTATCTAAGAGTAATGAATTTGGAAAACTTTCGCGTTTAAAAATGGAGTCTAAAAACGTAATTATACATTGTGATGTTATGTCCCTGACAGAACTGACTTCAATCCACCGAGAATACAAATCCATCAAAACAATTAAATAAGGAGTTTGTTGCTCACCATGAAGGGGACCAACAATATCAATGGCTACCTCATCCCATGGACACTTGGTTAATTTCCTACATACCGTTGGCGGTTGCCTGGGTTTGAGAACTTTGTCACTCAAGGAGCAAGGCACACAATCATGAACAGCACGTTCCACCATAAGATCCAAACCCGGCCACCAAAAATCCTGTCTGATGCGTTCTTTAGTTTTTGAAATACCCATATGACCTTCGTGCGCCATTTTTACAATGCTACACCTTAAACTCTCTGGTGGAACTAATCTCGTACCTCTAGTTAGAATACCCTCAACAATGGCTAACTCATTAGACACCAAAGACCATGGCTTAACAAGACTGTTACTTTTGTCTTGTGACAGCAAATCCATTACCCTCAACAATTCAGGGTCTTTACCTAATTCTTCTTTCCACTCTTCTTCTTTGATCACACCTGAAGTAATGTCACACACCATTAAATCAATGTATTTATCCTGTTCCACTTCACTAGACAGATCCAAAGAGTCCACAGTGTCCACTAAACGTGAAAGACAGTCAGCAGAAACATTTGTACTACCAGGAATATACTCAAATTTAAAATTATACTCCTGCAGAGAGATGACCCATCTTCTGATCCTTGATGAGATTGAATCTAAACCCTTTTTATCAAAAATTTCTTTAAGAGGCTTATGATCCGACCTGATTACAAAAGAGGTGCCCCACACAAATTTCTTGAATTTGTTGACTGCCCAAAAGATGGCAAGAGCCTCTTTTTCAATAACTGAGTAGTTGAGCTCAGCACCTTTCAAACATCTGGAAGCACAGACAATCAAATCTTCATGACCATTACGTACCTGGAAAAGAAGTGCACCCAAACCTTTTTTACTGGCATCAGTTACAATAAATGTTGTATCTCCCGGTTTAAAGGCCTGTAAATTTGGTGCATTTCTAAGATCTTTCTTGACCCCTAAAAACTCTTCTTCACAAACTTCATCCCAACTAAACTCAGCATTCTTGCGCAACAAAGCCCTGAGATGAACAGTCTTATCAGCAAAATTCCTAATGAATTTACTATAAAATTCAGCCATGCCCAAAAAGGAGGATAGCTCTTTCTTGGAACATGGTTCCTTCAACTGTTCAATGGTATCCACCAACTCTTTTTTGGGTCTGACGCCACTGCTAGATATATGATGCCCCAGATAGTCAAGTTCAGTTATACCAAACTTACATTTTTCACGTCTTAAAGATAAACCTGCCTTAAGCAATCGACTCAGTACCATAGCTACCCTACCATCATGTTCCTGAATAGTTTTCCCACAAACCAAAACATCATCTTGGTAGCAACGGACACCGGGTATGCCCTTGATGACATCATTCATAATCCTCTGAAACACAGAGGCTGCAGACACCAATCCAAAAGGCATCCTAAGGAACTTAAATGCACCCATGGGGGTTATAAATGCAGTAAGCTCTTGAGACTCTTTACTGAGAAGAACCTGGTGATATGCCGATGCAAGATCTAAGGTGCTAAAGTAACACGCACCATCTAAAGTTGAAACCATCTCCTCAATATTAGGAAGTGGGAATTTGTCCACCACAACCTCCTTGTTCAGTGCACGAAGATCCACACATAAACGAATATCATTATTAGCCTTGCGCGCTACAACAATGGGAGCAAACCATTCAGTGGCCTCTACAGGCTCTATCACCCCAGCGGCCAGTAACTTGTCAATTTCCTTTTGAACCGCTCCCTGCACACTGATGGGTATCCTCCTTACTTTTGCAGCAATGGGTTTGGCACCAAGTTTAAGTTTGATGTGGTGACTGTAACCCTTTAAACAACCCAAAGTGTCGCTGAACAAACCTTCAAACTCTTTTACAAATTTGTTTTCAACACTCTCAATGGATTGTACTTGCACTGATGGTTTCGCATTCGGATTGAGAATAATGCCCAAACGTGCTTGATGAGTCCAGCTCAACAAGTTGTCACCTTTCTCAGCCACATATATTTTCGCCTCAGTAAATCTACCATTGCATTCTATACAACTGATAAAATATCCTAACATTTTAATTGGAGTTCCACCATAGCCTGTGGGTCTAACATCTGATTTCATTAAATTGATCTTACTTGAAAATTGATTCTGAAAATCAAGCTTAGATATGAAGGTGAGATGTGAGCAAGAATCAAATTTCATTTTAATCCTAACATCCCCCACCATGACCCACTCAGACGGATGATCCACACCACCCTCATTCACTTGAAACGCAACTTCTCTTATTTCATTCCTATTTTCTCTTTTGTTACGCAAGCGTCAGTTTCTCCCAAAATGACCTCTTTTCCCACATACACTGCAGATCACTTTGAGAGCAGGACAATCTCTTGCATTAGCCATGTGAACATATTTACCACATCAAAAGCAAGTACCCTGAAATGTCGTGGTATTTTCTTTATCAACTTGTGACTTGTTCGCCTTAATATCATCCTCTTTACCCTTGTAGTTGGCAGCATCAGCCTTCTTTACAGAATCAACTTTTTGTACAACTTGACAATCCACCTCTTCTACTTTCTCCGTAGAACCTGTTTGCTTACTAACTTTACTCAATTCGCCTACACATTTGAGCATATGTTCTACACGCTTTGCAATAGTCATGACTTCGTCCAAGGGTGGCTCGTCCTTTAACCAAAGTTCTTCCCTTATTTTGTCACTACAACATCTTAAGACAAACTGATCTCTTATACTTTCTTCCACCAACTCCCCGAACTTGCAACTCGAAGCTAATTTCCTTAATGACGTAACAAATTCCTCCACACTTTCATCCTTTCCTTGTTGTCTTAAACCAAAGTAATACCTCTCCATGATGGTACTCACCTTTGGCAGATAATGTAGATCTAATTGCTTAATACAAATTTCATATTCATTCAAACCCCTTTGAACTGCAGGACTCAGTTGAGGCAAATTCTCTAACACCTCTTGTCCCTCACCACCTAAACAGGGAAGTAATAGTGCTTGTTTCCTCTCCGCACTCAAATTTGTGCCACACACTCTCGCATAGTTTTCAAATATCTTTTTCCATTTAACATTAGGCTCCCCTGGATCAGACAGAAAAAACGGGGGTGCTGTTACATTTTGCATTTCTGCAAAGTGGGCGTTCCTCCCCAGGATAACGGGAGAAATGTCGCTAAGCGACATTTCTCCTGTTATCAAGCCTCACGCAAAGCAGCATAGCGATAAGAAAAGTAGCGATAACCTCTGTTATCGCTACTTTCCTTAAGCCTGCTTTGAAACTGATTCAGCCATGATATCCTATGTAAGGTAGATATCATGGCTAAGTATGTGAGGCCTTATCAGCAAGCTATCACCAAACTTCGTGGGATTATTGCTGGGTTTCCAGCGATAATCTCACGTTTGGCAGTTAGCGCTAGGATTTTTATCGCTTTTGAGATAAGCGTTGCTAATAGCACGCTATCTCAGCGATAAAAATCCATGCTAGCCGGCGATAATTTTCCTAGAGCTAAGTGCGCTTAGCGATAATTATCGCCGGTTGTTGCTGATATGCCCCCCAGTTCTTTCTGCCTGCTGGCTCCAGCATGGATGTGGCTCATTCATCTTATATGAGAACTGCCAATGTAGGCGCTATTTTACTATTTTATACTGATTTAGGATAGCACATATTCCAGGCAGAGTAATTAACAGGCTGTAATATTGCCAAAAGATTGACATTCACTTATTCATTTGCCTCAGGAATCAAGTCAGTGAATTGCAAGTCAGACAACTCGAAATCAGGTGTGAGCCCACAAGATCACTTTTCTGACACCTGTACACGTGTGCAGCCTCAAACAAGCATATGCTGCCACGTCCTGATGAGCAGACTGAAAACGTACCTTTGGCCCGACAGTCGGGCAGCAGCGCCGTCCTGAAGATGGAATTACAAATATTTTATGAGTACATTATCATTTCACAGAAGAAAGATTTTTGCGCATTTAAGCAACTTTGCCAAAATGATTCTAAAGTACTTTGTATTGAAATCTGTAGAAGCTTCTTTTCAGCTGTCAAATCACCAATTCACCTTTATAAAGATCTGTCATTCGCTTATTAAACATTATCAAATCCACTAAAGCATATAAGTAGCCAATAAACATTGTCAAATCCACTAAAACATGTTTGCTGTAATTGTATCAGGTTTGCCAATGTGTTTAAAATGCACATTGTACTTCTATTTTCTTGTATTGACTCTAAGGAAAGCTCCCCATTATTTGAAGAGTTAGCCCCACCTCCATTGGTTGACCTGTTAGTCCCTCCAAAGTGCGGGTCTAGTTGCGCACCCTCCTGCTAACCCCCGTACATACGGGAAAATGTGGAGGCTTGTCCTACCCTGATATATGCACAGAGTCCAGTCATGTGATTTTTTTTTTAACCACTTTACTTTATTTCGTTTTATTCCAACAAAGGAAAACAAATGGAAATTGCACACAGCTATCGCCAATGCAGTGATATTGATGTCACATCTCGTTAAGGGTTAGTCTGTAATGTTACTGGCAATGCCTGAATAACTGCAACTGGAGCCAGGTGTGTGAATTATAGTAGATATACTTTATTTGGCTTACAGCGGGAGAGTGCTGAGCAAGACACGACTTCGCGGTCTTCTTCCCGACTCGTGCATGCGCAGTAGCCCCATTAGTGCTATCCTCGCGCGCTACGTAACCGCGTAGCGTGCGAGGACTAGAGCGCCACACTACATATCTCCCTCCTTTTTGTTAAACAAAGAATATGTAGTCCATAAAGTCCTTCGGGTTGCTTAGCTTCCCTCTAGTTCAAAGTCTCGGAAGTGGTTTGGTCTTACCACCACTTTGCCTGCTCTAGTACGCCTTACCGGAGTGGGGGAAGCATCTGGGGTACCATCCTCTGCGGGGCTCCCCACCTTGTCTCTCGGTGTACCCCGTTCTTCTCTCCTCGGGGTCCCGCTCTCCTCTCCCAGCTGTTCCTCCATCTCTGTTGTCACTTGATCTCCACGCTCCTCGCAGCTCCCTTCTGCCTTCATGTCCCTTTCTTCGGCTGGGTTACTTCCTTCATTTTCTCTCGGCTTAGCGTCTTGTTGTGTCTTTTCATTCTCTTCCAGGGGCCATCTTAGGATCTTGTTGCATTTTGACATGCGGTCTTGGGACCACACGTTCCCATCGCTGAGCAATGCTGCCCTATCATACACTTCTTTCACTTGTAGAGGTGGGCTGTACTTGCTGTCTCCTTTCCTTTTCCGTATAGCTAATCTGACTCTCACCCATTCTCCTCTCTCCAGGGTTGTTCCCTTCACTTTTCTCCTCTGATTGTAGTACTCCGTATATATTCTCTGGGCCTTTTCTAGATTGTGCTGTACCACCGCAGGAGACCATTTGCTGGTGATCGTCTTCTCTCTCTCCATGTTACGTTGTCCTTGGTGAAGGGATGTCTTCCTCTTAGGATTTGAAAAGGGCTATACCCCGTGCCGGTGGGGGTGATGCGGTATGCCCATATCATGTTCTGTATCTCTTTCTCCCAATCCTTGCCCATCATGATGGCTGCTTGTATGGACCCCATTATCACTCTATTGAATCGTTCCACCTGTCCATTACTCGACGGATGATACACGGAGGTGTGTTGTATTTTGATTCCGTTCCTCTCTGCATACTTGTACCAGTTTTCTGAGGTGAATTGAGGTCCATTGTCGCTCAGGATGGTTCTCGGGATACCTTCCCTGAGGAAACCTGAAGTTAGAAACTTAATCACTGCCTCTGCATCCATTACTTCCTGGATGTGTATCTCCGGCCATTTCGAGTACTTCTCGACCAGAACGCATAGATATTTGGGCGTTCCTTGGGTGTCCATCACGGGTCCTAGAATGTCCACTGCCACATCTTCCCACGGGTTACTCGGTAGTGTGAACTTCCCCAATGCCGGTCGTAAGGGATTCAGTGTTTTGTCTGCTCTTTGGCATTGATCGCATTCTCTTACGTGTCTCTCCACCTGGACGTCCATTCCTGGCCACCAGTACATGTGCTTCGCTCTCATCTTGGTTTTCACTATTCCTAGATGTCCTTCGTGTAATAGCGCGATCAGTCGAGAAACTAACTCTGCCGGGGTAATAACTTTATCACCTCTGTACAGGAATATGCCTTTGTCCCCCACTGACAGTTCCTCTCTGACTTCATAGAATTTCCTGAGCGCCTCCCGCAACCGTCTTTTCTCGGGCCATCCATGTATTATGTTCTCTTTGACCTCACTAATCTCCCTATGTTCTTCGTACGCTTGGGTCCACTCTTGATTACTAACACTCTTTCTGGATCTTCCATCACCGCTATCATTTCTTCCTCTTCTGTTTCTGGGTTCGGAGCTTCTTCCATGGCTGCCGCTCTACTGAGGTAATCAGCTACTTTGTTTCGTGTCCCCGGTATGTACTCTACATCATACCTGTACTCTAGTAGTTTTAGTGTCATCTTGGCGATGCGTGGCATGGCACTGGCATGCCCACTCGAGGTGAGCACTTTGACTAATGGCTTGTGATCAGTTTTGAGTTTGAACCTCGTGCCTCATAGGAATTGGCAGAACTTCCCCATGGCCCACACCACCGCTAACATCTCCTTCTCGATTACGCTATATTTCTGTTCTGTGGGTGATAACGATCTTGATGCGAAACTGAGGGTCTCCGTCGTTCCTTCTCTCCTCTCCTGCATGAGAACAGTCCCCAATCCTTTCTCACTGGCATCCGTCGTCAATACCGACAGTCCGAGCGGGTCATATCCCTGCAGTGGCACGGCTTGGCTAATGTCACTCTTCAAGGCTTCAAATTCTCTTTGTGTTTCTTCTGTCCACTTGAATGCTGTTTTGTCCCTTGTCAGTAGTCGTAGGTGGTGTGTCTTGGTGGCAAAGTGTTGCACAAATTTGCTATAATATTCTGCCATACCTAGGAAGGATCTCACCTCTTCTTTGTTGGATGGAGCCATCGCATTGCAAATTGCTTTCACATTTGCGAGTTTAGGTGTGATGCCCTGGCCTCCTATTTCATGTCCCAAGTAGGTGACGGATGTCATTCCCAGTCGGCACTTTTCCCATTCCGCGATCAGGCTGTTGTTTTCTAGCACCCGGAGTACCTTATCTAACTTCTTATTGTGGTCTTTCCTGTCTGTCCCCATCACCAGCAGGTCATCTTGGAAGTACTGAATACCCTCGATGTCCTGGAATAGGCGATGCATCAATTTCTGGAACACCGCCGCTGCTGAGGCGAGACCAAACGGCATTCTGCGGAATTGGTAGCATCCGAAGGGTGTTATAAAGGATGTCAGTTTCCGGCTTGTTGTATGTAGATCTATCTGGTGATAGGCAGAAGTAAGGTCAATAGTGGAGAACCACTTTACCCCCTTGGTCTTGGACAACATTTCTTCAATGCGAGGCAATGGGAATTTTTCCACTATTAGGCATTTATTCCGTTCTCGAAGGTCTACACATAGGCGGACTTTGCCATTGGGTTTCATTGCCACTACCAAGGGGGCGAGCCATTCTGAGCTGTCTATAGGCTCTATTATTCCATTTTCCTCCAGTCTGCGAAGATCCAGTTGTACCGCTTCTTTTATGGCTAGAGGCACATTGCGGACTTTGTGGGATACCGGTCTGGAGTTCTCTTTTTTTTTTTTTCCCCAAAAACCTTTATTCTTTTAAATCAGTGACACAGCTATTCGGCCGACAACCCGGAGGTACGGCAGCTTTAGAAACACAACACATGTGAGCGTCCACATTTCACTGACAGGAGAGTCAAAGGTTCAGTTTTAAATAAACACACACCCAAACCTAAACACAAGCAAGGCGATAAGTACTGAAAGCATAAAAAGGGTTCCCATCAGGGGGAGCGAGCCCCATTTCGTCCAACAGACACAGGTCTTTAGCAAGGGAAAGGAGGGGAAGTCAGAGACTCAAGAAGACAAACACATACCAGCAAGAAGTACAAAGCCGGAAAGAAAGCTAAGGGGAGAGCTGCTCCTCAGGCGGGTCCGGGTCTGGGGGCAGGCATATGCCCCCTCTGTACTGGTTCCATCGCCCCCATACAGAGTGCCATTTCCGAGGGCGCCCTCGAGCACAATACACTGTCTTCTCCCTAAACATGCTCCAATCCATGTTTTCCATCCACGCTGTCAATGTAGGAGGCTTAGTTGAGCCCCACAGACAAGCGATGTCGCGCTTGGCTACCAAGTTCCCTAGGGTCACCCACTGAGTCTGTGCCGCGTCGTGGTCAGTAGGACCCCAAACATTCAGGCGACAACACCGCGCCTCAGGCTGCATGACGATGCCCGTCACCTCCCCCATCACATCGTGGATTCGCTTCCAAAACTCCATAATCGCACCGCATTCCCAAATAATATGTAGGAAGGTGCCCACCATACCACAGCCTCTCTTACATAAGCCCTCCTCAGAGAAACCCATATGGACCAGCCTGGGCCCCGTCACGTAGACCCTATGGAGTATTTTAAGCTGCACCAGCCGCAGGCGCGCGGGGATCGCGACCTCTTTGGGAGAAGAAACTGCATACTGCCAATCCTCATCATCGAGTTCGAGGCCATCCCTGGTCCATTGATCGCGCAACCCTAGAAGAAGATCCGCCCGAACATTAATTAGTTTCTTATAAATGAGCGAGATCGTACTCTCTGGCATATGGCCATCCAGGATCCGGTCCTCTAACGGAGAGGACTCAGGCACCTTCTCCCCTTCTACAAGGACTGACCGCAAGGCGTGGCACACTTGAGCGTATCGGAAGAACTCCGTGCTCCCTAGCTCATATTCCTTCTGCAGCTCCTCGAATGACTTTATCCTACCCTTAACCAAAAGGTCTACAACCCTGGATATGCCGATCAGGTCCCATTTCTCAAACCCTTTTGTATGCCAAAGCTTTCCCAGAATATCGGAGTCAAACAGAGGGGTGGCAAGGGTAAGCTTACCCTTCCAGCCCAGTGAATCCGTCGCCACCTTCCATACATGCACGGCCACCCTGATGGGCCCCGTAAGGGTTAAGTCTGACGACTTCGAGTACAACGCTCTGTGGTAATTACCCCCACGTAGTAACCATCGGTCCATGGCGAAGCCAGGGCTCAGCGCCGGACCATATACACCATGGTTAATCGCGCTCAACTGAGTGGCCCAATAATAACGTAGAATGTCTGGAAGCGCGATACCACCGTCATACCATGGAAGCGTCAACTTAGCAATCGCTATGCACGGACGCCCTTCCCACAATAGCGCGCGCTGGTGGCTTTCGACCTCACGGAAATAACTGGCCGGGACCAAGTCAAGGGTATTCTGCAGGGCATAGAGGAAACGGGGAAGAGACATCATTTTAAACAGGGCGGCACGGCCAAGGAGGGAAAGCGGCAACTGCCGCCAGCCCGCCACGTCCCGTCGCAGACGTGCCAAGGGAGGGAGCAAGTTCTTCTCGTATCGTAAAATGGGGTCGGTGGAAATATAGATCCCCAAATACAAAAAACCCTGCTGGGCTATCTGGATCGAGCAGTTGCGCGGGACATCCCCACACAGGACATACAAGTATGACTTCCCCCAATTGATGACAAGACCAGAGTTCCTACCAAAAGAAGTCAAGACGTCACAAACCACTATAAGAGATTTCTTAGGCGAGGCGAGGTATAACAGAATATCGTCGGCGTAAAGTGAAATACGGTCTTCGTGGTCAGGCGACCAACGAATCCCACGTATATCGGGGTGCCATCGTATCCACGCCGCCAGCGGCTCGAGAGCAAGGGCGAACAACAACGGCGACAGGGGACAACCCTGCCGGGTGCCTCTCCCGAGCTCGAACGGTGTCGACGCCCGCCCGTTCACCACGACGCTAGCAAGAGGCCCCTCATAGAGCAACCTCACCCAGCCTACAAATCCAGGCCCAAAGCCGAACTTGGCTAGCACAGCCCACAAATATGCCCACTCCACCGTATCGAAGGCCATCGTGGCATCGAGGGACGCCACAATAGCCGGCTCTCGCATCGTGCCCGTCCTAGCAATCACTCCATGGAGACGTCTAAGATTTAGTGCAGTGTTACGGTGCGGGATAAAGCCCGACTGATCCGGGTGGATCAAGTCGCCAAGCACCCGGACCAGGCGGTTAGCAAGGATCTTAGCAAGGATTTTCGGCTCGGCGTTGAGAAGTGATATCGGCCGATAGGAGCCACACTTGTCCAGGGGCTTACCGTCTTTATGTATGACCACAATCGTCGCCAGCCGTTGATCAAGCGGAAGAAACCCATTCACCCGCGCCTCCACGAACATGGCGCGCAGGTGAAGAGCCAACTTATCCGGACGAAGCTTATACAGCTCAATCGGCAAACCATTTGGGCCCGAGGCCTTACCGGAGCGCAACGCACGGATAGCACACGCCACTTCGTCTACAGTTATATCGCCATCGAGGTCATCCCTATCAATGGCAGAAAGGCAGGGCAGAGCGATATCACGCAGAAGGTCACACGAGTCCTCAGTCGGCCTATCCGAGACCGAGGTGTATACCGTACGAAAATAGTCCGAGAAACACTGAACTATACCGTCGGGGTCAGTGACAACCTCTCCCCCATCCATCGACAACTCCGGCACCACTCGATTAACACGCTCTTTTTTATCCAACCACGCCAGCAATTTCCCGGCCTTATCACCAACATCGTACAATCGACCCTGCTGCTCCCTATTGAGGGTCTTGGCAGCGTTCGTCACCAGATCCCTATATTCCAATTGCTTCAAGCTCAAATTATGCAGTGTGGCCGTTGCAACATCCTCTTCCAAGGCCACTTCTAAAGCCGCTATCTTGTCCTCTACTTGTGTCACCTCGGCGTCTCTCCGCCGCTTGGCGGCCACTACCAAGGAAAGGGCCTCCCCTCTCAATACAGTCTTAAAAGCTTCCCACAAGGACACCGCAGATTCAACTGAACCCTGATTATCTTGAAAATACTGATCAACTGTCTTCAGCAACGCACTGCGCAGCTTGGGGTCACGAAAGTACCAGGGGTTAATGGGAGCCACCCTGCCCCCCACCACCCGGCCAATATCCAGACGGGCCCACACCGGTGAATGATCAGATATGCCCCGTGCCATGTGCCTAGCCTCAGATACCAATGAGGCGTGCGCAGCCAGAGTGAGCAAGTAATCGATCCGAGAGAGACTCCCGTGGGCCCCGGAATGAAAGGTATATTGTCTCTGAGTGGGGTGCCGTAGCCTCCAACAGTCTACCAGACCAAAAGTATCTATAAAGTCGGGAAGCCACTTCTGAGCACCCCCGGTGTCCCTGGGCGGGTACCTATCGAGCATTCCAGACCCAACCGCATTGAAGTCTCCTCCCACCACTAGCATCCCTTCGGGGAGTTCCAACAAGGCCTTGCCCAGATCAGCAAACGTGTAGGCCTGCAGGGCAGGAGGGACATAAACAGAAACCAATACCAACGTTCTGCCCTCCCACCTCCCCGCCACAAAGCGCCCCCTGTCATCAGCGATGGTGGAGTCAACCTCAAATGGTAGGGAAGCTCTAACAAGTACGCCCGCACCCCTGGAGCCCGAGGAGAACCCCGAGTGAGCAATGAATTTATAACCCTTTTTGTTAAGTGCATAACATGTATTCCCTATAAGGTGGGTCTCCTGCAGGAGGACCACATCTGGCGAGGTCCGTTTCAAGAATTGCAGGACTATCCCCCGTTTAATACGATCCACTAAGCCATTGACATTCCAGCTAATTATGTTTAAGCCCCTATCCCCCATCCCCAAACACAAAGAGACCTCCACCCCCCCCCCGGAGAACCACGATCGGACAATACTGACAACCATTACTACGCCTTGCAAGAAAAAAAACAACCCCCAACAACAACCCCAACATCCCGAATCCCCCCCCTCCCTGCACCCCTGCGTCAGCTTACAAAGCCCCCCCAACTTGCAGTGTGCCTGTCGCCCTATCAAAAACAAATCTACAAAAAGTACCCCAAGGGAGGAAAGAGCTCCTATCTTCCCCCCGCCGCCCTCCCATTACTGCAGTAGGGTGCGAGTCACTGTCCGGGGCTGAGTCAAAACAGACCGACACCGGAGGTATCACTTCTGTCCATCCCGGTCGCCTTCCGCTCCATCCACGCGGTCCCGGCCGGGCTGTCACCGAGGGAGCGCATCCAACCAGTCCCCCGCCATGTCCGGTGATTCAAAGAAGAAAGTCCGATCCTCATACACCACACGTAGCCTGGCGGGGAAAAGCATGGCATACTTCAGGTCCATCTCCCTAAGCCGCCGCTTCACCCCCAGGAAACTCTGCCTCTGTTTCTGCACCATCTGGGTGAAGTCAGGATAAAAGCTCACAGAGGCGTTCTGAAAAGGCACCGGGCCTGTCACCCTCGATGCTTGCAGGATAGCGTCTCGATCCCGAAAGTTAAAGATCCGGGCGACAATCGGCCGCGGGGGGGCTCCCACCTTAGGCCGTCCGCCAGGCACTCGGTGAGCCCGCTCCACCGCAAAAAACTTGCCAAGGCCCTTAGGCGCAAGATGATTCACCACCAAGTCCTCGACGAGTAAATCCACGGAGAGCACCTCCGAAGTTTCCGGGACCCCAATAAGGCGCACATTGTTGCGCCGGGCCCGACCTTCAAAGTCTTCGAGCCGGCGAGCGGAGAGGTCATTCGCGGTTCGTAGCTTACGAACCTCAGCCTGGAGTTCCGAGACATCGTCCGCGAGACCAGTAGTCTTGAGGTCCAGGGACTTGACCCGCTCATTGGTTTTGCCCAGGTCCGCGCGAATCAAGTTGACATCAACCAAAATCATGTCCACCTTGTGCGCCAGGGTCTCGAATTGTCGCCCAATCGAAGATTGCATCCCATCTATCGCCCCCTTGATATCCTGCAATGATAACTCCGAGGCTGGGGATGAATCGGCCTTCTGTGCTTCCAGCGACTGTCCCGATCCACCAGGCGACCCCTTCTGCTGGGCATAGCGATCCATATTGTTGGATTGGGTATAGCCTCCCCGCCTGGTAGTCTTAGACTTCGACTTGTCTGCCTCCGATTTGGTCGACATCTCGAACAGCAGGGCGGTCAGTCGCAAAAAGACGTCCCTCACTCAGCCAGAGGAGACAGGGTCAACTAGGACTTCAGCAGCCAGCCAGGGCCGAGCGGAGGTCTTCCAGACAGCAGGGGACCGGCATGAAACACTCCCAACCCAGAGCAAGCAAAGGGCGAGAAAGCGAAAGTGAAAGTGCAGCGGCACCCGTCCGCCAGTTCACACCTCCCGAGGCCGCTGTTGTTCAATTAGTGGCCGGGCATCCTGCCAATGCAAGCCCCTGGCATCCTTCGGAGGTAGGCCGCAATCTTCCGCCATGCACAACTTCGGTCCCCGGCAGGCGATCTTAGCCCGGACAACGTCAATCGCCCCAGCTGTGACTCATCTGCAGGATTCCTTGCATGAAAATCAGGATTTAGGACAGGATGATTGCAGGAGGGCGCGAGGGTCGCGGGAGCTCAAGGCTCACGCGGCCATCTTGGTCAAGCGCTAGGCTCCTCCCCTGGAGTTCTCTTTGAGTACAATCTTGCGTGTGAATTTCTCCAGTTTTCCAACCTTCCCGCCAAATACCTTCGGGAATTTGCTTTTCATCTCTTCCAGTTCCGGCCAGCTCCCGGGCGCTGTCATAAGCACTTGCGTGTCCCCTCCTGGGTCTAACTTGATCCCTAGGTCACCTTGATCCATCCACCCTAGGATGGATGGGCCCTTCTCTGCTACATACAATTTGCACTCCGCGCTTCTTCCTCTAAATTCGAAGTTCAACTTCCTGTATCCCACCATGGGAATGGGTTCGCCTGTGTACGATACTGGTCGTATATCCTGTGGTTCTAACCTTGATCCCAAACTGGGCTCGAATTCTTCCTTCCACACTGCTCTTTGGACGATGGTGTATGGGGATCCCGAGTCTACTACTATCTTGATTCTCACTCCTCCTATCACCATGTCACATTGCGGTTTGCGGGAGCGCTTGCCTTCAATTCCAAGCACTTGTTCCTCCACGCATAGTACACCATCTTCCTCCTCTTGTTCTTCTTCTGCCTCCTGTTGATCTTGCATGACGTACTTCACCATTGGTCTCTTCGTTTTCCGGCGACAAACTTTTTCATAGTGCCCCATTATGCCGCAGAACATACATTTAGCTCGGAATCTGGGCAACGTTTGTCCTGGGCTGCATGTGCTTGACTTCCGCACCTGTAGCACATCGTGTTGTTGTTTCTATTCTGCTTCCATGTTTGTCCTTGTTTCCCTTTCCATTTATTTGGTCCTTTCCCTTCCGGCGGCATGGTTTTGCTCCTTCCCTGTGGTTCAGCGTCGTCCACCTTGTTCATCATGGTCTTCTGGAGGGTCTCCCTTTTCGCTGCGTCAGCACAACTTTTTGACAATTCCGCCTTTTTTACCATGGCAATTACTTCTTTAAGCGATGCCTCACTGTTCGCCCACAACTTGTCTTGCACTGTTTTGTTGGTGGTGTGCATGACTATTTGATCTTTTATGAATTCGTCATGTAGGACTCCATACTTGCATGTCACCGCCAACTTTCTCAACGCTGCCACATAATCATCTATGGATTCACCGGTTTCTTGTTTACTTTGCTGGAAATTGTACCGGTCAATGAAAACACACACAGCGGTGCGGTAGTGATTGTCGAGATCTTCTATGGCGTGCCTGAATACGTCGTCGTCTGCATTCTGTCTGGGTGTGGGAACCAGGATCTGAAAGACCCTTATGCCTTCCGGGCCTAAGTTGTGTAGGAGAATCCTTTTCTTCCTCGCGCTGGGGAAGGCCTCCCCATTTTCGTCTTCTAGAGCTGCAATGTAGTTCTTGAAGTACTCTCTGCAATCCTCCCACTTCATTTGGAGTTCTCCGGGTCTCGGCAGGAACGGGATCTGCGTTGTTAGTGAAGATGCCTGCGTGCTCATCGCGGCGCATCTTTCTGGTTCCGCCCCTGGGCCTCTCGGACTGCCTGGCGCATCTGCTCTTTCACTTTGCGCCTGATCTTGTCGGGTTTCTCCTGCTCCCCTGTCTCTGCATGCTGCTGCTTCCACCAGGATCTCTTTGGGTTGGAGTTATTCTCCGTCCTTATCTTGCCTTCTGTCCTACTACAGGTACCTCACCCTGTGGTTGGCTTCTGTCGCTTCTTGCTGCCTCTGCCGCGCTCTCCCGCCGTGTTGCGCACCTTGGTGGTGGTCTTCCTTCCTGTGGTCCCCGGTGGTGGCCTCCAGGCTGGCCTGTGCTTTCAGGGGTGGTGGCTACGTTCTTTCACTCTTCCTCACCACCTATTCCTCCAAAATCCTGTCCTTGTCGCCACTGTAATGTTACTGGCAATGCCTGAATAACTGCAACTGGAGCCAGGTGTGTGAATTATAGTAGATATACTTTATTTGGCTTACAGCGGGAGAGCGCCGGGCAAGACACGACTTCGCAGTCTTATTCCCGACTCGCGCATGCGCAGTAGCCCCATTAGCGCTGTCCTCGCGCGCTACGTAACCGCGTAGTGTGCGAGGACTAGAGCGCGACACTACATAGTCCACATAATTTTTAGGCCGAGCCTAGCACAGTTCTAGGTAAAACGATCTCTTGGAATCGCTCTGCACTTCCGGCGTAAGGCTTGCGGTTACGAGCAACATGAGCGCGCGCACTGTTCGCGAGACGCTGCAGCTGCATTCCTCGCTCGTGTTGCTCGTAACCGCAAGGCTTAGGCCGGAAGTGCAGAGGACGCTGCAGCTGCATTTCTCGCTCACGTTGCTCGTAACTGCAAGGCTTAGGCCGGAAGTGCAGAGGACGCTGCAGCTGCATTCCTCGCTCGCATTGCTCGTAACCGCAAGGTTTAGGCCGGAAGTGGGGAGGACGTTGCAGCGCTTTCCCTCCATCACGCCGACGGCATTGCAGAGCCACCACCACACACACTGCCTTCTGTGAACACCGCTTGTTTTTCCCAGCAATGCTCACCGGGCCTTATTGTTACCTATGGGAACGCGGAGCGTTAACTGACAGCTCTGGGAGGCACTTCAAAGACAGAATTACTTCCACCGAGGAGTGTATCTCTTCAGGCAGCAAGGGAACACTGCCAATGACTCATTAGTAACTGTGCATCCTGCCTCAGGCCGAGATATCCCCTATAGGTACATGGTAAACGTCACAGAAAACAGTGCACGTGGACGCGTGTTGAAATACACTAGCAAGTGCTGACAAATCCCGTAGGTCAGATGTTTATAGTGTAGATTTTAATTTCCACTTGAGAAAAGGGTATTCCACTAGGGTTAGGGCCTTAATGCACCATTCTACTGGCCTCTCTACTGGATCTCGAGCACGCTCCTGCAAAATGATGACACTGGCCAAGATTTTTTCTGAACATCATGACACAGTTAACATCATTTTCACATAGTTGGCGCATAACTAGTTCTATAGACTGATGAAAGAATAATGTATCTCTAAACAAAATAGTCGACTGGAAGCAGGTTGTCTGAGGTTGGCAGCTGCATCCGAGGTACATCATTCCGCTAATTCTGTAGGACTGACATTGAAGAGAGCAGGTCCTCTTTCATAAAATGATGGGAGAAGTCCTGTGGAGGCAAAACTGAACTCAAGGATGGTCTTTCTCCACTCAGCTATACAACTTCACTTTCAGATGGCCACAAGGCTCAGATTTCGTCTCTCAGGAGCCTAGCGTGTAGTGGTTGGGTGGACAAAGCTACAGGGCGGAGTCGAGTCTGTAAATGAATCTTTTGTATGAAACACGGGCATCATTTCCCTCCTCCGCAAGATACCTCCTGTACAGAACAAATCACCAGAACATGACCCACTGTCTTTTCTTGAATGGAAATACATGCCATGCTTCTTCAGTTGCTGGGTATCAGTGTTTAATTTGTAAAATGTGAAGTCCAGGTGCTCAAATATTTGTTGGAGGCCACACCCACTTCCCCCTGGCTCCACCCACTTCCTCCACAGTGCACCGGCACAAATTAAGCACTGCTGGGTATAGGTAAAGTACACTTTGAGGAGGCTGCGGTGGAAAATTGGTTATACTCGAGGCATTTAATACAACTGAGCGGGGAAAACATGGTCAGAGAACTCGTTAAAGCAAAAATGGTCAACACAAACAATTGTTTGCTCATCACAAACTGAACTGCCTGACTGCTCTTGTGAATGGCATTTTTCACAAACCCAGTACTTATTTTAACTCTGAAGCATTAAACCCCAAGCAGAATACACATGTCCATCTGGCTTTAAGCAACAAACACAGTGTAATGTGTACAGTTTAAGAAACCTATGCTCCAATGACCCCATTACATTCAGTACGTAGAAGTGGGTTTATTACAAGATTAAGAGGAACCTAAATAGTTTTCAGGGGCCCTGATGAGATCACGACTGAACCACAAAACACTTCAGAACACAATGTACCTTAAAGTCCTATTTTAATGGGGAGCATAAAGCAACGGTACGCTATTGATATACAAAAGGAAAGAAATCAACGGCAGATAGTTTGCTATAAAATACAATTTCTTTACCACAAACTATTTTTATCAACATAATTTATACATCTTTCAATTATATACATTATAGTTTATCATCAAGTAAATACCACAAAATGCCGAATTTTGAATGTGTTTGTTCCAAGTACAGGAGTCCCCTTTGGCCTCGAACAGCCAACACGTGTTTCATGCATTCAGTCCTGAATATGAATTCCATTGTCCGACAGAACTTGTAAAAAGTCCAATCTGAGAACCCAAAAGCCTTAAGCCACAAAAAGGCTCCATGAGAAACCTTAAATTGTTTTTTGTAAAGAAGCTTGGGATTTCGAGAAATGGCACCTTTTATCACACCACGAGGTTTCGCTGTGATTTCACCCTTTATCTACATTTGATCAATGTGTAGTTATGTCAGTGGTAACGTTTTGGGTTTTGAATCTTAGTGGAGTGCTTCACTTTCTTTCATTGTTCTCATATGACTGCAGGGGTGGCTCCTCCATTAGGGCGGAGGAGCATCGCCCCACTGCTTTCTCGAATGTGCAAGAAGCAGAAACCTAAATATACCATTTTAGGTTTCTGCTTCCCACGCTGTGAGAAAGCAGAAGGGTATGCCTGGTTGGGGGTGGGCGGGTTGGGGAGGAGTGGCTTGCCCAATGCTGTGGGCCCTGACTGTTTGGTCGGCCCCCTGAGGCCGACCAAACCAGTCATGCGCACTCTGCATTTCATCTATGTAGGCTGCATGCAGCCTACATAGAGAAAATGTCCCCCCCGTTGGCGCCCGGCTGGGCGCTGTCCCCAGCAATCACAACGCTGCTATTGCAGCATGTGATTGACTTATGGGAGGGGAGGGAGGACGTTTTTTTAATTTATTTTTTATTCACCCCCGCGCATACCACCCCAAGCACGAGTTATGCCGGCCGCGACTGCATAACTGTAAACTATAGTTTATATTATGGACCAAAACGTTAATATACATATTTTGATAGGAAACTATCTTCAGTGGCTTGCTATTGTGTAAAAAAAAAAAAAACGTACAGTATCGCTTTACCTTTTTCACTAAACTGTACTTTAGGGTACATTGGTTGGAAATGGTTTTGTTAAGCCCATCCTTCACAAAGACAACGAAAACGTGCATGTCGATATTGAGTTTTAAACAGGGCGCCCAGTGCGACAATCGCTCATGGCGCCCCCACGTCACCTGACCGCCTCCTCAGATTCTCTCACTGCCACCAGGCAAAAGTGCTCCTCATCTCTCATATCATAAGATATTGCTAAACACAGCAACCAACCCCCTGAGGTCACAGCGCCCCCCTCCACAGGTCAGCGCCCAGTGCGGCCGCACCAGCCGCACTGCCCTAAAGCCGGCCCTGGTTTTTAAAAACTTGACAAAAATGTCTTACAGATCTGTTCTAAAAGTTTACATTAACATCTTACCAACAAGACTGTACTTTCCGTGAACTATGTAATCTGTTCATAATTTACATATATGCCCCTAAGCTGCAGACCACAACATTCGCTCCAGAGTGGAGGCTTTTGGGAATCAGCATGTGGCTGGCTGCCTGCATTACCTCTATTAGCAAAAACCCACTACAGATTTACCCCTAGTAATAAACTTGTTTGTTGACATTAGGCTTGGAATGTCAATGAGGTCTAGTAAAAGTGAATAGAGTAAATAGACAAACGGTAATAGACAAGAAAGCTAATAGTTATGTGCAAACAAGTGTAAAGCTGTGGGCCATGTAAGAAGCATGTGTCAAGAAGCTGGGAGGAAAGACCTTAACGGTTTGTACTGCATTCAAATCCAATGTTTCTACATGAGGAATCTAAGCTAACTCTAAGATTCATAGATAAGTTTGCCACTAAAATTTGTCAAACAGCAGTATATCCGTTTTAATTCCTTCATCTACAAAAAGGAACAAAGTTAACTGAAAAGTGTAGCAAGAACTACTAAGTAATCGAAAGATACTCAGTGAACAGAAGGTGCTGTTCTAAAGGAGCCACACCGTTCAGCGACAAACTATGGGGCATATCAGCAAGGGCCGGCGATAATTATCGCTCAGCGCTCTTAACATGAGGATAATTATCGCCCGCCAACTCTGAATTTTATCGCGGAGATAGCGTGCTATTAGCAACGCTTATCACCAAAGCGATAAAATTCAGAGCGCAAGCTGCCAATTGTGAGATTATCGCTGGAAATACAGCGATAATCCCACATGGTTTGGTGATAGCTTGCTGATAGGGATAGACATACTTAGCCATGATATCCACCTTACATAGGATATCATGGGTAAGTCAGAAAAATACCAGACGTAAACAAGCTTTTGCAATGCAATAGGTCTCGCATATGCGAGAGTTTGAGCTATTGGGGTTATAAATGACAATGCCTTTTATTTATGTGCTTTGAAAACCTGCAAGCGGTACATAAACACGCACTTTGTACTTATAGTCCTTGCTTACGAGAATCAAGGCTGGTAGTAAAAGAGATTCAGTTACTGCCAGCTTTGCTTCTCATAGGCAGCGACTATAAGTACAAAGTGTGTGTTTACGCACCGCTTGCAGGTTTTTAAAAACACATAAATAAAAGCCACTGTCATTTACAATGCCAATGGTTTGGGTAACGTGCTATGTGAAAAGCTCGATGTGTGTGTCCAATACATATATCTGAAAGCATTCTTTGACATGCACTGAGCAGCACTCACGCTGTGCTCCAAGCAGGGCCCATTTGGTGCATGTGAGAGCTGCAACGCTGTTGTGCAAATTGCAACCTCGCCTCTTAGAAGTGTGGCACTGACTCTAAATCTGGTTCTGAGAGCACACATATATAGTGGCAGTGAAGTCAAGATCCCCCGGTCTCTAGACACCATCGCCCATTGGCTGTGACCTACATTCACTTGCTGAACCCTGAAATAAAAGGCCTCTGAGTAGACAGTTATGAATGTGGGACGTGGATACATCGGAGAGTTTCCGGAGTGCTGGCAGCCGTTTTGTTCTGACAAAAGCAGAAAGTCGAGGGCCGGCGAATAGGCCGCCAGCCTGGCAGGGTCCCAGCTGTAAATGAAATTGTTTTAATATGACCTTGGCGATTTAGAGTTGAAAGCCCGACTGCATGGGGCATTGTTACATAATGAATTCATCAGTTCCTTTCCATCCTCCCTCGCCTTAGCTACTTTCATAAAAGCATTTAATTGAATAACATATTAAATGCATACTGTTCAAGCCAAACTAAAAATACTGCCTTGGAAAGAGTCCAAATACGCTGTAATATGCAAGTATTGCCAGATAAAAGTTGTTTCCAATTTCTAGAAATCTGGCCCCTTCTATATTTTGGAGAGATGAAATCCACAAAGATAAAAACCTCAGAGGGCCTGTGATTTGCAAGTCTTTTTTGTGGTCTGTGAAAGCCTTCTGTTGGGGCCCGACAGGGAGCGTACCGTGGAGCATGAGCTTTTTGAATTCGCCCACAGAACCTTGTCCACAACGCAGAGACAATGGAGTTTGAGAAGCTGGAACGAGGAAGTTCCACAATGACATACCAAACAAGCAGGAAGTGGGATAAGGGAGGGAGTGGCAAATGGTGATCACTTTCGTGGCCGCTTTGATGTTCTCAGTGGCCGCGCGGCCCACTGAGAACATCAAAGCGGCCGCAAAAGTGATCAGGCAGGCTGACAAATGGTGCACGCGCCCGGCGCACATGCACTGTATTTGGAGGCCTGAAAAGCACTAGTCTGCACTTCCAAATTCCCGTTTACTAAAGCTCTCGCCAGAGCAGCACTAAAGCGCTGGCTCAGGCGAGACCTAAAAAGCAGCGTTAACCGCGGTTAGCGCTGCTGTTTTTGTCTCTAACAAGGTTAGCGATATCCTTGATAATAGGAGAAATGTCGCTTAGCGACATTTCTCCTATTATTTTACTCTGGAACGCCCCCTTTGCATCTCATTAGAGATGCAAGGGGAAGCATAGAGTAAAAGGGTACTAACATGCAAATTTGCGTGTTAGCATCCTTTTGCTGATAGGGCGCTAGATTTATCTCTGCTTTTTTTGCTTTTAAAGCCAAAAAAGCAGAGATAAAGCCCTTGCTGATATGCCCCTATATGAGTTGTGTGCACCCTGGAACACACACCAGAGTCACATCACCTGAAGCAACAGAGTAAATGCACCAAACATAAGTCTTTGGCTTCCAAGAGCAGTGATCACTTCAGTAGCAACTAAGGTCACCCAATCATGGAGACACAAACATGGAGATGGGAGACACTCCTCCTCGCCCAAACCCTGTGCTCTCTTGCCAGCAGCCAAGAATGCCTGAAAACCATTAACGTCTTAGTTGAATCTCATTATCAGGGAACTCTGCTCATCCAAGTCTTCACAGGAACGTGACTACAATGTTCACTAGTACAATCCAAAACAAAGTGAAGTTGCAATGGAAACTCTATTTAGGTCTTTTTCTGTTTACAGATACAGAGACCTAAAAAACAAAAACAAAAAACAAAGAGAAGCAACTTTGGAATTAACATTTATGGTCTCAAGAATACAAGGCTGGAGACTGAGTTTTCAGTACCCATTTATTATTTACAGTCTCTAACGCCTCATCAGAGATGTGGAATGTACATTTTCTCTGCTTAATGGTGTAAAATAATGACATATAGCGCAGACCCAGACTTTGATTTGAATGCTGTGTAGAATGGAAGAGGACAGAGGCCACCATAGTTGATCCAAGGTGGCTCTTTACTGGATCAGTGATGTCCATGATCTGTAATTTTACTTTTATGTGCAAATGTATGTTACCATCCTTGCTTGTAAAGTGATTGCGGAAGTACTTGCATTGTCCTATAAAATGCCTGTTCAATGTATACATTCTTAACATAATTTGCATAACATGTGCTGGCTTGCAGCATTTCACCTGGCTCATTGAGATTAGCCTTAAATGCCTGGATGGAAGGCATCGATAGCCTCACACCTACTTACACGGGCCATGAAAGGGTTACCCGAGACCGGCTGGCTTTAACCCTAGAGCAATTCCTCCGCATGCCTGTTGTGGGGCACATTGCAGTGTACCTAGATGAATGCTTTCTGCCACAATAGCCCCAAACATGAAATTAGAAATAGTAATATGGAGGAGCTCCTCAGAGACTAGGCACGAAAGCTTACAGATGGTTGGCAAAACCTAAAAGTCACACCTCACAGAGAAGTCCCTGCCTGTGTCCAAAAGCAATGAGTATACCCGACAAGGACACCCATGTATGCCCCCGGGACACGAGTAACACGAGTATACATCTCAAACAAGTAGTCACGAGGGACTCGTTTGCATTAGGAAACCTCACCGCGATTTCAGAGGAATCCAAAAACAAATTAGAAATGAAGTACAGTTTCAACTCAATTGTACAAAAGAAAATGATTCTGGATTTAGGTCACAATTGTTTTACAACAATCATTGTGCAGTACAATATAATACATGGTGATATAACGGAATACAATGCAGATAGTGCAGCGCTCCGGCAGTGGCATCTACAACATATAGCATACAAGACACTGTTCAAAGCCCAATGGTTGTAAAATAATTAGCGACAATCAGATGCGAAGGGGATACAACTGAATGATCAGTTATGTTATGTTATGTTATATAATTTTATATAGCGCACGGATGCCGCAGCAAAGTGGCGTCCCGGCGCTTTGGAGAATAGTAAACACAACACGACAGAAAAAAATGAAAAAGATGGGCCTAAATTGTGGTGAAAAGGAAAGTTTTAAGAGCCTTTCTAAAAGGAAGCAACTCAGGGATGGAACGCAGAGGGGCAGGCAGAGAATTCCAAAGAGTAGCCGCCATCACTGAGAAAGAGCGTCCGCCCATCCTAGATTTTTGGAAACGTGGCACGATGGCCAGATTAGATCCAGCAGAGCGAAGAGCTCTGGCAGGAACATAGTGCTGGATAGTCTGTGCAAGGATGGGAGGGGAGGCTGCTTTGAGAATCTTAAAAGTTAAGCAAAGAGCTTTAAACTTAATTCTCTGCCCCACCGGCAACCAATGAAGATCCTGAATAGTCCGACGGGCCGAGACGAACTTCGGAAGGCCAACAAGCATCCTAGCTGCCGCATTCTGAACTCTCTGAAGACGAGATAACTCGGCCTGATTAAGACCCAGAAACAGGGAGCTAGCATAATCCAGCCTGGTGAGAACCAGGGCTTGGACAATAATCTGTCTGGTCTCCGCATCGAAGAACTTAAAAATAGGTCGGAGACACTGCAGGGTACCAAAACAGGTACCAGCCACACGTTTTGTGTGGGAAGTGAAAGAAAGCTTATGGTCGAACCACACCCCAAGGTTTCTAACCTCAGTTACAGGGGAGGGAACGGGGCCAAGATCGGAAGGCCACCACTGATCTCCCCATAATTCACTATCCCTACCAAAAATAATAACCTCGGTCTTAGAGGCATTCAGTTGGAGTCGATTGTTCGCCATCCAGCCAGCCACAGCTTTTAAAGCTGACTGGAAGGTAGGGGCATCCATGTTGTGGTCACCATTGAGAGCCACCGCCAGCTGCGTGTCATCGGCGTATGACACTAAGGAGAGACCAAAACTATGGGCTACCTTCGCTAATGGCTGGACATATAGGTTAAACAAGGTAGGGCTCAGGGCCGACCCTTGGGGAACACCCTGGAGTATGGGGCGTGAAGCAGAAACAAAAGGGGGTCCCTTATTAAATCGTGAATCCATAATAAACAACTGGGAGATGTTAGACCTGCCATTTGCAGCAAGTTTTTTGCCTGTCTTTTTTGCTTCTGACCTCCTGTTTTTGACTCTGTGCTGCATTTTGGTTCTGCTGGTTTCCTGGCACTTTACCACTGCTAATCAGTGCTAAAGTGTAAGTGCTTCCCGCGTAAATTGTGACTGGTTATCTATGACTGGCATATATGATTTACTGGTAATACCATAAAAGTGCACTGTGTGTGCTCAGGGCCTGTAATTCAAATGCTACTAGTGGGCCTGGTGCCACCCACCTGAGTAGCCCTGCAACCATGTCTCAGACCTGCCACACTAGTATCTGTGTGTGCAGTTTTGAGCTGCCATGTCGGCCTGTCAAGCCAAAGGTCCCCTTTTGCTACATATAAGGCACCCCTAATGAAGGCCCAAGGTAGCCCCGTAGGCAGGGTGCAGTGTTTATGAAAGGTAGGACGTGTACTGCTGTGTTTTACATTTCCTGATAGTGAAATGCAGATGATTTCGTTTTTCACTAGTGCAAGGACTATCTATCCCATAGGTTATAATTTGAGCTCCCTTGTAACCTCTTACAAGTGGAACTTCCAATTGGGAAGAGATGGATATTTGGAGTTTGGGTACCTGAAGTCACAATTTAAAAATGCAGTTGTTTTTTAGGTAGAGCCTAGCGCAGTGCGCATGCGCTGACCTAGGAAAACGACCTCTTGGAATCACTCTGGACTTTTCTGCCATTATTTCTATTGGGCTTTGCGTGCGTCTTTCCAAAAACACAGCACACAATTGGGCAAAGGCGGGTGCATGTCCCACCTTTCCCAGTAAATGTATCCGCCCACGGCCTACGGCTTGCGGTCACGAGCAGGGATGCCATCTGTTTGGGGTCATGTTTCTAATTAGCGCGGTCGCCGCGCAACCTCGCTGGTTTGTTCTTCTCTTGGCGTGAACTGTTGTGTAAGTTTGTGTCCGCGATTTTGCTAAAAACATGTGTGCTTTAGTTCAGCTCAGCAGACATTATGCGTTCTCTTAGCTGCGTCTTGCTCTTTCCACCATTTATTTAACTAACAGTGGACCGGCATAATGGTTTCAAAGTGTGTGGCTCGTATATGTGACACTGATAGTCTGTGCTGCCTGCTGCCATGGGTTTATCTCTGCATTGCCACTATCGCCAGGCCTACTTGGCTCCAGACATTCCTTCTCCATCCTTTCTGCTGAGTTTAAATTTTTTGAGTTGATTTTAAATGCAAAATCAAGAAGCACGTCATATCTGTGTCTGCTTATGAGAGGGCATGGCCTCCTAGTCCAATTCCAAGTACCCTGTGACCTTTAACCCAGACAACGGGTAGCAAGGACGCCAATAGCCCATACGCAAGGAAAAGGTTGCTCTCCCGCCAGTTGGATAGCAAAGGACAGAAAGAATCAAGGTACACTGCCACCTCACGCTCTGGGGGCGCAGCTGCACTGCAAACAGCAGCTGCACTGCTGACAGTAGCCTAGCGCCTTTACACCACGTGGTACGTCTGGAGTGCCCTCAAATCGGAACCCTCTTTCTGCTTGCGATTTGATGTTAGTGTTACAGCCTGTTGTATTCATCCTGGGCAACAGTAAACACAAATTTCAGCAGCATTTCAGCCCAAAACGTTATATCCTAGGTGACGGGGTGTCACGTCTTGTTCCCAACATTTGTACAGCAAACTGCTATCATTCCTACTCTCAGGGGATGGGTGCCAAAATGAATGTGGGGCAGGCACCAAGAGGAGTCAAGTTGCCCACTCATTGGCAATATGTGGCTTAACGGCTAGAGCGGCCGACTTTTATGCTGGGGGACCAGGTTCGAGTCTGGCTGGAGACTCGAAACATCCAGTGATTCTGGACAAATAACTTAATCTCCCTGCGCCTAAAAATGAATGTAATGCAACTGGTGCTCATGTACAGCGCTCTGATACATTTGTGTCGAGTTCGCACTTTATAAAACTGCTAATAAAATGTCTGCAGTGCGCTGCACAGTCATAGTTGGTGCTGCACATCTGCTGGGTGGAATATATCAGTTTAGCGCATTATCTGTATTAATGTACTGCAAAATCACTTGCTATTTATTGCATTCTGCTCTGTTGCCTGGCCTAATAAGACTACCTCGTTGAGCAGCATTATTACCAATTACGCGGCTGCATGCGGTGTTGTGTGGGTGGCGACATGGCATGTTTAATTGCCTTGCTCTAAATGGTTTGTGGGCGGCTGTGGATGTGCTGTTGAGGGTAAAAAGGCAAGGGGCAATTGGTGTTTAAAGGGGCAGTAGCTACGACAGCCCATTACAGGGTTCAGAAACCTGGATTAAAAAAACATTACTTGCTTCATCGGCAGCACCTCACGTGAATAAATCTTTGCCATGCCGCCTGCGAGGAGGACATGAGAATTGAATTGAATTATTAAACTGCTGCCTTTTACTCCCAACACAGAGTGTATTGGTTTTGTTAAAGGTATGATCAGGGTCTGGGTGTTAAACTGGTACTAAGTAGGTGCAACCTATGTACAGACAGCGTTAACAAGAGTAAAAAAAGATAGAAAAATGAACTAATCCTATCAGAAAATGTGCCGGATGATGCCACATAATTTTCCATTTCTTGCCACTTAATTTAGTCAGCCCTGCCGCCTAATTTGGCCGTACCCTGCCGCACAGCTCCAGGGGCCCTGAATATGATGGTTTGGCACACACCTAGATCAGTAGCTGAGCTAAGTGTGTTCCACTAGTGACTTGTCAGCTCATTAAGCAATGGGGGAAGCTCTTGACAGGTCCCTGGTGGGGGATTCTTCTAGAATACTTCACATGTTCTGGCTGGTGTACTTACAGTATGATGTGTTGCCACCATTTGCACCTGTATTTTACCACATGAGTGGAAGATATGTTCTTTTTAACAGACATCTCCACTAGTCGAACTGCATAAACTGATAGTCTGCACTGACTTCTGCAGCCCAGTGTTGCCACGGTACATTACAAAGCATGTTTCTGTCCACGGCACACAGGTATCGCGTCCTTAAACATCATAGGGCATAACATTGTGTGGCCAGGTTATTAACAGGATAATGTGCTGCATGGCTAAACACTTATAAGGTCCCGAAGGCGAGACCTATTGGCTATGCCAATGCTTGTTGTTCTGAGCGATCAGATGCTGAGGTCAACTCGTTGAGACCCGTTTTTCGTACCAGATTTCGATTTCTTACCGGGTCTCGTCGCTCACCCCTGTCTTATTTCATAAATGTCTTGTAGGGGAGCCACACCATTTTGAAATGATCCATTCTGTCTTGAATTGTTGCGTATACAGTTTCAAGTGCATGAATGGACCATATTTTACTACCCACCATACATGGAGCGACGGGGTGATGGGTTGTTTCCAAAATTGAGCTAGGCCAATTTGACCGCTACCAGGAAGTGAGTAATGGGCTTGCTCCCGGGCATGGTCAGGAGATATTCACAGTGTTTGGCCACATCCCCAAGCAGCATCACCCGTGGTTGAAGTAGTAGTGATACATCTATTATTGAACAAATCTGGGAAATTATATCCTTCCAAAATAATTTAACGGAGGGGCAGTATCACTACCAGTCTAAAAATGTGTCTCTGGACCCACAGTGTCTGGAATGCTGCACGTGGCATGGAGCCATGTGGGTCTCAAATACCAATGGGTGAGGAGTTTATATGTGTTTTCTTTGTGTGAGGTGCATTTGGTGGATTTCACACCCCTCTCCCAGATCATAATCCTATATCTCCTGTCCAAGATCTTTTTCCCAAACAGATATGTAACTATGGGGGGTATGCACATGGACCTATCGCGAGTTAATGGCACATTATCGCAGACAAAGTTGCGATAAACTTATCGCCCCAATCACAAGCTGGTGTTAACAGCCCACAGCACCAGTTTACCCGCGATATCAGCCGCAAAAAACATCGCAACAGATAACCCCCGCAACTATCGCTAATGAGATGCAGAGTAGGCGTACCCGTGCCTATTGCCGTGACAACACCACTCCACAACATTCACAACAACCAGCCAGAACTGCGATAAGAACACAAAACAGGCGATAAGGCACGTTAGCAGCAGGAAAATAACACCTGCTCTGACCTGGTGCTAAGTTGGACCACAGCCTGCACCACAAAAGGGAGCCCAGTCCAGACCCACACCTGAAGAACAACAGATGCACCCGGGCAATTGAACATGCAGCCCGGAGTGCCGAAAGGGCAACAACACCCACCGCCACCACCCCCAGGATCCCCCCTCCCCGGCAACCCCCGACCAAAGACATGGCACATCAGCTACACCTAAATATGTAGAAAATAATCCACTTGATGTCGCACACTCACAATTGGTGACATGCATGTGTCGTCACAAAAATGAGCGTCACACATTCACTTTCGAAGCAACAAATGAAAGTTTATAAAATGAACACTGAAATGAAATGAAGACACATGGCGGCTCCCCTCGGGACAATCCGTAGGTCACAGCCTGCAAGACAAAAATCATGATGAGAAGGTGTGTCCTGCGCACATCAAAGGACAGAGAGAGAGCGAAGGAGAGAGAGAGGAAGAGAGGGAGAGAGAAAGATAAGAAGAGAGGGGGAGACAGAGAGAGAGAAGAAGAGAGGGGGAGAGAGAGAGAGAAGAGAGAGAAGAAGAGAGGGGGAGAGAGAGAGAAATAAGATGAGAGGGGGAGAGAGAGAGAGAAGAAGAGAGGGGGTGAGAGAGAAGAAGAGAGGGGGAGAGAGAGAGAGAAGAAGAGAGGGGGAGAGAGAGAGAGAAGAGAGAGGTAGAGAGAGAGAGAGAGAGAGAGAGAGAGAGAGAGAGAGAGAGAGAGAAGAGAGGGAGAGAGTGCCGCCCCTGCGCACCCAGGCCACACTGCTCACCTCCTGCCACCGATGTGTCTCCAACCACTTGCCGGTATGTATAGCAGTACACCAGGTCACACATCTGAGACAGAGCCGTCATCTGAAACAGAGTCCAGATACATGATTGGCACAGTACACACACTTTCACAAGACAACCTCGCCTGTCTGCCCATGCACACCCAGGCAGAGGCACCCCAGCCCCTCCCGCCATCCATCGGAGCATGCCCGCCCATGCACACCCAGGCCTCACTGCTCACCCTCAGCCACCGGCGTGTAGACAGGAGGTCCCACCACTTGCCGCTGCAAGCCACAAGCCTGGGGCCAGCGGACGTGGCACCCTCCACACCATGCAGCCCCGCTCCGCAGGCCACCAGGTCTCACGTTTGGTGCTGGGTCTTGATTACTCCATGGCGTAGGACATACCAGTGCACCCGGCATCACTGCAGGCTGCACACCTGCTCAGGCCAATGGGTGCCACTAACTCTGGGATCCCGGAAGCGATGCCACGTGGCGGTAGGCCAGCGCTGCCCGCTGCAAACCTGCCCTCAGGGAGTGGCTGTGACATGCTGACAACTAGACCAGTGACCTGCACACCACCAGCGAGTACGCCTGCAACCGGTAGCAATGAGGGCCCCCCCTCGGAGCGTAAGCGGAGAGGTCTGGCCTGCCGTACGACGGACCAGCGCAGGGCTTGCAACAATGATTCGTGGGCTCTGGGCGTGGTTTAGTCCATGTCCGGACATGGACGTGACTGATGCTTGTGTCCCTGTTGTAGTGTTCATGGGACTCGGCACACAACATGCAATATAGCACCCTCTGACTGGCATCCCACAGGATGAGCATCATTGACGCAAGGGAAAGCACTGTCCCTACATTCATCCACACATTCAGACATGAATGGTGAAAGACATGACACAGCAGTGCGTCACTGGATGTTTATTGCACATCCAGTGCAGTTCTGCAGCTGGAGTGGTACAGGGCAATGCCAAAGCACACTACACAATATGGGCCCGTGGAGGGCCAGCCAGAGTCCATCCGGGGATGACAAGTACTGCGGAAGAGGAAGGGTACAGTCCGCTGTCTGGTCGGCGTGTCATTGGTCATCAAACAGGATATGGCAGTCCATGTCGCTGTCCAAGGTGAGTGCTTCGGAGTGTATTGGGGTCAGTGGAAGGTCATGAGGCCATGTGCAGCAGCAAGCAGAAACAGGCCAGGTGGCGGAAATGAATGCTAGTGCCTCCTGATCACAAACCCATCCACGTCCTTGTCCCTGCATGTGTGCTCTGCCCCGCCTGTGGGTGTTGCAGTACTGGCTGAGGTACTGTGTGCCACTGACACATCAGGTGCTGGAGTGGATATGACTGCCGCACTGTGAGGCAATTGTCCTCCTCTTCATCAGTGAAGAGTGGCTGAGACTGCTCTGCAGGGGATGTTGACGGTGGCCCTGCAATGTGAAGGGGAGATGGTGTATTGCAATGTGTCCTCATGTAACCGCATGGTACATATTGACATTCAGACAGCATGGCATTGTACACTGTGACAGTCTATAGATCTGGGCAATGACCCAGAGTCATTGAGAGTGTGCACTGTGCTCTGTTTGATTTTGCATGTGTGCCATCATGGCCATCTCCACCCGTCCTTGGTCTTCCGCTTGATGTCATTCTATCGCCTCTTGACCTCGTCCATTGTCCTCTTGTGCTCTCTGACGGCATTCACCTTGTCCACGATGTCCCGCAATATTCCAGTTTTGGTGCCCAATGACACGTTGGAGGTGACGAACAGTTGTTGATGGTGTTGAATCACCTCTGTGACCATGATCCTGTTCGCCTGAGGACTGAATTTCGTCTTCCTCTTCTTCTTGTCCTTGCCCTTCCCTGTCCCCGATGTCCCGGGCTGGTCGTCCAGGTTGCTTGTGGGGTTGCGCTCGTCCTCTGTGCCTGTTCCGGCTGCCTCCATGGTGCTTGAGTGTTGGTCAGTTTGTGTTTGGGTGTTTTTTCTACTTTTATGGTGATTTTTCCCACCTGCCAGGTGTGTGTTGCAGTCCTGGTGCTGTTTATCGCTGATTTCCTCATCGGGCTTTGGCCCATGACAGGTTTTTTTGTGTTGTGGTTTGTGTTTTTATCTCCATCTAGGTGGTTGTATCGCAGACATTGTTCGCGGTTTAGGCAGACTATCGCATGGTACCGCCTGCACAGAGCTCTTGTTATCGAGGTTATAATACCTATCAAGGGTGGGTGGATTTGGGCTGCCTGGAGATATAAGTGCATGTTCATGAAGCCCAACCCCCTTCCATTGTCCGTTGGCAAAGTGCGGCTCTAGCGATTCTGTAGGTGCGGGTCTGCCTGGTAAACAATAGCAGTCATGCCTTGATTCGAACTATGGTGACTTGAGGGAACCAGAGAGGGAGAGTTTGTGAGATGTATAATAAGCGCGACAGAAAGTTCAACTTGCCAGAGGTCAAACAAACCAGGAGATCTCCGATCTGTCCCAGTAATAGAGATCCTTATGTAGAACTTGCATAACTGGGGTACATTGCATTGATATGAATGTACCATAGAATTAGGAAGATATATTCCTGTATATGTTATGGGACCCGGTGACCAGGCAAAACCATTATTATCAAGGACTGCCCAAGAGTTTTTGATGTTAACTGAAACCCCCATGCCATAGGACTTGGAGAAATTAACGGTGAAGCCATCAGTTTGTGTGAAGCAATCTAAGTCATGTTTCGTTGCTTTGAGGGAGGATACGGGGTCAGTCAGAAAACACAGGACATCATCGGCATAGAGCGCCAGCTTATGTTCCCGTGTTCTCACAAGACGTCCTTTTATATGTGGATTATGTAGCACATGTTGAATGAATCGTTCCATTGTAAGCGAGACGATTAATGAGAGAGCGGGCATCCCTGACGTGTGCGCCTTGTGATGGGTAGTTGTGAAAGATACTCTCTCTTATCCTTCATCCTCGTTACTGGGTGCTGAGAAGTTGCTAAAATCAGTCACTTGATTTGAAGGCGTGGGTTTTTTATCTAGAATTTGGGTGATATAATGCCAGTTAAAGATAGGATAGGATAGGATTTCAGTTTATAGAGCGCTTGAATGCCGAGGCGTCTTGGCGCTAAGAGTGAGAAAGAGATCTAAGAATGTTAAAACTAATCAGATTAAGCCTATCAAAAACCTTTTCTGCGTTTAATGAAAGGAGGATCATCGGTGTGTGAGTGCACTCTGCTATTTTCATAAGCAAAACCACCAACCAGTGTGGTGATCCTGGACAAACCCGGTTTGCTGCGGAGAGATGAGGCTGGGCCATATCGTATAGACGCCTGATACCAATATTGAGGCAAAGATTTTCACATCAGTATTAAGCAGGGCAATAGGGCGGAATGATTATCGTTGGGTTGGATCCTTTTCTGGTTTCAATAGGAGTGTGACTTGAAATTCGAACTTTGTGTCTGTGATGATGCCACGGGTTAGGATCTTATTGAAGGTCTTGGTGAGCGGCTTTGTTAAACTGCTAATATGTTGACGAATGCTTTATAGAATAAAGTCAGAAAACCATCTGGCTCTGGTGCCTTTTGACCCGGCAGGCTAGTTGTGGCTGCTAGGACTTCTTTTGCTATGATTTAGTCCTCTAACAGGAGGGGGAAGTTACAGGATATGTTAGATTATAAGAATTGAGATGAGTGTCTTGTTGTTCTGAGGAAAGGAGGTCACCAGTCAGGAGAGTCTCTTGGAAAGTGATGAAACATTTCAGAATATCTGGAGTGGATTTGTGATTTGTGACTTGTGCATCCCTAATTTTATGTAGGAGTCAGTCTGCCTTGTCTCATCTCTCGTAATACAATTCATTTTATTAACTGTATAATTAATTAAAATCATAACGGTAAAAGCAGTTAAAAACGAAAAATATGTAAATTACCATCGTCGGACGTACAACAAATTTATAACTGAATTCTTCATTAATAATTGCTCCAGTTCCCCTCTCACTTTGTGCAGGTCTCATTGCATAGGAAAGGAAGCATTTCATAACCTCTGCAGCTCATCCTCCAATACCTTCCACTTTTGCTTTCCCAACTATTCAAAAGTGGTTGTGTGAGATATAACTTTTCCTCTAATGACTGCTTTAGCTGCCTCCCACATTCTTTTCCTTAGCTGACCTCCCCATTATCATTTAAAAAAAAGTTGTGGCTGAGGGCTTCTCATACACGTTCCCTAACCACCGTGTCTCTCAGCACCACCTCACTCATAAGCCAAGGTCTTCATATGTGACCGTAAGGTTCCATGATTTCCAGGTATAACCATGATGAGGCATGGCCAGACAGGAATGTCAGTGTTGATAGTTTGTTTTTGTAAATCTCTGGATGAGAGAAAAAGTCATATACGTGTAGGACCTGTTAATATTTGACTAGAAGGTGTAGTCCCGCTCTCCCTGGTGCTGCATTCTCCATATGTCCACGCTATTGAGATCTATCATGCCCTGGAGAAGAGACTGAGGGCTCTGTGTCACATAAGTTGAGATATATGCCTATCTTCTAAGGAATGGTGGATCACAATGAAATCTCTGTCTATTATTAAATGGACTTTCGTAAATTGTGCTACTGTTGGGGAGAGGTCATCATAGAACTTTTCCTGAGCATGACTGGGGGCATATATGGAATACAGCATCAAGAGCAGATTGGCTAGTCTGCCCCTGATCCCCACCCTTCGTCCTTCCATGTCGGCCTCTTTCGTGTCCAACTCAAAGAGTAGTAGTATTGCAATGCTCTTTGTTTTTGAGGTGTTAGTTGCATGAAATTGGGATGGGAACCAGTAAGATCAAAATCTGAGTATACACTTTGATGAAGGGTGGGTATCCTCTAGGGGAGATTTATCCAATGCTATGTGTTGGAGCCTGTGGGACTTGGCCCTTTTGTCAGGTTCACCCCTAAACTTTTTGCCTGTCTCTTAGCCTTTTCCCTGTGTGGTATTGGTGGTTTTAGGCCTCTGCGCACTTTAGCACTGTGGGCAAGTGGAAAGTGCATGCGCGCTCTGAGTGCATGTGGTGAGATTGGCCTGCCCTCCCATAGGAATGCATGGGGGATATGTGTGTCCATGGTAATTCCTGGTATGAGGGGAGTGCAGGGGCGAGTTTAATATGTATGAGTTTGTGAGAATAAATGCTGCGCAACGGTGTGCGCAGATTTATGGTGACTGGTGGAGTAGTGCCACTTTTAGAAGTTGGCATGTCTGTGTGCTATGTGTCTGCCGCCTGATGTGGAGTGCATGTCTGGCTTGTGAGTGACAGGAGCTGGATGGTGTGGGGAATTCCAGGAGACAGGGTGAGTCAGCCCAGTGGTGAATAGAGAGATCTGCATCTAGATGGGAGGGAGGAGTTGCACCTGGGACCTGAATAGGGTTGTGCCTTCCCTCCACAATGCTGGCTCCACCCCCTGTGGTGCGTCTGATTACTGAGCCCCCACCGAACAAAGGGGAAGAGGAGCTGGGTAAACAGAGTGCTCCAAATCCCCACTGAACCAGTTGCATCTGGTTCTCCCCCCAGCCCTGTGCCTACACACAAACGAAATGTCCTATAAAAGATGGAACTGTGACCCCATGAAATGGTTGTGCTGTTCCTGACTTGGGGGAGGGGGGCTGCTGCTGGGCTTCAGGAGCAACCGCCACGAGGGACTGCCTCCCTGCTGGATGATTCCTGTGTGCTGGCCTGCCTGGGCCCAGCCTTGCCCCCTTCATTCTAAAGGACTTTTTCTGGACTAAGCGCTATATCTTTATTTTGCTTCAGAAGCTCTATACCTTTATTGCTGAGAGCGCTTTACTTATGTGGGAGAGTGCTGGGGCTAAGCAGAGCGGAGCTGCCGCCCTTTTGGAGGAAATCCCGATGGGAGGATTCCCCCGCATTTTTGCCGATCTAGCAGGTGCCCACCCCGCGTTTCTGACGCCTTTTCAATTTATTTTGTAGGCGGGAGCCCACCCCGCTGTTTTGAGCGATCCTGCGCGGGAGCCTACCCCGTCTTTGCCGTTATCTACAGCGGGTGCCCACCCCAGAGGTGTCTTTGGAAACGGGAGCCTGCCCCGTATTGCCGCCGCTGGCCACCGCAGCACGACCTGGAAGTCAGGAGTGTTGCCTGACTCTGGGCAGAGTGGCGACCGGGAAAAGGAAGTGCCGACAGAGCCTCGAGGGCTCCATAAAAAAGAACCAGGTCCCAGGAGGGGGCCCGGGTGAAGTGCGAAGAGAAGCGGCCGGGGCAGGCAGCGCCTGTATCATTTTCCTCCGGGGCTTCCGTGGTGAAGAGGGAGACCCGTGTGCTGCACCGGATGCCGTATTCCAGGCGGGGCTCTCCTAAGTAGAGAGAGAGCCCCGCGTGTGCCGCCCTGGCAAGGCCCCGGTCCCAAAAGAGGAGACCGGGTGAAGAGGAGACAGAGTCCCACGCCACCTGGAGAGCCCGGTGAGTAGGGGCTTGTCAGTAGTGTGTGCTGGTTGCGGCACCGAGTTGCTGCCTATGTGCTGAGCGGTCCCCGCCTGACAGGGGGTTGCTCCAACGTGGGGGCCAATTCTTATCGGCGCATATTTGTTTAAAGAGAGCCCCAGAGGGCACAGTAGTTTCGGGGCCCCAGGGAGGTTCCCGAGGGCCAGTGGTGCCCGTGCCTGCATTTTTGTTGATCCTCAGTTGCACCGCACCAGCGTGGACAGCTGCAACGTTGGCACATTGAATTAAAGGGCACAGTGAGTGCCCGGCCTTTATTTTGGTTCACAGCTTCCCAGCAAGTAGTAGGCAGCTGCATCGTTTAGGCCTGTGCATCTGTGCACTTTGCTTTGCTGCTTTTGCAGCCAGCCCTGACATTGTTGGACATAGGACGTTGGAGCCCCTGAGGGAGGCCAGTTGGCCTAGGGCCAGTTCAGTGTGTTGCGCCCCCGCTTGGGGCACGCTGGGTTATGCTGGGTACTGCCTAATGTATTTATGACTGTGATGCCTATTGCCCAATGCGTTCGCCTAATCTGTTTTATGCCTCATGATTCTTACATAGTGTACGGTTGAGGTTGGTGCATAATGTGATTCTAATATGTTTGATGCCTAATGTGATAATGCTGAGGACATTATTGTGCCAGTAGTTACTGGTTGTGCTACACTTACTATTTGTGCTACAATTACTGGTTGTGGTCTACGTTTATGATAAATCTTACTTTTACTATTCCTACTGAGTGATGATTCTGACAGTGGTCCATGTGGCCCTGTCATGTGTATATAATCCCCTGTAAATATTGCCCAGTGCCAGTTGGCACAGTGTATATTGTGTGATTACCATCTAATGTGTTTTATGATAATACAAAGGTTATTTTTCATATAACCTTGTGTCGAGTTCCTTTTGCGGTGTGCCTAGTGTGTTGTTGCTGTGTGCGTGCGCAAACGCTTTACACATTGCCTCTGGGATAAGCCTGACTGCTCGTGCCAAGCTACCAAGGGGGTGAGCAGGGGTTATCTTTGGCGTGTAACTCCCTTGCCCTGACTAGAGTGGTGGTCTCTGCCTGGCTTTGGCATAAGCCTTAGCCAACCATAGATCCCATTTCTAACAGATCCACTTCAAGAGAGCACTTCACTTGATTGCAGAGTTGAGGCAGTCGGTATTTAATGTTACAATCGTGATGTACATCATAGTAGAGCGATAGTAGTTATAAAAGCTACTGAATAACTACTCACCTATGCCTACAAATGCCTCCACAACACCGGACCCCAATACCTCAACGAGATAATCTCCTTCCACGTACCCAAAAGAGATCTCAGATCCACGACCTCGCTGAAACCCTGCACATCCGCAGAGCCAGAACAGGTGAAGGGTCCTTCTCCTACATCGCAGCCAAAACCTGGAACGAACTCCAGATCGACATCAGATGCGCCCCCTCCCTGAACATCTTCAGGAAGACACTCAAGACCTGGCTTTTCAACTGAACAAACTGATTACCCCCACCAACTGCCCAGCGCCTTGAGACCCTCACGGGTGAGTAGCGCACTTACAATCCCCTGATTGATTGATTGATTGATTAAAGCATGGAATCAGGGGATGGGATACCCCTCCTTCCTCTTGTACAGTGTGGAATTAATAGAAGTTGTGAAGTCTTAAAGGTAAATTAGGTGGTATGATCAGCAAAGCAGTGTCTAAGTGACAGTTGTGTACTTGGCAAACTGGTGAAAATGTTAAAATCACATAACAGGGCAAAAACCCAAAGCAGGGAAAAGACTTTGAAAGTAGAACAAATCATCTCACATTATAATTGCCCGGATCTCGGGTGCAGTCCAGTTCTTAAACACTGTAGGGGCAAGTACTGAAGGAGTAGTCCAGTGATGGTGTCGGTGTGGAGACCTAGGCAGTTCAATTTGAGGGCGGTGCGGGATGAGGGCCCTTCATAGCAAAAAAGGGAGCTAGTGCCAATGAGTGCCGGAGTGTCTCGGTAGAAGGAGCAGGGCTTGAATCGCCATTTCTTGGCGTTCTAAGGGAGAGAGTGACAGAATGATGTTCATTAATCACATTCAGGAGCGGCCAAATGATCTAGTCTGTCCTTCATTTTTCTTTTATCGTCGCCGTTCTTTGCGAGAGCTGTTCATAGTGGTTGTATGCTAAGCATCCTGGGTGGCATCCTACGTTGGGGGTTCATGAGGGGAGCCCTCTGTAGCTGTCGTTAGGCCCAAAGGAATGCGTGCTTCGGTCACTTCTCGGACACCAGGCTGTGTGTCCTTGAACGTTTGCCAAAGGGGAAAGGGGAACCCCTATCTATAGGGAATATTCTCACAGCAAAGGTGGGTGGTGATCTCAGCGAAATCTCTGCATCGTGCAAGGGTGGCCGGTGATACATCCTGGAAGAGAGTGAAAGCAGAGTCTCGGAAAGTAATCTAAAAAATATGCACCGTCGTGAGGAAATCTGGAGTTAGATCTTTCCTTCGTTGAAATGCTGAGAATACCCCGTGGGTGTGGTCTAGATGAATCAGCTTGCGATTTGCATATGTGATGGAATAGGTTTTGGACATACTCCTCTAAATATTTGGCAGGGAGGTCTTTCGATGTCTAATTTTTAATTTTTTTATTTATTCGAAAAGTTTTATAAAGCGCGAACAAGACCCGATTGTGTATCAGGGCACTGTACATATAGACAAAACCATAAAGGAATCATATTAGTATAAAGAATTAAAGCATTGCATAGTTGAAAGGGAGATCCATGCTGTATACATGAAGCAAAAGTTAGTTTGGTGACTTCAAGTCTATAGATGCATGATTTCTGTCAGGAACAGACCATTGACTTCTTTTTGAATGTGGCGGTCGAAGGGTTAGCTCTGATTTTGGCAGGGGAGCGTTCCAAATTTTTCGAGCAAGACCGGAGAAGGCGCGCTTGTAAGTTTTCTTCTTCAACTTTTGTGGTATCAATAATAAAGTGTTAGAGCTTTTTAGGGTCCAGTTCAGACCAGATAGTTTGAGTTTTTTTGCCAGGTAAGTTGGAGTGTTGTAATGAAGACCTTTGTCCGTCAGGTAGGCTTTCTTGAACCGAATCCTAGCTTCGAGAGAGAGAGAGAGAGAGAGAGAGACAAATTAGTTGAGTTAGATCTGGTGTGATGTGATCACATTTTCTTGAGCCTGGCTGCCGAGTTCAGCATAGCCCTTACGGGGGCCAGTCAGACTTTAGGTAGCCCAGCCAGTGTCACAATTCCGTAGTCTTGGCGGGAAATGACTAGGGATTGGACTACTAGCTGCATGTCATCAGGCGGCAGGAAAGGTTTGAGTTTCCTTAATTAGTTAAGTTGCTGATTGGCTCCTCTGGTGGTTGCACTAATGTGGTCTAGCATATTTAGGTGTTTGTCCGGAGTCAAGCCTAATGATTTAGTGCAGTCCACAATGCGAGGAGCGCAGTTGAGCGCTGTTAGTTGTTTGAGTCTGTCTTGAATGGGAGCAGAGTGATTTTGGGGTGGAATTCCGTCTTTAGCGTATTTAGCATTAGGTGATTGTGAGTTAGCCAGTGTTGAGTTTTTAAAAGAGCAGAGTTAAGAATTTTGATATCATTTTCAAGAATAGTTGAGTATCGTCGGCGTACATGTGATATTGTATGTTAGAGCAGTTCAGAATTTCAGTGAGGAGTTCCATGAATAAGTTGAAAAGCGTGGGCGAGAGCGCGGATCCTTAAGGCCGGTGTACTGTTAGACAGTGAATGGTTGACTTTGATTCTTTGCGTCCTGTTTTGAATGAATGAGGCAAACCAAGTAAAAACGGAGCCGTATAACCCCGTCCTTTTTTTGAGGAGATTAATTAGGTTGTCATGTTTGACTGTGCTGAATGCTGAGGAGAGATCAAGAAGTATTAGTAAGCAGGGTATGTTCTGGTCAAATAATCTCAAGGCATCATCGACAATGTGTGTTAAGGCGGTTTCAGTACTACGACCAGGTCTAAATCCCGATTGGAATTGGTCCAGGAGTTGAAACTGCTCTATATGGTTACAGAGTTGTGTGTGAACGCATTTTTCTAGCAGTTTGGTTAAAGTCATGCTATTAGAAATAGAGCGGAAGTTGTCAGGATCACATAAGATTGCATTAGGTTTCTTGGGGATAGCGGTAACTTGACCTATATTGAGGCGGTCAGGAATCGAGTTCTGCATGAGTGATTCATAGACTACCTTAGAGCAGAGTGCGAGCACGGAAGATCTAAGCTCTTTGAAGCACCTGACAGGCAGAGGATCATTAAAATGATTTGAAGGTTTAAATGAAGTTATCGTTTTGAATAGTTCGGTATCATCTGGCAGTGAGAAGGAGTTCCACAATGAACTATTTTTTGGAGTATATTCCATCTAACCAGAAAGAGGGAGTGGGCTGGGTCTGAAAATGTGCATTTGGTAAGGTGGGTTGCAGTTCTAGTTAAATTGTTCTTCTCTGTTCTCTGAAGTGTGTAAAGAACTCCTCATCGCTAGGGAATGAGTCCTTAAGTGTAGAGTTCAGGTTAGTTGAGTGGTTTGCTTGTTTGATAATTTCAAAGAGTTTTTTGGTCTATTTTTGGCATTGTCTAGTTGTGATTTAAAGTGATTGACTTTGGCGCAACGGATGTGTTTGTTGTACGCACTTCTTGTCATCCTCAACTGCTTGAGGTTTGTTGTGAAAGGAGAGTTTCTCCATGATCTCTCTGCCACCCCAGGTTTGCGTCATTCCTCGCTAAGGGAGCAGTTAAACCAAGGATTGGAGTGCTTGTTGGGAATCCTTTTGAGTTGTTTTGGAGCAATTTAGTCAGGCAAATTTCGTGGAGATGTAAAGTTCAGTAAGGTCATCCAGATTTGACATATTAAGGGGCAGAAGAAGTAGTTTATTGATGATGTAGGTGAGATCATTAGCGTTGAGGTTGCTCAGATCTCTTGCTCATTGTTTGGTCTTTCGATCGTCACCCTTTTCATGATGAGAAAAGAGATAAGCTAGTGGTCTGACCAGGCACGAGGTGATATGTCATCCAGTTGTATAACGTTGTCTTTGGCAATGATTAAATCAAGGGTGCCACCTTTTTTGTGGGTAGGTCTGTCGCAGGATTGGGTGAAGTTTAGGTCTGAGAGGTAGGCCTTGAAAGTGCACAGTAGGGAATCATTTACGTTGTTCCAGTGTAAATTGAAATCCCCAAGGAAGATATAGTTATGGTGTTGCTCAGAGTTAGAGGAATTGGTTATAATAATTGTTCGAAAAAAAGAAGATTATGACCTTGAGGGTTATAAATCGTGTGGAGTGTACAGACTATTTTGTCATTGTTCCAGATTTTGACGTTCAGGTGTTCACAAGTGGGCACCGGAGCAGTTTGCGCGTGTCTCAGGTTAAGAGTGGAGCGAAAGATGCATGCTATGCCGCCCTCAACTTTAATCGGTCTGTCCAGCCTGATGATGTCATAATCGGTGGGAACTAAGATGTCCAGAATTGGTGAGGAGGAGTCGCTGAGTCAAGTTCCAGTTAGGATCAGTATAGAATTTATACGTAAGTATGAGGTCGGCAATATCAGCAGTATCTTTAATCGCTGACCTGCTCTTAAGAAGCATCGAATTGATGTGAAATTTAGTTACTATCGTTTCAAGGTGAAGTGGAGACAGGTAATAAATTATCATTGTTCATAGTTCTGGGATTGGTGCTGGGTTCTCTAAGTGTGTTGAAGTTAATAGTTAGGATCCTGAATGATGCAGGTGATGAATTATTACGAGAGTGAATGTCAGCCTTAGTTAAATGGTCAGTAATCCAATGGGGCCTGGATAGGTGGTTGGGATGTGGTCGTGATTTCCAATGTAGGCTTGCCGAGTTTACCATGGACGAAGATCTATTTCGGTTGTGTTTAGACATTGCGGGATGGTGAGGTTGGTTGGGCTTAGGGAGGGTATTTAGGTTACAGATTTTCTCCAACTTCATAGAGAAGTGTAACAGGTTCTGATTGAAGATCCTGCTTTAGGTCTGCCAGCTTATCATCAATGGACAGTGGGGCAGATTTACAAGCCCCGTGCGCCACTTTTGCGCTGCCGTTGCGTCACTTTTGTGATGCAGAGGCGGCGCAAAACTAGTGCCATGCTGTGACAGATTTACAACGTGACGCATCTAGGGAGATGCGTCATGTTGTAAAGCCCTGCGCCACATTAAACCTGCGTCAGGTTTAATGTATGCAGGGTGGGCGTTCCGTCGGAAAAAGCCTCGGAACAGTGACGCAGTGAAATCTACAAGATTTCACTCAGTCACTTTTCCGACACTGCTGCGTCAAAACCCTGCGCCTGCTTGAAGCAGGCGTAAGGCATGACGCAGCATGTTCGGTATGGGCAGCCCCTAAACATTGCTGGAGTTGCGTCGTGCTTGCGACACGACTCCAGCAATGCGCCGCCCTTACGCCATCAGATGCGTCACGCATCTGTTTATCCTTGCGCCACGTTGCGCTGCATTGTAAATGTGGCGCATCTGTGGTGGCGCAAGGGTAAACTTGCGTGACGCATCTTTCCTGGCGCATCCCTGCTGATTTGCAGGGATGCGCCAGGAAACTTAAATCTGCCCCAGTGTGTTTAATAGAGGGTGGGTGGTCTAGGGGAAGACAGTGCATGAGCGTCTTTAGAGGAGGGAGTGGTGGTATGCAATATGAATTCCTCTGCGGTAAGGTGGTAAGTATTATGCGACGTGACGGGAAGTGAGAGGTGGCTAGTGGGTGGTACACTGGAGGAGGAGAGAGGAAGAGGGGTAGGAAGAGGAGTCCGCTTGGATGCAGCGATAGGTATCTCATGCATCAGGGTAGAAGAAGCCTGTGGGTTGGTCTAATATGATCTAATACAAATGTTATTTCTTCCTGAGTGATTTTCAAAGTCTTCCAGTTTATCTGTGAGTTCCATGTGATGTGTTTCTAATATAGCCAACCGCTCAGCGAGGTTAACCTAGTTGTGGGCTGTAGTGGCTACATCATTTTCTACTTTGTCAATGCAGGTTTCAGCTTTTTGTATGGAGTGGTCGAGCTCTGGGGCAGCTTTGTTCATGTCTTGATGCCAGGTCGTCTTGTCTTTCCGAAATTCTAGCAGAAGCTCCTGAATGCGTGCTTTGGTTGCTGGAGACGCACTCCGGTGTCAGAGATGGTAGGGAAATCACTCTGAAGGGACCCCCTGATGTATCATGACCTGGATGCTTAATTCTAGGATGGAGGGTTTTTAGTGGCTCAGGAAAAATAGTCGCTCTGCTGGTTTACGCAAGTGTGAATAAGCACAGAAGTATATGGTGCTACTAGGCGAGGGGATAAGCCCTATAACCCTTCACTTTTTGTGTGGGAAAGTCGCATACAATTACAAATTTCAACATAAACCTAGGCACACATAAGACCTGGCTAGCAGCCATTTACTGCTGGATGGCAGCCCATTTCCTGACAGTGAATGCATCAAAGAGAGGAGGTATTTTCACTGAGGCGCCCATCCCCGCTGGAATGCTAATGAGTGCCTTTATTCAGTCCAGGACTGATTGCCCCTTCAGTGTAGAGTGATTTGATATAGCCTTATAGCCGCTGTAGAGGGCTGTGTACCGGCTGTTAAAGGCTCTAACCCTAGTTGTAGGCTCGGGCCGCAGGCCTAGAACAAGGGAGATTTATGAAGCAAAAGTGGCTTTAGTCCATCTGCCAGCTGTCCCCCGCCTGGAATGATCTCCGCTTCAATAGAAGTTAACGGGAAAACGAACTCCCCTCATTTTTTTCAAATTCTCCCACTGCCCAGTTCTGAAATATTGGCGTGTATGAAGAGAAACATTGTATTACAAACCCCAGAATATAGAGGGCTGTTGTCTGATCACACAGCACAGAATTACAGCGCGCCGCAGTCATGACCTATAGCACTTGTGAGTATTTGCATTTAGTAACTCTTAAATTACTGCTGAATTTCTAGCTTGTTCTGCACAATGCTGAGCCTCACGCAGGGAAACACCTTCCCTTCAGTTCTGGGAGGAGCCGAGAGTCCCCATGGCTTCTGTGATGTAGTGTCCTGGGAATGGACACTAGGACCCTGAACTGGACGAAGGGCAGGGAGGTCACCGGACACCACATCCGGTCAGGGTGTGGGAAGGGGACAGAATACAGGAAGCAGAGGAGCAGAGCAGACGTGGGCACACGGAGAGAAGAAGAATAAAGTTGGCATACACCATACCGTGTACTGTGTCCTTCTTGCGGCGCTGCGACACGACATCTGGCGATCGAAGGAGGGATCTCGAAGAACATCGTCGCTGCGACTGTCGGAGCCCACCCGGTGTCGCTAAAAATTATGAGAGACTTTAACATACAAGGATAGGGCATGCCAAGAAGACATACACGTACTGAAAGGTGACATCCCAGCACCTTGCCTGCTGAGCAATGTAACGGCACAGGTCATGGGGCTACTTGCCATGACTTATCACATGTCAGAAAAAGAGACAATATTGCAAGAATACCCGGAAATACTAGAAGGTTTGGGAAAACTGAAAGGGAAGCAGATAACGCTGCACATCAATGAAGCAGTCCGGCTGGTGGCCCAGCACCACAGGAGGGTCCCGATACATCTACAACCACAAGTAGAAGAAGAACTAAGAAACTTACTAGCGCAAGACATAATTGAACCGGCGGAAGGACCAACACCGTGGGTATCACTAATAGTGGCAGTTCCGAAGAAGAACATCTCCAAAATACGGATCTGTGTGGACATGAGAATACCTAACACAGCCATCTCGAGAGAACGCCATCCGGGACCACATTTGAACGACATGATCAGCCGTCTAACAGGGGCGTGCAGGTTCTCGAAGCTAGATTTGTGTAAAGGGTATCATCAACTAGAACTGGACCTCCAATCAAGATACATAACAACTTTCTCCACGCACCTAGGCCTATTCAGGTACAAAAGACTAAGTTTTGGAATATCATCGGCTGCTGAGATATTCCAGGAGACGATACGGCAAGTGATACGGCCAGTACAAAACAGTTTCAACTATAGCGATGACATTCTAGTATTTGGGAAGTCTGATGAGGAGCACAACAGCGCTCTACGTCAAGTATGCAAACAGCTGGAACAAGCAGGGTTGACACTAAATGGAGAAAAATGTGAACTAGGAAGAAAAGAACTGGTATTTTTCGGACACATATTTTCAAAAAAAGGGATGAGGCCAGATCCCAGCAAAGTGGAAACGCTGAAGAACACGAAACCACCAAAAGATGCAGCAGAAATAAGGTCATTTTTAGGACTGGCCAGCTACTGCGCCAGATACATACAAGACTTTGCAACGGTGAGCATCCCGCTAAGAGAACTGACCAAACAGGGCCAAAAGTTCATCTGGTCTCAGCAATGCAACGAGGCGTTCGAGGAGATCAGGAAGGCAGTGATGACAGTGGAACATCTAGCATATTGCGACCCTCTGCTCCGCACTGAACTGACGGTGGATGCAAGCCCAGTAGGACTAGGGGCGATACTCGCGCAACACCAACCAGGGAGGGACTCACCAAGGAGAATTGTTGCCTACGCCAGCAAAAGCCTTACGGACATTGAAAGGGCGTATTCGCAGCCAGAAAAAGAAAGCTTAGCGGTGGTATGGGCGTGTGAGCATTATCACGTGTTCATATATGGGAAACAATTCACGATCATCACGGATCACCAAGCACTGGTAACAATATATGGCAACCCGTCAGCAAAGATGCCGCCGCGAATCGCGCGTTGGGGAATCCGGTTAATGGACTATGATTTCACGATTGTCCACAAACCGGGGAAAGAGCACAATCCAGCAGACTACATGTCGAGACACCCATTACCGAATGGAGAAGAGAAAGCGTCAGTAGCAGAGGAATACCTCAACTTCGTGCTAAAACAAAGCGCTCCAGCACCCATAACACTAGCGGAGATAGGAAAGGAGACTGAGGAAGACGCCACGCTAAAAATGGCCAAAGAGACAATGAGACAACAATGGTGGAGACATGTGAACAACAACTCCACGTGGGGAAGGGGAGTGAACAAAGAAGAGATGCTTGCATTGCAAAAAATAAGTGAAGAACTGTCGGAAGCAAGTCAGGGCATAATAATGCGAGGCACCAGGATAGTGATACCGTATTCACTACGGCGCCAAGTAGTCAACATTGCACATGAATCGCACAGAGGCATCGTTGCAACCAAGAAACTGCTGAGAGAGAAAGTATGGTTCCCTGGGCTAGACCATCTAGTGGAAGACACGATCGCGACCTGTCACCTCTGTCAAGTGACAGGACAGCCAGCAAGGCGAGAACCACTGCACATGTCAGAACTGCCAAGAGCGGTATGGACAACACTAGCAGCTGATTTCTTTGGACCGCTGGATACAGGAAATTATCTACTGGTGGTCATTGACGAGTACTCCAGGTTCCCCATCGTGAGGCCAGTCTCGTCAACGTCAGCAACAGCAACTTTACCGATCTTGGATGACATCTTTGCAGCATGGGGCTCCCCAGAAACTTTGAAAACAGACAACGGTCCCCCATTCTCAGGGGATGAATTCAGAAGATTCATGACATACCTCGGAATACAACATAAGAAAATAACACCGCTGTGGCCCCAGGCAAGTGGCATGGTCGAAAGGTTCATGGGGAACATTAAGAAGGCGGTTCAGAGAGCGAAACTGTCACAGATCTCGCTAGGCCAAGCACTCTGCCAAGTGCTACGCGACTACAGGAACACACCACACGGCTCCACAGGAAAATGCCCAGCGGAGCTAGTATTGGGGAGGACAAGCAGGACAAGACTCCCGCAAGTAGAGACAACAACAACATCAGGGCATGAGAGCATAGCAGACAGAGACAAGGAGGCCAAAGAAAAAATGAAAGAGTAAGCGGACAGCAGACGAAATGCCACCACGTCACACCTACAAGTGGGAGACGCCGTGATAGTGTGACAGCGACAGCACCGGAAGTCTGATAGCACGTTTTCACATGATCCGCTGACAATCACCAAGGTGAAGGGAACAATGATCACGGCAGAGTCAGGACGCCAAAGGATCACGCGAAACAGCTCACACTTCAAAGGACTGAAAGAGGAGGTGAAAGAAGAGCAAACACCAAGCACAGAAGGAACGGCAGAGCGGGAACGACACGACATAGAAACAGAAAGTGACCGGGAGGGATGTATGACGTTACAACGCATGCTGTTACAACGCATGCTGTTACAACGCATGCTGTTACAACGCGAGTGCATTGACAACGCAGGACATTACAACGCAAGTCTTTACATCGACTTGCACTAGATGGCGTGCTAACATTAAAAAAGTGTAATTTACTATTCCAACTCCAGTCCACGTAACAGTAGGGAAGGTGTTGGGATAGTAAACTACACTATTTTTTTTTTTTGTAAAATCTTTTTTTATTGATTTTATGACATAACATAACAAAAGTAGGTCACAAAAGACTGGTCTTGAAAGTGCATTCACATCCGGGGTGTCACAGCACCGGGAACTTACAGAGACAGCATGAGGACTAAACCAATATAACTACACTATTTTTAATGTTAGCACGCCATCTAGTGCAAGTCGATGTAAAGACTTAAGTTGTAATGTCCTGCGTTGTCAATGCACTCGCGTTGTAACAGTTTCGTTGTAATGGTAGTGCGTTGTAAAAGTTGCGTTGTAAAGGTTGTTCCCCGACCGTGAGACAGCAGGGGGCCAGGACATGGGGCAACGGCCAAGAAAAACAACAAATAGACCAAAAAGACTAATAAAAGAAATGTGATATGCCTATTCGATGTATCTATCTATGTATCGATCTATGTTCTATCTATGTTATCAAACTTTATCTAACTAGAACTATCATTCACCAAACTTGCGCATCTCTAATTTCCGACCGCTATTTCTCGTCATGTCTTTGTGACAAAGGGGGGAGATGTAGTGTCCTGGGAATGGACGAAGGGCAGGGAGGTCACCGGACACCACATCCGGTCAGGGTGTGGAGAGGGGACAGAAGGCAGGAAGCAGAGGAGCAGAGCAGACGTGGGCTCACGGAGAGAAGAAGAATAAAGTTGGTATACACCATACCGTGTACTGTGTCCTTCTTGCGGCGCTGCGACACGACAGCTTCTCTGTCTCAGGCACAGGCAGGCAGGACATTGTGTGCAGAGTCCATCGGGCCTGACGTCTACACTTGTGCCACAAAACGTCACACCGATCCCTGCTACACAATGTGGGAATGCTTCTTCTAACACAACGCAAGAGTGGGCGACGCCCTGCAGCTTTCACGTTTCACAACGCCGGAAATTCAGAAACACTTTTCACTTAACAATAGACTGTCAATGAAATTTAAAAGAACACTAACTTACATACTCACAACATAGAGTTTCAGAGCAGTCCGCTCATATTTTCATCATATATCATTAGCCTTGTTCTGTCATTATTGTGTTTTTTACCATATATATAGCGCGCAGGACAAATGCAGAAGTCTCTAACACTCTTAAGAGCCAGCCTTAGGCACTTTTATTTATAAACTCAATGCTTTGTTACCCACTTGAAGGCTGACGGGGCATTGTGTTGAGTGGAGTGGCGTAGAGTAGAGTGGCGTAGAGTAGAGTGGCATAGAGTAGAGTGGCATGCACTAGAGTGGTGTAGAGTAGCGTGGAGTGGAGTGGCATAAAATGCCATAGAGTGGCATTGTGTGAAGAAGATGGGCATAGAGTAGAGTGGCGTAGAGTAGAGTGGCATAGAGTAGAGTGGCATAGAGTAGAGTGGCATGCATTAGAGTGGCGTAGAGTAGAGTGGCATGCAGTATAGTGGCATAAAGTGCCATATAGTGGCATTGTGTGGAGTTGAGGGGCATAGAGTAGAGTGGCGAAGAGTAGAGTGGCATGCACTAAAGTGGTGTAGAGTAGCGTGGAGTGGAGTGGCATAAAGTGCCATAGAGTGGCATTGTGTGGAGAAGAGGGGCATAGAGTAGAGTGGCTTAGAGTAGAGTGGCTTGCACTAGAGTGGCGTAGAGTAGAGTGGCATAGAGTAGAGTGGCATGCATTAGAGTGGCGTAGAGTAGAGTGGCATGCATTAGAGTGGCATAGAGTAGAGTGGCATGCATTAGAGTGGCGTAGAGTAGAGTGGCATAGAGTAGAGTGGCATGCAGTAGAGTGGTGTAGAGTAGCGTGGAGTAGAGTGGCATAAAGTGCCATAGAGTGGAATTGTGTGGAGAAGAGGGGCATAGAGTAGAGTGGTGTAGGGTAGAGTGGCATAGAGTAGAGTGGCATAGAGTACAGTGGCATAGAGTGGAGTGGCGTAGAGTAGAGAGGCATGCACTAGAGTGGTCTAGATAGCATGGAGTGGAGTGGCATAAAGTGATACAGAGTGTAGTGGCATGGAGTAGAGTGGGATAGAGTAGAGTGGCATGCACTAGAGTGGTGTAGAGTAGTGTGGAGTGCAGTGGCATAAAGTGCCATAGAGTGGCATTGGGTGGAGAAGAGGGCCATAGAGTAGAGTGGCATGTAGTGGAGTGGAGTGGCATGCAGTAAAGTGGCGTAGAGTGGAGTGGCATAGAGTGGAGTGGCATAGAGTGGAGTGGCATAGAGTGGAGTGGCACAGAGTGGAGTGGCATAGAGAAGAGAGGTGTAGAGTAGAGTACAGTACCATAGAGTTAAGTGGTGGAGAGTAGAATAGTGTTGAGTGGAGTGGCGTAGAGTGGCGTAGAGTGGAGTGGCATGAGTAGAGTGGAGTGGCATAGAGAGGTGTAGAATAGAGTGGTGTAAAGTGCCATAGAGTGGCATTTTGCAGAGTGGATTGGAGTGGCATAGAGTAAAGTCAAAGTCATAGGAACTTGTTAAGTGCACAAATCACCAAAAAGGTCTCATGGCGCTTGTGGAACTCCAGTAGACTGGGGTCAAATCTAGACAGCGTTATTTCTGATCTAATAACCACGTTTTTAATTCCTTCCGAAAGCGCTTGTGATCGGCGATGGAGAGAAGATGAGACGGAAGCTTATTCCAGAGATAGGGGGCAAGAAAGGAGAAGGGAGGAGGAGCCTAGCGCGCATCCAAGATGGTCGCGTGAGCACAGGGCTCCCCGGACCCTCTCTGCTCCTCGTAATCTATCCTGAGAATATCCTGACGTGGCTTATGGAATCTGGGAGATAAAGACCAGCTGAGCATATATCTCTTTTCAAAACTCAAATCGGACCTGGGAATCCTGAGTTGTCGTCGTCGGAACTTTTGGGACCCACCCGACGGAGGTGACCGGGGTGAAGGTGACCCGAGGGGCCGGGCTGCAATTGAACAACAGCGGCTTCAGCGCGGTGCCAGCTGCCGATCCACCACTTTCGGTTTTGCACTTCAGGAGACCGGCAGGGGGGTGCGCTCGGGGTGGCGAGGTGCTTCCTGGGCCTCTGCATGAGGTTTTCTTTCACCTGCCACTAGAGTGCCTATCGCCTCGGACCCCCTATACCGACATTTTGTGGTCTTCTTGCTGGCGCCCTTACACCCTTTGATTGGAGGTCCCCTTGAGTGACCGTGTTCACATGGGGGGCAAAGGGGGTCCCGAGGGCCGCAAGACCAAGGCTTCCCTCCGCGGGGGAGCAGTCCAGAGCAATAACATGGACCGCTACACCCAGGGCAGGGGGCCCTCTGGCGCTGCTGGCCTCCCCTCGGATACTGCGGAGGGAGGCGCGACCGTCTCTACGGAACTATCCCTGCAGGACATTATGGGCGCCATTGATGGCATTAGGGAAACCATCGCGACGCAATATGAGGCCCTGGCCCGTAAGATTGACACTGTCGCGATTGATGTCACCCTGATCCGGGCCGACCTCTCCAAAACTAACGAGAGGGTCCAGGCTCTCGACACACGGACCTCCACCCTTGGTGCGGAGGTGTCGGATCTGCGGGCCGCGCTTGGAGACATCAGGGTGGTCAACGATCATATGGCCCGGAGGCTTGAAGACTTCGAGGGACGGGCCCGACGCAACAACATCCGCGTCATAGGTGTACCGGAGTCCTCCGACGGCCGCCCGGTTGACCTCGTGGTCGAGGAACTTATCATGAAACAGTTGTCCCCGGCTGGCCTAAGTAAGTTCTTTGCCGTGGAGCGGGCCCATCGAGTTCCGGGCGGTCGGCCACGGCCGGGGGCCCCCCCGAGGCCTATCGTGGCCAAACTGTTCTACTACAGGGACCGCGACGCTATTCTGCAGGCCTCACGGACCCACGGCCCGGTTCGTCATGAGAACTCGACCATCAATTTTTATCCGGACTTCACGCAACTGGTCCAGAAACAACGGATGGGATTCCAAGGGGTGAAGCGTCGTCTCCGCGAGCTGGGCCTAAAGTATTCGATGCTCTACCCTGCAAAACTCCGAGTGGAACATGGGGATCGGACAGCCTTTTTTGACTCTCCTGTGGCTGCAAGTGACTGGCTGGACTCTCTGCCGGACGGAGGTGGCCGTCCCGGACCCTCTGCGGGCACCGCGGGTGACGGGTCCCCTTTAGAGTGACTTTTGGTCCTTGATTTTGCCGTTTTGCACTGTACAGTCGGGTCTTATTTCATTTGCATATTGTGTTTTACCAGAACCAGTGAGGGGGGCGGGTGGGGACGGGTCCCTTACCTCCTCTGGGGTCTTTTCGTAGAATGGGGTTAGAGGGGCGACAGGCACACTGCAAGTTGGGGGGGTTTTTTGGCCCGCAGGGGTGCAGGGTGGGGGGAGTTGGTCCTGGGGTGGGGTTGGGGGGGAGGAGGGGTTGTTTTGCTGTGTGTTTTTTGTTTACAGGGCGAGGTACTGATTTTTGTCCACATTTGGGAACTGTGCTGCAGGCTGGGGGACCCTTGATCTATTGGGGGGGATGGGGGGGGACGGGTTGAGGCTTATGTCATGGAACGTCAATGGGTTGGGGGACCGTATCAAGCGGGTGTAGTACTGCAATATTTGCGTCGTTTGACTCCTGATGTGGTGTTTCTCCAGGAGACGCATCTGGTTGGCAATGTTTGTCATGCAATGAACAGGGGGGGATACCGCCTCGTGGCCCATTCTGGTTTCACAACTGGTTCCAGGGGGGTGGGCATTCTCCTGCGAACCTCACTTCCGGTGGAGATCACTAAGATAGTCTCGGATGACAGAGGGCGCTATGTGTGTTTGATTGGGAGGTGGGAGGGGCAGCCCCTTGCCCTGGTTTCAGTTTACGTCCCCCCGGGCCTCCAGAACTCCACCTTCACTGACTTGGGTCGAATGCTGCTTGACCTTCCGGACAGCCTCCTGCTCATGGGCGGGGACTTTAATTCTGTGGTTTCGGGTGAACTGGATCGTCACCCACCAAGGACCCTCCCCGCTGCCCAGGCATGGCTGGGTGGGATGCTGGAGACCTTCGGCCTGGTGGATAGTTGGAGATTAATGCATCCGACCCAATGTCAATTCACCTTTCACTCGGGGGCGCATGGGAGTCTCTCTAGGTTAGACTACTTCCTTATGCCCGCGGCGCAGACTGGTCGGATTCGAGAGGTCAGGCACCTGGCGCGGGGTATCTCCGACCATTCTCCGCTGTGGCTTCTTTTTGACACCGGGCCGCGGTCTGCGGGGCGGATCGCTCCCATTAACCCATGGTACCTGCGAGACCCTACGACTCGTGACAGCCTGGTTCAGGCTATGGACCAATACTTCCTGGATAACGAGGGGTCGGTGTCGTCTGCAATGTCCCTGTGGGAAGCCTTTAAAACCGTGATCCGCGGACACGCCCTTTCCCAGATAGTGGTGGCTAAGAGGGTCAAGAGTGAGGCAGTGGTGAGGCTGGAGACTGACATCTTGGGGCTGGAGTCGGCCTTGGAGGCGAATGTCACTCCGGACGGGCTCCATGCCCTCAGCCTGAAACAGTTTGAATATAGGTCCCTGGTCACTGACGCGGCCAAAACTATGTATAGGGAGCAGCAGGGTCGACTGTACGAGGCCGGGGACAAGGCGGGAAAGTTGATCGCGTGGCTGGACAGGAAGGAGAGAGTGAATCGTGTGGTCCCGGAGTTGCGTGCTGCGGATGGTGTGTGTGTGACGGAGCCTGACGAGATTGTGGAATGTTTTGCCGACCACCTCCGGGCTGTGTACTCCCCAGTGACTGACAGGGATGAGGACGACTCTCGCCTTCTACTGAGGGATATCGCCTTGCCCGGCCTGTCCGTTGAGGACCGTGAGCGGCTGGACGCCCCCTTGTCGGCGGATGAAATAGCGACCGCGATCCGCTCCCTTCGCTCGGGCAAGGCTATGGGTCCCAACGGTCTGCCCATTGAGCTATATAAATTGCGCCCTGACAAGCTTGCGCCCTTCCTCAGTCGCATGTTCCGTGAGTCTCTGGCGGCGGGTTCCCTCCCGGCCGACCAGCGTTTGGCCACGATAGTCGTTATCCCTAAGGAGGACAAGCCGCGAGACCGCTGTACTTCTTACCGGCCTATTTCACTGCTAAATGCGGAGCCTAAGATCCTGGCGAAAGTCCTTGCCAATCGTCTGTTGAGCGTCATGTGCGATCTTATTCATCCGGACCAATGCGGATTCATTCCGCATCGTAACACCGCTCTTAACTTGCGGCGTCTTCACGGCGCCCTTGCCAGGGCGGAGCTCCTCTCCGAACCGGCCGTGCTGGTTTCTTTGGATGCCACGATGGCTTTTGACACCATCGAGTGGCCATTCCTCTGGGCTGTCTTGGCTAAATTTGGCTTTGGGGAAGGATTTATTGGCTGGGTGAAGCTTCTTTACACGGGACCCATGGCTCAGGTGGTGGTGAATGGGCGGGTCTCTCGGCCCTTTACCCTCGGCAGGGGCACGAGGCAGGGATGCCCGTTGTCCCCTTTGCTCTTTGCTCTCGCCCTGGAGCCACTCGCAGCTTGGCTCCGCTGGGAGCCCTCGCTTAGGGGGATCCGGTGGGCCCCGGGCTTTGAAGATCGGGTTTCGCTGTATGCGGACGATATTCTCCTATATCTCACCTCACCGCGGCAGTCGCTCAACGTCCTCTTTGACGTTCTGACTTCCTTTGGGAATAATTCGGGTCTCACGATCAATTGGTCTAAATCTTGCGTCTATCCGATCTCCGGTGGTCCTCCTCTCCTGCCGCCTCGGCTTCCGATCCAGGTATCTCTGAGCGGCTTTAAGTACCTGGGGATATACGTTTCGCTGGACCCGGTGGCTCGCTATGAGCAGAATCTCCTGCGTCCGCTTCGGCGATTGCGAGAGGACACGGCCCGGTGGTGCAGGCTGCCCCTGTCCCCGCTGGGTCGGGCCGCGCTGTTCAAAATGATGTCCCTTCCCAGGTTCCTCTATGCACTCCAGAATTCCTTCGACGTCATCCCAGTGGCCTACTTTCGGGAGGTAGAGAGCCTGCAGAGGAGACTGGTGTGGGACGGGCGGGCGCGTATTGCTCTTGCTAAGCTTACTCTCCCCTGGTACGACGGGGGCATCGCGCTTCCCGACATTCGCAGGTATTATTGGGCCGCGCAGCTTTCGGCCATCAACCATGCCACGTATGCGCCTGGCCTGAATCCTGCGTATGAGATGGACAAGTTCCTGCTTCCCGGCGGGGACTATAACAGGGCGCTTTACTCCCGCTCGGCTGGCCGGACCCTTACGGGTCCTACTAAGATTGCGGTGCGGACCTGGAGGGCTGCCACTGCGGCCACGGGCTGGAGTGAGCGACTGACATGTGCTACTCCTTTGTTTGCCTCCGATCGCCTGGGGAGCCTCTGGACTACGAAGGGGTTTGACCAGTGGGACACGATTGGCATCAGCAAAGTGGGAGACCTGTGGCATAAGGGCGCGGTTAAGACTTTCGCGGCTCTTCAGGCCGAATATGAGCTTACGGACAGGGAGTTCTTCCGCTATGCCCAGGTTCGACACGCCCTGCTCTCGGTCTTTGGAGAGGGGACCAAGATCCCGGTTTCCTCGCCCCTCGAGGACCGCATACTTGACGGACATGTCCCTGACAGTACTATTTCTTTAATTTATAAGAAACTGATTAATCATCGGGCTGACCTCTTGGTGCGCCTTCGGGAGGCTTGGACGGGGGATGGGGTGGAATTGGACGACGAGGACTGGCAGTCTGCACTGTCGTCCCCCAAGGAGGTCGCCATTCCAGCCCGTCTCCGGTTGGTACAGCTTAAGATTCTTCACCGGGTGTATGTGACGGGTCCTCGCTTGGTCTCGATGGGATATTCCGACGATGGGCTCTGTAAGCGGGGTTGTGGGCTCAGCGCCACCTTTCTTCATATCCTGTGGGAGTGCCGCGAGGTGGCGGACTACTGGCGCCGGGTACATACGGTTATGGGACAGGTCACTGGGGTTGTGCTGCTGCCGGAGGTGCGTCGCTGTGTCCTGAATGTGTGGGAGCCCAATGATTATAGCGCGGCTCAGACTCGGTGGGCGGCCCTGGGGAACATGATTGCCAAGAGAGATATAGCGCAGCTTTGGGGTGCCCAGCGGCCGCCCACCGTGTCAGTATGGAAGGAGAATATGGACTGGTGTATGTTCAGGGAGAAGACTGTGTATGTTGCCCGTGGTAAGCCGGGGGCATGGGGCAGAATCTGGGGGCAATGGAATGCATATCGCGGGGGTATCTGTACGCCCCCCCTGGTGGACACCGATATCGCCATGTCCCCCTGACCCTTGACGGTTCCGGGCACCTTTTGGAATGACTACATATGGACGTTCATTTCCCTTGGCCCCCCCCCCCCGTCCCCAGCCTCCCGGTACTCCTTCCTTTCGCTTGCTGCTTAATGGTTTGAACTGGGGTTCCCCGGAGGACGCCTGACCTGCGCTGTTTGTCTTTATGCCTCGCCTTTTGTTTTTCTTTTAGTTTTTTGTGTTTGTTGGATTTAAGTCTCCTGTTCCTTTAGAACTATCCGGAGTCACTACGGGGCCGAGCCCCGGGGCCCGACTGCAGCTTTGATAAATGTATATTTCATTCTGTACTTAGCGGCCGGCCCTGGTGGTTGTAGGCCCGTGCTTGTAATTGAATTATTGTTCAATAAAAACTTTTAAAAAAAAAAAAAAAGAAAAAAAAGAAAGGAGAAGGATTGTCCCCCACTTCGTACAGTGCAAACTCATAGAGTGGCGTGGAGTGGTGTAAAGTAGAGTGGCATAAAGTGCTGCAGAGTGACAAGGTGTGGAGTAGAGCAGCATAGAGTGGAAGGGAGTGGAGTGGCGTGGAATAGAGTAGCGTAGAGTGAAGTAGAATAGAGTGGTGTAAAAAGCCGTAGAGTGGCTTTATCTATAATGGAGTAGCATAGAGTAGAGTTGTATAGAGTAGAGTGGAATGGCGTAGAGTGGAGTGGAGTAGAGTGGCATTGAGTGGAGAGGTATGGCGTAGTGCGGCGTGGAGTTGACTGGTGTAGAATGGAGTGGTAAGATAGAGAAATCACTCTAAAAGAGTGTAACCGAGGAAACTCCTGATGACAAGTATTGATGGCAGAAAATGTAGATATTCACATGGCACAGCCCTTAAAGACTCTTAGAACGATTGGGGCCATCTTTATCCTTTTTTCACACAACTCAGCAAGGAAGTTTGCTGTGCTGCGTGAAAGGGAGAGGACAGGAATGTGCCATATCTATCAATATATGGTGCCTTCCTGCTCTCTCCTTGCCCTGGCGCACTGTTTGCTGCCTAGCGCCAACACAGGCACCATGATGCAAGGGTGCCTGCATTCCAGGCAGGATTGTTTTTGTGCAGGAGGGGGTACCTTCCTACACAAAAACTATTCTTTGAGCCTTTTCTCTCTTTTTATGTGTGCTGCAGAATGTAGCACACATAGATAGAGGAAAAAGCAAGGAGAAATGAAGATATTTCTCTTCGATACACCTCCCCCGGAAAAGCGTAGCATTTTGGCACATTCCCGGGTCTACCACTATTGGTAAATCTGAGAATGTGCCAAAATCCTTAAGAACCCCCACCGCTCTACCCAGGAATGCCTCCCTGGGGAACAGTAATGCAGGGCTGCGACTTGTGCTGCCTTGCGTTACTCCAGATTTACCAAACACTGCAGGACACGCAAGGTGGCCTTGCATAACTTGGTAAATCTCATCTCTGCATTACCCTTGCGTTACCTTGCGTGGTGCAATGGTGACGCAAAATGTTTTGATGAATGTCACTCTTAATGGCTGGTTCCCCGAAAAGATGGTGAATTCTGCCATCAACAGAACATATCAGAGCAAGTTTTCAAAGCATATGTACCGCCTATGCCCCTTTTAGGTTTCACTTCACAACATCTCAAGAGCTTTAGGAGGACTGCACTTTTGTGGACGGGACTTAAAGCATGCATACCAGTCACTATGATTATTAGAGTACACCGAGTGTCGAGAGCAGAGCGAAATCGTCTTTAGCGGAGAAATACCAAGGCTGAACCACCATTAATTACTAAGACAATGGGTGTGGGCTGGCCAGCCTGGAAGTCGGCAAGGGATGCTCCATCCACAGAAAAGGCCAGGGGCGGCGGAGCTGAAGGCACAGGGAGAGGAGTGGTTTGCACACTCCAAGTGCCCATGACTGCTTGGCCGGCCGCCTCAGGCCAGCCAAACAGTCATGCGCACTTTGCATGTTCCCCACCAGGCTGCATTACAAAGCCTGGTGGGGAACATGCCTAGGTGTCTGAGGGCTGATCCACGGCGCTCAAACAAATCACAATGCTGCATTGCAGTGTTATGATTGGCTATGGGGAGCCTTGGTGCTTCCTGGTTCAGGGACTCGCCCGAGAAGCGGAGGACAGATGTGACAGGCGGAAAAGGTAAGTAGTAGTTTTTTTTAGATTGTCCCCTCCACCCCTTCCCCTCCATCCTCATTCCCAGCCAGCCTCTACTGAAAAAGGCTGGAGCTGCTGAGCTCCATTTAAGGGAAGGAAGGAGTTCGTAGGGGGTTAAAGGTGCTGGTACTCCAGTCGAGAGTTTTGCAGGTAGATATGGTGATGAATGAGTCTGCTTCTCGGTACCACAAGATCCACGAGTCACAAGAAGACTGACAGAGAGTATCTTGAATCCAAAACACTGCACCAGTGCTTCGCCGGACATGACGTATGATGCAAACGACAACTTACAGCAACAAGATGCAGCAAAATACAGGCGGTGGTCTGTTTTATTTCGCCACTGTTCGCAGTGATATTACCACGGATGTAGACATACTGTGCAGGAAAGTTCCTAGAGCATCCATGTGTGATTTCTGCATTTCATTTTCTATTTGTTACCTCTTTTAAGCATTAGGTTTCTTATTTGAATTCCAGATTTTTTTAATTTGCCTTTTACTTGCTTTGATTCACGCACTGACTTAATAGAGAGCTGAAGGGGAGGGGGGTGCATGGGGAAAGCAAAGCAAGAGAGGTGTGGAGAGGAGGTAGGGAGCACTAGACAGGGGCATGGAGTGGAAGGAGGATTGAGAAATAGTACCCTCAATCAAAACGTGAGCAGCGGATGGGCACAAATTAAGTTGAATCAATCTGTGCTTGGTCCATGCTCCACAGAAAGGAAAGTAAGTGGCACTTTGCATGCGCTGGAAGCAGCAAAGAAGAGTGACACTGAAGCCAACAAATGGTAAGCAGTGGGCGTTATCCAAGCCCCTTATTGTAAACAGTCTTGCAAGTGAGTGCGCGTGTAGCGCATGTAGCGCATGTGCTGTTGCCGGCTCAACCTAAAAGTGCTATTTTATGACCCTCGTTGGCCACGTCTTAATGTTTTTTTTTCTTATGGCAGGGGGTGGAAGGATTTAGCAACAGGAACAACAGAGGCTGGGTGGGATAAAGCAACACAGACTGTGGGGGTTGGAGATTGGGCTGGGCATGTGAAGTCCGTACCTTGGGGAACCATGGCTACGCACTCCAAGGGCTCAGAGACATACACTCAGTCTATTGGAAGGAGAATGGAGCACGGGGGACGTATTGTGAAGGGCTGGGTAGCTAGACCCTGTAGGAGTCCCCTGTCCCCCCTCCTCTTTGGTCTCCTCAGGTATTCAAACTGTGGCATGGGAAATCCAGAACAGGATTGGTGGGGCATCCTTCAAAAAAAGCTAATGCCCAGTAGAGGACGCAACCCCAAGAGACCCAACGGGAGGAAGCTATGGGTCAACAGCCACTTGCTGACTGCAATGTTGATGTGGCTGCCTTCCCAATACTGAACATCTGAGCGCAGAGCAGGTCAACAACGAGAGGAGCAGCCTTTTTCATCGTCCCGCAAGCAACCAAGCATTTAAATCCCTGGGACCAGGTGGCAAATGGAGCGTCCAAGGAGGTGCTGAAACCGGTCCCAGAGCAGGAGACCCAAAGGTGCAGCGAACATGGAGCGCAGTGAGCAGGCGGCGGCAGCGGCAAACGTCAGCTGTGATGGATCCATATTGCAACAACAGTGGCAGAAGCCTGCCCGCTATGGTCTAGAGGAGAACAATGCTTTGGGGATGCAGTGGAGCTTGGTCCAGAGCTTGGGGAGCAGCAAGAAGCAACAAAGGCACGGGCATGACAAGTACACAAAGCAGAGCGAGAGTTGACCCCTATGGGAGGGCGAGGAGCTTCGGTGCTTTATAGAGAAGGCGTACAAGGTGGTTGGCACACGCTGTCAGGATTGTTTTTGGGTCAGGTCTTTGGCACCCCCTGCACCAACCATAACAGCACATGGACCAGCTGATGTACTTAAGCAGAGGGAGCCGTTAGGCTGCGTAAGGCAGTAGACCAGAAGAGGACGAGCAACAGCTCAATAGAAATCAGTCAGTCCCTTGAACGGTCACCTGTAACCAACACAGCAGTACCCAGGAGGAAGCAGAGGGCGCTAAGCACGTCCTCCAGCAGCGACAAGAGTGTGAATGAGTTAGGGGGAGACACCTCTTTGAAGCATGAAGCCACAACGTCTGCCTCCGCTGAGGCTTCCCTCCCTACACATAGGAGCCGCAACTACAACCACCAGAGTGGGTCGCTCCCAAAATATGGAAAACACAACTGCAGCCACCAGATGAGCAGCCAGCACCAGAATTCGCAAGTAGGGGTGGGCGGAACTCACGGAATTTGACTCTCTGGAATTTAGCAGAGTTACGTAAAAACTCAGCGAGATTCCGCAGAGTTCCACCAATGGGTGGAAATAGGCACACCGCTCTGCTCGTGCTGTGATTTAATGCCGGGAGCGCATTCCACTCCGTAAAATCAGCACAAACGCCTTCATGTGGCGGGCCAAAGGTCCCAGCTACTCAAGTTGATTTTGCTGTCGCTTGAGTAGGGTTTGGCGCTATCATATGCAGGGCATGGTGCATGGAGCAGTGGCCTGACATAACACAAGAAAGGAGTCATGAGGAACATAAAGTCTTGAAGATCTTCTCCATCGTAGTTGCATTCTTGCTGAGGAAAGAAAATCAGGCAAACAGGAGGTGCTCTGGTCAGATAACCATGCAGTGGTGCAGCTGGTGAACAATGTCTCGGCAGCAGGCCCTGGGCTTGCTTAGACACTGCGTGAGCTGCCAACTGAGCACAAATGTGGCGATTAGAGCAAGGCATGTGCCAGGTTGCAACAATTCCATTGCTCATGCCCTCTCTTGATTGCAGTGCTCTAGGATCTGACAGCTGGCACTGCAGGTGGACCAAGGGACGACAGATTTCCCACCCGAGCAATGGCACCTGGGAGACCTGACTGAGGACTGCTGGTGGACAGGGCGCTGGCACCCAAGATGAGCAGCCAGTATCGAAACTGCGAATCTGCGAAAGAGGCCACCGGGGGGGTTCCCCCTATTCATACACAAGGACAGGACTTTCATGAGTAAATTATAATTCACGGCGGTCATGATGAAAGCCCTGGAAGGGGCAGGTTTCCCTGGACAACACGTCAGGACCCACTACTTTCGCATAGGGCCGGCCAGAACCACAGCATTCATGGCTTGGGGGAGGAATAGATCAAGCGGCTAGGGCTTATATCGGGCCTCATTTGAGCTACGACCCCCACATTACACTCTTTTTCAATAGGAGACGAGAGATAAGATGAGCACAGGTGCTGCCAACTGTGTGCAGGGCCCTTGAAACTATGGAGAGGCAGTACGTAGTAGCAAGCGGACTGTGAGAAAGCACCTCTTTTGGCATGGTTAGCCCCCCCTTTTTGCCTGGAAAATAATGTAGTTTTGATTGTAAGTGCACAGGGTCCCTGCAAACCAGGTCACCCGTGGCATTGCTTCTTCCCTAAAACTGTACAATGATTGGCACAACTTCAGATCCCCTGCAAGTCCCTAGTAAATATTACCCTTGGTACCTAGGGCATGGGAACTGAAGAGGGTTTCCTGGGGACCCCTCACCAATGCCATGCCACGGCAGGTTGTATGTCTTGGGGCAGTAAAAATTAACAAAGTCGACATGGCACACTACCTCCGTGCCATGTCCAGCAGCACTGCCTAGGGTATAGGTAAGTCACCCCTCTAGCATGCCTTACAAGCCCTAAGGCAGGGTGCACTATATCTCAGGTGTGGGAATATCTGCATGAGCAGATGGTCCCCTACAATATCCAATTATATTATTTATATTGTAAGTGCCAGTGAAGTAAAGAGAGCACATAGGCTGGAAAATCAACAACTCGAGTTCCCCAGCACCATGATGGCTTCACTGAACCCAGGAGTGTTTGGTACCAACCAACGCCTCTTAATAAACCCACACTGATGCCAGTGTGGAATTTATTAAAATATGTCCCCAGAGGGCACCTCAGAGGTGCCCCTGAAAATGCACAAACCCTGGTGTGGTTTCTGATTGGCTTTAGTCAGCCTGCAACCACCAGACATGTTTCTGGATCCGTGGGTCAGGAACCCCTGCTCTCTGAGGTCAGAAACAAAGCGTATCCTGGGTGGAGGTGTCACACCTCTGCCCCCAGGATTAGTACAGTGTCCAAGAGGGAAGCTACAAAGGCCTGCTGCCTTTGTAATGCCACCCTAGCCACTGCTGCTAGCAGCAGATGGCCTCCCTCGGTTCAAATCCCCTCCCCCCCTTTGGCAGGAGATCCGGTGGGAATACCAAGATAGAGTAGGAGGTAAGCCCCCCCTTAGCCAACTCCACCCCTCAGGTGCTGGAGACGAAGTAAATCACATTTTTAAGTGCCCACCATCTTGAAGATGGTGGAATTTATCCAATCAGAGCTAGAGCTATGCCTCCTCCCACAAGAGGGTGGCATTATAGTGGGTGTAGACACTCCAGGTAAGGAACTCCTCGGACCCCACTTGCAACTCCCTTATAATGCCCCTAAATCTAATATTTAGGTGGCACCCCCAGACCCTGAAATCAGATCCCAGATGACCTAGGAAGAGTCAGACACTACAGAGTCACACCAGCATAGTAGATTGCAAAAACCAACTGACTTGGCACCAGCCCTACCGGCCAGTCTGCAGCCCACAATGATCCTGCACCAAAAGACGACCTGTCCTGCAGCCCAGCGACCTCCAAAGCCTTGGGAGGACTGCCTGCCTTCGACAAAGATCAAGATCTTCTGAGAACAGCGGACCTTTTCAAGAAGAACCCAACTTTAAAGGAAAAAGAACTCTGGCCTGAGGAAACACGAAACCGCCTCCGGGCCCACCTCTGCATCCAAACTGAATCCAAGTGTCTCGCTGGTCCTGCTAAGGTTCACCAGTGATTCTGAGCCAGAGTCCACGGTAGGCTGACCCCTTCTGACCCCTTCTGGACTCTACCTTGACGCCTGCAGCCTCAACTTGAAGACTCCCCCTGTTTTCGACCTAAAGGACACCTATGTACCTATAGCCCCTGGGTCTTGGGGAGCTGGACCAATGGTGTCTATGCATCACCTAGAATCACTACTTACCTGGTCAGCTGTGTGTTTTCTTCGTCCGGCCTCTTGGCCTGAGCCTGCAGCCTTTCTTCAAAACTGATCCCCCCCATTGAATTGCATTGGGTGCCAGATGCTGTGTTGGCACTTTGCACCCGGCCGCCACTGTGCCGATGAGGGTGTAAATTTGGTGCTGCTTTGTGGCCCCCTTGTGCTTACCTTAACTCCAGGAGATCGACCCCTGACATCCCTTTACTCACCTGTGAGCAGCGCATCCCCTCCCAACAATTGTGGGTGGGAGGGGATAAAGCAACAGGAACAATGGTGGGTGGGAGGGGATAAAGTAACAGGAACAATGGTGGGTGGGAGGGGATAAAGCAACAGGAACAATGGTGGGTGGGAGGGGATAAAGCAACAGGAACAATGGTGGGTGGGAGGGGATAAAGCCACAGGAATAACACCTATAAAGCAACATGGGGACGGGAGGGGGGTAAAGCAACGGCGTAGGAAAGTAGGATCTACTTTCATGGTTACCCCTACTTTTTGCTGGTGTCATTATGTTTTTCTGACTAGTCTGACTGGGATCCTGCTAATCAGGACCCCAGTCACTGTGCTCCTTCCCTAAATTTGACAGTGGTAAGTACTTTGTTATCTTCCAAATTGGCTACTTGTGTACCCATGTAAGTCCCTAGTATAGGCTACTAAGGTACCCAGGTCATAGGTACACCAGGTGTCCCCCATGTGAAGCATGTATTATACCACCCACGGGAGACCACTCAAACTGTAACTAGAGGCCTGCCATTGCAGCCTGTGTAAGCTGGTGCTAGCACCACTTACCACAGATATAAATTTCCTTATATCTGAGGTCACTGCACTTGAAACCTATAAGTCACCCCTAAGGCAGACCTTTCAATCGTGAAAGCAGGGTGCTCGGTTCTAAGTGTGAGGGTGCCCCTGCATGAGCAGGACACCCCTACAACTTTTGGAGTCCATTCTCTCGGTTGTAAGTGCATCAGCCATTAAGATACATAGAGTGGTCAAGCGATGGCTATCTCTAAACTGGCTGTAACGAACCCTGTCGTGTTTGGTATCAAACATGTTGGAGTCATACCCCCCACACTGTAAATGGTGTGGGAGGTACGATTCCATGCACTGTAAAGCTCCTCCGGGAGGCCCTCTGTGCTCATGGTACCAGTCTTGTTGACCCGGCCAGCAAACTATGGCTGCTGAGAATTCTTGCTGCGACCAGAGACACAATTCTTCCCTCCTGCTGCTGAGCCAAGCTCGAGCAGGGCAAGACAGGACAGTAGGTTTCCTGTCGCAGGGAGGTGTGACCTCCTCCCAGACAGGATTTAGTGTATTGGGACAGGGAGGAGATTGTCCCCTCCACCCCTTCCCCTCCATCCTCATTCCCAGCCAGCCTCTACTGAAAAAGGCTGGAGCTGCTGAGCTCCATTTAAGGGAAGGAAGGAGTTCGTAGGGGGTTAAAGGTGCTGGTACTCCAGTCGAGAGTTTTGCAGGTAGATATGGTGATGAATGAGTCTGCTTCTCGGTACCACAAGATCCACGAGTCACAAGAAGACTGACAGAGAGTATCTTGAATCCAAAACACTGCACCAGTGCTTCGCCGGACATGACGTATGATGCAAACGACAACTTACAGCAACAAGATGCAGCAAAATACAGGCGGTGGTCTGTTTTATTTCGCCACTGTTCGCAGTGATATTACCACGGATGTAGACATACTGTGCAGGAAAGTTCCTAGAGCATCCATGTGTGATTTCTGCATTTCATTTTCTATTTGTTACCTCTTTTAAGCATTAGGTTTCTTATTTGAATTCCAGATTTTTTTAATTTGCCTTTTACTTGCTTTGATTCACGCACTGACTTAATAGAGAGCTGAAGGGGAGGGGGGTGCATGGGGAAAGCAAAGCAAGAGAGGTGTGGAGAGGAGGTAGGGAGCACTAGACAGGGGCATGGAGTGGAAGGAGGATTGAGAAATAGTACCCTCAATCAAAACGTGAGCAGCGGATGGGCACAAATTAAGTTGAATCAATCTGTGCTTGGTCCATGCTCCACAGAAAGGAAAGTAAGTGGCACTTTGCATGCGCTGGAAGCAGCAAAGAAGAGTGACACTGAAGCCAACAAATGGTAAGCAGTGGGCGTTATCCAAGCCCCTTATTGTAAACAGTCTTGCAAGTGAGTGCGCGTGTAGCGCATGTAGCGCATGTGCTGTTGCCGGCTCAACCTAAAAGTGCTATTTTATGACCCTCGTTGGCCACGTCTTAATGTTTTTTTTTCTTATGGCAGGGGGTGGAAGGATTTAGCAACAGGAACAACAGAGGCTGGGTGGGATAAAGCAACACAGACTGTGGGGGTTGGAGATTGGGCTGGGCATGTGAAGTCCGTACCTTGGGGAACCATGGCTACGCACTCCAAGGGCTCAGAGACATACACTCAGTCTATTGGAAGGAGAATGGAGCACGGGGGACGTATTGTGAAGGGCTGGGTAGCTAGACCCTGTAGGAGTCCCCTGTCCCCCCTCCTCTTTGGTCTCCTCAGGTATTCAAACTGTGGCATGGGAAATCCAGAACAGGATTGGTGGGGCATCCTTCAAAAAAAGCTAATGCCCAGTAGAGGACGCAACCCCAAGAGACCCAACGGGAGGAAGCTATGGGTCAACAGCCACTTGCTGACTGCAATGTTGATGTGGCTGCCTTCCCAATACTGAACATCTGAGCGCAGAGCAGGTCAACAACGAGAGGAGCAGCCTTTTTCATCGTCCCGCAAGCAACCAAGCATTTAAATCCCTGGGACCAGGTGGCAAATGGAGCGTCCAAGGAGGTGCTGAAACCGGTCCCAGAGCAGGAGACCCAAAGGTGCAGCGAACATGGAGCGCAGTGAGCAGGCGGCGGCAGCGGCAAACGTCAGCTGTGATGGATCCATATTGCAACAACAGTGGCAGAAGCCTGCCCGCTATGGTCTAGAGGAGAACAATGCTTTGGGGATGCAGTGGAGCTTGGTCCAGAGCTTGGGGAGCAGCAAGAAGCAACAAAGGCACGGGCATGACAAGTACACAAAGCAGAGCGAGAGTTGACCCCAATGGGAGGGCGAGGAGCTTCGGTGCTTTATAGAGAAGGCGTACAAGGTGGTTGGCACACGCTGTCAGGATTGTTTTTGGGTCAGGTCTTTGGCACCCCCTGCACCAACCATAACAGCACATGGACCAGCTGATGTACTTAAGCAGAGGGAGCCGTTAGGCTGCGTAAGGCAGTAGACCAGAAGAGGACGAGCAACAGCTCAATAGAAATCAGTCAGTCCCTTGAACGGTCACCTGTAACCAACACAGCAGTACCCAGGAGGAAGCAGAGGGCGCTAAGCACGTCCTCCAGCAGCGACAAGAGTGTGAATGAGTTAGGGGGAGACACCTCTTTGAAGCATGAAGCCACAACGTCTGCCTCCGCTGAGGCTTCCCTCCCTACACATAGGAGCCGCAACTACAACCACCAGAGTGGGTCGCTCCCAAAATATGGAAAACACAACTGCAGCCACCAGATGAGCAGCCAGCACCAGAATTCGCAAGTAGGGGTGGGCGGAACTCACGGAATTTGACTCTCTGGAATTTAGCAGAGTTACGTAAAAACTCAGCGAGATTCCGCAGAGTTCCACCAATGGGTGGAAATAGGCACACCGCTCTGCTCGTGCTGTGATTTAATGCCGGGAGCGCATTCCACTCCGTAAAATCAGCACAAACGCCTTCATGTGGCGGGCCAAAGGTCCCAGCTACTCAAGTTGATTTTGCTGTCGCTTGAGTAGGGTTTGGCGCTATCATATGCAGGGCATGGTGCATGGAGCAGTGGCCTGACATAACACAAGAAAGGAGTCATGAGGAACATAAAGTCTTGAAGATCTTCTCCATCGTAGTTGCATTCTTGCTGAGGAAAGAAAATCAGGCAAACAGGAGGTGCTCTGGTCAGATAACCATGCAGTGGTGCAGCTGGTGAACAATGTCTCGGCAGCAGGCCCTGGGCTTGCTTAGACACTGCGTGAGCTGCCAACTGAGCACAAATGTGGCGATTAGAGCAAGGCATGTGCCAGGTTGCAACAATTCCATTGCTCATGCCCTCTCTTGATTGCAGTGCTCTAGGATCTGACAGCTGGCACTGCAGGTGGACCAAGGGACGACAGATTTCCCACCCGAGCAATGGCACCTGGGAGACCTGACTGAGGACTGCTGGTGGACAGGGCGCTGGCACCCAAGATGAGCAGCCAGTATCGAAACTGCGAATCTGCGAAAGAGGCCACCGGGGGGGTTCCCCCTATTCATACACAAGGACAGGACTTTCATGAGTAAATTATAATTCACGGCGGTCATGATGAAAGCCCTGGAAGGGGCAGGTTTCCCTGGACAACACGTCAGGACCCACTACTTTCGCATAGGGCCGGCCAGAACCACAGCATTCATGGCTTGGGGGAGGAATAGATCAAGCGGCTAGGGCTTATATCGGGCCTCATTTGAGCTACGACCCCCACATTACACTCTTTTTCAATAGGAGACGAGAGATAAGATGAGCACAGGTGCTGCCAACTGTGTGCAGGGCCCTTGAAACTATGGAGAGGCAGTACGTAGTAGCAAGCGGACTGTGAGAAAGCACCTCTTTTGGCATGGTTAGCCCCCCCTTTTTGCCTGGAAAATAATGTAGTTTTGATTGTAAGTGCACAGGGTCCCTGCAAACCAGGTCACCCGTGGCATTGCTTCTTCCCTAAAACTGTACAATGATTGGCACAACTTCAGATCCCCTGCAAGTCCCTAGTAAATATTACCCTTGGTACCTAGGGCATGGGAACTGAAGAGGGTTTCCTGGGGACCCCTCACCAATGCCATGCCACGGCAGGTTGTATGTCTTGGGGCAGTAAAAATTAACAAAGTCGACATGGCACACTACCTCCGTGCCATGTCCAGCAGCACTGCCTAGGGTATAGGTAAGTCACCCCTCTAGCATGCCTTACAAGCCCTAAGGCAGGGTGCACTATATCTCAGGTGTGGGAATATCTGCATGAGCAGATGGTCCCCTACAATATCCAATTATATTATTTATATTGTAAGTGCCAGTGAAGTAAAGAGAGCACATAGGCTGGAAAATCAACAACTCGAGTTCCCCAGCACCATGATGGCTTCACTGAACCCAGGAGTGTTTGGTACCAACCAACGCCTCTTAATAAACCCACACTGATGCCAGTGTGGAATTTATTAAAATATGTCCCCAGAGGGCACCTCAGAGGTGCCCCTGAAAATGCACAAACCCTGGTGTGGTTTCTGATTGGCTTTAGTCAGCCTGCAACCACCAGACATGTTTCTGGATCCGTGGGTCAGGAACCCCTGCTCTCTGAGGTCAGAAACAAAGCGTATCCTGGGTGGAGGTGTCACACCTCTGCCCCCAGGATTAGTACAGTGTCCAAGAGGGAAGCTACAAAGGCCTGCTGCCTTTGTAATGCCACCCTAGCCACTGCTGCTAGCAGCAGATGGCCTCCCTCGGTTCAAATCCCCTCCCCCCCTTTGGCAGGAGATCCGGTGGGAATACCAAGATAGAGTAGGAGGTAAGCCCCCCCTTAGCCAACTCCACCCCTCAGGTGCTGGAGACGAAGTAAATCACATTTTTAAGTGCCCACCATCTTGAAGATGGTGGAATTTATCCAATCAGAGCTAGAGCTATGCCTCCTCCCACAAGAGGGTGGCATTATAGTGGGTGTAGACACTCCAGGTAAGGAACTCCTCGGACCCCACTTGCAACTCCCTTATAATGCCCCTAAATCTAATATTTAGGTGGCACCCCCAGACCCTGAAATCAGATCCCAGATGACCTAGGAAGAGTCAGACACTACAGAGTCACACCAGCATAGTAGATTGCAAAAACCAACTGACTTGGCACCAGCCCTACCGGCCAGTCTGCAGCCCACAATGATCCTGCACCAAAAGACGACCTGTCCTGCAGCCCAGCGACCTCCAAAGCCTTGGGAGGACTGCCTGCCTTCGACAAAGATCAAGATCTTCTGAGAACAGCGGACCTTTTCAAGAAGAACCCAACTTTAAAGGAAAAAGAACTCTGGCCTGAGGAAACACGAAACCGCCTCCGGGCCCACCTCTGCATCCAAACTGAATCCAAGTGTCTCGCTGGTCCTGCTAAGGTTCACCAGTGATTCTGAGCCAGAGTCCACGGTAGGCTGACCCCTTCTGACCCCTTCTGGACTCTACCTTGACGCCTGCAGCCTCAACTTGAAGACTCCCCCTGTTTTCGACCTAAAGGACACCTATGTACCTATAGCCCCTGGGTCTTGGGGAGCTGGACCAATGGTGTCTATGCATCACCTAGAATCACTACTTACCTGGTCAGCTGTGTGTTTTCTTCGTCCGGCCTCTTGGCCTGAGCCTGCAGCCTTTCTTCAAAACTGATCCCCCCCATTGAATTGCATTGGGTGCCAGATGCTGTGTTGGCACTTTGCACCCGGCCGCCACTGTGCCGATGAGGGTGTAAATTTGGTGCTGCTTTGTGGCCCCCTTGTGCTTACCTTAACTCCAGGAGATCGACCCCTGACATCCCTTTACTCACCTGTGAGCAGCGCATCCCCTCCCAACAATTGTGGGTGGGAGGGGATAAAGCAACAGGAACAATGGTGGGTGGGAGGGGATAAAGTAACAGGAACAATGGTGGGTGGGAGGGGATAAAGCAACAGGAACAATGGTGGGTGGGAGGGGATAAAGCAACAGGAACAATGGTGGGTGGGAGGGGATAAAGCCACAGGAATAACACCTATAAAGCAACATGGGGACGGGAGGGGGGTAAAGCAACGGCGTAGGAAAGTAGGATCTACTTTCATGGTTACCCCTACTTTTTGCTGGTGTCATTATGTTTTTCTGACTAGTCTGACTGGGATCCTGCTAATCAGGACCCCAGTCACTGTGCTCCTTCCCTAAATTTGACAGTGGTAAGTACTTTGTTATCTTCCAAATTGGCTACTTGTGTACCCATGTAAGTCCCTAGTATAGGCTACTAAGGTACCCAGGTCATAGGTACACCAGGTGTCCCCCATGTGAAGCATGTATTATACCACCCACGGGAGACCACTCAAACTGTAACTAGAGGCCTGCCATTGCAGCCTGTGTAAGCTGGTGCTAGCACCACTTACCACAGATATAAATTTCCTTATATCTGAGGTCACTGCACTTGAAACCTATAAGTCACCCCTAAGGCAGACCTTTCAATCGTGAAAGCAGGGTGCTCGGTTCTAAGTGTGAGGGTGCCCCTGCATGAGCAGGACACCCCTACAACTTTTGGAGTCCATTCTCTCGGTTGTAAGTGCATCAGCCATTAAGATACATAGAGTGGTCAAGCGATGGCTATCTCTAAACTGGCTGTAACGAACCCTGTCGTGTTTGGTATCAAACATGTTGGAGTCATACCCCCCACACTGTAAATGGTGTGGGAGGTACGATTCCATGCACTGTAAAGCTCCTCCGGGAGGCCCTCTGTGCTCATGGTACCAGTCTTGTTGACCCGGCCAGCAAACTATGGCTGCTGAGAATTCTTGCTGCGACCAGAGACACAATTCTTCCCTCCTGCTGCTGAGCCAAGCTCGAGCAGGGCAAGACAGGACAGTAGGTTTCCTGTCGCAGGGAGGTGTGACCTCCTCCCAGACAGGATTTAGTGTATTGGGACAGGGAGGAGGCACTTGCCAGCGCCACTAGACTGCTTTGAGGGGCACATTTGGTGCCCTTCTTGCATACTCCAGTTGAAACCAGTTCAGGGAGCCGTTGGCTCCTGCTCTGGTGCGAAACTGGACAAAGGACATGGAAGTATCCTCCCCACTGTCCAGCCCCTCCTCTGGGAGGGACCCCTGAATCGTACCAACCCTTTCCTTAGGATACTTAAGGGCTTACCTGTAGGTGGGTCCCCAGATTTGTCGTGGGACAAGATTCAGATCTGAAACCACTTCAACTTCAACCGTCTGGGCACTTTGGACTTCGCTGGACTACGATTTGGAAACCAAGACTGCAACTGCAAAGACTCCTGCTGCTCCTGGTCTCGTCGTCCTGCAAGTCTGCTGCAACATCTGTGCTCATGCTCCATACAGGCTTTTCACAGGGCCTGTGGACATCCAAGACACCTGAAGGAAACACCCTTGGAGTGAAGCAGTGGCGGTTCGTCCATTGGGGCGTTGTGGCATTGCCCACCCGCCCGCACCCGCAGCTCCCTCGGCGTCTCTGAACTTAAGTAAACTGAACTCTCAGTTTACTTAAGTTCAGAGACGCGAGGGAGAACTGACAATCATGTCAGTCAGCATGACGTCGGACCGCCCATCCCCTTCAGAATCTGAAGGGGGTGGGTGGCGTCATGTTGACTGACATGCATTGTCAGACCAGGGGAAGTAGGCAGCAGCAAAAGTGCGCATGACTGGTGAAGGTCGGCGAATGCGCACTAGTGTCTACTCTGGCTGGCGCGTGCCCATTAGGAGAGCGAGGGTTGAGCAAAGGCTCAAACCTCGGTCTCCTAATGGGCAGGCGGGCGGTGAGTAACCCTGCTCTAAGCCAATCCTGGGTATTGGCTGAGAGGGGTTGCCACTCCAGTGCCGTTCGTGAAGGTGCCAAGGGGAGCAGAGGTGTCGCGGACCGGCTGTGTCAGGTAAGTTTTATTTTTTATTTTAATTGCCCGGCCCCTACCCCCGCGCGACAATTCCCCCCCCCCAAAATGGTGTCTGTCACTGTTCTCTGCTCTGCGGTGACCGGGTTTTCGGAAAGGAAAGTATAGCTTCCCAGAAACGGTGTGAAGGTCATCGGGGTCATATCACATTCCAAGAGTTTCTTCTGAAAGCCGCAATAAATTATTGAGAGACCCTTATCCCCATTACCTGCAGTGTTCGGTGTGTGATGCTGTTGCAATTACATGCCTGGTTGTCACTTATTTGCGCTTTCGCTTGTGTTTACATTCGGATGTCCTTGTCTGACTTGGCACTGCTTAGTACATGTGTTTGTTTGTCTCCTTTCTGTGCTTTTATGTCTCTGTCTGATTTCTGCTGTCCGAGTGTAGGCGTCCATTTATGCTTGACTACTAGTGTTTACATTTATGTACCGTGCGCTTTCATGGCCTTTTGTGCTGTTTCATGTACCTGCACTTACGTCTGTACGGTTTGCCATCTGCTGTGTGAACATTTTTGCATGTGGCTTTGTGTGACTCTCTCCGAGCCTTAATCTCTCTGGACAAGATTGTCACCTCTTTAAATGGATATTTAAAGTATTCAACACCCGAGGGCGACCACTTAACTCTAGTAATGTGACTCTAGCACCACAGTGCTGTGTAGACAAATTTTAATAAATAAGGCAAGCCCGTCTGCGCCCGTCCGCGCCTGGCCGGGACCAGGGGCCATGACCCCTGCCGGTTTTACTGGCGCTAATCTTGCTTATTCACGTGACCAACTCATGGGTCTCAAAAACGAACCTAATTATAATTGTAAACACTCTATTTGCTGTGAACATTCTCCCCTACGATGTACTAGCTGTGGCTTTGGAATTATTTTCCCTTTAGGCAGGCCTGAACCCTTAGGGGAGGAAAAGGAATTTAAAATGCTCCTTCTTAATTGTCGCTCCCTCTCTAAACACGCTGTGGAGATTCATATTTTGCTGGAAGATGAAATACCGGATATTTTATTTATCATGGAGACCTGGCTAGATAAAGATATCATTACATGATACAGAGGCAAGACTGAGATGTCGGTCGTGGAGGAGGTATCGCCATTATTTATAAGGAGGAATTTAAATGTCGTTTCTCGAGCAGCCCTATTCTAACCCCGGGCGTAGTACTCCGCTTCGCCCACGAGTGTACGTAGCGCTGCCTGCTTCGCAGTTTTCGAAGTAGGCATAGCAGGCAGCGCTACGCACACGCCAGGGCGAAGCGGAGCTGCCTACCGCCTGCCACCCGCCTCCCGCCCGCCCTCCTTTTAAAATAATGTAAAGTATGATAAAAAAATGAAATATAATGACTTACCTGCAGCGCGGCGTCCTGGGGCTCCCTCTTCCTCATTGCCGATAACTTCTTTTCACAAATGCGCATTAAAGGTTTGCGTATTGTGATCCTGAATATAGTTGGGGAGTCAGACACTGTAGTTAAAAAATATCAAAATAGTCAGTAACTATTTTGTTGGCCTTTTACTTAAAAAATATTTGAATGCTTCGAGTTCAACGCTATAGTCATCCTTTTGAGTAGTTTTAGCCAGGACCTAGAAACATTCAATTATTCTTTAACTGTAGTGAAACTGAGCATGAGTGATCAATGGTAAAAATAGTTAGCTCAACTGTTGTTAATGATCCAGGATGAAAACATCTGAGCAATCAGACCCCTGTGCCCCACGCCTACCCCCCCATCACTCTTAATTTTGTCTTGTTGCAGAGAGGTGTTCAGTGGCCACGCCCCTTTTTACAACACTCTGCAACGCAGCTCCGTGGCGCTTACTGGAGGTACCTGGTGGACTAGTTGGCCCCCAGGGGACCTCGGGATTGAAGAGGAATTAATTCCCCAACTTAAAACGCGTCACAGGGTGTGTTTGCACACATATCACCACGGGCCCCGCCCCCTACCTTCACCATTGTGCAAACGCGCCCCGTGGCGCGTTTTAAGTTGGGGAATTAAGTCCCTTGGAATCCTGAGGGTCCCTGTGGTCCAACTAGCCCACCAGGTACCTCCAGTAAGCGCCACAAGACTGTGTTGCAGAGAGGTGTAAAAAGGGGCGTGGCCTGGAGCACCTCTCTGCAATGCAGCCCTGTGGCGCTTACTGGAGGTACCTGGTGGGCTAGTTGGCCCCCAGGGACCCCCAGTATTGAAGGGGAATTAATTCCCCAATTTAAAACGCGCAACAGGGCGCATTTGCAGAGTGTGCTTGTGAGGGGGCGGGGCTTAGGGACGATCGCGTCTTTTTGTATTTTTTGTATTTTTTGAAATGGGGGCAGTCTGGCCCCCCTTCCTTTTACTTTTTTGTGGCCCTGGGGACCCCATCCCCCAGGGCCTCACCCCCAAATGTAAATTAAAAAAAAAAAAAATACGGCCACAGAAGGCCCCGGGGACCCCAACCCCCGGGGCCGGCCATTGATTTTTTTATTTTTTATTTTTTAGCTTTATGGGTAGGGGGGGGCATGTGGCCCCCCTACCGGGCCAATTAGGGCCCCGGGGGCCCCATCCCCCGGGGCCTGGCTCTCGGGGACCGTGGGGGAGCAGCAGAGCCGACGCACAGCGCCAGTGGCGCTGCTGGCATCCTGAGTAGCCAGAGTTTCAGAGTGGCATTAAATGCGTGGCAATGCATTTCAATGCGGTAATGTGGAACACCACACTGAAATGCGAGAGCGTCACACCTGATGCGTGATACTTAGCAGGCCTGTAAATATGGGCGCTTGCAAGCATCAAACAGTGCAAGTCCGTGCTTAATTTGTAAAATAATAAGTGCCAGAGCTCTTGTCATGAGGCCCCTGTAGCTTGCGCCACACATTGTCCTGCTATGCTGCCAAAGATAGTAACGTCACAACTAGTAACCATCACAGTCTTACAAGTGTGACAACTTGGACTATTGTAGGCCCCCAACCTGCAAGAATGACTAGGAGTATGTAATTGTCATTTTTTATGTATATAGAATCAATAATTAACTGTTGTTGTGGTCATATCTAAATTAGCCATAGAGCGCCAGCTTGTGGCAGACTGGCAGAAGTGCTGGTGTTGACAATTAAGCGCTGATGCCGAGCACCGTAAACCACCGGCTCAAATTAAGCACTGGTGCAAGTATAAAACAAGCCAGGATTTGCCAAGAATCACAGGATGTTGAGCCTGCTACAGAGACTCAAATGCAGTTCCCCAACAAAGTCAGTCGATCAAGCGGCTACTCCACATCATCCCCAGAGCTTATAAAAGGAAGCATAGAGGAACAATAAAGAGGAAAGCTTTTAACAAACTAGGAGGAAAGCTTTTCCACTGAACACACTTTAAAAAAAATCCCATCAACAAAACGTCAAGTTTTGTAATCCTTGGCGGAAGTTGAAATTATTGATGCAATTCTACCTTGGTCAGACTTAACCAGCGTGCATTGAAATCTTACTTGTGTTGCAGAGACGCAGCGCCGTCATGGTACCTTCACATGTGGAGTTGTTATCAGGGAGGGCGAGTTGTTATCAGGGAGGGCGAGTAAGTCACGGGAGCAGTAAAGCGTTCCGTACAGGTGGAACAGTAAAGCGAACAATCAGATATCACGTAAGCAACATTCTAGTGGGGTGCTTGATAGTAAATAAAACAGGCAAGTCAAGGGAGCAGTAAAGCGCCATGTACAGTAGGAACGGTATTTGGGGGTGTGAGGGCGGGTGGGAGGAGTAAAATCACGAACACCGTAGATTTTTGGTCCAGCTAAACAGCTTTATCTTTTGTTTAGATTTAGCTGTATGATGCGCAAAGACCCATTGTGTACAAAAGAAATACCTATAGTGGGCTTTGTCTACTATTGGTTGACATCCTTGGTAATCTAATTTCCTTGCTTTACATTTAATGGTTGTCTTTCCTTTTCCTGTTTTAGTCCCTCCCCTGGAGCGCAGCTGTTGTACTATGTAACTGATCAGATGAATTGTACTCTTCCGATGCTTACAATCAGGTGTCTATTTTTTTCCAGCACTCCAAGGGTGTGCCTGTGTTCATCCTCTCCCTTGTGTGCTTGTTTTGTTTTACATTTTCATTGCTGTCCCAATGTTTTTCATTCCCCCCCTGAGCTCCTCGCCATTACTACCTCTGTATATTTCACCCTAACTTCCCCCACCCCTCTCAGGTCTTCCGTTGCTTTTCACACCCACATGTTCCTCCATTGCTCTAGTCCGCTGCTCTCAAGAGACTCAACTTGATGTTGCCTGAAGCAACGAATAATCTTCAAATAAATTACTCAATTCCCAAGCACCTGGCAAAAGAGCAAAGAATGAAAACACTGGACACTCTTTCCTAATGGTATGTTTGATCCCTCGCCAAGTGCACAGCAATATTTAACTCTGGTGACAAGTCATAGAGCAAAGAGTTTTTAGGCACTGTCAAGAGGTGGCTACCTGCTATTTAACAAAACTCTGAATAACAGAAATACGGAAATACCTGCAAATTACTTCTGCGGTGCCACAGGAGATCTGAAAAAAAATGATTAGACTGCCCCTTGTACAGTTCTGAGAGAAAGAGTACCATTACCAAGCTGCTTAAAAAAGAACATCCTGAAGAGCTGGATGAGCAAATGTTCCTTCATCTAAGTGACGTGTCCGAGAGGGCAACACAATGGGCAAGAAGATTTTTAAGAAGTAGCTGGGAGCGGAGAACAAAATTGTTGTAGAGGATGGTTTACACCGGCCCTGCCCCATGCCTCTAAAGCTGTATAGTGGGGTGAGGGCTTGATTCTTTTTAGGAACAGATAAGGTTTGCCGCCTTTCTCAGAACTAAAGATTGATTGTTTGTGCCTTATTTAAAAGTTTAATCTAAGATTTTAATGCAGATTTTAATTTTTATATCGTACAGAGTGCTGTACAATTCACGTCATAATGTATTTGTCATGTGTGAACGGTGACTTGCTTTGTAAGTGGGTTTAAAAACACTGTAAATAAGTTCAAATCCGTTTTTCTGTCACACATCCCTGCTCTTCCAGTGCTTTTCATCCCTTCACCAGTTCCTCTGTTGCTCTGTCACCCCTCCCTGCTCTTCCAGTGCTTTTCATCCCTTCACCAGTTCCTCTGTTGCTCTGTCACCCCTCCCTGCTCTTCCAGTGCTTTTCATCCCTTCACCAGTTCCTCTGTAGCTCTGCCACCCCTCCCTGCTCTTCCAGTGCTTTTCATCCCTTCACCAGTTCCTCTGTAGCTCTGCCACCCCTCCCTGCTCTTCCAGTGCTTTTCATCCCTTCACCAGTTCCTCTGTTGCTCGGTCACACATCCCTGCTCTTCCAGTGCTTTTCATCCCTTCACCAGTTCATCTGTTGCTCTGTCACACATCCCTGCTCTTCCAGTGCTTTTCATCCCTTCACCAGTTCCTCTGTAGCTCTGCCACCCCTCCCTGCTCTTCCAGTGCTTTTCATCCCTTCACCAGTTCCTCTGTAGCTCTGCCACCCCTCCCTGCTCTTCCAGTGCTTTTCATCCCTTCACCAGTTCCTCTGTAGCTCTGCCACCCCTCCCTGCTCTTCCAGTGCTTCTCATCCCTTCACCAGTTCCTCTGTTGCTCTGTCACCCCTCCCTGCTCTTCCAGTGCTTTTCATCCCTTCACCAATTCCTCTGTAGCTCTGCCACCCCTCCCTGCTCTTCCAGTGCTTTTCATCCCTTCACCAGTTCCTCTGTTGCTCTGTCACCCCTCCCTGCTCTTCCAGTGCTTTTCATCCCTTCACCAATTCCTCTGTAGCTCTGCCACCCCTCCCTGCTCTTCCAGTGCTTTTCATCCCTTCACCAGTTCCTCTGTTGCTCTGTCACACATCCCTGCTCTTCCAGTGCTTTTCATCCCTTCACCAGTTCCTCTGTAGCTCTGCCACCCCTCCCTGCTCTTCCAGTGCTTTTCATCCCTTCACCAGTTCCTCTGTAGCTCTGCCACCCCTCCCTGCTCTTCCAGTGCTTTTCATCCCTTCATCAGTTCCTCTGTAGCTCTGCCACCCCTCCCTGCTCTTCCAGTGCTTTTCATCCCTTCACCAGTTCCTCTGTAGCTCTGCCACCCCTCCCTGCTCTTCCAGTGCTTTTCATCCCTTCACCAGTTCCTCTGTAGCTCTGCCACCCCTCCCTGCTCTTCCAGTGCTTTTCATCCCTTCACCAGTTCCTCTGTTGCTCTGTCACCCCTCCCTGCTCTTCCAGTGCTTTTCATCCCTTCACCAATTCCTCTGTAGCTCTGCCACCCCTCCCTGCTCTTCCAGTGCTTTTCATCCCTTCACCAGTTCCTCTGTAGCTCTGCCACCCCTCCCTGCTCTTCCAGTGCTTTTCATCCCTTCACCAGTTCCTCTGTAGCTCTGCCACCCCTCCCTGCTCTTCCAGTGCTTTTCATCCCTTCACCAGTTCCTCTGTAGCTCTGCCACCCCTCCCTGCTCTTCCAGTGCTTATCATCCCTTCACCAGTTCCTCTGTTGCTCTGTCACACATCCCTGCTCTTCCAGTGCTTTTCATCCCTTCACCAGTTCCTCCGTTGCTCTGTCACCTCTCCCTGCTCTTCCAGTGCTTTTCATCCCTTCACCAGTTCCTCTGTAGCTCTGCCACCCCTCCCTGCTCTTCCAGTGCTTTTCATCCCTTCACCAGTTCCTCTGTAGCTCTGCCACCCCTCCCTGCTCTTCCAGTGCTTTTCATCCCTTCACCAGTTCCTCTGTTGCTCTGCCACCCCTCCCTGCTCTTCCAGTGCTTTTCATCCCTTCACCAGTTCCTCTGTAGCTCTGCCACCCCTCCCTGCTCTTCCAGTGCTTTTCATCCCTTCACCAGTTCCTCTGTAGCTCTGCCACCCCTCCCTGCTCTTCCAGTGCTTTTCATCCCTTCACCAGTTCCTCTGTTGCTCTGTCACACATCCCTGCTCTTCCAGTGCTTTTCATCCCTTCACCAGTTCCTCTGTAGCTCTGCCACCCCTCCCTGCTCTTCCAGTGCTTTTCATCCCTTCACCAGTTCCTCTGTAGCTCTGCCACCCCTCCCTGCTCTTCCAGTGCTTTTCATCCCTTCACCAGTACCTCTGTAGCTCTGCCACCCCTCCCTGCTCTTCCAGTGCTTTTCATCCCTTCACCAGTCCCTCTGTTGCTCTGTCACCCCTCCCTGCTCTTCCAGTGCTTTTCATCCCTTCACCAGTTCCTCTGTAGCTCTGCCACCCCTCCCTGCTCTTCCAGTGCTTTTCATCCCTTCACCAGTCCCTCTGTTGCTCTGTCACCCCTCCCTGCTCTTCCAGTGCTTTTCATCCCTTCACCAGTTCCTCTGTAGCTCTGCCACCCCTCCCTGCTCTTCCAGTGCTTTTCATCCCTTCACCAGTTCCTCTGTAGCTCTGCCACCCCTCCCTGCTCTTCCAGTGCTTTTCATCCCTTCACCAGTCCCTCTGTTGCTCTGTCACCCCTCCCTGCTCTTCCAGTGCTTTTCATCCCTTCACCAGTTCCTCTGTTGCTCTGCCACCCCTCCCTGCTCTTCCAGTGCTTTTCATCCCTTCACCAGTTCCTCTGTAGCTCTGCCACCCCTCCCTGCTCTTCTAGTGCTTTTCATCCCTTCACCAGTTCCTCTGTTGCTCTGCCACCCCTCCCTGCTCTTCCAGTGCTTTTCATCCCTTCACCAGTTCCTCTGTTGCTCTGCTTGCCCACCCCACTCTTTCATTACTTTTTGTCTCTTCAGCACCAGAATGCATGTGTTATCAGGGGCATAGATTAGGAGTGCATGTTTGGGGTGATACACCCCCCTAATAAATGTATTTTGTGATAAATAGTTGGGTACAGGTGCTTTCAGTCGGGTTTCCACAGGGATATTTACATTCCCTTAGATCGAAAAGCACACACACTCTCGCCTTCTCTGTTTTGAAAGTCCTCAGAATAATGAATATTTCACCCAGAAGCAGCTGCAGAGTAACAGGGATATGCTAACCCCGCACACCCTTTCTTCAGAAGCCGCTTCCTTCCTCCTACTCCCACTTTGTATTATGCACGAGGGCTGAACATAAACAAGCATTTGCAATGCAATAGGTCTCGCATTATAAAAGTGTGAGCAGTTGGTATTGCTAATAATAATGCAACACTAGCTATTGGCATTGTAAATGATAATGGCATTTATTTATGTGTTTTTTTTAAAAAACATAAATAAAAGGCACTGTCATTTATAATGCCAATAGCTCAAACTCGTATAACTGCGAGACCTATTGCATTGCAAATGCTTGTTAGAGGGGGAGTCTTAGGCTGTGGTGCGTATGTTTGAAGTCACTGTGAGCAGCCACCTCGAAGGTGCAGGCTGCAGACTCATCTTCTGGTGTATATGTAAACGTAGTGGGGCCGCTGCCCCTCTTTACATTATTGAAAGTTGACCATGTTTTCTGTCCCCCACATACAGATCTTCGGTGCGGTTCGCAACAATTTATCTGAAACAACCATGCTAAAAGTACATGCAAGAATCAGTTTGCTCCATGAAATGGGAACCCTGCAGCCCCAGGCAGAGAAGAATGCCTGGTCTAATTAGATGAAACGCGCAGCTCAGATTACCGCGGAACTTTGAACTCAGCCAGAGGCCCAATTCTCACCTCTCTGACAATACCGCGGTATCGTCTGAATGGCTGGCGGACCAGAGATCACTTAAAAACTCTGTTCAGTCCCACTGGCAAATGCCCACAAGAGAGATACCCTGTTTGGTGTGAGAGATGCAGGCAGGAGTCAGCTTAAGTAGCAGAATGCCAGAAATGAAGACAGGGAGAAAGATGGAGTGTGAGAAAAACACAGCGACAAAAGGAGACCCAGAGAGACTCAGTGAGAAAGAGAAACTAAGAAATGTTCAGAGAAAAGGGGAGAGGAGGAGAGGAAAACAAACAGAGAGAATGACATAGAGAGAGAGAGAGAAAATATATTAAGAGAAAGGAAGGAGGGGCACAGGGAAACTCAGAGACACAGAGTAAGAGGCAGACAGAGGGAGCGAGAGAGAAATAGGTTCAGCGATATAGAGACAGAGAAAGACTGAGATAGATATTATACATATCGAGAGAACTAGATATATATATAGAGAGGTGAAAAGAAACAGAGGGAGAAATAAGAAAGAGACAGAGAGGAAGGCAGAGTAGTAGAAAGAGAGATAAAGAGATGGGAACAAGGAGAGTGCAAGAGAGAGAGCGAGGCTCAAGGGAATGGGAAGAGAAAGACAGAAATAGAGTAGAGCAAAGAGAGAAATAGATGAAAGAGACAGGGAGGGAGAAAGAGGGAGACACAGAGGGAAAGGGGTGAAACCGAAAGAGAAAGAGAGTCAGATAGAGAGATGGACATAGAGAAAGTGAAAGTGAGAGACTCAGAAAGACAGAGAGGTAGAACATTTCATGCAATTTGGTGTGTGCTGCTTGAAAAAACTGTTTAATCGGGAAAATAAGATTTTATCTGACTGACTCATTGTATGACTAAACCCACCCAAAGGGGAATGGCGTCAGAAGTGATTGTTCTGTCATCTTGTCAGCTCAGCATTAGGCAAAGATAAGGGTGTTTGTCCTCTACGAGAGGGTCTGGAGGTTGCACGAGTCTCTCAAAAACAACTACGGCATCTTGAATTTAAATCAGATAGCTGGGTAGACAACAGAAAATGTGCCGGGGAGGCAAGGCTATGATGTCGCTGTAGGTAATGCATGAGAAAGGGGATTGCAAGTAGTTGGGCGTTGATACACAGGAAAACAAGCATGAGCCGCATGCGCGCCTCGCGCTTAAAGTTTTTTTAAAAAACGACAAAAAAAGACAAGCCCGGCGGAGCGTGGCACGCGCGCTTGGGGGCGGGGGAGCGCATTCCAGGATGACACAGATGGTTTCCATCGAGTTCTGGTTCGCATGGCTGAAACAGTCTAAGTTAGAAAGGGGGAACAAAAAAAGAGAAACAGAACACACAAAATATGAAGCAAAAAAACGTACAAAGCGCACAAACAATGGGAGATGAAAAGAAATCGAACGTAGAACTAAAGATGGAAGAGAGCTGGATAAGAACAGACAATTATACCGCAAGAGGAAAGGGGTGAACACGAGACATTAATACGAAAATAGAGGAGATAAAAGAAGAAAACGACAATCATTGAAAGAAAACTGCATAAACACGAACACACTGTGGTGGATTATAAATCCTGCAGACAAAAGTCACCTTGTGCACGGTTATGCGTTCACCAAGCACGGATCTGAACTCGGTAACTCGAGCAGCACCCTAAGTGATGAAAACAGTGTGCGTAATGTCTGGCGCGTAGCTTGGTCAATACGTTTGGGGGAGGGGGGTTGGGAGCTTCTTTTCAATATAGCCTCAAATAATGTCTCAAAAACACCCGCCGCCTTGCTTTGCAGACAGATATAAATGCGATTTACTCAGCAGCATGTACATTTTCTAGTTACTTTAAAACGTGTATGAGCACAGCAAGTCTAAAAGCAGCTAAACTATTTGTGTAGAAATCTACGGGCGTTGTCGAAATTGGTTCCTTGCTGGAAGGAAAAACGTATATAAAATTCACTCTGCAACAAGACTACAACTGAATATTAAGACTCAATGAGTAAAGGAGAGGCATTCATGGAGGGAGGAAGGGAGGCGGCCGTGCGGCCGCGAATGTGAAAGTGATCGCGATCGCGATCAAACATCAAAGCGGCCGTGCGGGCGCGAAAGTGAAAGAAAACGAGTGCTTTCAGGCTGCCAAATGGTGCACGCGCCCGGCGCGCATGCACTGTATTTGGAGGCCTGAAAGCACTCGTTTGCACTTCCAAAACTCGCTTACTATAAGTCTCGCCAGAGCAGCGCTAAAGCACTGTCTCAGGCGAGACCTAACAACAGAGCCTACTTCTCCTACTCTGCCTCTAGCAGCTGTCCCCCTCTCTCTTTCTCTTTCTTTGTCTTCTTCTTATTCCCTCTCGTTCTGTTTCTGTCTCGCTCCTCCTCACTTTCCGAATAAAAGCGTAACTTCAAGAAACAGCTCTTTTCCTTCGTGTGTTCCCCTGTTAAATGGATCCAAAAAAGACCGAAACACTTTTGCTGGAGATGTTGTCTTTTTCTGTCATTTTTCAGTTCCAAAGTGCAGCCGCCACTAAACTGATTACGTTAGGAACTTTTACATTATGTGTTCCCAGCCAAGCAGGATTTATGTTTGATTGGAAAACGCCTTTTGTTGAACGCCCATTGCCTGTCCTCCCTCCCCTGCCCTACCATCCTACCTTATCAGTGATGATGATAAGTGCAAGCTCCCTTTAGCCGAGCTGCTAGTTATTTAATTACACTTCGTGTTGCATCAGTGAAACACCAACTCAGCACCGCATCAGCGCAGCACCCGTCAGCGTCACTCAGCAGTGCCAGAGGACCACCACAACACCACCAGCATAGCATCACTCAGCCACAGCGCAGCACCATCTCAGCACCAGCGCAGCACCATCTCAGCCCCACCTCAGCACCATTGCAGCAACACCCATGCACACGTGCAGCACCACCTCCGCACACACGCAGCACCAGCTCTGCACCAGTGCAGCACTACCTCACTGCCAGTGCTGTTTATGGTCGTCGTCCTTTTGCCCCATAACAAAAAAACTAGAAGACATGGTGCTAGAAATAACAAGTTTTAGCAACTGGATGCCAGGCCAGAGCCCGGGACCAACCCTGACTGGAGGCTCGCAATAAACTGTGTGGTGCCAAAAAAAACAAGAAAAGTAACAGGCAATGCAAAACAAAGTGGAAGCGGGTAGTAAAGAAAGCCACTTAGAACCAGTACAGCGTTTGTGTGTACCCATAGGGCGCTATGACCAGCACTAGCAGAGAATGTAAAAGGAGGGACGAGACGGGGTGAGGTAGGAAATGAGCGAAGGGCAAATGGGCATCCATGCAGTAAGGCGCTACAAGATGGTGCAAAAGATAAAATCAGGAAATCAGCCTTTGAGGCAGCAGAAAAGGGCTGGAGGGCATGTGTTGAAGCCGACTGTTTATAGCTGCGTTGGCGTGTGACTAGCACCGGTATACAGTGGAAGGAGGAGGGGCTGGACCGAGGGTGGAAGGACCGGATTGGGAGGAAGGAAGAAGCGAACGAAGGACGAATAAAAGTCTGTGTACTCAGGTGTTACAATAACGAACAGCATCATATAATAGAGGCAGGAGGGGACTAATAGCGGGAGGGAGAGAGCAAGCGGCGAACAGGAATCTGTGTATCAGCGCTACAAATTAACCTTGCGAGGTAGCGAAAAGTGCTTTACGGCATGTGTCTGTCCCTGTGGGAAGTATGGAAGGCAAAAAACAAGCCCGGTGGAGCGTGGCGCGCGCGCTTGGCGGGGGCGGGGGCGGGGGAGCGCATTCCAGGCGGGGGAGCGGACCCTTTGAAGTGCGATGCCAAACGGATTGCATGGCGGCACGATGCGCGTGATTGTGCGCGTGCTCACCATGCAATCCGCTTTTGGGAGCACTTTGAAATGCCCCCTTACAAGTCTCGCTTTACTATCGCTTACGCGATAGCAAGGCGAGACCTAAAAAGTAACAACATCCTGGAAAAATCAAACACTCATAGGGAATGAAAGATTAAATAAAGCATGTGAAATGTAAGCAGGAACAACATGGTGAACTTAACACTTTTACAGTCATTATGCAGAAATCGACCAGTATTTTTGCCTGAAAACTACAGGGCCCAGAAAGGACCCATTTCAATGTCCACTGCTTATATGCTTACAAGACGTAAGCAGTATGGTTTAAAAAGATCACATTCGTGAACACAAAGCCGCCGTACACATTTTGTTTTCCAATCTACCCATCAACCAGATATTGCAGTACCTCCAGGTTTGGCGCACTTCCCCACCAGAGAAAAACAGCGCTTCACTGGCAAACTCGGTAAAGTGACGCTAATGTTTTTGGGGTTTGAATAAAACCAATCTGGCCACTTTACGAACACTCCGTCTTGTCTTTTTTAATTGATTTTTCATATTATGAACCTTTTATTTCCGAGGCTGCACTACGGAATAGAAAAATGTAAAAACGGCATTTCCAGCAAAAGTTTTCTTTTTTGCATCCATTTCACAGGGGAACAAATGAACGACAGGAAGAAAGAGAGGGTGAGAACCATTTCTTGAGTCTTGCTTTTCGGTAAGTGAGGAGGAGTTAATAGGAGTAAGAAAAAGGGTGGGTGGGGGTGAGGGGCAGCTGCCAGCGGCAGAGCAGAAGCGGACACCTTCCTTGTCTGAGAGTCTGGGCAGGAAGCAAGAGAGAGGAGACCTTTTCCTTCCCTGCTCCCCGCCTGTCCCCGAACAGCCACTAATGCCGAGCCTTCTCTAAGGCCGTGGATATTTCTTACGTCCCGGGACACATGTTCAAAATAAAAAGTAGGGGAACGGAAGCTATAGAATTAAAGAAGTAGGGGCACGCCGTGCCCTGCCGTTCCCGCCCACTTCGACCACTGTTTTCAAATGTACAGTTGTTTTTTGTTTACTTTCTAATGAGACATGAGTTGGGTTGCCACCTTTCCAAGAGAACAAGCGTTTACAATGCAATAGGTCTCGCAATGACATTGTTTTGAGCTATTGGCATTGAAAATGTTATTGTTTTTGTTCCCCTTCGTGAAGCATTAATCAAGTAATGGCGTTGTAAATGACAATGTTTTTTACTCCCTGTTGACCCCCGCATACAGACATACATAGGAACCCCACTACAAACGGGCACACATGCATGCACACGCTGAGAAACACGCACCCCGTGAGACAGACACACTAATACATAGAGGCACATGGGTGCACGGGTGTACCGAAGCACGTGATCACATGCGCAGGCATACTGAGTCACAGGCACACTGAAGCTTTGGGTCTGAATGGCCCCGTTCAAACCTGGCTGAAGCCTGACTGATTCCCTCCCCGTCTGACCATCATTCTGAAGGTTGATAGGAGGATTACACAACCCCCACTCAGTCACGCTGTTACAGTTGAGTCAGGCACATGGCTGACTTTCCCTCACTTTTAGGGATTTAGCGAGGGACTCTGCCCCAGTAAGTCTACTGTCCTGTCTTGTGACTGAATTTAGCAGCCTCAGAGCGGTTGACTGTGCCCCAGCCCCGCCAGCCTTTCGGTTGCAAGCTGGACAAAAAAGAACCTTCTGCAATCCCTGCCTCACTCAGTGTTGAATCACTTGCCAGCAGTTTTCCTCGCTGCTAGTGGCCTACTAGTAAAGTGGCAGACACGTGACTGACTCTTTCTCAGTCACACTGGCCCATCAAAGGCGACTCTTAGATGTGACAGCCCATGACATGTGGTCGACAGAACATGGAAATAAATAGATTTACATAAAATAGGAATGGACACGCTGGGATGACAGCCAGATGTGGTTTGTTTCTTAGGGGGGGGCTCGGGCCTCGTTAAGAAATAATGAGTAACAGCGCCGCGTTTATCGCCCAGTGGCTGCCTTTGAAAAGGCGCTTGTGGTAAAATGCGTGGGCGGGTCTATCTCCCCCACCCCAGTGCTCTGTCCATCATTTGTTTGTTGTAACGCTTTTCGCCCTAAGTGGGATGGGTATTCCCAGACGTGGGACCCGTGCTCACTACGCCACTGGAGTCAAGCTATCCTGGCTGATGACGGCTGATAGCCAGAAACCGGTCCTAGGATGCTTGATTCCGGTCCAGGGAAGACATGGCTTGGCAGTTTGGGCTGGACTGTTCCCATGAGGCACAGGGTCAAGACTGATTTGCATGTGGCCATGTCTGAACTGGGGTGGCGTAGTGGGCAAAAGAACGATGGATATAACCCAGATCTCTTGACTGGGGGAGAATGCCTGCATTGTCAGCATTCCGTCCATCATTTGTTTGTTGTAACGCTTTTCGCCCTAAGTGGGATGGGTATTCCCAGACGTGGGACCCGTGCTCACTACGCCACTGGAGTCAAGCTATCCTGGCTGATGACGGCTGATAGCCAGAAACCGGTCCTAGGATGCTTGATTCCGGTCCAGGGAAGACATGGCTTGGCAGTTCGGGCTGGACTGTTCCCATGAGGCACAGGGTCAAGACTGATTTGCATATGGCCATGTCTGAACTGGGGTGGCGTAGTGGGCAAAAGAACGATGGATATAACCCAGATCTCTTGACTGGGGGAGAATGCCTGCATTGTCAGCATTCCGTCCATCATTTGTTTGTTGAACCACTGGCATCAGCAGGCTGGCAGGGGGCCCCATAATTTGCCTACTCTGCATTTCATTAGCGTTAGTTGCCGGTGTTATCTGTGGCGATGTCTTTTGCGGCTGCTATCGCAGGTAATCTGGTGATTTCGGTCGTTAGCACCAGCTTGTGAATGGGGCGATTAATTTATCGCCGCTTAGGCTGCGATAAAGTGCCGCTAACTCAGCGATAAGTCCTTGAGAATATGCCCCCAAGTGTATTGGAGAGCTTGCATTTACGTCATCTGTGAGACACGGGCTTGAAAAACAGCAGGCCTTATGCAGTCTTTAATTCTTACTAGATCAGTAAGATGAATACCAATGAGCTTGTTAAAGATCGCAGGAATCTGTTAGCAAGAGCTGAAAGCCATTTTGTACTTGGCAGCCATTTTAGTTAGCTATCTGGTAGCCATTTGCTTTCTCCCTCTTCCAGAACTTCTCACTTGCTCAGAAAGGACTAGCTAGTAGAATGCACCTGCTCTTATGTTATAACTGTCAGGCTATTCTTGCTGATGTGAGGAGAACAATCTCTCCTCCCACTTTGTTGAGCAAGCAAATTCTGGATAGCCATATTAGTCAGTAAGTATTCTTGTATGTGGCAGGACCTCCCCTTGGTTTTATGCTGACTAATGTAACCTATGCATATATAAGGCCCCCGTTCTCTGTACTCCTTAGAATGCCTCCTACAGTGACTTGAGGGCACTGTGTGACGCAATCTCCCTCATGTGAGGTTTAATAAATACACTGTTTTTATATTACAGCTTCTGTGCCAATCTCTTCTTTGATGGTTTAAAAGGAGCAGGTGTATCAGTGAAACCCCTGAGAAGGTTTGTATTTCTTCAATTGGCGCTCAACGTGGACCTCATCAGAGAAGTGGCTATCCAAGGGAGTGGTCTTGATGGGAGACAGGGATCTACTGAGGAGGACAGAACAGGACTCTATTAAGGCGGTATCCTGCACAGAGATTCTCTGTCTCTGCAGCCCATAATATGCCTGGTCTTCCTGATTTGACTCCTCCAAATGTTTACCGCTCCTGACTGAGAACCTTTTTGGCGTGAGTATTCTAAAAACGACCGTTAGGTCACGCAGAACTTGGCACTGAGAGGTTGGCGATTTTGTGCTTGGTAAGGTCGTTTGTTGCGACGCTTTTTGGAATTATATGGAAATTGGCCAATATTTGGAATTTGGAAATATGTAAATTGCAATTTATGTAGGCAGGTAATGAGAAGCTTTTTGAAAACTTGAACGGCACACTTTGAGTTAAGTGCTTCTTTGTGTATAATATTGTATATGCTGCAATATTCTTGGCATGCCTGTTCTTAGCACACATCGTAGAATGTGTTGCTTTCTTGGAGGTACCATTATGGAACTTGTATGGAATCAGCCGGCTCCCCTAGAGGGGATACCTAAATAGGATTAGGTATAAAAAACGTATTTCTTCCCTGGTGACTAGTACCCCAAGGAACAAAATATGTACATAAAACAGGATCCTGGTCTGTGCACTTAGTAACGTTCATAAGTGGTGATATGCAGAGCGATTTTTGGTGTTCTGCCAGCCAAAACTTGCAAATTTGGTGTATTTTGGCTTCTTGAAAATGGAACAGTCTTTTGGGCTGTGTTTGAACTACTTTTTAGAGCTTTTCTTGTAAATATGACTTACAATTAATATTTACAAATGGTTTGGTTTCAGAACAGTCTGTGGGCTGTCTTTTGTTTCTGTCCTAAATGTTGATTTGTGGGTTAAATGTGTGTTTAAATGTCTATGTGGTTTGTCATTGGTGGTACTTGTGTGAGTAAGTAGCGATTGCGCTCTTTGTGCAAGAATGGCTAGCCTTAAGCGCGCTCTATTGTGTGTTCTGAGTGTATGACCCCCTTCTGAAAATGTCTGGAATGAGCTCAATGTGTTTTTCTTGTCATCATTCTGTTATGCACAATATCCTTAAAATAAAATATATTTTAAAATAATCCAATGAATTATGTAATATATGCTAAATAGCTGCACGCTATCATCAAAATTGACAGAGTAAGACACTATATATGTGTGCAAATTGCCACAATGCTAAAGATAAAATTAGAATTCACAATCAATAGGAATAAAACAGGCCTCAATGAAAGGAAGAAAAAACTAAATTGTGGGCTTTACAAAAATTTGGACTAAGATACAAAATGTCACAGCAGATTTGCGCTGGCTTGATAGGCGTGAGAATTCGACGCCTGCTGATCACAAGCAACAGCTGTGTCAATAGCACATCGCTATTTCTGACTCCAGGCTACAGAGGGGAAAATGCTGAGTCACCTAGATTTTAAGTCAGTGTAAACCTGGTATAAAGGCCTGCATTACAGACTGCTGTTTTAAAAGTTAGAAATACAGTTTCATTATTTTCGATAACAGAGAACAGATAAGAAGGGTTTTCCTTTCTTAATGCCTTCTTACATAAGCACATCCATGGTTTTGATGTTAAATAATAACTGTTGTTTAAAAAGTGGCGCAAACTTTCATGTTTCAAGTAAGCCTTCTGTGCTTAGCGTTACAAATGAATGTGTTCAAATATGATAGGAAAGGAATGAAGCTTGCTTTTCATATGTGCGACCATAAAAAGGGTTGGAGTTATTTAAAAAAAAGGAAAAAAAAGGGGGATTTTTATTATATAACATTTTTTTATTAAAGATAAGTGCATTAAATTCGTTTTTTCATCTTTATAATGCCTAATAATAATACTGTGAACTCCTAGCATTAAAGTTGAATTTAAGCAGCGTTTTACGGCAATAGGGGGAACTAAAATGAAAAATGTGACTTTACCCAGGCGTAAAATACTCATTTTTATAAGGGTGTACCTTATACATTTCTGATCCCCCATCTCTGGGATATGTAGAGGACATTCTGGGGATGACTAATATGCCAATAAATAGAAGGATATTCATTTTTAAGTGCCCCAAACACCAAAGTCGAAATTGGGCAAAATTCACTATTTAAAAGCAGTTCTGCCACTCAGAGCAGCTTTCAAACTGATCTCAGGGTTCAGTAAATGCACACATTTAAGTATAACACAAATAGCTGACCTCTATACTGCTAGACAAGCACTCCGCACACTGCTTACAAATATAAATAAATATAAAAACCCAGCAGAAGTTATTCTCTTACCTCTGATTTACTGGAAAACAGGAATAACAGGACTGCCTTTCTGCTGTGATTCTGCATAGTCACTTTGAATTGAAAAACAGCATGGAAAGCTTTACACACAAAATAGGACAGCTGGTAAAGGGTTAAAGGTCGAGTTCTACATTTAGAAGCCTAGCAGGGCTCAGAGCAAGGTTTGCTTTGACATTTCGACCCATGAAACTTTTTGAAAGACGAGATGGCAGCGCAGGGAGAGAAAGAGAAGTTTGGCTTATTTGTTTTGGCAAAAGCAAGTTTTTATGCACTCATATGAACAGAAGTCAATATAATGGTATATGTGAGCTCTGATTCAAAGGATAGCCCTGCCATGTTTATAAAAATAATGTTTTTAGTTTGAAGATTACTGTGCAAGGGCTGAGATAATGGGATTTAGTTTGCATTCATGTGCCCTCATGTTACACTTGTACATTTGCTAAAGGAATTGGTGGTTGGGTATTCATGTTTTTTTTTAGCTAGCTCAATGTGTTATTTACCTCCTAGAACTTTGTTTATGCCCAGTTGCTACAGATAGAAGTGGATAGTGTCGACAGAAGTAAAACCTGTTTCAGGTTTTCCTACTGTCGAAATGGGGGAAGGAGGCTAGGTCCTCTACAAACTAAGGGTAGGCAAATTTATGTTTTGTTTTTTCTGTCTTTTTCTCACCTTTTTTTGAGCCTGTCGAAATTGTCTAGGAAATAGCCATGAGACACTTAATTGGCTATTCAGTAATACTGTTTTACAAATTGTTAGCATTAATAAAATGAATAAATAAATATGCTATGTTACTGCCCATCCTGTCTGATGAAATTATGAAAGGATGAGTAGTCTAGATTGCTGTTCCCTTATTTGATCTTTAAGGGGAACTAGATGTGGGTAGTTTTTGTTCTAAAATTCTCAGGTGATAACACCATTATTGTTTATGTTATTCTCATGCTACATACAGTTCTGCGAGGGCATTGCTAGTCTTTTATTAGCTAGTCCGTGTAAATAAACTGACATTCCTTACTAGAGCTGATGCTGCATAATTTGGATCGTGAAAAGTAGAATGCAGGAAAGACGCCCATGTGATCCTTAGCAAAAAACTTTTTTGAAGAAAATATTGTTTTATAGGAGTTTGTTTGGCACAACATGTTCTGCTGGAAAAATGTGTGTACCCACTACGTTGAGTTTTTTATTTCTTTATGTAATAGGAATCCCTGTTAAATTAGCAGTTTTAGATTTTCTTGCTGCACCTATAACATGAGAGCATGGTCCTAAAAGTACAATGTAGGTGCTTTTATTAAGAGAAATCATTTTAGAAGTATCTGCAGTCCTGTACAAGTAATGCAAAATCTAAGAGTAAAAGCGTAGAACATTTTCTTTTTTCTTGAGGGTCTTCAGATGAATAATATAGGAATACACAAATGTACGGATTTAGAGTATGTCTGTATTGTTTTTCTCTTTTCCTCAGAAGTTAGTAAATGAACACAGACTTCCTTAGCTGCTTCCAATAGAGAAATAGGTCCAAGGTTTTTTTCTCTCAGATAGAAGAAGTGGTTCTTGGGTGCCTTGCTTGTTGTTTTTGCATTTGTCACCCCGAGTGGGACGGGTATGCTCAAATGTGAGTCCCGTGCTCTCCATGCCACTGGAATCAAGCTATCCTGGCTGAAGAGGGGTAAAACCCTGACACCGGTCCTAGGATGCTTGGTTCCAGTCCAGGGACGACCTGGCTTGGCAGTTCGGGCTGGACTGTTCCCATGAGGCACAGGGTCAAGACTGATTTGCATATGGCTGGGTTCAAACTGGAATGGTGAGCAAATAAACGATGGATTTAGGCCCAGATCTCTGCACTGGGGTGAATGTATGACATTGTTCTGCATTCTGTCCATCAACTGTTGTTTTTGCATTTGTCACCCCGAGTGGGACGGGTATGCTCAGATGTGAGTCCCGTGCTCTCCATGCCACTGGAATCAAGCTATCCTGGCTGAAGAGGGGTGAAACCCCGGAACCGGTCCTAGGATGCTTGGTTCCAGTCCAGGGAGGACCTGGCTTGGCAGTTCGAGCTGGACTGTTCCCATGAGGCACAGGGTCAAGACTGATTTGCATATGGCTGGGTTCAAACTGGAATGGAATGGTGAGCAAAAAAACGATGGATTTAGGCCCAGATCTCTGTACTGGGGTGAATGTATGACATTGTTCTGCATTCTGTCCATCAACTGTTGTTTTTGCATTTGCTAATATATAGGGCGCACCAGGACTAGGAAGCATTCTGAGAATATCCTCTCTGTTGATAGATTATTTGTATGCCTTGTCTAAAGACCTTTTGTTCTGTCCACCAATAGATATTCGCTGCCTTACAACCATTGCCAGAGGGGCCCGGACATCAGATCCAGCCTGGGGAGTCAGCACCAGTCCAGCTTGAAGCCAAGGTGAATGTAACCAGCACAGGCATTGCTGGCAACTAGGATCTCAGTGAAGGTAGAAGGCCGGAAGCACTGGGATGTGAAGTGTGTACCCCTGCCACTGTCTTGGGCGAAAGACGGGGTCACAAATGAGATAGGAGAAATCGTGGATCAAGTTTTTGATGCCCAGCTGAGAGAGTCACGGACCGACCAGAATGGCAAGGGAGTTTTTGCTTGAGGTGACCCCCTTTGAAATAAGGGTTGCTTCAGGTACTTCAGCATCACGCTCCTGAATGCTGGCTTTAAAGTCTGCACCTTTGTTTGTTGATCAAGAGATACCTGGGCACACTGGATACAATCTGTGGCCCCAACGAAAGAGCAGTGCGTCAGCAGAGCAATACAGGAGTTAGGGAAGGACTTGAGTTCAGGGTACAGGTGCTGTGCCTTTGGTGCCTGTTAGATTGAAGTGAAGAAAACTGGTGCACTGCCTGAGACACTGGACAGGATCGCTGAGGGCATTTGGCCCGGAAGGTGATTGCCCTAGCCTGAAAGAAGAAACTTTTCCCTTGAAACTGGGCCGTAATTCCTGAGTTGCGAGTTGTGCAGCTCCACCGTGGGAACAACAAGAGCCTGCCTGTGATGCTCAAAATGGACACAGGGAGAAGACTTCCCTCTGGCTGGTTGTACAGCGGCTTCAATTTCCCTAAGGACTTCTTTCTTTTTAATAATGTACCCTTTTGGACGTCCCATTTTTGAGGAGGAGCAGCCCTTTGCGGCTCCTCGTCCTAATTCTCATGGCCCTGTGTGGTCCTCCTGGTCCCCTGGAGCCAGGATAGTTGTTGTAATAATAAGTCTGACTGCTCTAATATTTGCATTAGGAATAATGTTTATTCTGCGAGAGAAAAGTTCATCTGAGCAGTTGACAAATGTTACTTTACCCTTTCCTTGACTATAATGATTGATACTCTAGCCCTCAAAAAAAGAACATTGGAAAAGTCTATTGAAAAAGGTTTTTTACATAGAATTGGACTTGATGGTTCTAGGATTTGCTTTCTGCTTAGGGTTGAAAAATATTGATAGTTCTGTTTGTGATAACAGTCATTACTCTCTCCTGCTATCTGTATGACCCAATGCTCTGTTCCCTTTGTACTCCTGCTTATACCTTATATATGCCCGCTTAACAACATTTAGAATGAGAAATGCCCACCTAGCAATGGATTATAATATTGATGAATTTCTGAAAATAAATATGCAAAATATTTTCTATGTTCCTACTAGATCATAGGAATGTTTTTAGCTCATGCTAAAAGGACCGCCTGTTAAAGATTGCAGGAATCTGTTAGCATGAGCTGAAAGCTATTTTGTACTTGGCAGCCAGTTTAGTTAGCCATGTGCTAGCCATTTGCTTTCTCCCTCTTCCAGAACTTCGCACATGCTCAGAAAGGCCTAGCTACTGGAATGCACCTGCTCTTATGTTATAACTGTCAGGCTATTCTTGCTGATGTGAGGAGAACAATCTCTCCTCCCACTTTGTGGAGCAAGCAAATTCTGTATAGCCATATCAGTCAGTAAGTATTCTAGTATGTGGCAGGACCTCCCCTTGGTTTTATGCTGACTAATGTAACCTATGCATATATTAAGCCCCTGTTCTCTGTACTCCTTAGAATGCCTCCTACAGTGACTCGAGGGTACTGTGTGACGCAATCTCCCTCATGTGAGGTTTGATAAATACATTGTTTTTATATTACAGCTTCTGTGCCAATCTCTTCTTTGTTGGTTTAAAAGGACCAGGTGTATCAGTGAAACCCCTGAGAAGGTTTGTATTTCTTCAAGCTGTGTAACGCGAACACCTGCTAATTCGCAACATCTTTCTATGCGATTTATAACTGTATATCCCGTGTTCTGCATTTTTGTTTTGATTTTGGGGTGCCAAAATTCTTAGTTTCACATCCAATTCTAGGAATGAAAAATACATATACAACTTGAGGACACAATTGCTGATGAAGTACTTAGGTTTAGGGGTGCCTCAGCCCAATGGGAAAGAAGTACATGTCTATCTGACTTAAAAGGCTCCAGTAACATCCGGGTCATTTTCTGGAATGCAAGCTTCTGAGCCCCAGTTACCTGAATTCTGCTTCAACAAAGTAATGCCGCCACTACGGCCTTTGGAGCACGTGATGTTCATAACAAAGTTTAGGCTATCATTTCTCTAGGAACTTCTTTTTGAGGGCAGAAAACTTGCACATTCAGCTTTAGATATGAACAGCCATATACAGAGTTAAGTACATCACTATAACCTTGCCCAACCACGTGCCAGAGTGTGACCATATGCCTGTGTGACTTACAGGACGTTTAAGACTACTTCACATGAACCAGATCAGTGGTGGGTCCTTTGGTTGGGTTCTGTGAGTTGTGGTGCGGTATCATGATTGATGATGTTGGTAAACTTGGAGAAAATGTTAATGGAAGCTCCCACCATTGTCAGAATACTTTTTTAAAAAGCAGTGCTATAAAGTACCTATTAGTGTCAAAGCTTCTTTATTAAAGAAATACACTTTTTTGAATTTTGAAGACACTTTACCATATTTTCCTTAAATTGCACAGAAGCCCATCCTTGGGTGTGCGTGGCCATTACCAGTGGCCCGTGAAGTAACAGAAGATGTTGTAGCACCCAGGATAATGTGCTGTATGTCTAAATACTCATAAGGTCCCAAAGACGAGACCTAATGACAAACCAATGCTTGTATTATATTTTAGGTTGCGTGGCATGACCTGCCTTGGCGATGTTTCCGACTTGGATTGTGAGTCATTCATTCATTAAGTGGGCAGCGAAACAAGCAGAGAGGAGGCATTTTGGATGAAATTTGGGTTTTTGATCCTAAGAGATAAAGATTGAATGGTGGGATAGGTGTGGTAGGAAGTGGAGTCAATTGCTACCCTGTTTGCCAGATCCGGTGTCAGTGAGACTGTGTCCGGATGTTCTGGTGCTACGTTTAGGGAGAATGACTTGGTGCACTTGTCAGGTTTGGGGTTACTTAAAGAAATAAAAAAGGGTTTGGATTTAATTGGAAGTTTGTGGTCGGGCACTTGTGTTGTTTGCACCGTGTTGGTACCTAGAAGGGTGAGGCATGGGGCTGGGAAGTATAAGGCCATGTACAACACTGAGTGCAGCGGCTCCTCTCAGATAGCGACAGTTACGAGAATTCCCACCCCTAGACTTACCAGCAAAATAGTGGAGGAAGCACAGGCCCATGATTAGATTACGAAAAATGTAGTAAAACCAAGGACCCCGAGGTTTTATACTCTACCAAAAATTCACAAGCAAAGACTACCACCCCCAGGGAGACCCATTGTCTGGAATCGTTGTTACAATTCTTTGACTGGCTCTGAAAACCCATTGTAAAAAAGTCGGCATCTTATCTACGCAACACAAAAGATGTCCTGTGTTTACTGAAGGACATAGTGATCAAGGTGCCTGAGGATATGATCACAACCATGGACATAGAAGCACTATACACCAGTATCCCATAGAGGAGCACACTGGAGGTTGCAGACGGAATTCTGGCAGGTACAGAGTGGAATTTTATCACTCCAATGAACTTTGTGATGGAGTGCGCAGAACTGACACTCACGGAAAACGTTTTTGAGTTTGAGGAGGTGATTATACCATCAGATACAGGGAACGTCTATGGGGAGTCCATTCACCTCTAGTGTGGCTTGCCTCTATATGCATCAGTTCGAGGTGCAGCACATTTTTACCCGTTACAACCCATACAGGGTTTAACATCAAGCTGTGGCATTGACACATCAACGATGTTCTGATAGTATGGCATGGGAATGAACAGCAGGCAATAGATTTCACTAGGTGGATTAACTCCAAAACAGGCACTTGAGGTTCACACATGAGATTTGAAGGAAAGAGGCAGTATTCTTGGATTTAGTGTTCACCACTTGGCCCAGTGGCATAGAGACAAGAGTACACCACAAGATGACAGACAGGAACAGTCTTTTACAATGCGATAGTTTCCACCCAAGAGCCCTTCATGAGAACATCCCACTGGCCCAATTTCTGTGAGTAAGGTGTAACTGCTCCTCTTTGGAAACTTTCAAAACCCAGGCAACTACCCTGGAAAAGTAGTTTTTGGCACATCGCTATCCAAGCATTACAGTAAAATAAGCATGCAAAAGGGTGAAAAACAAAAACATAGAGGCACTCTTAGAGACATACCAAACACCAGAGATGGATAGGATAGACTGTGTGACTACATAAACCCCTATTTCTAATAGAGTACAGGGTATCATTAAAAAACACTGGAAGATACTCAACAGTGGAACCAAACAGTGCTCCCCTCCACTTTTTGCGTTTAAACGCAATACAAATATATGGGATGTGCTGGTACCCACCAAGACACAAGCAACATTAGTTCATCTCAGACAACCCTCTGGAATAAAGCAGCTCCGGATTGGTCACTCGCCCTTCAGGAACTGTGTGGCGCGCCGCTTCACTGCACCAACAAAGGAGGTGGACATCATGAGAGGGAGACCATGGATCCTGAAGAGCCTTACGAACGGCACTATTGAAAATGTATATCTCATCACCGGTCCGTGCGGGCTACTGTCTGTCGGTATGACCACCCAGAAGATAAAGATACAAGGAAATGAACATCACAGCACTATAGGATGTAGAAAGAATAACACTAAATTGAGAAGACACTACTTGGAAGCCAATCACAATGATGGTGGCCTATCCTGGGTGGTACTGGATAAAATGGAAGCAAATAACCAGGACGTAACAAAAATAATTTCACCCAGGAGCAGAGTTTGGTGTACCGCCTGAGATCATGGAAAAATGGCCTAACCGACGAGATACTGTGGTTGTAGTTGTGAGACACTGTTCCAACCAATGCCAAGTATGGAGGCCAGATCTGAGCTATCACTAAGCACATAGACGTAGGACTAGGCAGCCCCTTTTGGGTATTATGACCCTTTGGCATCTCAACACACAACACCAGTCCCCAACATCTACAGAACATAATTTTATCCCGTGGGCAGCACGGGTTAAAGCACAGCGCCGCGGCCAGGGTGCGACTGACGCCGGAATCTGGGGATCACGGTTCGATCCCCAGCACCTGCGGGAGATTAGCCCAGCACCATGTCACTCTGGGCAATAGCTTGCTGAATCGTCCTGACGGCCCCCAGCGCCTAGAGACCCTTACGGGTGATTGTTCGTGCTTTACAAATGTGGATTATTATAATCTCTAGCTACACCACTGATTAGTATAGAGGTGGGAAAAAGTGCAGTTGCGTACAGTGGTGCAAAGTAGAGTGCATTGGCATAGAGGTGTACAGAGTAGAATACAGTGGCTTAGAGTGTAGTGGAGTGGTGCAGAGTAGAGGGCAGAGTGCAGGTGACATAGAGTGCTGTGGCACAGAGTAAAGTAGGGTAGAGTGAAGTGGAGTGGTGTAGAGTGGCGTAGAGTAGAGTAGAGTGGCATGGATTGGTGTAGGGTGGAGTGGCATAGAGTGCAGAGGCATGGAGTAGAGTGGCATAGAGTGTAGTGGTGCAGAGTAGAGTGGAGTGGTGTAGGTTAAAGTAGAGTGGTGTAGAGTTCCGTGGCAAAGAGTAGAGTGGTGCAGAGTAGAGTGGTGTAGAGTGCAGTGGTGTAGAGTGGTACAGAGTAGAGTGCAGTTGTGTAGAGTGTAGTGGCACACAGTAGAGTTCAGTGGCATGAAGTGGTACAGAGAAGAGTGCAGTGGCATAGAGTAAGGTAGAGTGGTATAGAGTGCAGTGGCTTAGAGTAGAGTGGCTTAGAGTAGAGTGGTGTAGAGTGCAGTGGCGTAGAGTGGTGCAGAGTAGAGTGGTGTAGAGTGCAGTGGCTTAGAGTAGAGTGGCTTAGAGTAGAGTGGTGTAGAGTGCAGTGGCTTAGAGTAGAGTGGTGCAGAGTAGAGTGGTGTAGAGTGCTGTGGCTTAGAGTAGAGTGGTGCAGAGTAGAGTGGTGTAGAGTGCAGTGGCATAGAGTAGAGTGGTGCAGAGTATAGTGGTGTAAAGTGTAGTGGCGTAGAGTGGTACAGAGTAGAGTAGAGTTGCATAGAGTGTAGTGGCACACAGTAGAGTTCAGTGGCATGATGTGCTGCAGAGTATAGTGCAGTGGCGCAAAGTGGAGTGGCATAGAGTGCAATGGCATGGTACGTCTAGGAGAGTAGGATCTGCTCCTTATAGTTACCCCCACTTTTTGCTGATGTTTCACTGTTTCTCGACTTTAGTCTGGCTGGGGCCCTGCTATCCAGGACCCCAGCCTAGCTGCTTCCTCTCTAAAATGATTGCATGTACTTTAAATACACCACAGATTGGATTCTGGGGTACCCTTATAAGTCCCTAGTACATGGTATCCTATATAGCCAGGGCATAGGTACCCCAGAGGCCTCACAGGGGCTGCAGCATGTATTATGCCACCCCTGAGAGACCATTCAAAATGACACAACAGGTCTGCTACAGCAGCCTGTGTAAGGTGGTGTATGCACCCCTTATTTAGATATAGGTTCCCTATATCTACCTTATATCACTGCACATATAAACCTATCAGTCACCCCTATGGCAGGCATTATCAATCCTGAAGGCAGGGTGCTGGGTTTTGTGTGAGAGGGTGCCCATGCATGAGCAGGGCCCCTCTGCAGCCTTCGGAATCTATCCTCGGGGTTGTTCTGTGATGCGGCCATATCATATACTCTTAAGTGCATTATAAACTCGCGGTAAATGCTAACTTTGAAATGGCTGCCAGGAAACATGTTGTGTTCGGTTTCAAACACCTTGGAATCATACCTCCCTGCCAGTCCTGGCGGGGGACGTATGATTCCACCCTCCTAGAGGGAGAAATATGACTACACTGGTACACCCGGTACCAGCTTAACCGAACCCTGATATCACAAAATGGATGCTGCCAGCCACAGACGCGTCTGCCCTCCTGCTGCTGGACAAAACTCTGGCAGGGGAGGCTGGACAATAGGTTTCCTGTCACAGACAGGCTTTAGTGTATTGGGGCTGGGTGGGTGCACTCCAAGAGTGCTTTGATATCTGCATTGGGGGCACATTTGTTGTCCCTGTGCATAGTCCAGGTCAAACCGGTTGCAGGGGCTACCAGCCCCTGTTCTGCGCGAAACTGGACAAAGGATATGGGTGTAGACACCCCTCTATCCTGACCCTCCCATAGGTGGGTCCCCAGAGTTTGTCCCACCCCTTCCTTGGGTATAAAGTAGGAACCCCTGACTACAGGACTTTACATTTACCTGGACAAAACTCTGCTACAGAATCCCAGAACTTCAACTATCTACACTTTGTTGGATGAACGAAGAATCTCCCTTGGAGTAAAGGATCTGTCCGGTTTGCAACTAAGCAGCTCCTGAAGGACTCCGAAGACTTTGCAACACAGGAGGTGGGTTTCCAAGCTTCCCCGAGACCGATCCGTGCTCTCACCAAACCCGATATCCAAAGCCCTCGTGGGAACCACGCAAACCGAACCCCTGGACACCATGCACATTTTCAGCAGCATATGCTTCTTGGCAATCCCTGAGGCTGTGCTTTGGGCTACTTGTAGTCCAGACCCCGAGCAGTGATTCCACCAAAGATTACTGGCCTACACTCCTCGAGTGACCCGTGGGCTGGTATTTAGTGATTCCTCTTGAGGTCCCTTCGCGATCCCTTGTCCGTCGACTTGTGGGTCCCTGAGAAGGGTACTGTAATGTTTGATGGGCTTACCTGGTTGCTCCAGACATGCCCTGACTCTCCATTGCTTGGGGAATCACCAGGACCTTGCTGGTCCACCCCGAAGACTTTCTACTCTCACTGTGTGGGTTGCTGTTGCCAAGGCTTATTGGTCTCCGATCCGGACACCGACCCCCCAGCACTCGACATCCTTCGTGGGACAGCTCGCCTGTGGACTCTGATTGTCGTCGACGTCTCCTGGTCCCCGTGGCAGCGGAGTCAAGCTTCACCTCATCGCACCTGAAACACCCAACATTGGTCTTTCGTGCCCCAGGTCACCCTGAAGTGACCCAGACTCTGTCCCTTCTGCTTTCAGGTTCTTCACATTTGCGATCCAGGCTTGGATCACACCGGACACTTTTCCTTTCCACGGCAGCAGCACTTTGCAACAACTCTCTATTGAAATCAGCGACGATTCCGGGCACCATTTGGCACCTATGCACCCGGCTTCCCTGGGTGAGGTAACACGAGGTCTCCGGTGCTCACATGCGTGCTGGCCTTAGATCCTTCTAGGTCTAAAAGTGTTTGCTCCAAGTCCTCTCCGAAGTGTCCTTAATCTTTAAAACTCCAACCGCGACTTTCCCATAGGATTGTACGGAGCTCGTGGCTGTGTTCTCACACTGCACGAGTCCCCCGTGGGTCCCCTGTGTCACTACCTTGGGTGGTTCCTTGGGGTCCCAGCGATTCTACGTGCTCTAGGCACTGTGTCTTGTGGTTCTTATACCACTTTCTTAATATATGGTTTAGTCTCCCCCTGGGGCCCATTGTAGATTGTGCTATTTACTAACATTCTAGTGTGTTGATATTGTGTATCTTACTCTCTAATCTCATAAAGAGGTTAGTAGAGAGTGTTTAGTAATACATACATATATCTTATATATACCTTGTGTGGTTCACCTTTCATTTGGTCATTCAAGAGGTTATAATCTGGTAAACCAAGCTGCTTTACACTCCTTCAAGACTTAGCCTGAAGGCTGCTCTCCATAGCTGCCAGTAGAATAGCTTTCAATAAAGGTTGTTGTTGGACTTGGCCCTTCTGGCAGGTTCACCCCTGGACTTTTTGGATTTTTATTGGTGACTTGGTATGGTGATTGTTTGGTCTCTGCGCACTTTCCCTGTGTCCCAGGGTAAAGTGCGTGCGTGCGCTGAGTGCATGTGGTGAGATAGGCCTGCCCTCCCATAGGAATGCATGGGGAATGTATGTGTCCCTAGTAGTTCCTGATGCGTGGGGTGTGCAGGCCCGAGTTTGGTATGTGCGGACTCGTGGGAGTGAATGCTGCGCGATGATGTGTGCGGCGTGTATGTACCTAGTGTGGAAGTGCCACTTCTAGAAGTGGGCACTTCTGTGTGCAGTGTGTCTGTCGCGTGATTGGCTGGTCGTGTCATGTGACGGGCTAGGGATTCCCCAGTGTCAGGATGAGTCACCCAGTGGTGAATGGGGAGATCAGCAGCTAGATGGGTGGGAGGAGTCCACCTGGGTCCTGAATAGGACAGGGTTTTCCAAACACAATGCTGGCCCCGCCCCCTGTGGTGCGACTGACGACCCTAGCCCTTCCAGTGAATAGAGTGAGGGGCTGAGCACATCAAGGGTGCTCCCCAACCAGCTGCGACTGGTTTTCCCCCTCACCCTGACCCCAGAACAAAGGGTTTGCATGTATAAAAATGGGGCTGTGTCCCCACAGAAACTGTTCTTTGCCAGGATCCTGCCTGAGGGGGGCTGCTGCTGCTGCTGGACCAGAGGACCGCCACCTGGACTACCTCCCTGCCTGGAGGCCCAGTGAGCTGGCTCTGGGTCCAGCCTTGCCCCCCACCCCTGCCCTGCTGCATGCAGGGGAGAACTTTTACTGGACTTTTGTGGCTACTGGCACCCCTAAGCGCCTGGGAGCGCTTTTATCTTGCAAATAGCGCTAGGAGCGCTTTTTATGGTACCCCCAGCGCTTCCAGAGCGCTTTTCCTTTGGCCGTAGCGCTAGGAGCGCTTTATTTGGGGAAGCCGGTGCCCACCCGGCGTTTGACCCGTCTTTGCGGATTTTAAAGCCTCCTGGCAGGTGCCCACCCTGCCAGGGACATTGCCACTCGTTGGCGGGTGCCCACCCCGCTTATTTGATAATTTACGTTGCGGGTGCCCACCCCGTTTATTTCCCTTGCGTCGCGGGTGCCCACCCCGCGACGTGAAACTATTGCCGAAATCACCGCTGCAGCCCGGTTCGTACCGGAAGTCAGGCAGCACTGACTGGGACAACCGGAAGTAGAAGGGCGGGAGCCTACCCCGCCTTCGCCGGTGCCGGAGAGTGAGGGAGGCCGCGGTACTGAAGGAAGGAGCTGACGGGAGCCTACCCCGCGCTCCAGTGCCAAGGCAGAAGCTTGAGGAGCGTTGCTGGTCCAAGCGGAGCTCCCCGGTGACGGTGGAAGTCCCGCGTACGCCACGGAAGAAGAGAGCCTCCCGCCGCGACCCGAAGACCGGCGCCTCCTTCCCGGTAAGTGGGGCTCTGGCCGGGAGGGTGTGCAAGGCAGCCTAGGCGGCTGCTGGGCGCGTGGGCGCTCCAACGAGGCACTCCCGGTTTGAAGAGAGCCCACGAGGCTCCCACCTGGACGGAGCAGTTCTTTTGGTGCTCAGAGCGCTCCAACTTGGGCACAGATGTTCTCGAGTGCGAGTAGCACTCCAACGAACGGGGGCATTTTGCATGAAAGCCAGTGAGGCTCCCACGTCCTCTGGGGGCATTATTCTTCCGTGTGCTTGAGCCCCTGAGTGGCTCCAACGTCCAGGGGCATTTCTGTGGTGTGCTTGAGCCCCTGAGTGGCTCCCACGCAGCGCAAACTATTTGTTTAACGAGCCTAGAGGGCTCCCACGTCCCCGCGTTGGTTGTTTTACAGAGCTTACACGCTCCAACGTCAAGGGGGCATTTCTGTTGTGACTGAGTGGCCCCAGATGGCAGCGGGCCACTCCCACCTTGCCCCGCAGTGATGTTCAGAGCCACGAAGGTTCTAGGGGGCATTTGGTGCATTCGGAGTCCAGGAGAGGTTCCAACCCCTGCCATATTTGTTTAGGAAGGCCCAGTGGGGCCCCAGCATCTCTCCAGTTGCCCAGCACTTAGTGGGCAACTGCTACGTGTAGGTTGTGCTGTGGGCGCCTTGGTTTGCGCAGCCTGCGCCGGCGCGCCCTGACTCTGCTGGACACAGGGCGTCCCCGCCCCTTCAAGGCCAGTTGGCCTAGGGACTGCCACAGTGGTGGCTAATGTGAGTTTTTGCGCCATTGTACCTTTCCTGCACCTCTGAATGTGTTTATGCGTCATGTGCTTTGCTTTACACCTCTAAATGTATTTTATGCCTCCTGTGTTTATGTGCTTAGACCCCTACAGGTAGAGTGATACTTAGGTGGTTGTTTTTCCCCTAGTACAGGTGGTACTAGTGAGGTCCTAGTTCCCTGCGTGGTATTCCTAAAGGTGGTTAGGGTTGCGTAGGTGGTACGTTCTGATACCAGTAGTTACTGGTTGTGTGCTACATTTGCTATTTTGTACTACAGTATTATTCCTATGTTCTAAAAGTGCTAATTCCTGACAGTGGCCCATGTGGCCCTGTCCCCTGTATATATAATCCCTTGTAAATTCTGCCCGTGCCTGTTGGCACATTGTAAAGTGTGTGTTTTTATCTAATGTGTTGTGTATAATACAAAGGTTATTTTTATATAATACCTTGTGTGGAGTTTCCTTTGTGGTGGGCCTTGGGTGTTGTTGCTGGGTGCGCGCGCAAACGCTTTACACATCGCCTCTGGGATAAGCCTGTCTGCTCGTGCCAAGCTACCAAGGGGGTGAGCAGGGGTTATCTTTGGTGTGTAACTTCCTTGCCCTGACTAGAGTGGTGGTTTCTGCCTGACTTTGGCGCAAGCCTTAGCCAACCAGAAATCCCATTTCTAACATTGGTGGCAGCGGTGGGATTTGGACTTGCGTTTGCGCTGTACCGCAGCGGCAACTGGCCGCACTACAAAACTCTGCATTTAGATAAATCGCATGGTATAGGGATTATTGTTTTAAAATTGTTTTTAATTGTCATTTCTTTGGAAATGTGGTTTTGTGCACTGTGAGTTAGGTGTCCCTAGCTCGGGAGGGTAGATCATCCCCCTAAGTGCATTGTGTTTCTGGATTCACCAGAGGGTGGGATCCAGTGGTGGCAGCGTAATAGTGTCCTGTACATTTGTCCCCCGCCCTGCGCCCAGAGTTGGTACCTGTGTCACGTGGTGGTCAGGTTGAGGAATCAGGGGTGGTAGAAACTGCCTTACCAGTCCGAGGGGAGGGTTGTGTGTGTGGATGAATGGTGTGTGGCACTAGGCAAGTGAGTGTGAGTTCTCTGGGTTAGAGAGCTTGCTGAATCTTTTTGTGAATTGTGTGCTCCTGTGTGAAACTCAGACCCCTAGGTTCCCTGTATAATTGTTACCATAACGTCCGCCAGAATGGAGCCTGCTTGTGATCCCTATGAGCTAGCTTGGCGCCAGAGGCAGGAGTTAGAAAGGTACTGTACAGAGGAAGAGTCAGAAGAGGAGGTAGAGGATGACAATACCTGGACGCCAGTAGAGAGTGAGGACCCCATAGGTAGGGCGTCCCGTGCTGGGTCCAGCGTAGGAGGCAGCGCCTCATCCCTTTCCCTGTCCCCAGAGGAGTGGGAAGATAGGAGGAAAGAAAGGGAGCACCAGCTGGCGTTAGAGAAGCTCAGGTTAGAGCATGCTCAGGCGATGGCGCAGCTGGAGGCCAGGAAGCAACAGCGAGAGACTGAGTGGGTCTTGGCGCGGGAGAGGGTAGAGGAGGCTGAGAGGGCCTCCACCAGAGGCAAAGTAGCTCTGGAGGGTAGACTATCCCCTGCGCGCAGTTTTAATTTTCTGGGCTCCCCAGGGAGGGTTGAGTCCAGTGGTAGTAGCGATGTAGATTCCAGTGTAGGGAATCCCAATCCCAGTCCCCCCAGTCTGGTACCTGTTCCCCAGGAGGAGGAGTTAAGGTTGAAGTTCAGGGGCAGTAGGAAACTGTCTCACCAGTCTTGGGAGGAGTTTGTGGATGAATGTGAGGATGCACTGTTTGATTGGATAAGAGTTCCCGCAGAATCTGATTATGATAAACTGTGTGATCTGATTCTCAGAGAACACCTGCTCAATTGTTGTGCACCGGGGTTGCGCCAACACCTGTTGGGGTGTGGGGTGTCTGCCCCATTTGAGCTTGGAGATGAAGCAGAGCGCTGGGAAAGGGCTAGAGGTTCTCTAGAGTCATTAGGGAGTGACTCCAAAAGTAGTGGGTCAGGTATCTTCCAGCCCAGCGTGGTGGAAGAGGCTCAGTGTAGCCCAGCTAGGTCCCAGGATAGCGAGGAGGGTGTAGGGGCTCACCGCCTGGCTCAGTGGAGCAGGAGTGAGAGGGTGACCGAGGGTCCCCTGACGTACGAAACCCTGCCTCAGGACTTGGATGGTTCCATGAGGGAACACCAAGTTGGGGACCTAGGCTGTCCTGTTAGCCCATTTGAGGGAGATCTCCTGGTGAGTAGAGGACCTGGAGCACCTGTAACCAGGGCTCCTGTGGTTCTAGAGTCTGGCAGTACCGCTCCGGTAGGGAGGGTACAGGAGTCCAGTGTGAGGAGTGATTGGGGGATGAGTTTCCCAGTGGAAGAGCCTGTGGGTCAGGGACTACCCAGTTGGCCTAGGATCCCGTGTAGTGACCAGGGTGGCACCACTTCTGTTCTGGGGGATCTCCGCGCACTGTCAGGTGGACAGGGGACGGGAGATCAGCGCCAGACAGACAGTCGCTTGACGTATGTGTCCTTTGATAGCCTCAGGGGGATGGAGTGGAAATCCCCAGAAGTCCTGGAGTGCCAGGCAATTATTCCACCAAAGGTTCTAGGCCGGAGGTTGGAAGGCCAGGTTCGGGATCAGCCTGACCTGAGGGGTGGGACGTCTGTAACCAGCGTCCCGACCAGTTCTTCTTCCAGAGATACCGCCCAAGTTGGTAGGGAGCAGGGCTCTGGAAGGGGGTGCAGAGGGTGGGAGAGCCCACCTCTGCCCCCGGTACAACCTGAGGGGTTAAACCCTGGGTTGGGATGGTGTTCTAGGTGTACCCCTCGCCAGAGGAGGAGGAACCCTAGGAGAAGAGGTAGGGGGAGGAGAGCTTTCCCTGAGACTCCTGGTCCGCCTGAGGGTGTAGACCCTAGGCTGGAGAACCAGTGGCAGTCTAGTCCTGTCTTTCAGAGAGGAAGAGTGGAGAATGGCCGCTATGTGCCAGGGGTTACTACCCCCCACTCTGTGGTTAGGCAAAGACCAGTGGCACCTGGGTGGCCTAGGGCCTGGTCTTGGCCGCGGACAGCTTGGGAGTACCAGTGGGGTAGCCCAGTTGGTCCGGACAGTGGTGTTAAAAAGAATTCCATGGGTTCACCGTGGCGTAGAACCGGAGGGTGTCCATGCAGTTGCGGGCCCGCGTCCGTGTTCTATCGCCCCAAGCAGGGAAGTCCATCACGGTGGTGATTGGTCTGCCCTGCGTTTTGGCTGGAAGGGGGTTGTGTTGGACTTGGCCCTTCTGGCAGGTTCACCCCTGGACTTTTTGGATTTTTATTGGTGACTTGGTATGGTGATTGTTTGGTCTCTGCGCACTTTCCCTGTGTCCCAGGGTAAAGTGCGTGCGTGCGCTGAGTGCATGTGGTGAGATAGGCCTGCCCTCCCATAGGAATGCATGGGGAATGTATGTGTCCCTAGTAGTTCCTGATGCGTGGGGTGTGCAGGCCCGAGTTTGGTATGTGCGGACTCGTGGGAGTGAATGCTGCGCGATGATGTGTGCGGCGTGTATGTACCTAGTGTGGAAGTGCCACTCCTAGAAGTGGGCACTTCTGTGTGCAGTGTGTCTGTCGCGTGATTGGCTGGTCGTGTCATGTGACGGGCTAGGGATTCCCCAGTGTCAGGATGAGTCACCCAGTGGTGAATGGGGAGATCAGCAGCTAGATGGGTGGGAGGAGTCCACCTGGGTCCTGAATAGGACAGGGTTTTCCAAACACAATGCTGGCCCCGCCCCCTGTGGTGCGACTGACGACCCTAGCCCTTCCAGTGAATAGAGTGAGGGGCTGAGCACATCAAGGGTGCTCCCCAACCAGCTGCGACTGGTTTTCCCCCTCACCCTGACCCCAGAACAAAGGGTTTGCATGTATAAAAATGGGGCTGTGTCCCCACAGAAACTGTTCTTTGCCAGGATCCTGCCTGAGGGGGGCTGCTGCTGCTGCTGGACCAGAGGACCGCCACCTGGACTACCTCCCTGCCTGGAGGCCCAGTGAGCTGGCTCTGGGTCCAGCCTTGCCCCCCACCCCTGCCCTGCTGCATGCAGGGGAGAACTTTTACTGGACTTTTGTGGCTACTGGCACCCCTAAGCGCCTGGGAGCGCTTTTATCTTGCAAATAGCGCTAGGAGCGCTTTTTATGGTACCCCCAGCGCTTCCAGAGCGCTTTTCCTTTGGCCGTAGCGCTAGGAGCGCTTTATTTGGGGAAGCCGGTGCCCACCCGGCGTTTGACCCGTCTTTGCGGATTTTAAAGCCTCCTGGCAGGTGCCCACCCTGCCAGGGACATTGCCACTCGTTGGCGGGTGCCCACCCCGCTTATTTGATAATTTACGTTGCGGGTGCCCACCCCGTTTATTTCCCTTGCGTCGCGGGTGCCCACCCCGCGACGTGAAACTATTGCCGAAATCACCGCTGCAGCCCGGTTCGTACCGGAAGTCAGGCAGCACTGACTGGGACAACCGGAAGTAGAAGGGCGGGAGCCTACCCCGCCTTCGCCGGTGCCGGAGAGTGAGGGAGGCCGCGGTACTGAAGGAAGGAGCTGACGGGAGCCTACCCCGCGCTCCAGTGCCAAGGCAGAAGCTTGAGGAGCGTTGCTGGTCCAAGCGGAGCTCCCCGGTGACGGTGGAAGTCCCGCGTATGCCACGGAAGAAGAGAGCCTCCCGCCGCGACCCGAAGACCGGCGCCTCCTTCCCGGTAAGTGGGGCTCTGGCCGGGAGGGTGTGCAAGGCAGCCTAGGCGGCTGCTGGGCGCGTGGGCGCTCCAACGAGGCACTCCCGGTTTGAAGAGAGCCCACGAGGCTCCCACCTGGACGGAGCAGTTCTTTTGGTGCTCAGAGCGCTCCAACTTGGGCACAGATGTTCTCGAGTGCGAGTAGCACTCCAACGAACGGGGGCATTTTGCATGAAAGCCAGTGAGGCTCCCACGTCCTCTGGGGGCATTATTCTTCCGTGTGCTTGAGCCCCTGAGTGGCTCCAACGTCCAGGGGCATTTCTGTGGTGTGCTTGAGCCCCTGAGTGGCTCCCACGCAGCGCAAACTATTTGTTTAACGAGCCTAGAGGGCTCCCACGTCCCCGCGTTGGTTGTTTTACAGAGCTTACACGCTCCAACGTCAAGGGGGCATTTCTGTTGTGACTGAGTGGCCCCAGATGGCAGCGGGCCACTCCCACCTTGCCCCGCAGTGATGTTCAGAGCCACGAAGGTTCTAGGGGGCATTTGGTGCATTCGGAGTCCAGGAGAGGTTCCAACCCCTGCCATATTTGTTTAGGAAGGCCCAGTGGGGCCCCAGCATCTCTCCAGTTGCCCAGCACTTAGTGGGCAACTGCTACGTGTAGGTTGTGCTGTGGGCGCCTTGGTTTGCGCAGCCTGCGCCGGCGCGCCCTGACTCTGCTGGACACAGGGCGTCCCCGCCCCTTCAAGGCCAGTTGGCCTAGGGACTGCCACAGTGGTGGCTAATGTGAGTTTTTGCGCCATTGTACCTTTCCTGCACCTCTGAATGTGTTTATGCGTCATGTGCTTTGCTTTACACCTCTAAATGTATTTTATGCCTCCTGTGTTTATGTGCTTAGACCCCTACAGGTAGAGTGATACTTAGGTGGTTGTTTTTCCCCTAGTACAGGTGGTACTAGTGAGGTCCTAGTTCCCTGCGTGGTATTCCTAAAGGTGGTTAGGGTTGCGTAGGTGGTACGTTCTGATACCAGTAGTTACTGGTTGTGTGCTACATTTGCTATTTTGTACTACAGTATTATTCCTATGTTCTAAAAGTGCTAATTCCTGACAGTGGCCCATGTGGCCCTGTCCCCTGTATATATAATCCCTTGTAAATTCTGCCCGTGCCTGTTGGCACATTGTAAAGTGTGTGTTTTTATCTAATGTGTTGTGTATAATACAAAGGTTATTTTTATATAATACCTTGTGTGGAGTTTCCTTTGTGGTGGGCCTTGGGTGTTGTTGCTGGGTGCGCGCGCAAACGCTTTACACATCGCCTCTGGGATAAGCCTGTCTGCTCGTGCCAAGCTACCAAGGGGGTGAGCAGGGGTTATCTTTGGTGTGTAACTTCCTTGCCCTGACTAGAGTGGTGGTTTCTGCCTGACTTTGGCGCAAGCCTTAGCCAACCAGAAATCCCATTTCTAACAGTTGTCTTAAACCTAATGATCAATAAGTGTTGTTTGGACTGGTGCAAGGTGCCCACTATAACTAGTGGACAGCATATGCCAGCATATGCCAGGCCAACTTCTCACAGTACAGAGTAGAGTACAGTGGCATAGAGTATGGTAGAGTGGTATAGAGTGCTGTGGCTTAGAGTAGAGTGGTTGCAGAGTAAAGTGCAGTTGGTTGCCTAGAGTGCAGTGGTGCAGAGTAGAGTTCAGTGGTGTGGAGGGGTGCAGAGGAGAGGGTAGTGGAGTAGAGTTCAATGGCATGGAGGGGCGTAGGGTGCAGTGGCGTAGAGTGCAGTGGCCTAGAATGCAGTGGCCTAGCGGAATGCACTCAGAGTCCAACATCAGAGCCTCAGTTCAAGGTCCACTGCACGGCTGAGCACTGTATTTTGAAGGAAGTAGAAGCATGCAACAAAACGATGTTTAACTCTGTAAGTAATATTTGGGGGACAAGAAATAATGTTGCTGTGTTCTTTATTTGGAAGGCATGCAGAATCACAGTCACATATTACAGTTCAAGGATATGCGTATTCCGTGCCACAACAACAGATCTATTCGCTGTCATAGATGAAATACTTTGCTTACATTGTTGAGCAGAGTGGTGGGAGGGAATAGAAGCAACATAGAACGGGATATTGGAGACGGACAGACAATACAAGCACTCTACGGAGTCATTGAACCCCCCCCAAAAAAAGTAGCCCCAAAAATGGGAGCAGTGAAAGCTCACAAGTACTTGGTTCATGCTCCAAGGGAGGACCAAACACAAGAAGAGGACACGCCATGACAAACGTGAGCAACGCAAATGAGAGCGATACGGAAGCTAACCAATCGTAACCCATGGGAGGGCTGTAGCTTTGAGGGGGCGGTAAGCCCACTGTATCTAACCAACATGTCTTGTGGAGACATTACATGTGCTGTTCAGGTGAAACCTAAAAAGTAGTTACCATGTCATATGCAAGGCCACTGGCATTATGCTATTCTGCGAGTGGCGGTTTTACGGATTTGCCACGTAAACCATCATCAGATGCATAATGTGCAGCTTGTAACAAAAAACTAGATCAGGCGCAAATGGATCACCAGTAACTAAACACACAACACCATTTGCCTTGGAAGACCCTTCAAAAAGGTTGCGTGATCATCTTTCAGGTGTTTATAGATGTATTTCTGTGTTAAACTGGTAGAAATGGGATGAAACTGTTGCACAGAAAGTGTTAACATGAGTAAAAATAACAAACGAATGAAGTAATAGTATCACACCCTGCCCCGCATTACGCTGCATAGTTTGCTTTTAAATGCTGCATAATATAGCCAGTCTTGCTGCATAATTTAGTCCACCCCTTCTGCATAATTCCAGTGGCCCTGGTCAATTGTGACCCTGAGCCTGGCCTCTTGCCTTTTAGCCAAAGGCATTTTGCATTCTGTTGTTTTTAAGTTGATAGGTACAATTTTAAAATATAAAACTGCAAGCCCCAGAATGCAACATATTGTTTGAAAAATCCGGACCTATATTACATATATGACATGGAACCATTTGGCAGTGGTGGAATTGCCGCTGCCTACGGCCATATAAGAGACAGCATTAGCCTCCCCGCTTCACCTTCTTTCTTCCCTTGCCATCCGGTGAGCTCCAAGGACTACTCGGATTGCGGCTCCTGCTCAGTCAGCACTGCTGGTGCCCGGTTGAGCTGCCTGGGTGGCTACTGAGGAGATGGCGGGGGATCCCTCCTCCGGCTGTCGCCTGTCTTCCGGACCTGAGGCACGGTTGCCTGGCATCCTGCTTGGCAGGAACGAGAACAACGAGAATGCAGCAAAGAGAATTACGCAACTCTGCAGCGCTACACCACTGAGCATGTTTTCTCTTTTTTAGGTCTCGCTGAGTCAGCTCATACGCTGCTCTGCGAGAAATTTAGTGTGTGGGTTTTTAAAGTGCTGCCATAGGCTTTTGGTGGCCTAGCGCTTGCGTTCACGCAAGCGTGCACGCGCGCAGCCGCCATCTGTCTTTGATCGCGATCACATTCACTTTCGCGGGCCGTGCAGCCGTGTCACTTTCACGCCCGGGTGTCCAATGCTTGTTTGCTTATACCTCCTGTGGATGAAAGGCTGAGTTAGCCCCACTAAGCTTTGAATCTGATTCCTGTGGGTTGCACACAGATATTTCTGGTAGGCATTCAACACTATGAGCAGGATCGTCAGCTTCTCATTGTTACCTTCATTGCCTATAGGCAAAAAAAGAGTTTGTGAGGATGAAAAATGAATGTTTTGTCCCCTAAAGCGCTTGTTTTAGAGACGTACTTTAACACATGTTGACTTGTTCATTTGAGTTGGGTGTCTTATTTGAATGTAGCGCATCTGATGAAAGCTTATTTTACGTTATTTGAAGTTCCTGATTGTATACAAAATAATACCTGCCAAGTAAAATCCTAAGCTGCGTATTGAGTAGCAACTATCGATTTAATCAACGCGTTTTCTCTTCCTTGCTGTAAAGAGCGATTTCCCTGAAGAGAAAGGGTTAAAATAACTATTCTTTCCCCACTTAAAATCCTCATTTTACTGTAGGGTACCATAGTTTGTTGCCAATAAACAAAGTAATGTCTCAAACAGCTTTAGTTGTTTACGCCAGCCTCATTTAATTAAATAAACAAATGCGTACATAGACAGACTGCGGTCAGCCCTCTTCATCCACTGGCCTAGTCAGCTGTCATTCACATTTTCCTCCCGTCTGTCACTGCATACAGCACAGGCAATGGGTCAGCCCATTTTGCTCACTCCCAGCGTGAGTGACAGCATTTTGCTAATCATGTGCACATCGCCTAAAAATAAGTGCACTTCACTGCCAGGGCCGATTGAACAATACGTTTGCACTGTTTCTTCCCCATTCTATTCTTTAAACTTTCGCAGTCAGATTTGTTTTTAGACTATATCTTCAGGTTATAGTAGATCAGAACTAATGGTATATTTTCTTTGTGCCAGTGAAAATCATATTTTTCAGTTAAGTACATTAAAACAAAAAAAAAAAAAAAGGCTTCAGTATCTGTTCTGATGCACATGCCTGCCGGGAAAACACGTATAATGCTCTCTTCAAATTATATGTGATTGCTATTTTTTTTATCGCAGGCTGCCACCTTTATCAACTGCATACATTCATTTATTTTTCATTATGTAGTATATGATTGAAGAAAAAAAAGCAAGAGTTGTTTATTTTTAATTCTTCGGTTATAACTGACTGCAATGTTGCTCTTCGCACACAGGACATAACCATCTAAAACTAAGAGGATGCTTAATTTTATGCTACTATTTGAGGGACACTGCAGCATCCCAATGCGGATCATAGCCACGTGTCTGGACTGTTATTAAAAGGCTTCTTCCCGGGCCTGCAGTTACATGCAACTTTTCTCAAGCTTGAATCATTGATTCTTGTTTTATATTAACTTGTGTGGAGTACAGAACAAACTTTTTGTGGAGCTTCCTCTTGTGTGGTTCGAGGCTTCAACTGGTACCAAACTGTGGCTAGTTCTTTTTCTACCATAACACCTTCTGTACAATAGCTGCACAGTCTTCCTTTGAGAGGCTGGTATAAGTACAAGATTGCTTTGATGGCTTACAAAGCACTGCTCAATTTCCGATCTGCCTGTTTTTATAGACCTGGCACTTCCTTTAATTATAATGTTCTGTTCACTGTGCTTATTTTTTTGCAGGGAATAAGGGATTTAGAGCATGCAAGCCCAATTTTCTATAACTTAATGTGCACGTGGGCCAATTTAAAGCTCTTTTCTGTGCACCTGCCTTCCAATTTCTGTCTCACTTTTATTAACGCATTTTTGTGGCGTATGTTGATGCTCCCTTGGATGCGGCAAAACTGTCTTCAATTTCTTTTTTTAGATAATTAATTGCATGTCTTTTTTCCTATGAATTGGTTCCTCATCAGATGGTAATCTTATTTTCCACCTCATCTGATCATTTTTAGGTTTCGCTTGCGCGGTGCTTGCGAAATTTCTTGTCATTAAAAATAAAATCTTAATATAGGTTTACAGCCCACCCATTACTATTTGTTGACTTTCTTGTCACTCTCATTTCTGTGCTTTCTATTGGTCACTGTGTGCGATTTCCTATAGTTTTTGTTCCTGTTTCTCTTAGTCTCTTTCTTTTGGAGTGTTCATCTGCTGCTTTCATTGCTGAAGCCACATTTTTTTTTCTTTGTAAACAAGCTGTCTTTTGTCCCCCCTCCTCCCACTGTCCACTGTCCCACCCTAACCCATCCTCCTCCCTTGTGTTACTTACCATCCTCCCAGCCCCGCCCTTTTTTTTTAACATGTCGTAGAGCTGAGCAAGCGGTTGTGCAACATGGCTTAAAGAGAGGAAAAAAAGGCGAAAGTGCTATGACTCCGACTGCGTAAGCCATTTTTTTTTACCCAACTGCTGTCTGTTGTTCCCCACCCTCATCTCACTGTCCATTGGTCATACTGCCCTCCCTCCCCCCACTTTCCACCTTCGAGTTGCTTGCTGCCCTCCCAGTATGTCCGTGCGGTTTGCTTTTTAAAAAGTATTATAACATGTACAGCAGCGCGGGCAGCTGTGCAAGATGGCTAACAAGCATTGGCATAGCCAATAGGTCTCGCCTTTGGGACCTTATAAGTGTTTAGCCATGCAACAGTTAATGTTGTTGCATCAAGGATATTGTGCTGCATAACTAAATACTTATAAGGTCCCAAAGGCGAGACATATTGGCTATGCCAATGCTTGTTTTCTGAGTTGCTCGCTCTCCTGACCCCGCAGCTGCCTTCCTCTTCCAGGGCTGCTGTCTGGGCGCCCCGCAGACTTCCCCTGACTTTGATGACCCGTGAGAGGTCGGGGACCTTCAGCCTTCCTACCACCAGAACCGACGGCTGCCTTCCCCATGCAGCCCTGCTTCTGGGCTAGGTTTCAATGTTGGCTTTTCAAACGGATTTTTGTTTACCCGCAATTCCCACCATCTTGTTTACGAAGCTATTGGGGTCCTTGTCATGGATCATCCCTCTTGCACTTTCGACAGTCCCCCTGATCGATTCATGCCGCTGGTTAGCACCCTGTGCCGCTGGAGAGACCATTGCCTTATGTCGACCCCCTCTTGAGTCAACTACACCCCTCTCTTCTAGTTTGGCCACTGTGAGGTACCTTTTCGCTCCCTCCTTCACACGGCTTCCATTTCTAATTTCTTACTCGACTCAGTGAGGAAGTCTCGCACCGGTTGTTGTTGATCCCTGGACCCTTTCTGGTTTGTTCGACTCGCTTACTCTGACTTTTTTGGTATCCTCTGAAGTACTCTTCTCCATGACCGGTCTAACAGACTTGATCTGTATTTCAACCCCTTTACTATTTCCCCCACTACCATGTATGCTCCTTAGGACTTGTTTTCTATGTTATCTAATGCTCTAGTAACGGATGTATTTATGTAACACAGTTTTACTATATGCTATTGTAATGCACTAGTAACTAATGTAACTATGTAACTCTGTTCTTTTGTAACTATATCCTCATGTAAAGTGCTCTGATACCTCCGGGTCTAGCCAGCGCTATATAAAACTCTTCAAATAAATAAACAAATAAAATAAATTAGCCTCCTAGTGTGTGTGACATGCTCACCCCATCCTTGCACTTTGAGGGCTGGCACTTCTACACCTACGCTTACACTATGGCTTGCACTGCTGCTAATGACACTAATGGCAATTGAGGAAGTAATGGTAGAATGTGCTGGACGGACACTGACTCACATCGGTGATAACTTACTGTGGCACTATTTGCACTGATTGTGAGTACTGCCCCGGTGACTGACTGGTAATCTTCATTACTCAGAGTCCTAGTCGTCCTCGCCACAGTATAGTTTCTCATCCCTCCCTGCCATGTTGTGTCTGGCTTCATCTTTTCTTTGCTGTGGCTTGGGGGACAGGATGTGCTGTGGGTGGACTTACTCTTTATATGAGGAAGAGCGACCTCTGACCCTGTTTACCAGGCAGGTCGCTCCCCTCACCGCCACGCAGCCCCCTGTGTGACCACTGACCGCTGCTGCATTGTGTCTGCCTGTGTTAGAGTGACTGTGCCCTCCTTCTCTTCTGTACCCACGAGTGAGTGATTCTCCCCCACTGTACCTGTGTATTTTGCTGCCTTGATTGTTCCCCTCTCCTTTGGTGCCCAGATTGTGTCCCTTTTTTCTTCTGTCATTCCCCGCGTCTCCCCCTCGCCGCCCGTTTCCCGCTGCCGCGTCCCGTAGCTCCGCCCCCCTCGCACCCTATTGGCTGCCGCGTCCCGTAGCTCCACCCCCTCGTACCCTATTGGCCGCCACGTCCCGTAGCTCCACCCCCCTCGCACCCTATTGGCCGCCCCGCTCCCACCTCCCAGCTGCTCCTCCCTCCCTCTCCCACTCATATGCAGGCCGCGCAGCGGGCGCGCAGCGGACGCGCGCAGCAGCCACGCCGCTGGCGCGCCGAAGGCGCACCTAAGGCAAGCCCGTCTGTGCCCGTCCGCGCCTGGCCTGCGCCCAGCGCCAGACCCCCTGGCCCCCGCAGATGCCAGCCCACCCCTACAACGCCGCCACTCTCATCGCACTCAACACCGGCCAGGAGCCCCGGCTGCTGCAGAGCCACCCCAAGACGCACCCACGGACCCTTCACCTGCCAATCCTGCAAGTTCTCCTGCATCCGGACCCGTACCGCACCCGCCAAGTCAAGCACCAACAGCAACCACCTGAAGCACCTGAAGTGCATCCTGCTCAACACCCGCTCCGTCCACAGGCACGCAGTGGAACTCTGGAACTTGCTCGACGCCACATGCCCAGACGTCGCCTTCCTCACGGAAACCTGGATGAACGCCTCCTCAGCACCCGACATCGCCATCGCCATCGCCATCCCGGACGGATACAAGATCACCCGGAGGGCCCGCGCCAACCAGAATGGAGGAGGCATCACCATCGTCCACAAGAACACCATCCGCATCACGACCAACTCCGAAGACACCCTCACAGCCGCCGAACACCTGCACTTCCAGATCCACACCGACCCCAAGACCACCCTCAGAGGCACCCTCATCTACAGACCCCCGGGACCTGCTGTGTGCATTCTCTGCCAGTTCCTGGGATTTAGTAGGAACATTGTAAGCAAGGTCGATATACTGAGTTGAGAAGGTGAATGAAAAGGTTAGTCAGGGGATTATAGGCAGTGCTGTGACATAGGCCCACACACCCCTCACAGTGTAACAGGGTGGTCAGTGAACTGTGGGTGGTGCCGTGACATTGGTGCACACAAACCACACAGTGTAACAGGGTAGTCGGTGGATTGTGGGTGGTAATGTGACATAGGCCCACACACCCCTCACAGTGTAACAGGGTGGTCAGAGGATTGTGGGAGTGGATTCTATGTGGTGGTGGATTCTATGTGGTGCCGTGACATAGGCCCACATACACCTCACAGTGTAACAGGGTGGTCTGTGGATTGTGGGTGGTGCCGTGACATAGGCCCGGGACACCCCGTTTAGGGTAGCTGTGCGCTCAACAAATGCCTTTATTATTATTATAGGCCCACAAACCACTCACAGTGTAACAGGTTGGTCGGTGGATTGTGGGTGTCATGCTGTGACATAGACCCACACACCCCTCACAGTGTAACAGGGTGTTTGGGGAATTGTTTGTGGAGCCGTGACATAGGCCCAAACACCCCTCACAGTCTAACAGGGTGGTCGGTGGATTGTGGGTGGTGGATTCTATATGGTGCCGTGATATAGGGCCACACACACCTCACAGTGTAACAGGGTGGTCAGTGGATTGTGGGTGGTGCCGTGACCTAAGGCCCACATACACCTCACAGTGTAACAGGGTGGTCAGTGGATTGTGGATGGTGCTGTGACAAAAAGCGCACAAACGACTCACAGTGTAACAGGGTGCTCGGTGGATTGTGGGTGGTAATGTGACATAGGCCCACACACCCCTCACAGTGTAACAGGGTGGTCAGAGGATTGTGGGAGTGGATTCTATGTGGTGGTGGATTCTATGTGGTGCCGTGACATAGGCCCACATACACCTCACAGTGTAACAGGGTGGTCAGTGCATTGTGGATGGTGCTGTGACAAAAAGCGCACAAACGACTCACAGTGTAACAGGGTGCTCGGTGGATTGTGGGTGGTAATGTGACATAGGCCCGCACACCCCTCACAGTGTAACAGGGTGGTCAGAGGATTGTGGGAGTGGATTCTATGTGGTGGTGGATTCTATGTGGTGCCGTGACATAGGCCCACATACACCTCACAGTGTAACAGGGTGGTCTGTGGATTGTGGGTGGTGCCGTGACATAGGCCCGGGACACCCCGTTTAGGGTAGCTGTGCGCTCAACAAATGCCTTTATTATTATTATAGGCCCACAAACCACTCACAGTGTAACAGGTTGGTCGGTGGATTGTGGGTGTCATGCTGTGACATAGACCCACACACCCCTCACAGTGTAACAGGGTGTTTGGGGAATTGTTTGTGGAGCCGTGACATAGGCCCAAACACCCCTCACAGTCTAACAGGTTGGTCGGTGGATTGTGGGTGGTGGATTCTATATGGTGCCGTGATATAGGGCCACACACACCTCACAGTGTAACAGGGTGGTCAGTGGATTGTGGGTGGTGCCGTGACCTAAGGCCCACATACACCTCACAGTGTAACAGGGTGGTCAGTGGATTGTGGATGGTGCTGTGACAAAAAGCGCACAAACGACTCACAGTGTAACAGGGTGCTCGGTGGATTGTGGGTGGTAATGTGACATAGGCCCACACACCCCTCACAGTGTAACAGGGTGGTCAGAGGATTGTGGGAGTGGATTCTATGTGGTGGTGGATTCTATGTGGTGCCGTGACATAGGCCCACATACACCTCACAGTGTAACAGGGTGGTCAGTGCATTGTGGATGGTGCTGTGACAAAAAGCGCACAAACGACTCACAGTGTAACAGGGTGCTCGGTGGATTGTGGGTGGTAATGTGACATAGGCCCGCACACCCCTCACAGTGTAACAGGGTGGTCAGAGGATTGTGGGAGTGGATTCTATGTGGTGGTGGATTCTATGTGGTGCCGTGACATAGGCCCACATACACCTCACAGTGTTACAGGTTGATCGGTGGATTGCGGGTGTCATGCTGTGACAGACCCACACACCCCTCACAGTGTAACAGGGTGGTGGGTGGATTGGGGGTGGTGCTGTGACACAGGCCCCCACACCCCCTAATGACTCTCCTTGTGGCAGGCAGTACAGTTTTTACAAGCTCCATTGATTTAGATGAGTGTGAATGTGTGTCCATTAACAACGGAGTCCAAACGTTTGCACGTCGTGAATTGAAGTCTACGCCTTTTCATCACTTAACTTTTGACTGATTGACTTTCTATTTTTTCCCCAAATTAAAGGACCATATTTAAAAACTGGAACTTCATTTGATAAACTTTTCACATATTTGCGAAGTGGACCATTGTTTTGTGTGACTAATTCAGTCAACCCTGGCGTTTTCCACTGCAATGCTGCATTCTGGGAGTTGTATTTTTTTTAAACATTCTCAGTAGGGGGTTTACAAGTGTTGGTGGTTAAAAACCCAAAGTAGCCTGAAGGATTCGGACATGACATAAGATCACTATCGTTTTACATTTTACAAATTGATTTGTCAATTTCCAGTACTGTTTACCTAATTTATGATCCTGCTCTATTTCATTCTCACGTGCATGAAAACAAGCACTGGCAATGGCATTTGTTTTGGCTTTTGAACCGTGTCTAGATAGAATGTCTTAACAAGCTTCACTAACGGGTGAGTTCAGTATAGCAAGGGGTATAAATGCACGTTTTTTAAATAGTAGAGCAGTGAATTGGATAAATAGCTGTGCGAGAGATGAGTGTAGGTGTAGCTTTGAGTTTAAATGATTTAAATTGCATTTCTATAGCACTCACTACCCCTTAAGAGGCGTGTGAGAGTGTGGCTGTGGAAGCATGTGTGCGAGAGAGCCAGTATGTGAAAATATGTGAAAACGTGTTTGTAGAACAGAGGGGGAGGAGCAGAGATTTGGCAATCAAATTAGCATCGTGGTTCAGCTCCAGGCCTTCTTCCACCCTCGAGCCCAAAACGAGCCGGGCCTTCATGTGGCTTCTTCATTCACACTCTAACGTCATGCGCCAAGGATTGAAGGCAAAACATTAACCTTTGATATAAAAGCGCAGGCAGAAAAAGATGCTCGTCTCGTCACTGAAGTGCACAAAAGAACACCCTGGCTGCCTTACTTGCAAACTGTGTGATCCTAGGCAAACAATTGATTTCACTCAGCCTCATTTTTAGGTCTCGCCTGAGACAGCGCTTTAGCGCTGCACTGGCGAGACTTATAGTAAGCACTTTTGGAAGTGCAAACGAGTGCTTTCAGGCCGCCAACTACTGTGCATGTGTGCCGGGCGCGCGCACCATTTGGCAGCCTGAAAGCACTCGTCTTTCACTTTCGCCTGTCACACAGCCGATCACTTACATTTCGAGGGCGCTTTGATGTTTTCAGTGAGCTGCGCGGCCACTGAGGACATCAAAGCGCCCGTGAACACCATTTGCCACCCCCACCTCTTCAGCCAACTTACTCGCCATGTCTGCTCTGGATTCTTGTGCCTCTTTTTGTAACTCAGGAGCAGTAACATTGTCGTGGTGTCACTAGGGCTTCAAGTGGATGCTTTTTCAATATTATATACAAGCCACAGTTACTGCTAATTTATCTTATGCAACTAACAACGATTGACAAAGCCAATAGTCCTAACTTGTTGTAGGTGTCATGTTACTTGTTGTGTGTAGCTGTAAACACGTAGCTACAGCCGCCCACCTAGTGCTTAATTTGTAACAAATAAGTGCTGGTGTTTTAATGAGGCAGAAGCTTTACACTTTATACTTTTTTTTAATTTTGCGTAACACAGAGGACATCAACTGAAATTTAATAGTGGCTTGGCTACAGCCACTTTCCCAGTGCTTAATTTGTAACAGAAGAGGTGCCGGGGCTCTGATTAGGTGGCAACTTTACACAGCATGTTGTTTTGTTTAGCCTGCCTAACACAGAGCACACAAACCGGAAAAATGGGGAGGGGATGTTCTTTAAAGGCCACTACTGCTAACTTACGAGTTTTGAAACCAGGTTTTAATGTCTGAATATGCTTAATAGCCTGTGATTGTGGACAAATTAGTTGATATTTCTATAGACACAAACATAAATATGACCTAAAGTGGAGCTGTTATTATTTTATTTGTGTGTAGCTGCAAACACGTAGCTACAGCCACCCTCCTAGTGCTTAATTTGTAACAAAGGAAGTGCCGGTGTTTTGATGAGGCAGCAGCTTTACACTGTATATGTCTTTATTTAGTTTGCGTAACACAGAGCATATAAACTAAAATTCAATAGTGTCTTGGCTACAGCCACTTTCCTAGTGCTTAATTTGTAACCAAAGAGGTGCCGGGGCTTTTATCATGTTGAAGCTTTACAGAGCATGTTTGAATGGTTAGCCTGCCTAACACAGAGCACAGAAACCCTACAAATGGGGAGGACATGTTGTTTAAAGGCCAAAACTGCTACATGCCACACACTGATGCACGCCACACACTGCTGCACGCCACACACTGTTGCATGCCGCTGCACACCACACACTGCTGCACGCCACACACTGCTGCACGCGTAACACTGCTACACGCCACACACTGCTGCACGACACACACTGCTGCACGACACACACTACTGCATGCCACACACTGCTGCACGCCACACACTGCTGCACGCCACACACTGCTGCACGCCACACACTGCTGCACGCCACACACTGCTGCATGCCGCCACACACTGCTGCACGCCACACACTGCTGCACGCCACACACTGCTGCACACCGCACACTGCTGCACACCGCACACTGCTACACGCCACACACTGCTGCACGCCACACACTGCTGCACGCCACACACTACTGCACGCCACACACTGCTGCACGCCACACACTGCTGCACGCCACACACTGCTGCACGCCACACACTGCTGCACGCCACACACTGCTGCACGCCACACACTGCTGCATGCCGCCACACACTGCTGCACGCCACACACTGCTGCACGCCACACACTGCTGCACACCGCACACTGCTGCAACCGTGACACTGCTACATGCCACACACTGATGCACGCCACACACTGCTGCACGCCATACTATTTTTTTTATTGTGCGTAACACAGAGGACATAAACGGTAATTTAATAGTGGCTTGGCTACAGCCACTTTCCCAGTGCTTAATTTGTAACAGAGGAGGTGCCGGGGCTCTGATTAGGTGGCAACTTTACACAGCATGTTGTTTTGTTTAGCCTGCCTTACACAGAGCACACAAACCGGAAAAATGGGGAGGGGATGTTCTTTAAAGTCCACTACTGCTAACCTACGAGTTTTGAAACCAGGTTTTAATGTCTGAATATGCTTAATAGCCTGTGATTGTGGACAAATTAGTTGATATTTCTATAGACACAAACATAAATATGACCTAAAGTGGAGCTACGTTATTATTTTTATTTGTGTGTAGCTGCAAACACGTAGCTACAGCCACCCTCCTAGTGCTTAATTTGTAACAAAGGAAGTGCCGGTGTTTTGATGAGGCAGCAGCTTTACACTGTATATGTCTTTATTTAGTTTGCGTAACACAGAGCATATAAACTAAAATTCAATAGTGTCTTGGCTACAGCCACTTTCCTAGTGCTTAATTTGTAACCAAAGAGGTGCCGGGGCTTTTATCATGTTGAAGCTTTACAGAGCAGGTTTGAATGGTTAGCCTGCCTAACACAGAGCACAGAAACCCTACAAATGGGGAGGACATGTTGTTTAAAGGCCAAAACTGCTACATGCCACACACTGATGCACGCCACACACTGCTGCATGCTGCTGCACACCACACACTGCTGCACGCCACACACTGATGCACGCGTAACACTGCTACACGCCACACACTGCTGCACGCCACACACTGCTGCACGCCACACACTGCTGCACGCCACACACTGCTGCACGCCACACACTGCTGCATGCCACACACTGCTGCATGCCGCCACACACTGCTGCATGCCACACACTGCTGCATGCCGCCACACACTGCTGCATGCCGCCACACAGTGCTGCATGCCGCCACACACTGCTGCATGCCACCACACACTGCTGCACGCCACACACTGCTGCATGCCACACACTGCTGCACGCCACACACTGCTGCATGCCACATACTGCTGCACGCCGCACACTGCTGCAACCGTGACACTGCTACATGCCACACACTGATGCACGCCACACACTGCTGCATGCCACACACTGCTGCACGCCACACACTGCTGCATGCCGCTGCACGCCACACACTGCTGCACGCCACACACTGCTGCACGCCACACACTGCTGCACGCCACACACTGCTGCACGCCACACACTGCTGCACGCCACACACTGATGCACGCCACACACTGCTGCATGCCGCTGCACGCCACACACTGATGCACGCCACACACTGCTGCACGCCGCACACTGCTGCATGCCGCACAATGCTGCACACCGCACACTGCTACACGAAACACTGCTGCAGGCCACACACTGCAGCACGCCACACACTGCTGCACGCCACACACTGCTGCACGCCACACACTGCTGCACGCCACACACTGCCCACATCTGCTGCACGCCGCACACTGCTGCACGTCTCACACTGCTGCACGCCGCACACTGCTGCACGCCGCACACTGCTGCACGCCGCACACTACTGCACGCCGCACACTGCTGCACGCCACACACTGCAGCACGCCACACACTGCAGCACGCCACACACTGCAGCACGCCACACACTGCTGCAAGCCACACACTGCTGCATGACGCTGCACGCCACACACTGCTGCCCGCCGCACACTGCTGCCCGCCGCACACTGCTGCACGCCGCACACTGCCCACATCTGCTGCACGCCGCACAATGCTGCACGCCGCACACTGCTGCACTCCCCACACTGCTTTTATGCGAGTTTATGCTACTGACATTGTAAATGACAATGCCTTTTGTTTGTTTTAATACCAAAACATAAATAAAAGGAATTGTAATTTTACAATGCCAATAGCTCAAACTCTTATAATTGCGAGACCTATTGCATTGCAAATGCTTGTTTCTCTTCTCACATATGAGAGCACCTTCAAATACACCAGTTGAGTGTGTGCGCTGCACAGAAACCTCTCGTGTTTGACTTGCTAGACTATGATGGTACTCCATTTATAATAAGAATGTAGGGCATACTTAGCACGTGACATACATGACAAATAACCTGCCAATTAGTTCACTAACGGCATTGCCGTCAGGGCGGGGCCGCAGGTGGGGGTCGAAGGGAGATTTCGAAGTTCAAGTTTAAAAACGATCACTTTTAATTCATACTTCTCCATGCTGCAATGTTATGCCCTTTTGCGTCATGCTTGCCGCATAATGCACATGCCAAAGATGTTCACGGCTCTCCGAGCGAGGCCATGCCCCCGGCTCGGATCTCCCCGTTCATTTGTTTTCTGACACACCTCTAAGTTCCCCTAAGACTTTGGAAAGTGTACTATGAACACAACGTGCCTGTGAGGAATGATGCTCGGTTTACAGCCGCGCTGCTTGCGACAGAGCAAGGCTGGGCCGGTCTCATGACCGGGGCTTCCCCGCTCGCCTCAGGGCTCGAGAGAGAGAAATTCTTCACTCCCAGTGAATGGAAAATTCCGTGGAGAGTGAGTGAGTGTGAGAGAGCGTCTCAGTGTCTGTCTCTCTCACGCGCGCGCGCGCGCCACGGTCTGCCATAAGAAAGCATTGATTTCAGAAACTCTACCCCCATAGAAGAGGATGTACAGTTAAGCTGTCCTTGTAAACAGCGTTCATTCCAAGATCCCTTAAAAGCCCCTGCTGTCGAGGTCACGCGCATCCAGCAGCGCACTCTGTGTAAACTCCGGTCACTCTCTATTCAATCGCCGTAAATCAGCTCAGGGGGTGAATGTGCCTGCTGCAGAGCATTGTGCATAAAGTGAACCCCCAGATTTGCATTCAGTGGACTCGTGAGTTTGTTAGAGGTCTCTGTAGCTCACATGGTGGGCGAGTGGTTCAGTCGTGATAAAATGGCGCCTAGTCTGCAACACCTGCACCTGTAAACCTGTAAAGAAAACGTCTGAACACCTGTAGGAATGAACTTAACTCTATTATACATTTGATTACATGGTTTGCGTTGGGTAGTCCACTTATTAATGTCACTCAAGACTTCAGTGTGATCGTGCGCTGGACACACACCTGACGTCACCACATAGTACAATAAGGTCTTCAAATCTTGCACGTTGAGTTCGGACGCCTCTGCACAGGTAATATGGAATCTAGTAATCAATATTTACTCCAGTCCATACTAGAGATAGATTTAAAAACCAAAGAAAACAAAAGGATACAGATTGTGAACGCACAAATGGCAATTCTTTTTATATCCGACTCATCCCAAACCTAATTTTACTACTATGATCCTAAAGAACTTTCTAGACTCTTCCCTTTTCTATCCCTCCATTATCTTTTTCAATCCAACTAACAGACTCACATATCCACCACTCAAATAGACTCATATTTCCCTATTCCACTATTCCTTTTTAAGTTCCCCAATGCCCTACTCTGTTGCACCCTATACCTCTCTCAATATATCTAAATCCACTCTCTGACTCATCTCAAACTCTATGATCTCCAAAATAACCCTTTCTAGACTCTCCCCTCCTCTATCCCTCCTTTATCCTATTCATCCAAAGTAAGAGCCTCACATGTCCACCTCTCGTATTCACAAGTTATACTTACTTATACTTATCCACCACTAACTCTTTGGGTTCAGAGTACTGTGCTACTCGCCAAAAAGCGCTTCAATGCCTCGTCAGGGGTAGTAAGTGCTATATAAATACAATTACAATATAGCACTAATTTAATAAACACATCTTCATCAGTTTACTCTCTGAAAAAAGTACCCAAGATGGTTATGTAGATTTTTTGTACCTGGAAATATTAATTTGTTTTACACATAGTTCCATCTTTCACATTTTTAAAGGTGGAGAAAGAAAGTCTTATCAATTTAGGATGATGTAATTACAGTGATTACATAACATGCATGTCTTTTACCGTGGTGTTGCTACTTATGGCTGGCTGTTTTGTTACCTATTGCACAAGCAGGACCATGGTGCACCATTTGCTGTAGTTTTGTATTACTTTTCCACCAGTGCTACATTTCTGTAATGCAGCCACCAGGTCGCAAGCTGCACCTCGCTGATGAGTCTGGGCGTGCATGTGTTCCCATGTTGAAGGGATCAATCAATCAGACATATACAAAGAGCTGCCAATCACCCGTGTGGGTCTCGAGGCGCTGTGGACTGTGGCATGGCAGCCCAAACCAGACTGATCGCATTGGAGCAGGACCCGAAGCTTCTTCCAAAAGGGCAGCATGTGTCCATTATTGTTCGGATAATGTCAATGAAGGACAAACGTGCCTAGAAGTGCTGCAAGGGCAGGTCGCACCCTATGCGGGTGTGGCCATGGGGAGCACATGGCCTTCCCACCAATGAGCAGGGTGAAGCAGGGTGATAACGTTACTGTCTATAGGCAGAATAGCACCCTTCCCACGGCACAGCAAGATGCAGTGGACTTCCATGATGCCACAAGTAGTGGTATACCCTTCGCCATAAGCGCCTAAGGTTGCCGCCGTGCCTTGGAAGAGATGTGGCCAGAAGGAGGTGGTATTACATGAGGCTGGTCACTCACACAGATTTTGGGAGTTACACCCAGGCAGTCTGCAGAATGCAGCAGGCATATGGCAAGGTATTTGCAGAGCCCCCAGTCCTAAAAAACACCTCTCTTCCATCCCGTGACCTCGTGGGTGCCACCCCCACTCTGTCCACAGGCATAAACCACACAAAAACATACCAGAGCTTATTCTTTGGATTAGGGGTCGTAACAACCCTGGCCATATTTTATTAACAAGACAACACATTAAACGTTTTTTGTATATTCAAACATGCAGAAAACCCCATAATGGAATGGATGAAGCACTTAACAGCCCTTGACGGCCAAGCGCTCTTGATCGATTCTGCCAAATTGCTAGGCATAACTCTGGACAAGAAGCTAAATATGCAGAAGCACATCAGTGCAGCAACTAAAGGAGCAATCTTTCAGATGAACACCTTGAGAAGACTGAAGCCCTTCATACCAGCAAATGACTTTAAACAGGCAGTCCAAACTCTAGTAATCCCCAGAGGCGAATATTTGAGTGTCGCTCTCTGCGGCCTTCCCAAAGCAAGTACAGCCCCAGTAAGAGCATCAATCAACACAGCCGCCAGACTAATCACCGGCTCCAAAAGAAACTGTCACATCTCCCCGGACCTACATGCCCTTAACTGGCTACCCTTTGAAGCCAGAATCCATTTGAAAATCGCCTGCATGACACACAAGGCTTCGCATCAAAAAACACCTCGATACCTTGCAGATAAATTAATACCATCTGGTGGGAGCAGAACCAACAGGAGCGCTGATAACCTTTTACTGAAACCACAACGATTCACCAAGAAGAAAACTTATAACCGCTCCTTCTCAGGCATGGCCCCTAGGGTATGGAATGCCTTACCCCCCAAAACAAGACAAAACCCTCATGCGGCATCCTTTAAAAATGAAGTGAAATCTATTCTCCTGACTAAATTCACTTGATCTATAGATGCAGGCATGTAAATATTTGCTTTTTTGTTGGAATAGTTACCATTGTTTGACTATCATAACCAAGAATTTTTTGTATGTATGTTTCGATTTCCCCTATCTCATTATTTGTTGTACAGCGCTCTGATACCCGCAAGGGTCTTGTCCGCACTATATAAAACCTTCAAAATAAAAATAAAAATAACACTGCATACAATATTCATATGCCATATTTGTGTACAAATATAATTTACAATGTTTGTGGATGGTTAACTTTAACAAGGATTCTAATACATCGCCGTTTGTAATCATAAACTAAAGAATAGAATATGTACATTTGTTTCTGCGTAGCCCGAATTGAGCCTACGGACAAAGTCACGACTGGTCCTACTACATGCTAGGTCCACCCCCACGGAGTGACCTTGTGCAGGAGGCCCGTCTGCCCAGAAGGTTACCTACCTCAGGCACCCCCTACGCCCTCAAATACCACCCCAAGGGGCTGCGCTGTTATGCTAACTTGGCACCCACGCGCCTGTGCAGGGATTGGCTGCAAGGGCCTACTGGAAGCGTGCACTTCCCCAGTCCCCGTACCCTCCATCCGACCGGCCATAAGCGCCTCCTGGAGTTCCATGAACGACCGCTGTCCCCCAGCTATCCCCATTAACATTGGGGATGCCTACTATGGACCGTAAATGCCCCACCAATCATGACCTTAATGCAGACCAAGGATACCATACATGCAAAATATGACAATATGCTGACCTGAAAAAAAAAGGTGTTTGGATAACACAAACTGCAATAACTGACAGAATTTATTAGCAACATGAAAGAAAAAGAACATAAAAACCTGCAACTGAAACAAGAATCACCATTTGTCATACAATCTGCTGCCTCAGGGGACGGTGGGTGGACAACAAGTGAAAGGGACACGCTTTAAATGCCCCCTTGCTCTGACTGGAGACCGGCAGGGCGATGCTGGCGATTTGTTGTGAGCGGCAAGGAAAAGACCGTCCCGCCGCTCCAATGCCCCCTTTAAAGGGGGCGCAACCAACAAGCAGGAACCGGCTGTACCTGTTTTACCTGCACAGGAAGTGCTTTCCCCGTAATCAACCAATCTGTAGGCGAGGTCGGGGCTAGTGCCGGCAGCATCACCTGCCCCGTCACCAGACCCGCCCCCTTTCCAACGGGGACCAGCACAACCGCCATAGGCTCAGCGTGCCCGAGTTCGTGTGCCAGATCTTCGGATGGCCAGGTATTCGCAGAGCCCCGGCCCCTCACAAACATGTCCCTTCCATCTCGTGGCCTCGTGGGTACCACACCCACTCTCCCCCGAGGCATAAATCACACAAAAACATACCAGAGCTTATTCTTTGGGTTAGGGGCGTAACAACCCCGGCCCTATTTTATTAACAAGACAACACATTAAACGTTTTTTGTATATTCAAATACGCAGAAAAAAACCCATAACACTCTATACAATATTCATATGCCATATTTGTGTACAAATATTATTTACAATGTTTGTGGATGACTAACCTTAACAAAGATTCTAATACATCGCCATTCCTAATCCTAAACTAAAGAATAGAATATGTACATTTGTTTCTCCGTATCCCGAATTGAGCATACGGGCAAGGTCATGACTGGTCCAACTACATGCTAGGTCTACCCCCCAGAGTGGCCTTGTGCGGGAGGCCCGTCTGCCCGGAAGTTTACCTACCTCAGGCACCCCCTACGCCCTCAAATACCACCCCAAGGGGCTGTGCTGTTATGCTAACTTGGCGTCCACAAACCAGTGCGGGAATTAGCTGCAAGGGCCTACTGGAAGCGTGCACTTCCCCACCCCCCACACCCAACGGCTGACCGCCTGTAAGCGCCCCCTGGAGTTCCATGAAAGACCGCTGTCCCCCAGCTATCCCCATTAACAATGGTGATGCCTACTAAGGACCGTAAATGCCCCACCAATCATGGAATTACCGCCAGAGACCAGCATAGTTGCCCGACTATCTGCCCCCCCATCAGAAATGCCTTAAGGCCATGCCCTCTCCCATGCCTGGATTAAACGTGCCATGAAGTTCTCTAGGAAAAACGAATTTTCCAACTTTGATAGGTGAACGCCATCCTGCAAGAAAAACTTCTCACCCCAAATGCAACCATGTGAGATGGTTTGGAGTTTTGGGGAACTAAACAACTAGTCCATCTTATTATTAATTCTTTTTACAGACTGGTTCAGGGCCCAGGCCGAATCACCTCCCCACCCCCCCGCCATTGGAATCTTGGGATGATGAGGGACCAAGTTAAAACAGACTGTGGGTACCTCTTTGCCAACCAACCTATATCCGTGATCAGTGTTTCTAACACGCCCCTCCTGCCCAAGTGTACCAGATCGTTGCCACCCATATGTACCACGACAATTGCAGGGGGCGTGCGTACCTTAACCAGCAAAGACTCCAGAATGCCCTTTAACTGCCCCAGGCGCAACCCTCCTTGCCCATGAAACGAGATGTTGTACCCCACCTACCCGCTCCACATAATTTCCTGTGAAAAAAGGATGCTTTAATCTGTTCCCGTAAGAATGGCCTACTACCCATACTACCGTATCAACTGGCCCCCAGTCAGGCACCTGGGCTAGACGAGGATACAACGACCGACGCACAACAGCAAGCTGCCTTCCTGCGTCAGAGGACATGAAAACTGCGAGAAACGAAGAGACTCCGTTATTAGAAACATGTTATAGCCTTACAGCATGTGCAGCCTAACATATCGCTTATTACAGTCAGAAGACCATCGTCTAATACTCTGCACTGCTTGCCCTGTAAGGCCTCTCGCCATGGTCTCTGTGGCTGCCCCAATTCTGAATGAATGGGAACCGAATTTGGAAGGGTCCAACCCTGCCGCCCTGAGTGCTAGATCAAGGATCTTGTTAAACTGGAATTTGGTGAGCGGGGTGCCGTCCTCCTGGATTAAAAGCAGACCACCCACGCCCCGTGGTCAGCTGGCCAAGAATGACTCGAGGTTGCCTACGGGACAGCTAGAGCTTCCTTGCGCTTTATGCAATATAAAGTGCCCCCCCCTGCTGCTCTGGTCCATTTTTGACAGAGGGATCGATTGAGACACCGAACTCCCCTGTAGCTGGACATGTGCTAGCTGAAGCCGTCCTTGCCAATCCTTCTTGTTACATGCCACCAGTTCCCCGACCCTGAAAGCACCATAAAATGGCAGGGTAAAGGCTGCCCTGAACAGATGAACCTCCCCTGTGGACCTACAAATGCTCCCCAGCGACCCCAATACCGCTGCCAGTGTGTTGATGCAAATTGGGAACCGGCCATCAGGCTGTGACCCTTGCAATCGTTGCCACTCCTTCAGAGCCCTCTGCACTTTGAAAGTTCTGGTTGGATCCCGGTGGCTCCGCATTTCTGCAAAGAAAGACATCGCCACCATATGGCGCCGTACGCACGCTGCAGAACGCCCGCCAGCCTTTAATGCTTTCAGAAATGATACGATAGCGGAGGCTTCATGCCAAACCCCCTCCCAGCCTTCGCCCAAGGAAAGTACAATAGGCGCTAAAAGCCCCCTCATAGGCCCGCCTCGTCCTGAGTGCTAGACTGGCTGCCACGTGGTCCGATAGGCCGGGACACCAAGTTGCCATAGATGGTCTGGAAAAGGCGTTGGGCTTTCTGCTGCTTCCGGATGGTATGGCCTGAACACCTGCATCTTGAAATGCAACAGAGCATCAGAAGCATTATTCAACACCCCTGGGACATGCTTGGCCCTAAACAACACATTCAATTTCATGCATTGGAGCACTATCTCCTTTAAGAGCCTCAGAATCATTTTACATTTAGCTGCCTGCTGGTTAATGCACTCCACTACTGACATGTTTTCAGACCAGAAAACAACCGATTGATTGCAAAACTGCTCTGGCCAAATGCTCAATGCCACCAGGATGGGGAACAGCTACAAGAAACCAATGTTAGCCGTCAAACCAGACTCCACCCACCACGACGGCCAATGCTGCGCAGACCATGCCGGGCCATGGAGGGCACCAAACCCCTCACTTCCCGCTGCGTCATCAGGCCCAGCTACTCACTGGACCTGGGGGGCTGGGCCACACCACGGTGCCGTTGAAGTCACGCAGGAATGTCACCCAAATACGCATATCCTGACGGACCTCACTGGACAACCGCGTGTCATGGTGCTTCTCCCTCAGGCCTGACATTGCTTGCGCGATGGAACACAAAAATAGGCAGGCCATGGAGAGGACTCTTAGCGCATAATTGAGTTGCCCAACTGTTCTTTGCAACTGATACAAGGTGACCTTTTCTTTACTCAGACACTCCTGCAGCATGAGGGTGATAGCCGAAACCTTCCCCTGTGGGAGCCTTGACACCCCATTTATGGAATTTAACTCGATGCTCAGAAATTCAATTTCTGTCAAAGGCCCCACGGTTTTGCCTGGTGCCAAAGGGACTCCAAATTCGTCCATTAGTGTTAAAAAAAAAGACTCCAAAGCTCTGCCACACTCTTTGGAACCCGGTGTGCCCAGGAAGAGGAAATCACCCAAGCAATGCAGAACCCCCCAATGACCTGTCACCTGCCGGAAGACCTATTCAAGAAAGGAGCTGAATTTCTCAAAGTATGAGCAGGAGACAGAGCACCACATGGACATGTACTTGTCTATGTTGTATTTCCCTTCAGGCTGAAAACCCAACAAATGAAAATCCTGCGGGTGCACAGGGAGTAGAGGGAACGCTGACTCAATGTCAGATTTTGCTAAGAGGGTACCTGGCTACAGCTCTTGGAGCATCTGTATTGCCTGGTCAAGAGAGGCGTACCTGACGGGGCATAATGCACTATCAATCGCATCATTCAGTGATTGCCACCTGGGAGCGGACAAATTGTGAATCAGGTGGAATTCACCCGGGTCCTTCTTGGGTACCACCCCCAGCGGTGAGCAAACAAAACCTTCAACAGGCACAGTCTCAAATGGGCCAGCCACTCTCCCTAAGGAATGATAGGATCCAGTCCAGGGCTGTTCCTTGTATGCCTGCGTTGTGTAGTCAGGCAACTAGTGTGCGGTGGGAGACGGTGTCGAAGGCCACTGATAGGTCGAGTAGGATGAGGGCTGCGGAGTGGCCTTGGTCCAGGAGTGGAAGGTGCCTGTTTTGAAGGTGGAGTTGATGGTGCGTTGTAGTTCGGGTGCGATGGTGGCCGCGGCTCTGTGGTATATGTGAGGGGGGCAGGGGTCGGTGGGGGCCCTCGAGTGGATGCTTTTCATGGTCGAGGAGCTGTCTTCGGCCGTGATTGGAGTCCAGTTGGAGATGGTGGGCTGGCTGGTGTTTATGGGGGGCTGGGGGCCATCTGTGGCGCCTGGTGAATGGTCGATGAAGTTGTCGTAGAGGTGGGGGGCGCTAGGTGGCGCTAAACCAAGATGGCCGCACTGTAGTGAGGCTCCTGCCCGACCGGGCGCATTCACCATCCTGCATTCTATCCTGACCGTCCAAACTGGTCTTAAAACCTCACCGTTCTGCCTGCAAGGCCCTGCTGACTGCAGCGGTGTAAAGATCGCCACGCTCGCGCTTTGGGGAGCCGCGATACTTGCTGCTGTTCCGTTGGGCGGGGAGCGAAGCCTGTCGGAGACTGGAGGCCTGTCGGCGTCAGCCCGCTACGCAACACCGAGGCCCTGTGGCCTGCTGTGGGCTGTGACGCGGCGACTCGCGGGGACCGCCAAGACCCGGGAAAGAGCGCGTATACCTCCTCGTTGAGACCTCGCATACTGGACACCGGAGCAAGCAGGCCGTGGAAGGTGAATACCCTGGAGACCCTGGCCCGCCATTGACTGCCACCCTGGGCTGCGGATGCTCGGGACTGCCGCTCCGTCCTGAGGGCGCTGTTGGAGCCGGGGGCAGGGTGGCCTGCTTCGCTGTGCTCTGCCGGCCATCGTGAATCTCTGTGCCTTGGACTGCCCCGCGCTCTGGGGGAGAAGACTGCTGCCCTGCTGTGGCCTGATACCGGCTGGGAGGAGCTGTGACACCGCGAGACACCGGGGCTGCGATGCGCTCTGTGCCGCGACTGAACACCGCGCTCCAACGGCCCGTTGGCGGACCCGCTGAACGCTTGGAGCGCTCTATCGTCCTCCTCCTGGGGGCGCTTCCCTCGAGACCGGCGGACATTTTACGGTCTCCACCACGGCAATCAGTCTAGCTCCAGCGCCATCTCACTAACCTGGTTTCGCTACTGAAGTACAGTAAATGCAGTGTTGGGCCACTGCGGGTCTTCCAGGTACGTGCCGACTGCCTTACCCCTTCACTGCAGCCTAGGCACGCATAATCGACACCCCAATACTGCCTCTGCCGTGAAGCGATTGCGCCGGGGCTCCTGGCTGGCGCGGTCGCCTGGGATTGTGGATGTGGCCCTGCCGCGGCCTGTTGTGGTCAGTCTGCCGGCTGGTCTGTGCCCCGCCTAGGTTGTGGGCTTTCCGTGCTCCTCGCGGCGCCCCCTCTCCTTCACTTGTGTGGCTGATACGGCCCTGGGCTGGAACTTACCTTGACCTGAGAGCTTAGTCCTCCTGCTGCCCGCCAGGTGATTGGTAGCCGGGCTCTGTCTCCAGCTGGACTATAGTCGGGGAGTGTCGGTGAAAGGACCCCCCCACGCATCCCGGCCGGCCTTGCCCCCCTCCAGACTGTCTCTCGGGAGGTGCGCTGGATTGCCCCCTGACTGCGCCATGGGCCGCAACGACACTCGCCAGTCCAAGCTACCAAACGAGACCAAGAAAAACCCCCCGCCGACGCCCGGCGCGGAGGGCGGACCTTTGGTCTCTGAAGCCCCAGACGAGGATTGGAAATCCCTATTACTGGGCATGAAACAAAGCCTATCGACCATCGACTCTAAGATTGATACCATGAATGCCCGGCTGGATGGGGTCGTGGCTAAACTGGACCAACACGACATCCGAATTCAGGAGACTGAGGAGAGGATCTCTTCCCTGGAGGACGGAGCCACCTCCGCGGGCAAACAGATGACGCAAATGGACAGACTCCTCAAAATCATCGCGGACAAGAATGAGGACCTTGAGGCCAGGTCCCGCCGCAATAACGTCCGCATTCTAGGCCTTGCGGAGTCCACCAATACTGGGAAAATGGAGGCCTTTGTCGAGAACCTTGTGATTGAGCTCTTTGGGAGGGACTCCTTCTCCCCACACCTCATCGTAGAACGGGCGCACAGATCCTTAGCTGCCCGCCCCCCCCCCTGGGGCCCTTCCACGGCCTATCATTGCGCGATTCCTCAACTATAGGGATAGAGACGCCGTCCTGCACCGCGCGCGGGAGATTGGTACGGTACGATACGGCAATGCGACCCTATCCTTCTTCCCTGATTTCACTGCAGCTGTGCAGGAGTCCCGACGCAAATTCGCAGTGGTTAAAAAGAAATTACAAGCTCAGGAGATCCCCTACGCCATGCTTCACACCCTGCAAAACTGAAAATATCTCACCAAGGCAAACAACTCTTTTTTCAACAACCGCAACACGTGGAAGACTTTCTTAAGCAACTCAAGACGGACATGGCTCGAGAAAAGGCGTCGCAGCGGCGCTCTAGATCGCCCTCGTCGATGGAGCAGCAAGACTGACCACACTTGTGGAGGTGATATGGACACTTGGGCAGGACGCTGCTGAACTTACCTGATCGCACTACTGCATACTTCGGTGAGGTACCCTCTACTATTACCAATGCTCGAAATGGTCACTGTTAAATGCTGTGCCCGGTCACCCACCTCCGTCCCACACTGAGAGGCCGGACATGTCGTCTGGGTTCTTGTGGGTGTAAGTAGGGAGATGGGAGGCAGGTTGGGCGCCCCTAGCCATTGTCCCCCCGATGGGTGAGCCCCTCTGCACCCCCCCCCTTAGTGGGGTCGGGGCTGCTCTTCTACAGTTTTTATCTGTTGGGTTGGTATTGATGGGGATGGGGAGGGATGGGCGGGGTCAATTTTCCCGGCCAGTTGGGGTTGCCGGTGTGGGTGGGCATAAGTTCCGTTTTCATTTTCGCACCGCTGACTCACGTGTGACGACTGTGCGGAAAGGGGAAATTGGGGACGTTTCTTGGGGGGCCCTTTTTGGTTGCTACATTGAATGCTGTGAGATGTTGCATGCTACGAACACATGTCAAGCTTTATTGGGTCTGGATCAATGGGGGACGTAGGAGACACAGGGCCAACGCAACCGCTTCAGCTGATCTCCTGGAACGTGCGCGGGTTGAATGATCAGAGAAAGCGTAGACAGGTCTTGGGTTACCTAGACAGGCAGGGTGCGTCTATTGCCATGCTCCAGGAGACGCACTTACGGCCCGGGGGGAGCCCCCCTTTCGCATCGCGCTGGGCTGCATGCAGGGTGTTCTCGTCTTACTCGACCTATGCTAGGGGTGTGACCATATTGGTGCGACGTAGCCTGGGGTTCATACCTGCGGGAACTATGGTGGGGCCTTGTGGCAGATACTGCATGCTATGGGGGAAACTGCACTCTCACACAATATTGTTTGCTTGCTACTACGGCCCCAATGTGGACGACCCGGAGACGCTTCTGGCCATGTGGGGGAAGATACAAACACTAGGCATCTCACATGTCATCCTGGGAGGTGATTTCAATACTGCGCTCCGGCCCGCGATGGACAGATCACACCCTCACCCGTCACATTACACTCATACCCAACGCACTTTAGTAAACATAATGGACGAGCATCATCTGATTGATGCGTGGCGACACCTTCACCCCTCACTTAGACAAGGTACACACCACTCTGCTGTGCACTCAACATGACTCGCATCGACTATATATTTCTGTCAGCTGGCATCGCCCCATGGCTGGTCAAGGCGCGCCACCTGGCTCGTACATTTTCTGATCACTCCCCTGTATTATTGTCGCTGCTTATTCCCCTTGATGTATCCCCTTACCTGAACTGGCGCCTCAACCCTGCGCACCTCACAGACTCTGCCTTTATGGCGGAATTAGGAGACGACATAACGGACTTCTTTAACCGCAATACTGACTCAGTCTCCAAATTCACTACGGTATGGGAGGCTTTCAAAGTTACTGTGAGGGGGTGGTGCATAGCGAAGGGCGGGGGGGTCCTCAAGTACCTGCGCGGTGAAGTGCGCAAACGGGAGGCTGAGTTGCTGCTTCTAGAGCACGAGATGGCGCGGAACACGCAGGATCGGGGGGTCGCAGCTCGTCTCAGAGAGAAACTGAATGAATACACGGACGCTGCTGCTAAAGAATGCAAGTTCCTAGGGAAGCCTTATGTTGCGCGGTTATATGGCGAGGGCGACAGACCCGGTAGAGCATTGGCCTGTGCGGTCCGGCCCCCTAGGTTCCGTAACTACGTGTCCTCCTTACTGGATGGACGCGGGGTTCCGCAGAGGGACCTTGCGGCCCAGCTCCAAGTCCTTACTGATCATTACAAGGGCTTGTATGTACACCTCCCACAGGACGACACCGATTGCATTGCATGAATACCTCGATGACACCGCAATAGCCTGGCTGGGACCATCCCAGCAGAAATTCCTGCATCATGAACTAGAACTGGATGAGATAAAAGACGCGATAATGTCCATGAAGTCTGGTAAGGCGCCGGGCTCGGACGGATTGCCGATAGACTTTTACAAGGCCTTCATCCATATCCTTGCCCCTATACTGAAGCAGGTGTATTACTCCGCCCTTGAGGAAGGTATCTTGCCGGGGACGATGCGCGAGGCACTCATCACATCTTTGCTGAAGCCGGGTAAATCCCCGGAGCACTGTGACTTGTACAGGCCCCTCTCTTTGTTGAACACGGATAGTAAGATACTGGCGAAGGTGTTAGCCACGCGACTTAATCTTCTGATGGAGCGTCTGGTCCTTCCCGACCAGGCTGGGTTCGTCCCGAATCGGGCAACTTCCCACAATCTGCGCACTCTGCAGGCGGTGATACAGGACATCGACCCCGGGTGCGAGGCCGCGGCGGTTTTCCTGGACGCCACTAAGGCGTTTGACTCCCTTGAGTGGGACTACCTTCTGGCCCTGTTGGAACGGATGGGAGTACCCTTTAACTTCCTGGACTGGATCCGGTTGTTGTACCACCAACCCCAGGCTGCGGTCCTGCTCAATGGGTCCCGCTCTGCTCCCTTCATTATCCACAGAGGCACCCGTCAGGGGTGTCCTCTCTCTCCGGTTCTGTTTGCTATCGCTATAGAGCCGCTGGCGGCCAAGCTCCTGCAGCATCACAAGCACCGATCTCTTATTTATCCGGAGCGCCAATTACTCATTGCATTATACGCGGATGATATGACGTTGTACGTCCATAAACCGCAAGAGAATCTTAACCCCCTATTGCGCGAGGTTACTAAATTCGGCGCTATAGCGGGCATACAAATAAACTGGGCGAAATCTGCTCTGTTCCCCTTGACCGACAACACTGCGCAGTTCCCTTTGGATTACCCTTTGGTGTGGGAGGCGGACGAGATAACATACCTGGGGGTTAGGGTGACCAGGAACCGGGATGCCCTTATTAGAGCTAACTACGGGACTGTCATAGACAAACTCTCTGATAAGATCACACAATGGATCCATCTCCCGCTGTCCATGGCGGGACGCATCTCTCTGATTAAGATGGTGGTACTTCCCAAATTGCTATATCTCTTTATCAATATACCATATAGCCCGGGGGCATACTTCTTCCGGACCCTCAATTCCCAGTTGTCCCGTCTAATCTGGGGCGGGAAGCAGGCCAGGATTGGACTGCGTACACTTATGTTGCCCTCTCATCAGGGTGGGTTTGATGTTCCAAATTTTCGGAGATACTATGATTGCGCCCAGGGCCACTTTGCAGTTTACTGGTTCCATCCCCCCCCTTTATGGCTCACCTGGCAGTGGAGGATGGGTTTATGAGACCTGAACAACCATTCGGGTATCTATTCACAGAGGCTCGAATGGGGACTCGTGACCCCACAACGGTGGATTGCACTGTTCAGGCCTGGAAACGCATGGCAGATTATATGGAGGTTACATTCCTGTATTCTCCTCGTATGGTCCTGGCGCACGACCCCAGACTAAGTGTGGCCCGCGAGGAGCTTGGGCGCAGGATGCTCGCGCGGCTAGCAATTCACACTTGGGGCGATCTATACCACCAGTTGAGCTTTCGCTCTGCGGCTCACTTCTTTGGGGACACTGCCCCTTCTGTAATGGACACCTTTCTTTACACTCGACTTCGGCAAAATGTCAGGGCTGTCACGCCTAACTTCCCTGATGAGCCGGAAACCATTGCACCCTTACATGCTCTGCTCCAGGCGACCGCCCCGGCACATGTGGTCTCGATGTTATATAAACATGCGCAGGTGGCTCCTTCTCCCCCCCCTCTTAAAGCACGGGCTGAGTGGGACAGTGATCTGGGCGCCCCAATGTTGGATGACCAGTGGGAGGAAAGTTGTTCTCATACTACTGCAGTGACGGGTAATGCCCGCCTCCGCTTGGTTCACTTTAAATTCTTACATCGCCTTTACTTCACCCCTGCCAAATTGTTCCGCTTCGGACTCCGGGACAATGATCGCTGTCTGCGCTGCCGAGGGCCGGGCGCAGATTTCATGCACCTGGCATGGTCATGCCGGGTGGTGGCTGCGTACTGGACTGCTGTGTTCGCGGCCCTTTCCGTGATGGTCGGGGTGGATATAGCGCCCTGCCCTATGATTGCCCTTCTGAGCCGCTCCTGCCCCGCGTTAAAGGCGCATCGGAAATTTTTCGCGCTGGGACTTCTGCTGGCTAAGCGCCATGTGGCGTGCAGATGGGGACGAGGGCGAGCGCCCAAGTTCAAGATCTGGCTGGCCGAGATGTCAACCTGGCAGGAACACCTTCACAGCTATGCTGACCTCTTGCCTCACAAATCCCGTCCTAAAGACTTATGGGGACCCCTCATTGCATATCTCTTGCGACCTCAGAGCTCGGTCGAAGTGGGGGGGCACTGCATGGGGACCCGGTGGGAGACGGCCCGCCTGCTGCGCGCTGCCCTGCGCATGCCCCCGCTGCTGCCCAAGGCTGATGCGTCTCTGCACCTTACTTGCTCCTTCCCTTCCAGCGCATGCCACACATAACGGTTCCAGACGCGCCCTGATTGGTTGCACGCTTTCTGGGTTACTTGCACACCGCACGCCGGACACTCGGTAGGGGTGGGTGGTGCTTTCTGCGATTCCACTGGATCCTGGGTAGGGAGGCCCTAGCTCTCTGATGGCTCATACAACAGGACATCCTAGCAAGTAGCACCAAGTTTTGCTCCCTGATTAGTTCACACTAAACCCTCCCAGTACAGCGGATCGGCTGGCCGGGGCAGGGCTGCGCCGCACTGTGCTATGGATTCACACTGCGAGATGCGCCGTGCTGCAGCTCTGCGCTGAACTGTCCTTTATGCCACATACTGTGTATGGTGGACACATCCTGGGAGGGTACCGATGTTTGTTGTGTTTCAAGTTGGTTAATGGAAACCTCAACTACTTCCTGTTGACTTTACCTTGATATGCAACTACGCCTCATTGTACATGTAGACAACTTGTGATCCTATCCCGCTGCCGGCCCTTAAGGGTTGTAGGTGTTTGAGCTGTGTTACATAGTCGGTACTAGTCAGATAATGTTTATTGCTTATGATATTGAACTGTCGCTACCGGCCTGTTTTTCTCAGGATGTAGGTAATAAGCTGTGTAATATTTGATTGTGATCAATAAAGGTTTTCCCAAAAAAAAAAATTGTCGTAGAGGTATTTGATCTTGAGGTGGAAATATGTTCCAAGCTTGTCACAGAGGTCTTGGGATGGGGTGATGTCTGTTGCTTCGCTGCGTGGGTTGGTGAATTCTTGAATAACATTGAAATGCAGTCCGTCATGGCCTCCTTGTAGGTGGTGTGGTTTTCGGTTGTCTTGGTGTTTCTCCAGTTCTTCTCCAGGCATTAGCAGGTGCGTCTGGCTTCTTGGAGAGCAGTGGTGAACCAGGCGACTTTCCTGGGGCGTTGTCTGTCGGTGTTGTGTAGCACAAGCTAGTCTGCGCAGTTGGAGATCCAGGTGTGGAGTTCTCTGGCTGCGTCATCGGGCGAGAGAGAGTCGAGTAGGTTCCAGATTTCCATGGCGTGTTTGTGTATGGAGCGTACGTTGAGAAGGATGTATTTTAGGGTGTCGCCGATGCTGGCGTCAGCGGTGTTGGAGGCTGGGGTGGTGGTGAGGGCTGGTTGGCAGTGGAGGCAGGATAAATGTCTCTGGGTCTGTCGGCCCCCCTGCATTCGGTCCACCTGATGGCACTTCACTGACAACTGCAGCCAGCTGACTAGGGCCTCCCCTTGCGTTCAAGCAGCCCGACGGTACCTCAGTTGCCCCCCCCAACCGCCCCCTTGGAAGGACCACTCCCACCCAGGACTGAGGGCCTCAACGTCTCCTCTAATGGAGCATGGGGGGCACCTGACCTCCACTCCTGCCCTGCTCTGGCTATGGTGGGAATGCAGCTCTGGGGGCTACCCCAGCCCGCCTAGGTCTCTCTTCAGTTAAATCCTGCCCCTCCACCCGACTTCTCAACTCAGCCCTGGACTGACCCATATCATTCATTCTACGCATCATTGCCTCCATCAATTCTTTCATGCGCTTCTCCCCTTTCTGCATCTTTGGTGCCGTGGGTATTCACAACACAGACCAAAAACACACCACACTGCTGGGGCTCGGCCGCAGCACAGGTGGCGGGTTGGACCGGGAATCTGAGGCCCTTTAATGCTGCAATGGCTGCTGGTGCCTGGCTGCTGCACAGGAGATGGTGGGCCGGGGATCAGAGGCCCTTTAGTGCTGCAATGGCTGCTGGGGCCAGTGGGGGGAGGGGGGTTAGCACAGTAGGGAGATGGACCGGGGATCTGAGGCCCTTTAATGCTGCAATGGCTGCTGGTGCCTGGCTGCTGCACAGGAGATGGTGGGCCGGGGATCAGAGGCCCTTTAGTGCTACAATGGCTGCTGGGGCCAGTGGAGGGAGGGGGGTCAGCACAGGAGGGAGATGGACCGTGGATCTGAGGCCCTTTAGTGCTGCAATGGTTGCTGCAGCCCGGCCTCAGTACAGGAGGTGGGTGGGGCCCTTTAGTGCTTTTCATGTCCCTCAAGGCCGCTTTGCATTCTCCTGATGTTGTAAGTTCTTCGAATGTTGTAAATATGTATTCTATGCCTGTACTAACCTAATCGTATTTTTTTTTTTGTGTGTGTGTGGGATTGCCACCTCTTACTTTGGTTTAATTTTTCAACTATCCGGTTTGTATTTTTAACATGTAAGTTTGTAAATCGCCTCTTGTAACGTACCCGGTTCTATTGTAAAGCGCTCTGACAACTTTGGGTAACGTCTGCACTATATAAAAATGCATTAAATAAAATAAATCTGAGGCCCTTTAGAGCTCCTATGGCTCCTGCAGCCTGGGGGAGGGGGCGCGTTGGGAGGGGGGGGGGGGGTCAGCTGCCTTTTGAAGTTCATTCTTTTTTCGGTCCCCCTGCTTTTAATGCACTGAACACTAATGAACTTTAAACACGGTTTGCATCCCTGTCTCTTTTTAAACTTCAGGGTCGTTGTTATGTTGATTGCTCAGTGCATTTCAATCATGCTTGCCTCCTTCCACCGCGCGCCCCTCCCTCCTGCGCGCGGCAGCCACCAGCTGGAATGTTGACAGCTGGACGTTCTAAGGTGACAGTTGAGACAGTTGGAAGTATCGTCACATGTTAGGTTTTGCACTTAGCCTCCGGTTGAGTGTGTCGTCCTGTAGAGTAATAAACCTACTTACTGGTAAACCTTCTGACGTCTCATCTTTACAATTTGGCGACGAGTTATGGTTGGACGACGCACGGATGAACCCACATGAGTATGAGCATGAAATAATTGAGGGAAGAATACAAATATAAAAGGAAGATACTTTACTAGAAGGGAAAAGAACTGAAGAGTGTGCGGCGGATAATGTGTGTACATTAGCGGCACGAACAAGGGAAAAGAATAGTTGACGGAGGACTAAGATATATTTGAAAACTGTGAAAGGAAATTACGAAACGTGAGTAAGGACTTTGAGATTGACATACATGGTTACGCTGTGAATGCTGGAAAGTGAGAAGTAAACACCGTAACCAGAATTGCTAAGCGGGAAAAACAAAAGGAAAGAAACTTATTAAACGTGCGACGGAAAATGGAACTATCGAATTTGAAAAGGCATGGAATTTGCTTAAAGCGGGAAATGAAACAGATGACCTAGTGAGGAAAAAAAAAGGAAAACGATTGTGTGAGGAGCAACGAGGAGAAGTAAGAAGTGCTTTTAGACTCACCCAAAGTTGTGCAGCCTTCAGGCTTCCTCAGGGGACCCAACTTCGAAATAGGAAGACGGCCGGTGAAATTCACCTCAGAACAGGGGCGTTCAAGTTAGAACGTCGTGACGTGAAGATAACAATTGGAACACCGGAAGTTGAGTATGTGGTCTAGTTTTTGCAAGTAGTCACGTAAAGGAAGTTTGCGTGCCACCATTTTTGAGGAAGTAGATTGTAAAACAAAGCGTAATTCACATACTGTTACGGAGGTGCTGGGAAAAACAACAGAAATTGGACGAAGTACGAGTAACAAGTACATATTAAGGAAAACGAATATTCAACGGATGAGTGGAAGAACAACAGGTGAGAGTAAAAGTGACATAAGGAGAAAATTCTCATAAAACATTGCATTTGTTGTGGGATAGAACGTATTTTAAAGGAGAATTTAAAATTTTGGAAATAAACGTATACACATAAAAGAAGAAATAAAGGAATATAAAACGTTGAAGTATGGCTTCAGGCAACATAAGGGTACAGGTGTACCAAGTGTGAAATGGGAAAATTGGAAAGAATATTTTTGCAATTACATTTCCACATTTGACAAAGAGGATGAACCACTCAAACAGGAGGAAAAGAAAAAAAAATTGTTACATTGTTTGGGTGCAGGAGGTTTGACAGTGTATAACAATATTACAAAGAAAGTAAGAGCTGGAGGTGAGAGAAAAGTTTACGATGAGGCAATGGAGGACTTAGATGGATACTATAAACCAACAGTATGTGTAGCGGTACACAGATTTAAATTCTATAGAAGGAAACAAGGAAAAGAAGAAAGTATTGATGATTATGTGTCGGCGCTAAAGAATTTGGCACTTTCATGCAAGTTTGAAAATATGCATGATGATTTAATTAGAGATCAAATTGTGATGTGTGCCGCAAATTCGAACATACAGGATGCATTATGGGCTAAAGGAGAAAAACCCCTTCAACAAGTTATAGAAATTGTAAAAAAAGACGGAGTTGACAGGTAGATGTGCAAAGGAGGTAATCAACAAAGGGAAAAATAAATCTGAGGAAACAAATGTAGTGGCAAAGATAAGTGGGAGCAAGACATATTCGAAGAACAAAGTGAAGGATACACCTAAATTCAAAGGAAATGCAGGTCCATATGAACAGTTGAGGTGTTACCGATGTGGTAGCGGAAAACATTTGGCAAATGATTGGAAATGTCCAGCAAGGAACAATAAATGTACCCAGTGTGGAATCATTGGCCATTTCCAGAGAGCATGCAAAAGAAAAGTAAAAGAGAAAGTGAAATTCGTAGAAGACGAAGAAGAGGGAGAGTTCGAGCAAGAATCCTCGGACGAATCAGAGTACAACTTATGTATGCTAAATATAAATGAGGAGACTGCTAAGGAGGATGAGGAGAAGTGCAGAAAGAAGAAACCCACGTGCTTGGTGGAAATTGGAGGCGTGAGTATTAATATTGTAGCTGACTCCGGTTCACCATGCACAATAGTTAACCGTGATGTTTGGAAAGAGAAATTCAGAGGCAAGGTGGGAAGACAATTAGAGAAACCGGATATCACACTCAAGACATTCACGGGCGAACCAATTGAACTTATGGGGTTCAAGGAACTAAAATTCACATTCAAGGAAAGGGAAACTAGCAGCAAATTGTATGTAGCTGTCACTGGCCCATCGGTACTTGGTTGGAAGGACCAAGGCAAACTCGGGATAACTCTCAGCCCTAACAGTGTTGAACCTGTCCTGGTGACACAACAGGAGGACTGTGATTTGGTTAACAAGTTTCCAAAAGTTTTTAATGGAAAAATAGGTAAACTTAAAGGGTTCCAACATGTAATCAAGCTCAAGGAGGGTGCAGTACCTTGTTTACATAAGGTGAGACAAATTCCGTTATCTCTAAGGGAGGAAGTGAAATCCGAAATAAATAAGCTACTTGATGCAGAAATAATTGAAACAACAGAATCGTCAGAGTGGGTCGCACCTCTGGTGGTCGCAAGAAGGGCCAACGGAAAGTTGTGATTATGCATAGATTTGCGCAACCTCAATAAAAACATTCTAATCGACCAATTCCCTTTGCCAAGAATAAATGAGATGTTGTCTCTTACTAAAGATATGACTGTATTTTCAACAATAGACTTAGCTGCTGCTTACCACCGGGTACCACTACATCCCGAGAGCAGACACCTTACCACCTTTGTTACACCTTTTGGGTGCTTCAGGTTTAAAAGGGTACCTTTCGGACTAGCATCTGCAGCAGCACTGTTCCAAAGACTTATGCATGAGATATTCAAGGGGATAAAGAACTTACTCATCTTCCAAGATGACATTCTCATAATGGGAAAAGACCAAACGGAGCATGACAAACGGCAGGTACAGGTACTGAAAACTTTGGAGAAAGGTGGGTTGATGGCAGAATACAAAAAATGCAGGTTCAGCAATGATTCCGTCACTTACCTAGGACATGAAATCACTAAGGATGGGGTAAAACCCAAGAAGGAGTTGATTAAGGCCATCAAGGACGCTCCAGTGCCACAGAATAAGGAAGAACTCGGAGCGTTTTTAGGTCTGGTGGAATACTATTCAAAGTTTGTAAAAAACTTTTCAATGAAAACTTACTGTATTAGAACCCTTCTAAAGAATAAGAACAAATTCGAGTGGTCACAAGACTGTGAAGACAGTTTCAAAAACCTAAAAAAAAGAGATCTGTGACGCACCACCCCTTAAAGGATTTGACAACGATCTAACATGTGTAGTCACCACCGATGCAAGTGGAAAGGGTATTGGGGCGGTCCTTACCCAAGTGGAGTGCGATGGAAAGGAAGTCACTATCGCTTTTGCCTCCCGATCTTTGACGCAAACGGAAGAAAAGTACTCCGTCATAGAGCGTGAGGCACTAGCATGTGCGTGGGGACTGGAACATTACAGACAGTACATATGGGGAAAAGAATCATTTTACGTAGTGACCACAAGCCATTGACAAAAGTACTCACTGTGAAGGGATTATTCAATGCGTCACCTAGGTTGGCAAGATTGTCTATAAAACTATTGGATTACAACTACGAAGTACAATACTTGCCGGGAACTAAGAACGTCGTTGCAGATTTTCTTAGTAGGTTACCCTTGCAGAATGTGGAAAAAACAGTGAAGGAGGAAGAACTATGTGTCGCAAGCGTAAATGAAGAGTTTCCGAGTATAACTATGGAAGTATGGAAGGAAGAATATGGAAAAGATGAAACCTTAGGCGAGGTTAGAAGACTCATCGTAGTAGGATGGCCCAAGAAGGGGGTCATGAGAAAGGAATTGCGAGCCTTCTGGGAATTAAGGAATGAGCTATCCGTGGAAAATGATTTGATTTTAAGACAGTGTAAAGTGATACCCCCTACTACTTTAAGAGAGAGACTTATTGACATATGCCACGAGGGTCATCTAGGCATAAATAAAACAAAACAAAGAATAAAGAGCTGGTATTGGTGGCCTGGGTGCGACATTCAAATTGAGAGAGCGGTGAGAAACTGTATACCATGTGAGAATTCAGATAAAACCCAAACTACCCTAAGACCTCCACTCCAACCGTTAGAGTGTCCTAACATGGCGTGGGAGAGAGTTGGAATTGATATTATGGGTCCGGTAAGATGGCAAGAGGAACAGATGTATGTAATGGTCTTAGTTGATCATTTCTCTAAATGGCCGGAAATTAAGGTTTGTAGGAAGGTGGATGCTTCTGACATTGTCACATTTATGGACAGAATATTTAATAGAGAGGGCATACCAAAAACTATTGTCAGTGATAACGGAAGTCAGTTCACATCTGACATTTTCAAAAAGTTTATGGACAGGAAAGGCATTAAACACAAGACTACGAGCATCTACCACCCAGCTGGCAATGGAGCCGTAGAGAGGTTTAATAGGGTGAAAAAAGGCATCATCCAGTTGGCAAACAACAATAGAAAGTGCTGGAGAAAAGAATTGGACAAAATGGTATGGGGTTACAGGATAACTCCAGGAGAAAAAACCATGGTAAGCCCGTTTGAGATTATGAGAGGAAGAACTCCCATATCTAAGGATAATATCGAGTGGCTCAAAAGCGCAAGGAAATCAGAATGGTCAGTAGAAAAAGGGAGAAAGAGGATACAAGAGGCGAAAGACCAGAGTAAAGGAAAATTTGACAGCAAATATAACTGCAAGGACATCAACCTGGAAGAAGGTGATAAGGTGAGAGTAAGAAGAAGTGGTAATGTTGTTAAAGGACAAAGCAGGTACACGAATCCGTTAATAGTGGAAAAAGTGTTTTGCAATTCAGCACTTCTCAGTGATGGGAAAGTATGGCATGCCTCCGCATTGTCTGTTTGTAAAAGAAAGGAGAGTGAACAAAGAGACACATCGGGACATGAACAAAAGAGAACGGATGAGGACAGTATGGGGCATGACAAGCTGGGTGGGATACAACTAGATTCATTGGATTCGGACGAAGATGGAGATCACATGTTACAACAACATGAGAGACAAAACTGTGGAGACAGTCAGAGAAGTGAGGTTATCGAAACCATAGGAGTTAACAGAGAACTGAGTACAAGCGAATCTGAGGCATCCATTGGACATGGTAGTGATACCGAGATGGAGGGGGAACTGGAGGTTGTTGAGCCTGGTGGAGAAAAGTGTGTTCCAATGACCAGTACCACTAGAGGTTCCTTGGGGTCAAATGACAGGCAGGACCCTAATCAAAAACCGGGGTGGGAGAAGAACAATTTGGAAGAGGAGGTCACGACAAGTAGATGTGGGCGCAGCGTGGTTAAACCCAGCAAATATAAGGATTTTATTTGTGAATAGTCATAATTGTTCCACATCTGTTATTGATGTTTTCCTTCTTACTTAGCTCTTCTCTTCCCAAGAGAAGGAGATGTGTTATGTTGATTGCTCAGTGCCTTTGCATCATGCTTGCCTCCTTACACCGCGCCCCCTCCCTCCTGCGCGCGGCAGCCACCAGCTGGAATGTTGACAGCTGGACGTTCTAAGGTGACAGTTGAGACAGTTGGAAGTATCGTCACATGTTAGGTATTGCACTTAGCCTCCGGTTGAGTGTGTCGTCCTGTAGAGTAATAAACCTACTTACTGGTAAACCTTCTGACGTCTCATCTTTACAGTCATTTGCCCCCCCCCCCCCCCCCCCCCGGAAATCTGGGGATCGGATAAGTCCCCCGCCTTCCCCCACGGCTCCTGCGCTCACGGTGACCGGTGACCCCTCGCCTGCCTATTCCCACAGGTGTGACGCCGCCCAATCGGTGGTTTCCCCGTGTGAAGCGCTCGTGCTTGTGAATGGGATCGGTTAAAGGCAGCTGGAGAGGGGCGTGTTCGAGGAGTGCAAAACCGGTCCCGATTGGTTATTCAGGACCCTGCCCACTCCACACCACGCGATGCTGTTAGTACACACGCCCAGCTGTTGCATCAGGCCATTGATAGTTCAGAGACAGTTGTGAACAGACGCACGAGCTCTAGGCAGCGCGTGCAGCGCAGCACCATGGGCCCCGCGCGCACAGAGCCCCCCCTCTGCATTCTCCTGCTGCTTGACTCCGCGGTCGCAGGTAACACTGCTTTGGGGGGGGGGGGGGGGGGGTGATGAAGCACCGTATGCAGCGGGCTTAGTACAGAAGGTGTGATCCCTGATCTGCCCACAGCGCCTCGTCAGTGAAAGTGTTATGACGGAGACAGTTATCCACGTACAGCGCCGACCGCATCATGTGCTCAAGAACGAAGTGTGATCCGTGATCTCTGCCGCCAGCGCCGAGCGCAAGGCGGGCCCAGGAGTGAAGGTGTGGTGTAGTCATCATTGGTAAGCTTATAGCGCCGAGTGGAGTGAAGGTGTGATGTCATCAGTGGCCCGCTTATACCGAGTGCAGTGAAGTGTGACGATGCCATCAGTGGTCCGCTTACATGGGAGTCTAATGATGCAGTCAGTTATCCACATACAGCGCGAATACCGCGCGCGGCGCTGTACAGTGTAAGTATGATGATTGATGTGACAGTTATCCAGTGCTTCATTTGTGAAAGTAAGTGAGGGTCCTCGAAGCGCTGCTTCGAAGCTCGCGGCCGGGGCCATTCATCGACGGGGCGCTATATTGCGTCCATTACCCTGCGCCCCTGCCCCTTCTCTCGCCCATGGCTAGACACAGTCTAGTGTTTCTGCCAGCACTCCCCCGAGGGCTGGCCCACACACCCTCACCCACCTGCCTTGCTTCCTCCCGTTGTACTTGTAGCGCTTCTGCCGTCTTTCTGATCAGTTTTCACTCTCTTGCACTCGGGAAATATGAGATGGGTACAAAGAAGTGTCCCAGACCGACCCCCAGAAAAGAATGCTGGTGCACCCCTATGTGTCACGTGACCGGGGTCTGGCGCAGGTAGTAGGAGCCCTTTAAACTCCAGCAGTGTCATTAGCTGCTGACCCTGACTACTGCCTACACGGACCACGTGACCTGCGGGGGCGGCATTAAAGCCCAGGGGCATCTGGATCTGGATGCCTGCTGAGTGAGTCACCGGTGAGGGGGCGGGGCCCTTAAAGAGTCTCCTGAGGCTTGAGCTGGGAGGTAGTGTTTGTACTTACGCTGTCATTTTTAATTGCTATGTGCGCTTTGCTCGTTTGCACTGTTTGGTACTAATGTTTTTAGTTTATTTTAAAATCACCGCGCTGTGAAAAACGCTTCATTCGCCTACCTCTGTTACTCCTTCAGGGTGCTTGGGCCAGGCTGCGACACCGGATCGGCACCCCAGCTTCATTAGCGGAAGCCGGGGGGGACACCATCTTGGGGGAACTCTGTGCCTCGCACCAGCCTTTTTTCCATGCCAGCATTTAAACAGACGCTAACTCGGGCGCGCAGCGGACGAACGCAGCGGGCGCGCCGATGGCGCGCCAAAGGCGCGCCAAAGGTGCGCCTAAGGCAAGCCCGTCTGCGCCCGTCCGCGCCTGGACGCCGCCAGCCGCCAGTCATGCTGTCGGCTTTACCCCCGGGTTGCTCAGTTATACCAGGGAGTCGCTGATATCCATTGGACATGGCATTCACCCATGCTACCCACATCCTAGCTTACTGATGGAGGGACCCTTTTGTTGTAATAGGTGTAAGTTCAACTCCCACTCCTTACCGCTCCCCTCATCCTCGAACCCTATCAAGACTCCCTTCAAAATTCTCTACCTGAATGGGTGCTCCTTAGTCAAGCACTATAACGAGATATATGATCTCATTGAGAACGAATCCCCGGATGTCTTTTTTATCACCGAAACTTGGCTTAATGCGGACTCAGTTATCGAACCTGGCCTCGCACTCCCCTTGGGATTCAATATTCTAACCATTAATAGAGAAACCAGAGGTGGGGGTCTGGCGGTAATTTTTAAATCTCCCCTTCATTGCACCTTCGTTAGGGAGAACATAGCAGGCTGCGAGGGCGCTCGTTTTACCATCTCACTCAATCCTAACTTCTCTTTCTCGGGCCTCTTGGTCTATCGCCCCCCTGGCCCCTCAGCAGATTTCAAAGTAGCAATTATGGAAGCTGTCCATGCATTGGCTACAAGAACAGCCAACTTCAGCCTTATTGGCGACCTAAATATTCACTTTGACCATTCATCTGACTCGGATATCAGCTCCTTGATTGGTGATCTTGAAGTTTGTCAGTTAAGACAACTGGTACTGGGACCCACACACATGGCTGGACACCTACTTGATCCTGTTTTTTCCAATATTCCCTCCCTCCAGGTTAAACCCCCCAGCCCGGTTTGCTGGTCAGACCATTACCTCATAACCATTTTCCTCCCACAGGTGGGGGCCACGCCCAGAGCCTCGTCCAGGGCCACTCTCAAACGCAGTTGGCACAAACTTAAGCTGTATGATTTGCTGGCCCTTTTGACTTCCTGTCCTCTTACCCTTGATACCGACCCAGAACAAGCCTATAACGCTATCTGTGAGTGGATATATGCGGCATTAGACTCTCTTATTCCTGCTAAATGGTCTAAGGGCCGTGATTCCGTCTCTAATCCCCGGTACACGGATTCCCTTGCCGCTATGCGGACTGTCTGTAAACAGCGCAAACGAGCCTGGAGGAAGAATTACTGTCCCTCAGCGAAGAAACCGTATCAGGATGCCATCAAAAGTTACCACAAAGCTATACAATTAGCTCGAGCCGCCTTCATTACTAATCAGATAGCATCTAGCAACAACCCTACGAAATGCATTTTTAAGATTCTTAGCGACCTGAAAAAGAGGAAAGATCCGCCCACCTCTATCATCACCTCCAGAAAACAATGCGAGGATCTTGCCACCTACTTCGTTAAAAAAGTTGAAACCATATACAAAACTTTTCCCAACTGTCCCAGGGTTTCAGAGTGCCCTTCAATACCTATCACTCATGCTACTCTGGAGGTCATTTCTTCCATCTCACAGGAGGGGTTCCTTGCTCTGAGCACCAAAGTCAAATCGGGATCCCCTCTTGACCCCATGAGACCGGCTCAATTCAGAAACTGCCTATCCGTTCTTCTTACACCCTTACTGTTGACTATTAACTCCTCATTTAGCAAGGCATCGGTTCCCATACCTTGGAAGCAGGCCAAGGTGCTTCCATTGTTAAAGAAACCACTTTTGGACCCCACTAAGCCCGAAAACTTCTGCCCGATTTCTCTCTTGCCTTGGGTTGCTAAAGTGGCGGAGGCACACGTCAATAAAGTTCTCTCTGACTTTTTAAATAACAATATGATCTTAGACCGGTCTCAGAATGGATTTCGCGCTGGCCACAGCACCGAAACAGCACTCTTAGCGGTGAGTGAACATCTGCGTTCCATCCTAGATGAAGGTCAAACAGCTGCACTCGTATTGCTCGACCTGAGTGCCGCGTTTGACACGGTCTCTCATCAGATCCTACTGCGTCGGCTAGAAGAAGTTGGAGTAAAAAATCTTGCCCTTGAATGGTTCCGCTCCTTCCTGTCAGACAGATCATTTCAGGTTTATGCCACCCCTTTCGCTTCCTCCATTCAGCCCATCGAGAAGGGGGTTCCGCAGGGCTCGGCTTTAAGTCCGGCTCTGTTCAACCTTTATGTTCAGCCCCTGGCAGCAGTCGCTCGCGACCAGGGTCTCTCCATGGTCTCATACGCAGATGACACCCAGTTGATGGTGGCTCTCTCGGATGACTATGCTAACGACGCCACCCAGTTCCGGACAGGCCTCGAGGCGGTTGTGGGCTGGTTAACGGAGAACTGTCTCCAGCTCAACGCCAGTAAATCCGAGGTGCTACTGGTGGGTAAGGACAAGGGGCTTTGGAACACTCAGTGGTGGCCCCCCTCCCTGGGTCCTGCCCCCTCCCCGAAGCTGGTGGTAAAGAACCTCGGGCTTCTGTTCGATTCTACCCTGGGTTTTCAAGAGCACACCAAAAAAATCGCTGGCACTTGCTTCGGTCTGTTACGTGGCTTAAGGCCCATTCTCCGGTTCTTCGACTCGACCACACGCCAACTCATAGTCCAGGCTACTATCCTTTCCAGACTTGATTATGCGAACTCCTTGCTGCTGGGCGCCAATAAGGCGGAATTAAACCGTCTACAGCGCGTCCAGAATACAGCGGCACGTGCCATACTTGGACTATCCAGATCATGCTCTGGAGCTGTTCGCCGCCTCCATTGGCTCCCTATTTCAAAAAGGGTCGAATTCAAGACCCTTTGCCTCACCTTTAAAATTTTAAAGCTCTCTACACCTGAGATCCTGTCGGGCCTGATCACCCCTTACATCCCTAGCCGCATGTTGCGTTCTTCCGAATTGATCCTGGCTTCTGTCCCCAGAGTCAAGCGATCTAGAGCTGGTGGTAAGTCTTTCCGCCTCAATGCCGCCAAGCTGTGGAATTCCCTCCCTTTGAAGATCCGCAGCTTAGAGTGTCTGATATCCTTCCGTAAGGCTATCAAAACCTTTCTCTTTCCCATGACTTAACCGTCTCTCGCCTGGAAACTGCTGTCAGCGCCAGGACGCCCCTTCGTTGGGGCAGCTGCGCGCTTTATAAATGGTTTTAACATAACATAACTGAGATCGATGGGGGAGGGAGGAGAGTGAGAGGCGGCACTCTAATCACCTCCATCTCCCAACTTGAATCTACCATTTCAGTTTTAAGCTCCAAGATTTCGACTTTTCCATACTCCTCAATTCCTTTGGAAAACACTCACCCTCCCACGAGAGGCACCTTGCCCCCACACCCCATAATAGCCAAGCATAACCTGTCGTCTGCAAACTCACACAGGCACTCGAACGCCACCCTTCTTCCACTTTCACTTCCCAGTAACCCTACTATCTACACCATTCCGACCATCTCCTCTGTCAAAACCACTCATCCACCTAAACCCTCCTGAGCACCCTCGTTTAAGTACAATATCCCCATCACCCCTCATAGCCCAAGTGCCCCCGTCACCAAAACAGTCGCGACAGAGCTGCGCTGCAGATCTGCAATAAAACACAAGCTTGAAATCTCCGATACATCATCCTGCACAATATTGACATGCTCTTCTTCACAGAGACCTGGTTCAACGAGACCTGGTTCAACGATACCTCTCACTCTATGTTTGATCTCCTAGTAACCACAGGCTATTCTATATTTAGAAATGACAGAATTGACAAAGTTGGGGGAGGTGTTGCAGTCATCTTTAGAAACTCCCTTCAACTTAAGGCTTTTCCTAACAGCTCCTTCCACACTTTTGAATGCCTATCTCTTGAGCTTCAATTGCACCACCGCTCACCTCTCAGATTCCATGCTATTTGCCACCCACCTGGTAGCAGCCCTTCGTTTATGGAGGAACTCACGGACTGCCTCAGCGACCAATACTCGCAAAATGACAATCAGATCTTCGTGGGGGACTTCAATGTCCACTGGGGCTCGCCTCAAGACACCTCTGTGAATTTGCTGGCCACCTTCCTCTCTACAAACGATCTTATACAACACTGCACAGAAACAACACATTCTCAATCAATCAATCGAGGCATTTATAGAGCGCGCTACTCACCCGGAGGGTCTCAAGGCGCTGGGGGTGGGGGGGGAGGAGGGGGTGCTGCTACAACTCGAAGAGCCAGGTCTTGAGTAGCTTCCTGATCGTGAGATGATCCTGGGTCAGTCGAAGGTGGGTGGGGGGGGGGGGGGAGTTCCATGTTTTGGCGGCCAGGTAGGAGAAGGATCTTCCTCCAGCGGTGGTTCTGCGGATCCATGGGAGGGTGGCGAGGGCGAGGCTGGCAGATCGGAGCTGGCGGGTGGGTGTGTAGAACGTGAGACGGTCGTTGAGGTAGGTGGGGCCTGTGTCATGGAGGGCCTTGTGTGCGTGGGTGAGGAGTCTGAACGTGATTCTCTTGCTGACCGGGAGCCAGTGCAGGTCTCTCAGGTGGGCAGAGATGTGGCTGTGACGGGGGATGTCCAGGATGAGGCGTGCTGAGGCGTTCTGTATGCGTTTCAGTTTCTTCTGTAGTTTGGCTGTGGATCCCGTGTAGAGGGCGTTTCCATAGTCCAGACGGCTGGTGACGAGGGCCTGGGTGACCGTCTTCCTGGTTTCGGTGGGGATTTATCGGAAGATCTTACGGAGCATGTGCAGGGTGTTGAAATAGGAGGACGTGACTGCGTTGACTTGCTTGGTCATCGTGAGGGAGGAGTCCAGGATGAAGCCCAGGTTGCGTGCGTGGTCAGTAGGCTTGGGAGCGGTGCCCAGTGCCGGGGGCCACCAGGAGTCGTCCCATGCGGATGGGGTAGATCCGAGGATGAGGACTTCCGTCTTGTCCGAGTTCAGTTTCAGACGGCTACGTTTCATCCATTCCACGACTTCTTTCATTCCTTCTTGGAGGTTGGCTCTGGTGGTGGCGGGGTCGTTGGTGAGGGAGAGATCAGCTGGGTGTCGTCAGCGTAGGAAAGGATGTTAAGGTTGTGTTGGCGTGCGATGGCTGCGAGGGGGCTCATGTAGAAGTTGAAGAGGGTGGGGCTGAGTGATGATCCTTGCGGGACGCCACAGATGATCTTGGTGGACGATGATTGGAAGGGGGAGAGGCGGACTCTCTGTGTTCTGTCTGAGAGGAAGGAGGTGATCCAGTCTAGAGCTCCCTCTCTGATTCTGGCATTGTGGAGGCGAGTGGTTAGGGTGCGGTGGCAGACTGTGTCGAATGCAGCCGAGAGGTCGGGGAGGATGAGGGCGGCAGTTTCCCCTTTGTCGAGCAAGGCCCTGATGTCATCGGTGGCTGCGATGAGGGCGGTTTCGGTGCTGTGGTTCGCTTGGAAGCCAGATTGTGATGGGTCGAGGGAGCCGTTGGTTTCGAGGAATGCAGTCAGTTGCTTGTTGACGGTCTTCTCGATGACTTTCGCGGGGAAGGGGAGGAGTGAGATGGGGCGAAAGTTTTTGAGGTCGGTGGGGTCTGCGGTGGGTTTCTTGAGGAGGGTGCTGATTTCTGCGTGTTTCCAGCTCTCCGGGAAGGTGGCGGATGCGAAGGAGTTGTTGATGATGTTCCGCAGTTGGGGGGCGATGATGGTGTCGGCTTTGTTGAAGATGTGGTGTGGACAGCGGTCGGATGGGGATCCGGAGTGGATGGCGTTCATCATGTGGGTGGTGTCTTCTGTGCTCACGGGGTTCCAGGCGCGGAGGGTGGTGGTGGCGGGTGTGTGTTCGGTGGTGGGGTGCGTGGTCTGGGGGCCGAAGCTGTTGTGTATGTCGGCGAGCTTGTTGTGGAAGAACAGGGCCAGTGAGTCGCAGAGGTCTTGTGAGGGCGTGATGTCGTTGTTGCTGGCGCTGGGGTTGGAGAGCTCCCTGACGATGCTGAAGAGTTCCTTGCTGTTGTGGGTGTTGTTGTCCAGTCTTTCTCTGAACGCTGTCTTTTTGGTGGTGCGGATCAGTTGGTGGTGTTTTCGGATGGCGTTTTTGAGGGCTGTCATGTTCTCTGTTGACTGGTCGTGGCGCCATGCTTTTTCGAGGGTCCGGCAGGATTTCTTGGAGTTTTTGAGGTCTTCGGTGAACCACGGGGCTTTCTTGCTGCCGGTTCTGGTGAGGGGGTTCTTCAGTGGGGCCAGGGTGTCGGCACAGTCGGTGAGCCATCGTGTGAGGTTGCGGGCTGCTTCGTTGGGGTCCGTGGTGTGGGTGGGAGGGTTCTGGAGTTGAAATGGAAGCAGCTGTGGTCTGTCCAGTGTAGTCCGGTGGAGTGGCTGAAGGATACGTGGTTGCTTGAGGAGAAGACAGCGTCAAGCGTGTGTCCGGCGTAGTGGGTGGGGGTGTTAACCAGTTGCTTGAGTCCGAGGTTGGCGAGGTTGTCCAGTAGGGCAGTGGTGTTGCTGTCATTGTTGTTTTCCAGGTTGAAGTTGACGTCTCCTAGGAGGATGTAGTCTGGAGAGGCGAGGGCAGCCGGGCTGATGAAGTCTGCTATGGCTTCGCTGAAGTGAGTGTGCGGTCCTGGGGGTCTGTAGATGAGGGTGCCTCTGAGGGTGGTCGTGGGGTCGGTGTGTATCTGGAAGTGGAGGTGCTCGGCGGTGGTGAGGGTGTCGTCGGAGTTGGTCGTGACGCGGATGGTGTTTTTATGGACGATGGCGATGCCTCCTCCTGTTTGGTTGCTGCGGTCCTGTCGGGTGATCTTGTAGCCGGGATGGCTATGGCGATGTCGGGAGCTGAGGAGGCGTTCATCCAGGTCTCTGTGAGGTAGGCCACGTCCGGTGCTATCATTTCCAGGAGGTTCCAGAGTTCGACGGCGTGCCTGTGGATGGAGCGGGTGTTGAGCAGGATGCACTTGGTGTTTGGTGTTGGGGCCTGGTCTGGTAGGTGCGGTGCTGGTCCGGAGGCAGGTGAACTTGCAGGCCAGGCAGGTGAAGGGTCCGTGGGTGCGTTTCGGGCTGGCAGGGTGGCAGGCGTTGTTGCGGCCGGTGTTGAGTGCGAGGAAGGTGGCGGTGTCGTAGGTCAGACGGGTGGGATGGCAACGTTGACGGCCAGGGGTCCTGGCGCTGGGCGCGGTCCAGGCGCGGACAGGTGCAGACGGGCTTGCATGTGGCACGCCTTCAGCGCGCCAGCGGCGCGCCCGCTGCGTGCGGCCGCGCAGCGGTCGCCATAAGAGGGAGGGAGAGGAGGAGGGGTCAGCTGGGAGGCGGGAGGGAAGAGCCAATAGGAGCAGGGGGAGGGCGGGGCCGCACGGGAGGCGGCGGCGGGAAGACGGAGGGAACGGGAAGGGAAACAATCCAAGTACAAACACTGCCAATACACGGGATACAAAAAATAAGAGGAGGGGCGGGCAGGCACTCACCACGCAGGGTACAGAAAATAAGAGGAGGGGCGGGCAGGCACTCACCACGCGGGGTACAGAAAGTAAGAGGAGGGGGCGGGCAGGCACTCACCATGGGGGGTACAGTGAATGGAGAGAGGGGGGGCGGGCAGGCGCACAGGACTAAGCAGGCCAGGCGGCGATTGATCAGAGCGCCGATCTGGGGAAGGAGCAGGCGTCAAGACGGGCAGGCAGGCGGAGCTGCAGCAGTGGAGAAGTGACCTACCCGAGGGTCAAGGGTCACTGACTCCGCCGCGCAGCGGTCGCCATAAGAGGGAGGGTGGGGAGGCGGGGTCAGCAGGGAGGCGGGAGGGAAGAGCCAATAGGAGCAGGGGGAGGGCAGGGCCACACGGGAGGCGGCGGCGGGAAGACGGAGGGAACGGGAAGGGAATCAATCCAAGTACAAACACTGCCAATACACGGGGTACAAAAAATAAGAGGAGGGGGCGGGCAGGCACTCACCACTCTCAATCCTGGACCTTGTTAGTTCTAAAGTAGGCCTGCTGACTATCACTACCCCTATTCATGTAGACTGGTCTGACCACCTCCTCATCCCATTCTCTCTTCACCTATCACACTCTATAACTCTTGGCCAGCCTAAGAGGGCTACTTCCTGGTTCCGTGACACTAAAAATATTGACCTCCGTACCCTCTGTGATTCTGCTTTGCTATCACTCCCAAGGCTAGACCCAGACCTAGATGTAAACGAACTCGCCTCCCAATGCCTCAGTCCTTGCAGTCAAAATCAATAACGTCGCTCCTCCTCAAAGCAAAAACAAAAGGCCCACTCCCTCAGCACCTTGGTTCAACAAATCCCTCTATGAAGAAAGGAAGTACCTAAGAGTCCTTGAGAAACAATGGAGACAAGTGCCCTCACCGATAATTAGGCCACGCTTCTTTCAGCAAGATCCAAGTACCACAAGCACATCTTCCTTGGAAAAGCGTCGCACTTCAAATCCCTCCTCGACTCAGCCAAAAATAGACCCAAAAAACTATTCGACCTCATCAAGAACCCAAACTGCTCTCCCCCAACCTCCAAGTTGGAGGATTCTACTAAGAAAGCAGCGGAATTCGCTATATTCTTTGACGAAAAAATGAGATCACTTGTAGATCAGGTCATTCATCCTACCCCAACAGAGGAGCGCAAATCCTTAACCATTTGGCAGAACTTTGACCCCATCTCTGAAGATGCCCTCCTTAAATGCATCCTCGATACAAAGCCCTCTAACCATTATCTTGACCCCATCCCTAGTGCCATTGCCATTGACTTCTATACCCATTCTCTTTCCTATTGGACCACTCTGGTCAACCTCTCCCTCTGTCAAGGCTCCCTTCCAGTTTCCTTCAAAACTGGGCAGGTCACCCCTCTGCTTAAAAAACCCACCGCTGTTGCAAATGACCTCAACAACTACCGCCCCATTACTAACCTACCTTTTCTTGCGAAAATCACAGAAAAATGTGTAGCGAAACAACTCTCTCGTCATATCAAGGACAATGATCTTCTTGACAATTTCCAGTCCGGCTTCATTCAAAACTGCAGCACTGAATCAGCCCTGCTGCAAGTGATTGATGACGCGCTACGGATACTCGATTTGGGAGAGTCTTGTCTTATAATCCTCCTTGACCTTTCTGCAGCCTTTGACACTGTCAATCACAACACTCTCCTTAACACTCTTCAACAGAGAATGGGCATGGAGGGCACTGTGCTCAAATGGTTTACCTCCTTCCTCTCGGATAGATCCCAAGTGATCAAAATATCGAACTGTCTTTCATCTCCTTTGGCGGTTGGTCAAGGTGTTCCTCAAGGCTCTATACTTGCACCCACATTGTTCAATCTCTATTTAGAACCTTTGGGAAATCTCCTTAGTAAATCCGGGATCCACTATCATCTCTATGCGGACGACACTCAAATCTACCTTAAGGTGGCCTCCACTCACGATCTCTCCTTCCTAAGCTCTACTCTCGATTCCATTCAAAACTGGATGTTAACTCATCAACTGATTCTGAATCCCTCCAAAACTGAATTCCTCCTCCTCTCCTCCTCACTTTCACCTCCCCCAGTTCAATCATGGATGGATCAGATGAATCTACTTAACAATAAACCCATCATTGTCGACAGCGCAAAATCCCTTGGTGTCATACTCGACAAAAAACTCAATCTACTCTCCCATATCGATTCCATTGCAAAGTCTGCTCGATACCAACTGCGCCTTCTGTGGGGGATTCGTTGCTTCTTACCGGAGCACGACCTCAAAACCCTGGTCCAATCGCTGGTTCTCTCCAGATTGGACTATTGCAATTCTCTTCTTACTGGCCTCCCCAAATCCCACCTGTCCCCCCTGAAGTCCGTTCTCCATTCAGCAGCTTGTTTCATATATGGGGCCAAAAGAAGCTACCAGATCACACCCATTTTATCCACCCTCCGTTAGATCTTGCCTCGATGGGAAGCTATCTACAAGACTGCCTGTATCACCCACAAAGCCTTGCATTCCTCCTCCCCTCGCTACCTGGCGAATAAACTGAAACTCTCTGGAGGCTGCAGACCATCACGCAATGCAGAAAATGTATTGCTTGAACCTCCCACTTTCAAGAAGGAAAGATCGATGGCCCAATCCTTTTCAGGCAACGCGGTGAGAATCTGGAACTCACTTCCGCCTCAGCTCCGGACCACCACCTCTTCCCAGGCCTTCAAAACTGACCTCAAAGCTCTCCTCCTTCAAAGACTCTTCCAAATTTAATTCACGCCCTCTATTTTCTGAAGGAAGTCCTTCCATTATAAGAAATTCTTTTCTCCATGCCTATAGAAGTGCCTTCCCAGTGTGTTCTTATGTTTTGAGTGTCTGCCATTTAGTGCAGTATTGTACCTTCGACTTGTACTTTGTACTCTTTTGTAACATGCACACATATCACCTTTCCTTTTGTAACGTATCATTTGCTACCTCTTGTATTTTGTTTGCTTTTGATACATGCACAATTGCCACCACTGCCTCATGTAACGTAACGTTTGTTTTAGTGTTTTGAGTGTCTGCCATTTATTGCAGTTTTTTACCTCTACGTGTACTTTGTATGCTTTTGTAACCTGCACACATGTCACGTTTTCCTTTTGTAACGTATCGTTTGCTCCCTCTTGTATTTTGTTTGCTCTTGATACTTGCACAATTGTCACTATTGCCTCATGTAACGTTTGCTTTTGTAACATGCTCACTTGTAATTTTTCTCCTCATGTATCATCACTGTTCCTATTGTGAAGCGCTCTGACACCTTCGGGTAAAGTCCGCGCTATATAAAAACTCATTAAATGAAATTAAAATAAAATAAACGAGGCAGAGACACGCACTGCGATGGAGCCTGATGAGTGGAACTAGGTTTCCAAGGCGCTTCTTGCGACAAAGCAGCTCTGCGGGGGCTCATGGCTTTCCCGCTCGCGTCGAGACACGGGCCAGACTCTCACTCGCTCCTTCCAGTGATGGAAAACCTCTCCCTCGGAGAAGAGTGAAAAGTGCGTGTGTGTGCTTGCGTCCCACGGTTTGCCAGAAAGAAAGGCGTTGATTTTAGAAACGCTAAAGTTGTCCTTGTAAACAGCATTCATTCTAAGATCCCTTAAAAGCCCCTGCTGTCGAGATCACACGTATCCAGGAGGTCTCCGGGTCACCAGTAAATCAGTGCACGTGCAGCATCGCACTCTGTGTAAACTCTGGGCACTATCTTCAATCAGCGTAAATCAGCTCAGGGGGTGAATGTGCCTGCTGCAGAGCATTGCCCATAAAGTGAACCCCCAGATTTCCATTCAGTGCACTCATGAGTTTTTTATTAGAGGTCTTTGTAGCTCGCACGGCGGGCGTGTGTTTCAGTAGTGATACATTGGAGCCTTGTCTTATGCACCGGTTACAATAACCTGTAAAGAAAATGTCTGAACACCTTTAGGAATGAACTCGACTTTATTATACATTTGATAACATGGTTTGCGTTGGGTAGTTCACTTATTATTGTCATTAAAGACTTCAGTGTGATCATGTGCTGAACACACACCTGACATCACTACATAGTACAACAAGCATTGGCATAGCCAATAGGTCTCGCTTTTGGGACCTTATAAGTATTTAGTTGTGCAGCACAATATTCTTGGAGCAACAACATCAACTTATGCATGGCTAAACACTTATAAGGTCCCAAAGGCGAGGTCTATTGGCTATGCCAATGCTTGTTTTTTTGTTACACTTGTTCGTCTCTAGTCTGATGGTTTCCTTTCTGCGGGTGTGAGCCACCGGGAGTTATGTAGGAGGGGTACCAGCCGTGATAGCTTGAGCATCACAGCACTGTCTGAAGCCTCCGCAGCCCTAGTCATACGTTTGCAACTTATGCAGATGTCCCCCTCCTTACACTCTATCCAGAATCCCCATGCACACGCCCAGTAAATGTGTGATTGTCACAGTCTGCCTGTTAGATGCACATAGTCCACGACACTGCTAGCGTGAAACGTCATCATGGAAAATCTATGGTGTAGCCTTCAGTTAAATCCCCTTTTTTCCTTAAATAGAACACAATTTACATGGTAAGACTTATTTTTCTCAGACCCACTTACAATAGGTGTGAGCTTTGTTCCTGCCCCACTTGTGATTGAAGTGAACTCAGTACTGCGCGAGAGGGTGGGAAAGACATAGCACATATTGGTGAATACCAGCAAAAGTGCAGCTGGGAACCGGCACTTCTCGTGCACTCAGTGTCATTACTGGCAGCATTTCAAACACGTAGTTAATACTGTGCAGCCGTAGAGTATATCTCTGTACCGAAACCTCTGCAGATTCTGACTTTGTGGCTAGGGATCCGGAGAGCACATTTTGCAATTTTTCCACGAGTGACCCAGATTTATGTGTGGAAAAGGTTTAAAGGAACGGACCCTGTGAATTTTGCCAAGTTTCTGATGAAAAATTCAACAACACATGTAGGACACATGCAGAGCAAAAGAAAGTTCACGTCGTCAGACAAACAGAAGCACAAGAATGCACACACACACAGAAACTGGCACACACAGAAACAAGCAAGCAAGCAGGGGGATAGTGGAACGTATAAATAAGCACACACAATGACAGATACACAGGAACGGACACAAGAACACATGTAGACACAAACGGGGAACAAACTCAGGAAAATAAACTTACATTCATAAACGGGGACACATCCACTCACAATCAGGAACAAAGTCATAGATGTAAACGCACAAACAAGCAAGGACACTTACACAGGGGCAAACAACACTGCAGAAACGCTCGCAAGCACAACAAATGAAACAATAATAGGGACGTCAGTGCATCCACAAACACACGTCAGGCAAATAGGGATGGACAAAAAAAGAAACAGCCACACACAGGATGGAAACGGACAAATAAGGGTACCAGCAAACAGGAAATCAGACAATGGCACATACCTACAGACACAGACAGGTGCATCGAAGGAGACGCGCAATGAATGCACACAGAGACTAGAACACACACAATAAGAGTGACACAGAGGGATGCACACACAGGGATAGGCTCGTGCACAGAAAGAAAATACACAAGGATCAATACATTTAGAAACGCACGGACATGCAAACAGGAAAAAAACTGCACACAGGGACAAGAACACACACAGTAACAGTCGCACAGGAGGATGCACTCAGTAACACCCAGGGACAGATGCACACAGAGTAAAGAAAATACAAAAGGACCAGTGCATAGAGGAATGCGCACAGGGACACGCAAACACGAACAAATTCACACAGAGACAATAACACGCACAATAACAGTCGCACGCAGAGTGAAGAACACAGAAGGACAGAGGGTCACGCTTGAAAACTGAAAAGCCTTCAATTGCAGGAAACACACACCCTTTCAGAGAAGAATGTTTGAAGCTTGAAGAAGTAAACAAGTGGGAGGGGTGAGGGGAGTGCACGCACGCGTGCGCTAAAAGTAAAACAAGACACCCGGCCGCGAGACGAGCTGTGTGGTGGGAGAGGGGCGGGCGCAGTGTCCCCGGCAGAAGCGTTAGTGGCAGCATTTTACTAGTGGTGTTTAAGCCGGAAGCACTAGGGCCATGCGGACTCCTCGCCTGTGGACGGCGGCTTGTAAGTTACCGCTAGTGGGCACTGTTGCCACGGACAAATACAGTAGAGCCAAGTCGCAGCCGCGAGGACAAGTGGCGTGTGACGTCAGTGGCTGCCGCTTGGCTGTGACTCACCGGCAGGTCTCATAGAGCGCTGCTCCACGGTGGTAATGTCGCCTCTGCATGAGATGGTCAGAGACCCCGGTAGGCAAGGAATCGCAGGCGCACGCTGTGTCTCTTCACAATTATAGTCTGACACTAAAAGGATTGGTGGGGTGCGGGGGGCAGGGGGTGATAAAGCACCACGCAGAAGCTTCACAGAGCACACCATTCTGTGCAGGCAGCCAGAACACGTCCACTGTAGGTGTGTACAATATGAGCAGAGCACTCGTCTAGCTCCAAGTTAACCAGGCATGTCCAGTAAAAAAATTAAATAAAAAAATAACATGCAAGTGGTGCGCACAACGTGCGCGCGCCCCCTAAAAGAAAAGAAAAAATAAATTAAAAAAATAACACGCGAGTGGTGCGCACGCGCGAGACAACAAAAGTGAAAGCAGCTGCTGCACCACGTCTGGCAAGTGGTGTACGATGTGCGCACACCATGACGAGAGAGGGAAGCCAGATGGATCCTCTGCTCGTCATTGTGCGCATAACCGCACGCTCTATGCCACCAAAAAAGCTGTGGTAGGCTTTTTTAAAGCCCACTAAGTAAATGTCTCGCAGGTCAGCGCATACGCTGGCTCAGGCGAGACCTAAAAAGGTCTTCAAATCTTGCACGGAATGAGTTCGGGCGCCTCTGCACAGGCTGGTACTATGGAATGGAGTAAGCAATATTTACTCCAGTCCATACAAGAGATAGATTCACAAACTGAAAAAAAACACAAGGACACAGATTGTGAAGGCACAAATGACTCATTTTGTTTACATATGACTCATCCCAATCCTTAATTTTTTTATTATGATCTCCCAAATAACACTTTCTAGACTCTTCCTTCCTCTATCCCTCCGTTATCCTATTCAATCAAACGAACAGACTGACCTGTTTACTGCTGGAAATTAACATAGCTGCCAAGGTTTCAGACTGCTATGTGTGACATTTTCATAATAACAGTGTGATTATGAGTGATATTTCAAGGACTATTGGTGACATTTTTTCACAAGTTCAACCAAGCAATGAAATACACGGAAAGAGAAAAATATCAGAAATTACACCCATTTGAGCAATAAGAAGCTCTGAAAACTACTTGAAATGGCTACAAAACCCCTGAAAAAGGAAGACTGGGTTTATGATGGACTCAATTAGGTGCCATCAGCCGCCAGAGACATGGGTTAGTGTTTGTTCTAATGAAAGCCTGGCAGTTCCAGGCCTCGGAGCTCTAAATAGTGCTGCGCTGCTGCTTGCGCCCTCCCGTGTCCTAGCAGGATTCAAATAGGCCCGTGAGCTAGAAATACAAAGGCCCAAAGAGGATCTGAGAGGACCCAGACTAATAGCACGTGGGCACTTTGAGAGCACGTGTCTGTTAGTCCTGTTGTAGTCTATAAATGGGGCCACTGGAATGTGCGTGTCAGATAGACGATCTCTGGTGGTCTAAGATCCTCAAGGAATGCGGAAAACCTACTCCTAAAACCTCAAAGGTTCAACAAGAAGAAAACATATACACGATCCTTCTCAGGGATGGCGCCCAGAATATGGAATACACTTCCCCCAGAAACCCGACTGAATGCCTCTACCGCATCTTTCAAAAAGGAAGTTAAAGCGATTCTCATGGCAAAATTCACCTGAACACAGACTAAATAAACTCCGAGATCAACAGCTCCCTTACTTGTAATCCTTACTATGCTAAGGGTCCAACTAAACATCCTACTCACTTTATCTGCCCTTGACTTGACTCAATGGGGATGTTCCTGTTATGTACCCTTCTGCTTTTTGCTCAAGATGTTATGTATACTTGAGTTACCTGCATTTATTTGTTTGTATAACTAACAGTTGCGTAATGTAAAGCGCTCTGATATCCGCAAGGATCTTGTTCGCGCTCTATAAAACCCTCAAAATAAATAAATAAATCAGCGGGCGTGTGATAGTGGCTGACATGAGGTTAGTGCACCTCACCAAGGCCAGTAAATGTGCAAAACCAGGCAGGTGGGTACATTACCACCGCAAAGCGAGATCAGTCGTGACTACTAAACATAATTTATCTGTCTTCATTTTTGTGTCACCCCTTTCACCACTGTAGCACGTTTCTTTATGCAGTTCTCGAATAAACGAACATAAAAGAAATCCGTCACTTCTGAGAACTCCCCAGCTGACCCCCAAAGGCCCAAATCTCTCAAAGGCCACTCCTAGGGTCAGTACTATAGTTGCTCCAGTCGGGCCACTGCCAGCAAGACGTCAGCACTCTCATATGGGGGGAGCTAGCAAGAGGTATCATAAAGATGAAGAACGAGTCTCAGGCGGCCATTGAGATGTGGAATAGCTTCGGGCAGTAATAGCAGGGACATTAAGGGGGGGGGGGGGCCTCGGAACATAGCGAGAACAGGAGTCCTGCCAACCGGAATGCCAGTGGGAAAGCAGGCCGCCATCAAGCCTCAACAGCGAGCCGATCCGTGCACCAGGGAGGCATATCGGGAAGGGCTGCAAGTAGATAGAAAGGCCGTGTGACTCTGTAGCAGAGAACCAGCTCCGAATAAGGGAGGCGTGGGGGACAGGCGGGTGCGCGCTCACCGTAACCGGAGATCCAGCACGGCCGGCAAGCAGGGGCCCATTGGCCAGACCGTCCCCCAGGAGCTGCGAAGCCTGGCAAGCGATAGCGGCTGCAAGCATGAGGAAAGGAGGTGTCCAAGAGCACCTATGAAGCCTCGCCTGCTCCTCCGTGCCCGCTCAAGCTCAACAGCAGCAGCTGCACAGTGAAGTGGTTCATGGGGTTCGGTCCGGTCGCAGAGATCGTTCCCATTGTTTTAAACAAATTTTACTGCGTACAATCTACACTGGCATTGCCACTGGCTGCAGCCTCCCACAACCTAACTTCACGAACTGCAGCTTCCCGCTTGCGCAGCCGTGAGCCGCACTCTCTCATGATGTAATCAATCAGGAATGCCGCATGAATCCTATTGCTAAATTGTAGCAGTTCTCAGCCAGTCCCCAATCTGCCGGCCCTGCACGCTGCCGACTTCAGCTTTAGTTTCATTCAGAATTAATGGCTCATGATTAGTAGCGCTAGGACTTCACAGCCCAGGAGGCGCTAAGCCTATTATGCGTGACTTGGCATTTCAGTGCGGTGATGCGGACCACCACACTGAAATGCGTTAGCATCACGCCTGATGCGTGATACTTGGCAGGGCTTAATTAACAATTTAGATTTCCCCATACTAATCCGTATCTAATCCACTTTGGGTTCCGGAGTAGCACGCTGCTCTCCAAAAGGCGCTTCAATGCCTCGTCAGGGGTGCTAAGCACTATATAAATACCATTACAGTTTAACAAATACATCTTCATCAATTTACCCACTGAAAAAAGCAACCAAGCTGGTCTTGCACATTTCTTTGTACTGGGAAATATTATTTTGTTTTACACATAGTTCCATCTTTCCCATTTTTAAAAGTGGAGAAAGAATGTCTTATTAGCAGTATGTAATTACAGAGATACACATGCACGTCTTTTGCCTTGATATTGCTTCCTATGGCTGGCTGTTTTGTTAGCTATTGCACAAGTGGGAAAATGGTGCACCATTTGCTGTAGTTTTGTATTACTTTTCCACCAGTGCTACATTTCTGCAAATACAATGGAGCGCTGAAACTTTTCAGACACTCACCCCCGGTCAGAGATCTGGGTTGAGTCCATCATCGTTCTTCAGCTCACTCCGCCATATTGGATTGACCGTGCCTTCTAAGCAGTGGGGTCATGAAAAGCTGAGCGTAGTGAAAACTTAGAATAGTGAAACAAAACACTAGTGCGACTTTGAATGACCCACACCGCTGTTGTAGAGTCTTATGAAATAGGTCTCTATTTGTCTTTCCTTATGTTAAGGCTTTGTTTTTACCTCTTCATGTTTCTGTAGGTTTCACATACGGCACACTTGACAGAAGGACGAGCGCTTTATGTGAGCACTGGTTACAGTACACAAGCATTGTTTAGAGGCAGGGGAGATTAAGTGATGTGCCCAGAATCACATGGTGTAGATCCGGCACGGAGAGGGTTGATGAGGGGTGGTAGACAAGGGCATAAAGCAGATCATAATCCGCAAAAGAAGACATTCCACGAAGAGAAAAATACATTTAAATGCCCTTGAGAGACACTTGTCTTCTTATGACTCCAATATGACACGTCATATGTAGTCCAAATATATTGTCAAGACTTTACGAGATCATTAGGCAATACCAACATATCCTCATTCAAATGCCATGGTTGACAGGGACAGCGATGGCTGCGCCATAGCGCTTCTTTCCATGACTTTCATCTGTTATTCAACATGACTAAAAGCCACTGACAGCGCCACTAGCTCTTGGATTTCAGAAACCTATTGGCTTTGCCAATGCTTGTTAATCCAGTCATCAAGCCTTGCGTGAAGATCACTCAACAGATCAGCATACTTCTCACTTAAAATCATCAACTCCAAACATCAATCTAAAGACATTTTTTCTATAATAAACAACTTATCCAATCCTGATCGAGTGACATCAAAAATCACACCTTCACAACCCTTATGCGACTCCCTTAATAACTTCTTCATTGACAAAATCAAAATTATTAAAGCAAGTATCCCCACCTGCACTAAGCCCAACTGTCTAACCAAACCAATAAACACCCAAAGGCTAGAACAAATCCCTATGATAAGCCGAGAAGCCTTCTCAAACTTACTGACCAAAGTTAGATCTGGCTCTCCCAGGGAGTGCTGTCCTCCGCGGATATTGAAAGAAGCCTTCACAGCCTGCCCAGAACCAGTCATGTCCCTATTAAACCAATCTCTATCCCAGGGACAAGTACCTGATGCCTTCAAAGAGGCGATTGTCATCCCCCTCCTGAAGAAGCCGGGAGCAGATTCCGGAACCCTTAGTAACTACCGACCTATCTCGCTACTCCCTTACACGGCCAAACTACTTGAAGCCCACGTAGCCAAAAACATATCCACTTTCCTGGAACAGTCAGACTACCTAGACCCTCATCAAGCAGGGTTCCACCGTGCCCACTCCACCGAGTCAGTGATACTGTCAGTCTTAGATTCTCTGCGAGAGAAAGCGGACGGAGGCTCCCCCCAAGCCCTGGTGCTGCTGGATCTTTCCGCCGCCTTTGACACGGTCGACCTTAACATCCTGATCGACCGTGTCGAGGACGCGGGTATCCAAGGATCGGCTCTTGAATGGATCAAATCCTTTCTTACAAACCGCTATCAAGCGGTCCGCCTAGGAAACTTCACAACACCCAAGATCAAGAACACTTGCGGTGTCCCCCAGGGTTCCTCCCTTTCCCCTCATCTATTCAACTTATACCTCCTCCCCTTGACCCACGCACTCAAAGAAAGAAAAGTCCAGACCTTCAATTATGCAGGTGACTTTCAACTAATTCTGCCGATCAACGACTCCCCCACCACCATCCTCGAATTCCAGAGTACAATGCTGTTCATCCGCGACTGGATGAACAGCAATCACCTCAAATTAAATCCAGACAAAACAGAAGGAGGCCCTTCGAACCCCTGGAACTCCCATTTCTGGCCTAAAGAACTGGGACAGCCCCCAGCCCCCTCCACTTCCGCCAAAACCCTGGGTGTCATAATCAACAAAGACCTCACTATGAAAAACCAAATTGGGGCCGTAATCTCAACATGCTGCTTTCAACTAAGGAAAATAAGAAAAATCAGTAGGTACCTTACTCAAGAAGCTAAAACACAGGCAGTCCTTGCCCTGGTGATGTCCCACATCGACTATGCTAACTCTCTCTAACTTGGCATTCCGGCCCACCTCACCCACCGCCTCCAAATGGTTCAAAACCAAGCGGCCAGACTGATCCTACAAGAAAACAGACGCCAACATATCACCCCACTTCTGAAGAAACTTCACTGGCTTCCTATACCTCAGAGATGCGCCTTCAAGGTAGGATGCATCATATTCAAATCCCTGAACTGCCAAATTTATCAACAGTCTGATTAACAGATATATCCCGATCTGCAACCTACGATCTGCCCACATGCATCTCCTGAGCACCCCACCCTTCAGGCTAAAACGCGCCGGGGGGTCAAGACTCGCCACCCTAGGACCCAAACTCTGGAACTCTCTGCCACTTGAAATCAGATCCTGCACAAACCTCATGAGCTTCCGCAAACTGCTAAAAACTTGGCTATTTAAACAGGCATACTAGCAACATCTAGTTAACACCTTCAGAGCAGCGCCAAGAAACCAACCTGGTGTACGTGCGCTAAACAAATAAAGTTTAACATAACATAACATCAGCAAGCTCTATTTTTCTTCCCGAGTCACACATTTCTCCCTCAGTTCTCACCGATCAGTCTTGCCAATGACCTGGGTGGACCTTTTCAAGATTATTTTATTGTTGAGTCTTCATCTGGGTACTCCAGGTCAGTCCACTTCCTGTTGTTTCCATCCACTTCCTGTTGCATGCATACATTTCCTCTTCCTGCACAGTTTTAGCCATGAATGTTTGTTGTGCTCACTCACTCTACATTCAGGCACATATTTACTACCATTTTGTGTCATGGTTGCCCCACTTTTTTGGAACAGCCAAGACGCAACATGCTAAGCCCGTATTTACTAAGGTCTTGTGGTGTGGTTGCGTCATGCAAGTGAACGCAAAGCAATGCAAGTACTTAGTGATATTTTCCAAAGAGAGGAGTGCGTAGGGTCTACAGAGAAGAGTATGTTGGGCCTTCATACACTATTAAGGAGCGGAGTACATTCATTGTCGGGGACAGTGGTGTGAATGTGTGATGTTAAAGGTGTGAGACCTTCTGCTGTCTTACCAGCCTCAAGTCTGTCCTGGGCAGGGCTCAGTGTGGTATAGAGGTGGCCACGCATGGACAGATACTCTTCCTGGTGGTCATGCCTTCAAGACGGCGCCGCTTCTCATGGTCCTGCTGTGATCGTGGAAGTTTCCACACCAGTGGGTCACTTGACACACTTAGACTTGGTTTACTGAGAGTCTGGACAGAAACCATGAGGTGATTGGCCCTCACGTGCTCTTGTTATTGGTGAACTCTTGTGTATTACGCAATCGTCCCTCTTGCGGGGAGATGCAGTAGGCATCCCAAATGCTCCTCCTGCTAACATCCCTAAATTCACCTCTTTCCAGGTGCCGCGTATCCACAGCCGACGGAGCTGCAGCTCTACGGTCGCCATGGATCCGACGTCCTGATCCCAGGGGCAGGTATGGAGCTCCAAGGAGAAGGCGTGCTGGAGTGGTACGTCAATAAGCCTGGACATCAAGAACGTCAGTGGATCCTGACCTATCACTATGGCACCAACGAACCAGAAGTGTCCGCAAAGTACGAACATCGCGTCATCTTTTCCATGAAAAATGCGTCTTTGAAGCTACTCAGCCCGACCCGCCAGGACGACGGTCTGTACATTCTGGAGATGAATTCATTGGATAAAGAGGATGAAAAGCATGTCCCGATGAGAGTTCTTGGTAAGCATGAAGGTGTCCTAGCATCAAATGTATACTGAGAGTGTTGATTGTGAGAAGGTGGCCTGATATATGCTGTCCACTAGTTCTAGTGGGCACCTTGTATCAGTCCAAACAACCCCTTATGGCACGGGTACTCATAGTACGGCCCGCGGGCCGCCAGCGGCCCGGCAAGCCTTCCTTGGCGGCCCGCGGACCTTGCAGACATCATACACCTGTGTTTTTTTATATCGCCAGTTGCGAGCTATGGGGGCCGGGCGATTCTTTTAAAGACCATTCACTTGTTAATGAGGCTTTGTTGTATTTCACCTCTTCATAGCGCCCCTGCATCTCCCCTCTGATTGAGGGGAGATGCAGGGGCGCTAAGAAGAGGTGAAATACAACAAAGCCTCATTAACAAGTGAATGGTCTTTAAAAGACCTGTGAAGTACTTGGGTGCGGCGGCTGTGTGCGTTCCAGGGAAACTGTCTCAGCGCGGGGTGAGGTGACAGAGGGTGACGAGGACAGCAGGGTGAGGTGATGGAGGGTAGCAGGGAGTGAGAGCAGGGGGTGAGGTGACAGCGGGAGGAAGAGGGAGGGAGAGGGAGAGGGGGAAGACAGGGGGAAGACAGGGAGAGGGGGAAGACAGGGAGAGGGGGAAGACAGGGAGAGGGGGAAGACAGGGAGAGGGGGGAAGACAGGGAGAGGGGGGAAGACAGGGAGAGGGGGGAAGACAGGGAGAGGGGGAAAGACAGGGAGAGGGGGAAGACAGGGAGAGGGGGGAGACAGGGAGAGGGGGAAGACAGGGAGAGGGGGAAGACAGGGAGAGAGGGAGACAGACAGGGAGAGAGAGGGAGGGAGACAGAGGGAGGGAGACAGAGGGAGAACGGAGGAGAGAGGGAGGGAGACAGAGAGAGGGAGACAAACCGAGTGAGTGAGACAGGGAGAGAGGGAGCGGGAGAGAGACAGAGAGGGACGGAGACAGAGAGAAAGGGAGATAAACAGTGATTGAGAGAGAGAGAGAGAGGGAGGGAGACGAAGAGAAAGAGAGGGAAGGAGGGAGACAGAGAGGGAGGGAGACAAAGAGTGAGTGAGAGGGAGAGAGAGAGTGATAGAGAGAGGGAGGGAGACGGAGAGAGGGAGAGAGACAGAGAGAGGGAGGGGGACAGAGAGAAAGGGAGACAAACAGTGAGTGAGACAGAGGGAGCGAGAGGGAGAGATAGAGAGGGAGGGAGATGGAGAGAAAGGGAGGGAGGGAGACCGAGAGAGGGAGGGAGACAGACAGACGGAGGGAGGGAGAGAGAGAGAGGCAGGGAGACAAAGGGAGGGAGGGAGGCAGAGGGAGGGAGGGAGACCGAGGGAGACGGAGAGAAAGGGAGGGAGAGAGAGGGAGACAGAGAGAGGGAGGGAGACAGAGGGAGACAGACGGAGACAGACGGAGGGAGAGAGAGAGAGGCAGGGAGACAAAGGTAGGGAGGGAGACAGAGGGAGACAGAGACAGAGGGAGGGAGACGGAGAGAGAGGGAGGGAGACGGAGAGAGAGGGAGGGAGACGGAGAGAGAGGGAGGGAGACGGAGAGAGAGGGAGGGAGACGGAGAGAGAGGGAGGGAGACGGGGAGAGAGAGGGAGGGAGACAGACGGAGGGAGACAGAGAGAAAGGGAGACAGAGAGAAAGGGAGACAAACAGAGTGATGGAGACAGAGGGAGAGAGAGAGAGGGAGGGAGACGGAGAGAGAGAGGGAGAGAGAGAGAGAGAGAGAGAGAGGGAGGGAGACAGAGAGAGGGCGGGAGGGAGACAGAGCGAGAGATAGATAGATAGATAGATAGATAGATAGATAGATAGATAGATAGATAGATAGAGATGTGTGTATGCCGGGTCTGGTGGATCAGTGGACGAAGGCGTCCGCTGCAGGGGCCTGTGTTCAACCTCATGGTCATAGTTTTTTTTGTGTGCTCTAGCCCCGCCCCCTCCCCCACTGGCCCCGCCCCCACCGGTGCAGCCCTCAGCCAGAAACCACACTGTAAATTTGGCCCCTGAGAGAAAGTTTGTGAGTACCCATGCCTTATGGTGATAGGTTAAAGACAACCTTTATTGAAAGCTATCCTAGTGGTAGCTATGGAGAGCAGCCTTCAGGCTAAGTCTTGAAGGAATGTAAAGCAGCTTGTTTTACCAGTCTATAATCTCTTGAATTATCAAATGAAAGGACAACCACACCAGGTATATATTTAAAATATATGTATTTAAGATAAAACACATCCCTCTAGTCTCTTTATGAGACTGGAGTTCGAAGTACTTAAGTTACAAGTGAGCAATCATCAGTAATAGCACAAATACACGTTTGGGCCCTAGGGGCGTACCAAACCATATACCAAAAAAGTGGTATAAGAACCACGACTGAACTAGACACAAGGCCTAGAGCCTGTAGAATCGCTGGGACCTCAAGGAACCACCCAAGGTAGTGACACAGGGGACCCACGGGGACTGTATGCAGTGTGTAAATACAACCGCGGGTTCCCGTTATCTTCTATGGGCAATGTCGCGGTTGGAAATTTAAAGAATAGGGACACTTCTAATCAAGTCAGGACCAAACCCTTTTGGACTTAAGAAGTTCTAGGGCTAGCACCCACGGGAGCACCGGAGAACTCGAGTTACCTCACCCAGGGAAGCCGGGTGCATAGGTGTCTTTTGGTGTCACGTCGCGTTGTCGATTGCAATGGAAGCCTACAAATAACTGCTGCTGCCGTGAAGAGGAGAAGTGTCCGAAGAGATCCAAGCCTGGATCTAGGATGTAAGGAACCTGAAAGCAGAGGGGACAGAGTCTGGGTCACTAGCCAGTGACCGAGGGCATGATGGACCAATGCCCACAGATGTTGGGTGCTTCAGGTGAGTTGGTGGGTGTCTTGACTCTTCAGCCACGAGGTCCAGGAGGCATCGATGAAGTCTACGAGCCAGATTTGAGCTGTGCCTCGAAGTCTGTTGAGTGCTGCAGTGTCGGTGACCGGAATGGACCCAACAAGCCTTGGCAACGGCAAGTCACTGGAATTTAGAGAAAGACTCTGGTCCAGACTAGCAAGGTCTGAGGGACTCACCCAGCGAGGGTAAGTCAGGACACGTCTGGAGCAACCAGGAAAGCCCAAGCAGAAAAGGAGTTGCCTTCGTGGGGACCTGCTAGCCAATGGGCTAGTGATCGCGAAGGAGCCTCGAGCGGTCGCTCTTGAAACTGGCCCACGGGTCACTCGTGGAGTGGAGGCCAACAATCTTCAGTGCAGGAGGTGCTCAAGGCTGGGGCTACTCGGAGCCCAAAGTACAAATTCGAGGAAGCCCAGGAAGATGCTTTTGCTGCAAAAGATCATGGTGTCCAGGGGTCACGGTTCCACGTCTCCCACGATAGCCACGGGCCTCAGCTTTGCTGTGGACTCAGGGTAGCCTCGGAAGTCTGGAAATCCACCTCTGGTGATGCAAAGACTTCGGTGTCCGGCAGGAGCTTCAGCGATGCAGACTGGTCAGTTGCTTCTTTGGTGCCTGCCAAGCAGGGGAGTCACTCCTTGACCCCAAGGGAGATTTCTTCCGTCTTCTAGTCAGGATAGAACGTCGAAGGTCCAGGATATACGTTGCAGAGTTTCGTCCAGGGTAATCTGAAGTCCTAGGGACTGGATTCCTATACTTATAGTAGGTTTAGGGGATGGACTAACTCTAAGGCCCCACCTATGGGTGGGCTTGGAAAGAGGGGTGGTTACACCCATTTCCTTTGTCCAGTTTCGCGCCAGAGCAGGGGCAGGTAGCCCCTGCAACCGGTTTGAACTGGACTATGCACAGGAACACCAAGTGTGCCCCCAGTGCAGGACTTCAAAGCACAAGAGAGTGTTCCCGCCCAGCCCCAATACACATCTGCCTGTCTGGGGAGGTGGTTACACCTCCCTTCGACAGGAAACCTATTGTCCAGGCCTCCCCTGCCGGAGTTTCGGTCAGCAGCAGGAGGCCAGACCCGTGTCTGTGGCAGAGGCATCCATTTTGTGATGCCAGGGCTCAGGAGAGTCCTACCGGGTTTGACCAGTGTGAACATCTCTCCCTCTAGAAGGGTGGAATGCTACCCGCACCGCCAAAATTGGTGGGGGGGGGGGTAGTATTCCAAAGCATTTGACATCAAACACGACCTGTTTTGTTGCAGCCATTCCAAAGTTAGCATTTACCGCGAGGTTATAATGCACTTAAGAGTATATGGTATGGCTGTATCACAGAACAGCCATAAGGAAGTATTTCCGAAAGCTGCAGAGGGGCTCAGCTCATGCTTGGGCACCCTCTCACACAAAACCAAGCACTCTCAATCAATCAATCAATCATTCGCATTTATAAAGCGCGCTACTCACCCATAAAGGTTCTCAAGGCGCTGGGGAGGGGGGGGGGGGGGGGGGGGGGGTCAGTGCTCGAAGAGCCAGGTCTTGAGCTGCCTTCTGAAGGAGAGGTGTTCAGGTATGGCGCGAAGGTGGCTGGGCAGAGAGTTCCAGGTCTTCGCTGCCAGGAAAGAGAAGGATCTTCCTCCGGCGGTGGCTTTGCGGATGCGGGGTACGGCTGCCAGGACCTGTCCGGCGGATCGTAGAGTGCGCGGAGGAGTGTAGAAGGAGACGCGGTTGTTGATGAGTTTGGGTCCGAGGTTGTGAAGGGCTTTGCGTGCGTGGGTGAGGAGTCGGAAGGTGATCCTCTTGTTGACGGGGAGCCAATGGAGTTTTTTCAGGTGTCCTGAGATGTGGTGGTGGCGAGGGATGTCCAGGATGAGTCTTGCGGCAGCGTTCTGGATCCGTTGGAGTTTCCTCAGCAGCTTGGTGGTGATGCCCGCGTACAAGGTGTTCCCGTAGTCCAAGCGACTGGTGACGAGGGCGTGGGTGACGGTCTTTCTGGTGTCGGTGGGGATCCAGCGGAAGATCTTGCGGAGCATGCGGAGGGTGTTGAAGCATGCTGAGGTCACCGAGTTCACCTGTCTGGTCATGGTGAGGGATGAGTCCAGGATGAAGCCGAGGTTGCGTGCGTGGTCGGTGGGTTGGGGAGTGCTGCCTAGGGCGGGGGGCCACCAGGAGTTGTCCCATGCGGTGGGGGTGGGGCCGAGGATGAGGACCTCCGTCTTGTCGGCGTTCAGTTTCAGGCGGCTGTCTGTCATCCAGTTCGCCACTTCCTTCATTCCTTCATGAAGTCTGGTCCTAGCTGAGGTGGGGTTGTTTGTGAGTGATAAGATGAGCTGGGTGTCGTCGGCGTATGATATAAGGTCCAGTCCGTGTTTGCGTGCGATGTTCGCCAGGGGGGTCATGTAGATGTTGAAGAGAGTGGGGCTGAGGGAGGATCCTTGAGGTACGCCGCAGATGATCTCCGTGGCTGTGGATCTGAAGGGGGGCAGGCGGACTCTGAGTCCTTCCGGAGAGGAAGGAGATGATCCATTCCGGGGCCTTGCCTCTGATGCCGGCGTTGCTGAGGCGTCGTATCAGGGTGCGGTGGCAGACCGTGTCGAAGGCTGCGGAGAGGTCCAGGAGTATGAGGGCCACGGTCTCACCCTTGTCGGTCAGGGCTCTGATGTCGTCCGTGGCTGTGATGAGGGCGGTTTCGGTGCTGTGGTTGGTCCTGAAACCGAACTGTGTGGGGTCGAGGGAGTCGTTGGTTTCCAGGGCGTTGGAGAGTTGAGTGTTGACAATTTTCTCAATCACTTTGGCGGGGAACGGCAGGAGAGAGATGGGCCGGAAGTTTTTGAGTTTGGTGGGGTCTGCTGTGGGTTTCTTTAAGAGGGCGTTGAGCTCTGCGTGTTTCCAGCTCTCCGGGAAGGTGGCGGTGGTGAGGGAGGCGTTGATGACATCTCGGAGGTGCGGTGCGATGATGTCGTCGGCTTCGTTGTAGATGTGGTGCGGGCAGGGGTCCGATGGGGATCCGGAGTGGATCGAGTTCATGACGCGGGTGGTCTCCTCGGTGGTGGTTGGGCTCCAGGTGAGGATGGTGGTGATGTCGGTAGCGGGTTCCGGGGGGGGGTTCGTGTCGGTGGTCGGGAAGCTGTTGTATATGTCGGTGATCTTGTGGTGGAAGAAGGTCGAGAGGGAGTCGCAGAGGTCCTGTGATGGGGGGATGGAGTTGTTTTCTGCGTCCGGGTTGGAGAGCTCTTTGACGATGCCAAATAGTTCCTTGCTGTTGTGGGCGTTTTTGTCAAGTCTGTTCCGGTAGGCTGTTTTTCGTGCGGCGCGGAGGTGTTGGTGGTGTTGGCGGGTGGCGTCCTTGAGAGCTGACATGTTCTCTTCGGTCTGGTTGAGGCGCCACGTCTTCTCGCGGGCGCGGCATTCTTTCTTGGAGTCCTTGAGGTCGGGGGTGAACCAGGAGTTTTTCTTGTGGTTGTTGGTGCTGGCTTGAGTTTTCAGGGGGGCCAGGAGGTCGGCGTAGTCGGAGATCCAGTTGGTGAGGTTGTTGGCGGCTTCGTTTGGGTCGGTGGTGCTGGTGGGTCGGTTCTGGGAGAGGGTTGATGCGAGCTGATCCATGGTGATACGAGTCCAGTGTCTTCTTGGTGGTTGCTGGGTGTGGTGGTGCACAGTGGTCTTCTTGAAGATGAAGTGGACGCAGCTGTGGTCCGACCAGGTGAGTTCGGTGGTGTGGCTGAAGGTGATGTGTTTGCTGGAGGAGAAGATGGGGTCGAGCGTGTGTCCGGCGTAGTGGGTGGGTGTGTTGACTAGCTGATTCAGTCCCAGGTTGGTGAGGTTGTCCAGTAAGGCGGTGGTGTTGTTGTCGGTGAGGTTCTCCAGATGAAAGTTGAGGTCTCCTTCACTGAACTTGGTGCGGGGTCCTGGTGGTCTGTACATGAGGGTGCCTCTGAGGGTGGTCTTGGGGTCGCTGTGGATCGTGAAGTGGAGATGTTCGGCGTCGGGGAGTGAGTTGTCGGTGTTGGTTGAGATGCGGATGGAGTTTTTGTGTGCGATGGCGATGCCTCCTCCGATGCGGTTGTTGCGATCTTTCCGGATGATTTTGTAGCCGTCGGGGATGGCTATGGCGATGTCGGGTGCCGAGGAGGGATTCATCCAGGTCTCGGTGAGGAAGGCGATGTCCGGGTTCGTAGAATTGATGAGGTTCCACAGTTCGATGGCGTGCCTGTGGATGGATCGGGTGTTGACCAGGATGCAGTGAAGATTGCTTCCGGGGGAGTTGTTCTTGACGGGAGCGGTGTTGGTCCGTGGGCAGGTGAAGTGACAGTTGTTGCAGGTGAAGGGTCCGTGGGTCCGTTTAGGGTGGGCGCGGTAGCAGCCCGGAGTGCGGCTGGGGTTGAGGTTGACGAGGGTGGTGGAGTCGTAGGTCAGGCGGGGGGCGCGGGGGGCGCGGGGGCCAGGGGTTCGGGCGCTGAGCGCGGGCCAGGCGCGGACGGGCGCAGACGGGCTTGCCTTAGGCGCGCCTTCGGCGGTCCAGCGGCGTGCCCGCTGCGCGCGTCCGCTGCGTGGCCTCGCGGTGGCCGCCATTTAAGGGGTAGCCGGGGAGGCGGGGTCAGCTGGGAGGCGGGAGGAGGGCGGGTAGGGGAAAAAAAGCGGCAAAAAAGCGGCGGCGGGAAAAGGCTCCGAAGGCGAGGAGGCCTAGAAAAATGAAAAAGGCGCAGAAAAACAGGAAAAACGAGGGGGAGACGGCGGGAGGGCAAGGGGGACGGCACTCAGGAGATGCAGGCACTCGGGGATACAGAAGGAAACCAGGGGAGCGCGATCACACAACACAGGCACTCTGGGATACAGAAGGAAACCAGGGGAGCGCGATCACACAGCACAGGCACTCGGGGGATACAGAAGGAAAAAAAGGGGAGCGCGAACGCAGACAAGCGGCAACACAGGCACTCGGGGCACAGGCAGCGATGCAGGCAAAAGGAGAAGGCAGAACAGGGGATCTGGTGGCGCTGTGAGGACAGGGGAGCGACCTACCCTGAGGTCAAGGGTCGCTACCACTGCCTCGCAGCGGCCGCCATTTAAGGGGTAGCCGGGGTCAGCTGGGAGGCGGGAGGAGGGCGGGTAGGGGAAAAAAGCGGCAAAAAAGCGGCGGGGGGAAAAGGCTCCGAAGGCGAGGAGGCCTAGAAAAATGAAAAAGGCGCAGAAAAACAGGAAAAACGAGGGGGAGACGGCGGGAGGGCAAGGGGGACGGCACTCAGGAGATGCAGGCACTCGGGGATACAGAAGGAAACCAGGGGAGCGCGATCACACAACACAGGCACTCGGGGATACAGAAGGAAACCAGGGGAGCGCGATCACACAGCACAGGCACTCGGGGATACAGAAGGAAAAAAAAGGGGAGCACGAACGCAGACAAGCGGCAACACAGGCACTCGGGGCACAGGCAGCGATGCAGGCAAAAGGAGAAGGCAGAACAGGGGATCTGGTGGCGCTGGTGGCTGCCTTCAGGATTGTTAAGGCCTGCCATAGGAGTGACTTATAGGTTTATATGTGTCTGTATATATAGGTGGATATAGGTAGCCTATACCACTGTAAGGGGCGCAAGCACACCCTTACCCAGGCGGAAGTAGCAGGCCTGTGGTGCCATTTTGGAGTGCCTCCCAGGGGTTCATAATACATGCTTCAGCCCCTGGTAGGCCTCTATGCCCTAGGTACATAGTATACCATATACTAGGGGCTTATAAGGCACTCCAGAATCCAATTAGATATGTACCTAATGTACATGCAAACCATTGTACAGAGAAAGCAGATAGACTGGGGCCCTGAATAGCAGGATGCCATTCCAACTAAGTCATAAACCAGCAAAACGCCAGGAAAAAAGTGGGGGCAACCATATAGTCAGATTCCACCTTCCTACATTGATGATGTAATGTGATTGCATGGCTCTCCTTCAAAGGCATTCCATTCTAGATCCTCTCTAGAGAGGAATTAGGTGGAGAGGAATCTGGTGGAGCAGTTTAGAAATGGATGGTTGATGCTGTGTACAGCCATGGGTTTGAGCAAAGAATACATATTTATTTTACGTGGATGCTTCAGCTTATCTGTTATGTAACATTACGCACCAAAAGCTTTAGCCTTTCTCCAGAAAATATTGAACTAGTCCTGAGTGCGAGTTGAGTTAGGTCCACTTAGTGCGGTATTGAGTGTGGCATTGGGGGGGCAGGGTCAAAGGATCACACAGTTTCATGCCTCTATGTCCTTTATGGGCCAATATTTAAGTACAGTACTCTGAAGGCACAGAGGAAATACCACATGGTGAACGACAGTCAGTGAGCTACACTATATAGTATATTTCTGAAAGAAGCACTAGGTTACCAATCCTACTTTCCTTGTTACCAAGTCCTCTCGATCTGTTCTGTGAGTACACGCACTGTTTAAGGCGCCAGTGAATGTTTCAGGACTGCTGTACACAGACAAATCCTTAGGACCATTGCAACAGACATTCTAGAGCTGTGACAGTTTAAGGGATTCTGGCTGGGTTGTCGAGTGTAATATCAGAGCAGCATGTCTGTTTTGTGTGACTGTGTGTTACGACGGGAAGCAGAGCACTGACTGTAGAGCAGCTTGCCTTGGTGGAGGGTCTATCAGATGTTTACTTCCAAAGGGCAGGTTTAGATATCCGGTGGCCTCTCTTTGGTGCTCCCATAACTACTTACCCAGGGCGGGTGGTCTGACAAGAATCCCCTACTGGATGATCTAAGTCCCCATTACCTGAAGGCAAGGTATGTAGGTCCCCGTCTTGGTCACAATTTGGACATCTCTTCTTGCAGAGAGTAAACCGGAATCAGCTGGGCTGGGACCAACACATCGACAACCTCGCAATGACAGCAGAGTGCTCCTCTAATTTGAGCAAGGAAATGCTTGTGTATTTATAATAGCAGCATTCATGCTTCCGTATCGAAGCTTCAGTCGGCCTGACATGTTTATTGTCTTTCAGATAGCCATGTCGCCTCATGGACAAATAATAAACAACATTTGTACAATGTGTGTTCAGGCCTTGTACTGAATGTTCCAGGTGTCGTGATTGTGTACTTACAAAGTGGAATAGTAAGCCATGTGGTTGCAGAGAAGCTAATCCTGCACTGTCACAGCAAATGTTTGCCAAAAGTCGTCATGTGGAAAAGAAAGCAATTTAAGAAACATGTACATGTAAAATGGTAGTGTTTCTTCCCGGGCCTCACCTAGCCACATGACAGATTCTGAAGATGTACCCTGGGATAAGAGTATCTCTTGTGGCCTCCAATCTTCCTTTGGTCTCCAGAGCACATGGAGAGGACTGTTGGCTGCAGGGGACAGGGCTGCAGGGAGAGAATGAGGGGCTGAATATTTCCCTTGCACCTGGGATGCAGGTGGGGCTTGGTCATACGTGTCCTTTTACAGAGGACTCAATTAGAAGAAAGGTCATGGGAGAGTGACTAGGTTCATTGCACTGCCCTGGCTGTTGGGTCCATTTGGCACAAATTAAATATGTAAGAAATGTTTATCCAAGTCATGAAGTCATAACTGCGTTGGTTCTGCACACAATTCACAGCAAATGTTGCATGTGTGATCCTACGTGCATTTGAGTCCAGTTAGTCCTGAATATGTACTTCATGGAGATGACTCAATGACGTGGTGGTTTGAGATATAGGTTGTTAGAGCAATAGGTCTTGTTCCGTCGCCCCCCTCACCCTCCCTCCTAGTTGCTCACATTGTTTCCAAGGGACTCATGGCATGTGGGACACTTTCAGCCAGTCCTGGCCTCAACACCTTCCATGCTGGGATTTTATGGGAATTCTTATAACGGTATAAAATAAAACACGGGTCCCAAAAAGAAAGTGCTGCTGCCCACAGCATGAAGTGTGGATGGTTTCGGTTTCTTCAGGTTAATGATGGGTTTTTCTTCTCTCTGGAACCCTAGAGCCCATATCGGACATAAAGGTGATGAAATGCAAATCAAGTGGTGACTACGGGGTCCGGCTAATATGTGAAGCGTCAGGTGACGTCTGGAATCTCACGTGGTGGCACAACGGGCGACAGTTGGTGCAGAACATCACCCACGATGGGAACATCTCGGTACTGGACATCAAGGAGGTGGGAACGGGCTCTTACAACTGCGTCGCCTGGAACCCAGTCAGCGAATTGGAAACATCATACCAGGTTGCTCAGAAAAGCATCAGTGAGTTTCTGCTCCAAATTCTTTTTAAATGTTCTAACCCTTTCCGACTCATTGGACGTCCATATATTGCAATTGGTGACGTACATTTTTAATCTTAAATGTTTTTAGAATAGCAGCAGTCGAGAGTTGGGTAATTTCATAAAGAGGAAATGTGCATGACTGTTTATGAGCTCATTTTAAAGTATTTATTAGGTATAAAAAGTAAACCATAAAGTGCATTTTAGATTTGCCCAGACCTGCCACGGTCTGGTTTTACCTGTTATTCTGTTAATTGTGTCATTAGAACATGTAATGCAATAATTGTTGATTAGATGTACCCTGCACAATTGCCTTCTACCTCCTATGGTCTTTGACAACTCAGCCATAAGTGCTGTAGGTGAATGAAAATGAGAGACAACTCCATGACATTCATGGAGTAGTTTGTAGTGTTTAAAAACTCCAAGAGTCGTGTAGATCTGTACTACAGTTTAGAGCTTTTGGATACTACAAATTTGGCGACGAGGATGGGATAAATTGGCCACAACCACACATAAGAGGCAGGGTACCTTAGGTAACTTGTTGCTAACTTTGTTGTGTTTGATGTGGGACTCCCATTCCCATGGTCTTATGGACATGGTGGAGGTCAAGACAACCTCATCAATGGATAGAACCCATTTACTGGACGATCAGCCACTGAGGATTCCCTGGCCTGGCCTGGTCCATTCTTTACCCATCCTCCTGACACTTAGACCGACATCATGTTTAGCTTTTACTTTGCTTCTCTTGTCCTTTAAGTCTGCCAAACACTTCTTTAAACAGAGTTACTTGTTTTGTGTGGCCCACTTGCTTGAAGGGACTTGAGGTGATGGAGAGTTGCCGAAAAGTCTTGAGCTGCTCAGAGGTCAAGAATGTCACATCTCCTGTTGTGGGTAAATTGATGCTCCATACCTAGGTAAGGGAGGGGTAAGCGTCTGTTCTAGTTCACACAGTTAAGTACTTGGTTAGTCCAAGGCTTGTTCTAAACTAATGCAATGGTTCTTTCTTTCCATTTGCTGCCTGTGATGGGGAACATGTAAGTAAACATATATTCACTGCGACGTGGATGGGCTATGACAGTCGTTCTTAACCTGTGGTCCAAGATTATCTGGGGGTCCGCGATGGTGTTACCAAATTAAATAATAATAAAACTAAGACACTCAAATTAATAAAGTGTATGAAATTAAACAATCTCTCAATATCTAAGCGTTTGTTAGGTGTATACTTGTTTTTTTTTGGGGGGGTATTGGTTTGAAGTTCAAATCCTAGAAATTGTTTAGGCCGGGGGTCCCCAGCTTCCAATGTGGACACAGTGGCGTTTCCTGAATTCGAGTAATAATTCAGTGGGGGTCCACAGAAGTCAAAAAGACCGCTGAGCTATGATGTTGAATCCATATAATAAAGGTTTGACCCTGGCACTGAGTGCCCCCCTTGCTTACGCAGCTGAGCCCGCTTCTTGTTTGTGTTTCAGTGATCCTGTTCCTCGTGGGGTTGCTGACTGCTGCTGTGGTTTTCAGTCTCCCCTATTTATTAACTCAGCTCTTCCTCTGCCTGACGTGTTGCCGATGTCCTGAACAGAGCGGTAAGTTTGAGTAGTATCTGTGGTGATTGGGTGGTTGAGATGAGGAAATGGGTAGGATTCTAGGTAGAATGGTTGGTGCTTGGGTTGGAAGGAGGACTGTTGGGTAAGGGTTTGCAGTGGAGGTTCATTTAGGGCAGATATTGTCTTTGGCGTCAAGGGATTCTCTCCCTCTGTTCTCTTATAATTCTACGCTTCAAAGTCGTGAGGATCAGCGATAGAGGGTCTTGGCACTCGGAGAGGTAACGCCATTCATATTCAGTAGGTCGGTCTCCTGCAAACGTGAGCCAGTCTTTCATCCACACCATCCGGGTGAACCCTGAGAAGAGCAGTTCCACTCTTGTGGGATGTGAGCAGAGTTCAGCATATTGGTGATCCGCGGTTGTGCAAATGTCAAACCACTTTAAGAACCTGGCCTGGGTGCGTGATTACTCATTCCCTGGCACCCACATACCTAGTCAGTGATTCGGTGATCACCCACTCGATGCCCTGCAAAGGTGTACATGTTGCTACTACCACTTTCAACGCATGTTCAGACTGTCAAGGGAACAATGCCGCAGTTGGGTTGGAGTAACTGTGATTGGTGTCCCTTCTCTGCACCCATCAGTGAGGTGTAGGACGGAGATCTCCTTGTTCCAGGTGGAGCCACAGAATGATCTAAAAGACTTCTCTGCCCATAGAAACCACAAGAAAAAGCTCCGAGGGGGCTGCACGTCTGTACTAACGGAGTCCTTTCGGCAGGACCCTGGGATGAACGCAACCCCTCCCCGCTATTCCTTCCAGGCAGCTAGCAGCTTGAACAACTAGGGGTGGCACAGTATTGCGCCACCCTGCACAGGAGCTCACGTTTTCTCGGGCTAAGGGGTCCACATGTTGTTGTGAACTCGAAAACATTTCAACAACGAAGGATCTCACTGGTGGTTGTTGGTTAAGCAGGCTAGCTATCGTAAGTCATATCATCTCTTATTACCCTTGAATCACACATAAGTTAAACCATTTCCTGGCAGCAACATTTTCCTCCAGTGGAAACCGAATGAGGTGTCATTCATTCTTGTTGAGTCGTCTCTTTATTAGTTGAATGCACACACAGTGTTGAAACTTGACTCTGTGATATCAGTGCTATGTAATAGTGACTGTGGCTTTTGCTTTTTTTTAGGTCTCGCCTGACCCAGCGCATGCGCTGGTCTGGCGAGACTTATTGAGAGGGCTCCAAAAAGTGCTACCAGGCCAGCCTAGAGCTACAATGCGCGGGCGCGCGCGCTGCGCTTTACCGCAATTACTTTCACTTTCGCGGCCGCTTTGATGTTTGATCGTGATCGCGATTGCGATCACTTTCGCATAGCCAATAGGTCTCGCTTTTGGGACCTTATAAGTATTTAGTTATGCAACTGTTGCATGGCTAAACACTTATAAGGTCCCAAAGGCGAGACCTATTGGCTATGCCAATGCTTGTTTTACTGGTTTCGCCTTCCTCTTCCCCCTTTTTCCCGAGTGCTTTCTCCTGCTTTTGCCTTGTTTTTCACTGCTTTCTCTGCGAAGCAGCTACCAACTCCAGCGCCTTGAGACTGTCACGGGTGATTTGCAGCGCTTTACAAATCCTGATTGATTGGTGTTACATAATTTCTGTTACCATAGTAACCAGGACTATTTTGTCTTCTTTCTTTTATGTGGGCAGTCCGTGTATTTCAGCGTGCGGCTTTCGTTTGCTGGTTCCTTTTCTTGATCTGTGCCTTGGTATCCGCCGTTGTCAGACAGGCCGCTTCAGTTTCATATGGTGAGTATTAATTCAATGAAAAAAAAGGTATTCCTGGAATTTGAGGAGAAAGAAAGTGTGTGTTTGTCTTAGTCTCCCTCATAGGTTTTATTTTTGCTTTCATTCCACTAAACGTCATCTGAGCTTGGTTGCATGTCCTCTGCGTAACGGATTTACTGCCTGATCTTTGCAGCCGCTCCCGAGTTCAATCTTGTCCTCCTGGTGGTTCTGACGGTTTGCTTCACCACGGAGCTCTTCTCACTCTCAGACTGGAAGTGCCTGAAGAAGGATAGGAAAAGGCAAGATAACCAAGGTACCGGTGCGCGTGACCGTCGTAAAGAATGCATGGCATTGGCATATTCCCATGCTGTGAGGAGGTGGTGATTGTTATGATTATTATGTTTGTTCTCTTCTAGGTCTCCCTCCTTTAGGTTACACTTGGTAATAATTAAGAAGTGAATGTGTGTGATAAAAATAGAATGTGCATTTGGTTATGTTATTTTTCATTGCAACGTGATAATCCAGTCTGCTCAATATGTTCACTGCAGCTGACTCTGCTGGTCCAAATAATTGTGTTGTAATCACTCTTTGCCCGAGCCATGCATGACGCTCACGTGCTCGGTGAGCTCATGAGGGCTCGCGGGTCGGTGAGTGGACGGTTGGTCGTGGCTGCGCCTGGCATGACTTTGGAGTGGGCTGCGCGCTTGTTTAATAAATTGCTTGGATTTAAATGAGAGTTTCTGAGTTCTGAACAGAGTTTCATGGAAAGCTGATAAGTATGAATTGTTTACTGTTCAAAGAACACAGTTTTGCAGAATGAAAATTATTAAAAGGGCCTTAGGACATATTCTGCTATTTTTTTTTATTCGGAAAGCTTCAACATCTAAGTAATGTTATAAAAGCTAGGCACAGGGCATAAAGGCTTAGAACTTCACGCCATGCAACAACGGACGAGACAGGCCACACTGAATTGCATCGCTTACTTTAGCTGAAGGCTACTACAACAAGCATTGGCATAGCCAATAGGTCTCGCTTTTGGGACCTTTTATAAGTATTTATTTATGCAGCACAATTTCTTTGGTGCAACAACAACTGTTGCATGGCTAAATACAAGGTCCCAAAGGCGAGACCTGTTGGCTATGCCAATGCTTGTCTGATGGTGGAAGGAGTTCTGTAACTTGAACACCTCGTCCCCACAAAAGGAGGTCGGTATGGAGAGGAATGTCACTGCATTTACCCGAGAGGGGACCAGCCTTCAGATTGTGGCTTCTTTGTCGGCAGATACACTTGATTGATACTTCTGGTGTCAAGCACTTATTCTGTGGTGACTGGACTTGAGTGCGTCTTGGTGACTAGATGAGGTCATACTATCCCGGGGTGGTGACAGAGGTGGCTGCCACTTGGGAGGTTCACACGGTGTAGTCGCTGTGCCCCTACGAGCCTCAGAATTAGGTATGCTTGCTGTTCCATGCTGTACGCTGTACATTTGATCTAATCAGAATTGGTGACAAGTGAATATGGACTGGTTTTGCTGTGTGTAGGCCCAGCGAAGAGGAGCTGCGTATCGACCGGAACTGCCGACTTTGGAAGTGCGGAACCAAGTTCGAGTCGGGCGTTGGCGCAGTAACCTTTGATTCCAGCAAAACGAGTAATGTCCGTGACAGAAAAATATGAACCTGTGTAATGTTATCCGGTGCTCCTGTAACTCGCTCCAGTATTCCAAGCGCTCGTGCTATGTAAAGCAGCAAAAACCAGCAGGAAGTGGGATAAGGGAGGGGGTAGGGCACGTCGCGCCCTCTAAGGGGAGAGAGGCACGCAGGCTGGCAAATGGTGTGCACTTTCGCGGCCGCTTTGATGTTCTCAGTGGCCCCGCGGCTCACTGAGAACATCAAAGCGGCTGCAAAATGATCACGCAGGCTGCCAAATGATGCGCGCGCCCGGCGCACATGCACTGTATTTGGAGGCCTGAAAGCACTAGTTTGCACTTCCAAATCCCCAGTCTACAAAAGCTCTCGCGAGAGCAGAGCTAAAGCGCTGGCTCAGGCGAGACCTAAAAAGCCTTTGCTTACCCGCTTATCAGCCTGGCTGCCGGTTCACAACAAGAGTAGCATGCTCTGCTATTATACTGAAGATAAGCTTTATTGTTCAAACAGGTATGTGGGTGTGAACCATCTCTGAAAATCAAATGAGGCTTCCCTTTTTGTGCTAAGAATAGCTTAGTGAATAGAAATAGAAGAATGAGGGTTGTATTCATAAAACATTGCACAACAAATGTGTTGGATTCTTTTCTGTTTACTCTTTTGGTAGAAAGTGCAGCTACCCTTCTGTTTATCTTTCTTGTTGTTACAATTCACATTGTATGCACCAGGATCGGATTTGTATTTTGAAAATACATCTTCAAAAAGTATCCAGTGTTAACTAGTGTTCTTGAGTGTGTTCTTCTTTTGAAAGATGGGTGGTTGTTCCAGGATTATTGCTGTGATTTCTCGTAGGATTGATTGTTACCTGAAACATACCTCATGCAAATGTTGCTCTGTGGGTTGTGCGGTGGCTGCGGTCCGACTGGCTTTCTGCCTCGAGCTGGACAAAGTCCTTCATGCCAAAGGTCTAGAAAGCTGAAATCTGGGCTGTGTTCGAGAGGATGATCTAAAAAATGTATCAGAACCTAGCCAAAAGGCAACAGGCGACACAATAGGGGGATTGGTGCTTTCCATGTGGTCTAGTAGTTCATTTCCAGACTATAGAACCAGAAAATCTGGTTACTCTTACATCATGGCTCTCTCCAGGTCTCAGAGCATGACTAGTATCCCACCTAGACACATGGCTGGACACTGTTTCCAGAGATGTTACTTTGCACTTCTGCTAGTATGCACAAGGCCATGTGGCGTATGCGTTCACTCCCTTTATGTCCACACGGGTGCATATCTTTGGAAATTGCATTTATTCTACCCATTGACCCAGGTGACCTCTGATCAGAGTAGGTGATCCCAATGCAAATGTATGAGTGGCTATTGTAACTTTCTTGAAGTGTGAAGCCATTTCCTCCCACATGGACAAGTAAGCGAAGTGCCTTGGGTCTTAGGATAAAAAAACAACTATAGCACTCGGACAGGCCAACGCCATGACATTAAGCTACTGGTTCTCTCTGTGGCAAAAAATTGACTGGTCCACTGCCAGGCACCATGATTCGGCCAAGGAAATGAATTTGCTTTCTTTCTTGATGCTTGCATGGGACATTTTGCATTCTTCGCATACACAGAAATGGGCCTGGGGAATTCCTTTCCTCTCTGGTCTAGGTGTCTCTTGGTTATTTGGGATCTGAATCCAGTCCTCAAATATATGACCTCTTGCTGCCAAAAATACCTGTCTGTGAAGAACTGAGTTTTGGTCCCCATATCATCCGCCAGGTGCATCAGAAAACATCCGGCTTTAAGCAAACCATGGGCTGTGTTTACTGAGGACATGTTGGAACCGAGGACTCGTTCACGTTCATCCCCAAAGTCTAACTGAATTCCATCTGAACATGGGAGTGTGCTCTATCCTGGTCTATCCAGATTCAGCAGGAGCAATGGGGTTTTGTCTCAGAAGTGCCCAACTATCGAGGGATTTTCCCTGGGGATACAGGAACTGGATATGAGTGATCTAGAACGGAAAGGTGGAAGCAGCACATGGGGCCAGAGACGCCGGCTCCATCCTCAGCCACACTTTTCAGCATGTGATGACATTCTGGTTTTGCCAATACAGACCATCATTAGATGAACAGATTTATGTGAACATAACTTAAGGTATTCAATGAGTATCCTGCTCTGGGTACCTGCCACAGCATCCTCCGGACACGCCACCTCTCTATTATAACATGTTCCAATGCTGCCAAACCTTTAGGTAACGAGCAAAAGAATTAGCGGTGCAGCTTGTACGGGAATAGTGTACTCAGTCATAGCATTTATAAAGCGCACTACATACCCATGAGGGTCTCAAGGCGCGGGGGGGTGGGGGGAGACGCTGCTACTGTTCGAAGAGCCAGGTCTTGAGGAGTCTCCTGAAGGTTAGGAGGTCTTCAGTCTGCCGCAGGCGGATGGGGAGGGTGTTCCATGTCTTGGCGGCGTGGTGGGAGAATGATCTGCTGCCGGCGGTCACTCTTCGGATGCGGGGGACGGTGGCGAGGACGCGGCGAGCGGAGCTGGCGGGTGGGGGTGTAGAGGCTGAGTCGACTGTTGAGGTACGTTGGTCCGGTGTTGTGTAGTGCCTTGTGTGCGTGGGTGAGGAGTTTGAAGGTTATTCTCTTGTTGACAGGGAGCCAGTGCAGGTCTCTCAAGTGGGGTGTGATGTGGCTGCGGCGAGGGATGTCGAGGATAAGGCGTGCGGAGGCGTTCTTGATGCGTTGGAGCCGTTTCAGGAGTTTGGCCGGGGCTCCTGCGTAGAGGGCATTGCCGTAGTCTAGTCTACTGCTGACGAGGGCCTGGGTGACCGTCCTTCTAGTTTCGGTGGGGATCCACTTGAAGATCCTGCGAAGCATGCGGAGGGTGTTGAAGCAGGAGGAGGAGACGGCGTTGACCTGCTTTGTCATGGAGTGGGTGGAGTCGAGGATGACCCCTAGGTTGCGTGCATGGTCGGTGGGTGTAGGGGGTGTTCCTAGTGCAGTCGGCCACCAGGAGTCGTCCCAGGCCGAGGGGGTGGATCCGAGGATGAGGACCTCCGTCTTGTCCGAGTTCAGCTTTAGTCGGCTGTTTCTCATCCAGTCTGCGATGGCCTTTATTCCTTCGTGGAGGTTGGTTTTGGCGGTGTGGGGGTCTTTGGTGAGGGAGAGGATCAGCTGGGGGTCGTCGGCGTAGCGTAACATATAAACATTACTCAGTCTACTCGGATTGTGTTTATGGGAGAGCCCAAATTCTTGTTCATCTCAGTTGGATGATCTGTTCTTTCACAAATTACAGTTAGCCTTAGATCCTGGGGGTACTTGTTAGTCATTTTCAGTTTATTTGTTAAGTCAGAGTTCTTTTCCTTGTTAACTCCTTGAGGTGTCAGTTGGTTCATAGGTCTTAGTTATTAAGTTTGTTATCAGAATCTTAGGAGGTTGCAAGCATGCACTAACATTTTATGTTCTTTTACAGATCCCACTCTGAACAAAAGGAAATCTGCAGATGAGGTCAATGGGGTCGAGGACAAGGAGCCCGAGGAAGCATTGCCAGGTACGTTTTCTCTCTAGTTCTGGTTCTGGTCTTATAAGATATAACCTGGTCTGTTGTATAATGATCAAGCCTGTGTTGGCTAGCAAGATAGTCCGTGATTGGCTGCCGTGTCAATATTGATGGCAGGCAACATGGCTGCTGGGATTTGGTGTCCTAGTCACAGTTAGTAAATCTCAGGCCTCTCAGAGTCTCTGCAGCACCATTGCTTGGGTAATGTAGTGCAGTGCGGCCGAGACGCTTTACTCCAAAGCAGTCCGCCTCCACCGCCACACCAACACAGCTTCTTAGAATATCCTAGACTTGTGACTGCTCCCCAAGTTTTGTGAGCCATGGCTAGGTTCTGGGACTACTTTGGATGACTGTGTTATGTCACAGGGCCATGGGCAAGAATCACAGGACACCGGTCAGGACAACAGATTGCCCTCAAATGTTGCCAGCCTTACTGTCCAGGATTGCAATTATGGAATAGGAAGCAAGCATGAAGGTAGCTGCCTCAGGCTGCCATAATCGCTTCTCAGAATCCTACCAGTCTCCCCACTTATAAAAATATCCTCGGGCAGGCATTTGGAATTCAGTATTTTGCATACCCAATATTGGCTAAATGTTGCATTTGTCCTCTGATAGGATGTCCGCACCATATAACAGCCAGTAGCATGATAGAGGAATCTTCATCAACTGTAAAGTGCAGATTGGTATGTAGAAGGTTCAGGAAGGCTGATGTGTGCACTTAATCTCCTCTCTCCTATCTATTTATTCCACCAACCATTTTCTTCAACTTGCACTAATGACCCCACCCAACCCATATTAAATTAGTTGAGCATGGACTGGTTTCCTTCAGTGTTGTTTTATTTAGTCTAGCATAGTATGGTTTTCTTGAGCGTTGTTTATTTTAATCTAGTATTAGATGGTTTCTTTGCATGTTGTTTTATTTTAATTCAGCATGGAATGGTTTTTTAAGTGTTGATTAATTTAATCTGGCATGCGTAGCCACCCGAGCATGATTTAAGGTAATTTGGCATGGGAAACCTTCCTTCAGCAAGGTTTAGTTTGATCTGGTATGGGATGGTTTCCTTGTGCTTGTTTTAATTTAACCTAACATGGAATGTTTTTTTTAGGTCTCGCGACCTGCGTTGCACTGCGCAGCAGTGCTCGCGCAGGCGAGAGTCCTTTTGTCCGGGGTTCAGAAATGGACCCTTGAATCGCACACGCTCGTGCGATTCCTTTCGTGCTACACGATTGGCCTTAGCGTACGTCTTATTCTAAAAGACTGCACGCAATTGTCCAGAGGCGGGCACATTGCTCCGCCCATGGCCTATTGGTGTCTATTACGCGATTGGTGCGCGTAATAGACACCAATAGGCCATGGCTTGCAGTGGCGCGCGCACGTGCACCACTCGCGGGCTTCTTTTTTTTTTTCAAGCAGAAGTGAAAGTGCACGCTTTCCCTGCCGCTCGTTTTATATCCTACTAACTTTGTGTCTTCTCTGTTCTGCTTTTGAAGTGCGTGTGAATGAGCTTAGCTTAAAGCCCATGGGTACCAGTACTCTCTTTGGACAAAGAGCAGTTCCGGTACTCAAGCGCCGAAAATGTAGAAGTGCCGGTACTCAGTACCGGCCCATTTAAAGCATTTCTTCGGGTACTGGAAGAATAAGGGAACTAAGGCCACTGCCCTACAGGCCTAGCTTACAATGGAACTAAAGACACAATAACAGACGTGCCTCCAGAGGCATTTCCAGGCACGAGCCGAGCAATGGAACTAGAGGCAATGAGCGGCAAACCAGGGAGCGCTATAGCTCTGCCTCTAGGCACAAGGTGAACAAGGGCAGCAGACAAAGCTGCGATTCCCTCTCGGGGCCTGCTGCAGAGAGAAGCGGAGGCCACGCGGAAAAAAGCCCCCTCCCCCCCCCCCTTCACACCCCCACAATAGAAAGCAGTGTCGGACAGCGTGGAGCGCGAGATATCACAGACGTCACCATTATAGCGCCTGCATACACCGTTAGTGTCCAGGGAGTGCTGTGATGCACAAGTGACCTCTAGCTAGCAGGACCAGCGCCCCGGGTGGGTGGCTCTTTGTTATTTCTAAAGTTGTCCCGCCTGGGTCACAGTTTGCACAGATAGCAAAGTTTAACTGCAACCCTCCCTCTACCATAAGTCAAAAAATAAACAAGTTAATGTCTACTATGCAAAATACTACACTTGTGAAAGGCCATAAAAAGATTGTAAACTCGTACAATACAGTTAGTCGGCGTGACTAGGCGTTTATGAGCGCAGGTGAAAGCGAGACAAGGTTACAAAGGGTGACCAGCTGACTGAACTTTGGCAGAATGAAGCCGCCCCTGGTGCATACCGCGTGAAAGTCGACGATTTGAAAGCGCTCGGAAGGCCTTAATGATGAGATCTATGATCTGCAGAGAAAGATTTGACTTGTACTGGGCCTCTCATACTTCCGAGGTCGATAACGCAAGTACCAGTTTCATCTGGTTAATAACGTGCCCACAATCATGTTCGGCTACAACAAAGTCGTGAGTACTGTTAAATCTGCAACCAGAATATTTTACATTCCATTGTTAAGTATTTTAATAGGTGTTGAGGGCGAATTCGAGTTGCAACAGGAACTAGATACAAAGGGCCCCTTACACCGGAAGACGACGTGATTGGAGAGCGAAGACGGAACAAAGGACAAGTTAGAAACACGCTACATTTCTGGGTTTTTTTTGTTGCATATTTATATAGCGCGAACACGACCCAAAGGTATTGGAGCGCTTTACATGAGCACCGTATTTACATTACACATTCAGGCACGGGGAGATTAAGTGATTTGCCCAGAATCACAGGATGTGGACGCGACCTCGAGGCTCGAACTCTAGTTTCCAGCACCAAAGTCGGCAGTTTAGCCGACGGACCACATCCTCTCCCATTCTTATTCCAATGTCTCCTACGTGTCACACAACAATTGGCATACACAGGGCACACGCAACTGTGGTGCTGTGGTGGCGGCCGGAGACCCCTTCACGGTGGGCATAGGGCGGAGCAACGCTCCCCCGCCGATGGACAAGGCTGGCACCAAGTCGTGACCCTGATGCACTGTGTGGGTGGGGGCGGGTGTAAGAGTAGGCAGACAAGACATGCCACATGGTCCTTGGGAAGCTGTCGTGAATGTCCTTTGAAATCAGAGCTGGGGGGGGGGGGGGGGGGCATTGGGGCGGCACAGCTCCAGCTTCCGATCAGATTTCTATGTAGCCGTGGCAGAGGCAATCCGAGCTCCCGGACAGGCTGAGTGGCCTGACAGGCCTCCCAGCCCCCACTCGCCGCCTCGCCTGTGCATATACCTCCACGCACCTCATCCTCTATTAGAGAATCATTCTACATTTTAAAGTTTCCCATTGAAGTTTGTCTGCTTGTACCTTTTTATGTATGTCCAGTGCTTTTTGACAGGCCGTTGGGACCTGCTTTCCCTTATTCATATTTAGTGGATGTGGGTGTGTGCATGAATCTAGCATAAACTCAAGCTGCAAAACTATTGTTAGAGGCAGAATTATGCACTGCACAACCGGATGCCACTGAAGGCTTCACTCGGCCGTCCTACCCATGGATGCAGCAGACTCAGCCAGGGGCTGCATACATTTTGTGCGTTTAAGTTTAAGGCGGTAACCTCACTCAATGTCGCCTCTGATAGTTTCATGTTTTGGAATTTTCACCCAAAGGCCATTGATATCAGGTAAGATTACCCTAATTATTAAATGGAAGCAAAGGTTACATCACCTCGGATGCCTTTGGTTGTCAGGTGAAAGTCCAAGGCTGAAGAGAAACTGTGCTTGATGACACAGAGTCGGACGGAGAATAGATACAGATGAGAAAAAAGCAGTAAGATTTCAGGACAGACAATGAATTGAACGAGAAAATCAGGGGATATACTGGGTAATAGATGGGTAATCATAAGGTGGTGCTTCTATAAACACTCATAAAGCGGCCGGTGTGGAGCCAGCCATAATTGTTTGTATAGTGCTTCCATATCAGAGGCATTTTCAGAGAAGGTTCTGGTGTACATGGGTGTGCGTGTGCATGTGTGTGTGTTTTCATTTAACCCGGGGACATTCACTGTGGAGTTCCCTCTTCTTGTAGGGTTCATGAGACTGCCAGCTTCGTTTGGTTTTGGCACGTTGTGGGTACTTTAAGTTTAATACATAAGTGTACCAGGGATTGGTTTTACATTTGAAAGCTCATCTTTGGTACTGGAAGGCCTGAATTGTCTCAGGAATTTTAGTTAGCGGGAGGCATGTCTGGAAACAATTTTAAAATAAGACTCCAGTTTGAGGGTTCTTGTCTTATACAAAACAAGATGGTTTAAAAACATGTAAGCTAAAGATCTGTGCTTCGCATAGTGTGACCCCGAGTGGCATTTTGCTGCTTCTGTTGTTACATCCAGATATATACTACAACAAATAACATTACACCTACAAGCCAGAACTATTGGCTTTGCCAGTGGTCTATGGGCCATGCTCATGCAACACATTTATTTATTTAATTTATTTATTTTGTGACTGTATGTAGCGCGGACTCAGCCCGTGGGCATCAGAGCGCTTTCCAATAGGGAAAACTGGATGGTAAATAAATAAATCACCTCTGCGGACGGTGCACGTGAGTGTGTTTTCACACGCATCCATGTGTGCTTGTGTTACCATGCCGGTTCCCTTACCTCCCACTTCAGATTGTTGCTCTTGCACAGGTCCATGTGGTCTGGTGAGCTGAATGTAAGTGTGTGTGCACCTGAGTGTGTTTTCACACGCACCCATGTGTGTTTGTGTCACCAAGCAGGCTCTTATTAGCTCTCCTTATTAGCTGCAACGCCAGTAGCTCAAACATTTACTACTGTGAGACCTATTGCATTGCAAATGCTTGTTATGAGTTGGTTTACTTTAATGTGGCATGGAATGGCTTGCTTCAGCGTGGTTTAATTCAATCTAGCATGACATGCTTTGAGGGTGGCTTTATTTAATGTGGCAAGGAATGGTCTCGTTCAGCTCACAGCTTGCAGAGTACAAGTTTATCATTGTTCTTTTCCACTTTTAGTTTGACTATGGTATGAATTCTTCAGATCCCTCCATAACCGGGAAGCCAGGTCTGGTGGCTCAGCGGACTATTGCACTCACTGTACGGGCCTTTGTTTGACCTTGTGGTCACAGGTTCAAATCCCAGCAGGTCCACTCAGCCTTTCATGTATCTGAGGTCGATCAAATGAGTACCATTGAGTTAGGTAACAATAAAGATCTGTTATTCAGTGCCAAGATGACTACGGGTGAACGTGCGCTTTACAAATACACGTTATGTTATGTTGGAACCTCAGGGTATGGTCTCAGGGCCACGGTTAAGGAGCTCAGTTCTGTGCACACACTGAGTTAGAGAAGACCTGTGGACTGCAGCACTAACACAAACCCACCATGCTATTCTTTGCGCAGGCAAGGGCTTCACTTTTCATATCAGCGAAAATCAAAACAGTTTGTTCATCTTGCACACACCATACTCAAACTTTGTACTAAGAAAGCTGGAATTGTAGTTGTAAAAGTTTATTTTAAAACCTTTAACCATGGATTTAGGCCCAGATCTCTGTACTGGGGTGAATGTATGACATTGTTCTGCATTCTGTCCATCAACTTTAGTTTTTGCATTTGTCACCCCGAGTGGGACGGGTATGCTCAGACGTGAGTCCCGTGCTCTCCATGCCACTGGAATCAAGCTATCCTGGCTGAAGAGGGGTGAAACCCCGAAACCGGTCCTAGGATGCTTGTTCCAGTCCAGGGAGGACCTGGCTTGGCAATTCAGGCTGGACTGTTCCCATGAGGCACAGGGTCAAGACTGATTTGCATATGGCTGGGTTCAAACTGGAATGGCATGGTGAGCAAAAAAACGATGGATTTAGGCCCAGATCTCTGTACTGGGGTGAATGTATGACATTGTTCTGCATTCTGTCCATCAACTTTAGTTTTTGCATTTGTCACCCCGAGTGGGACGGGTATGCTCAGACGTGAGTCCCGTGCTCTCCATGCCACTGGAATCAAGCTATCCTGGCTGAAGAGGGGTGAAACCCCGAAACCGGTCCTAGGATGCTTGTTCCAGTCCAGGGAGGACCTGGCTTGGCAATTCAGGCTGGACTGTTCCCATGAGGCACAGGGTCAAGACTGATTTGCATATGGCTGGGTTCAAACTGGAATGGCATGGTGAGCAAAAAACGATGGATTTAGGCCCAGATCTCTGTACTGAGGTGAATGTATGACATTGTTCTGCATTCTGTCCATCAACTTTAGTTTTTGCAGATAAAATGTACGGCACGAAAACAGAATAAAATTATAATAAAAATATTTCAAACATTATTTTGCATGTTAAATGGCCTCCTAAGGCTACTGCTATGGTAAACCCCAAGCTAATTTAATAGTCTGAAACTTTATAACTCCTGCCAGTTGGGTATTTGGAATGGAGCGCGCATCATACCTTTTGAAACAGGGAGTCTGGCTGTTTGTTATCAGAGTTTAGCCATGGAAGGACAGGTTTGTGCTTCCGCCAGAAGACGAGCCCCTGCAGGGCAGCTCCCGGCTGCTATAGCTCGCTCGCCGATTGAGAGCGAAGTCTAGATTGGGAATCGGCAGATCAGAGTTCAATAATCTTTCGGACACAGACCTCTCCGATTTAAAGGTCAACAAGCCGGGTTTTTATAGGGTTTTGGTGATTAATGTTTTACAAAACAAATCTCTCTAGTCTGGACCATCAGAGCCGAATTTGCATAAATGAACTCCACATGTTTACATTAATATTCAGCGCCATGTTGGCCTCGAGTTAGAAAATGTCAGCGTACGCTGGCGGCAGACGCGCAACACCCATTGGGCTCACCGGGCTTCAGCCCCCTCCCTCCGTCGTGTGTGTCAGCCCGGCTGAGACAGCCTCGCGGGCTGGCGTCCGTCTAATTGCAGCCGCACCGAGTACTTCAAGGTCTTTAAAAGACCATTTACTGGTTAATGTGGGTTTTTGTTGTGTTTTCACCCCATCTTAGAGCCACTCTGCCTATGGCTGGAAGAATCACCCCCACCCCCCCCCCCCCCTCCCCCCCCACCTCCCTCTCTCCCCCGAAATCTTTTTCAGCCCCTCCGAAATTTGGCTCTAGGTTTTGGTAGAAAGTGCAGCTGCCCTTCTGTTTATCTTTCTTGTTGTTACAATTCACATTGTGTGCACCAGGATAGGATTTGTATTTTGAAAATACATCTTCAAAAAGTATCCAGTGTTAACTAGTGTTCTTGAGTGTGTTCTTCTTTTGAAAGATGGGTGGTTGTTCCAGGATTATTGCTGTGATTTCTCGTAGGATTGATTGTTACCTGAAACATACCTCATGCAAATGTTGCTCTGTGGGTTGTGCGGTGGCTGCGGTCCGACTGGCTTTGTCTCGAGCTGGACAAAGTCCTTCATGCCAAAGGTCTAGAAAGCTGAAATCTGGGCTGTGTTCGAGAGGATGATCCAAAAAATGTATCTGAACCTGACCAAAAGGCAACAGACGACGCAATAGGGGCATCGGTGCTTTCCATGTGGTCTAGTAGTTCATTTGCAAACTATAGAACCGGAAAATCTGGTTACTCTTACATCATGGCTCTCTCCAGGTCTCAGAGCATGACTAGTATCCCACCTAGTCACATGGCTGGACACTGCTTCCAGAGATGTTACTTTGCACCTCTGCTAGTATGCACAAGGCCATGTGGCGTATGCATTCACTCCCTTTATGTCCACACGTGTGCATATCTCTGGAAATTGCATTTATTCTACCCATTGACCCAGGTGACCTCTGATCAGAGAAGGTGATCCCAATGCAAATATATGAGTGGCTATTGTAGCTTTCTTGAAGGGTGAAGCCATTTCCTCCCACATGGGCAAGTAAGCAAAGTGCCTTGGGTCTTAGGATAAAAAAACACAACTATAGCACTCGCGCAGGCCAACGCCATGACATTAAGCTACTGGTTCTCTCTGTGGCAAAAGATTGACTGGTCCACTGCCAGGCACCATGATTCGGCCAAGGAAATGAATTTGCTTTCTTTCTTGATGCTTGCATGGGACATTTTGCATTCTTCGCATACACAGAAATGGGCCTGGGGAATTCCTTTCCTCTCTGGTCTAGGTGTCTCTTGGTTATTTGGGATCTGAATCTAGTCCTCAAATATATGACCTCTTGCTGCCAAAAATACCTGTCTGTGAAGAACTGAGTTTTGATCCCCATGTCATCCGCCAGGTGCATCAGAAAAAATCCGGCTTTAAGCAAACCATGGGCTGTGTTCAGTGAGGACATGTTGGAAGCGAGGACTCGTGCACGTTCCTCCACAAAGTCTAACTGAATTCCATCTGAACATGGGAGTGTGCACTATCCTGGTTTATCCAGATTCAGCAGGAGCAATGGGGTTTTGTCTCAGAAGTGCCCAACTATCGAGGGATTTTCCCTGGGGATACAGGAACTGGATATGAGTGATCTAGAACGGAAAGGTGGAAGCAGCACATGGGGCCAGAGACGCGTGCTCCATCCTCAGCCACACTTTTCAGCATGTGATGACATTCTGGTTTTGCCAATACAGACCATCATTAGATGAACAGATTTATGTGAACATAACTTAAGGTATTCAATGAATATCCTGCTCTGGGTACATGCCACAGCATCCTCCGGACACGCCATCTCTCTATTATAACCTGTTCCAATGCTGCCGAACCTTTAGGTAACGAGCAAAAGAATTAGCGGTGCAGCTTGTACGGGAATAGTGTACTCAGTCATAGCATTTATAAAGCGCACTACATACCCATGAGGGTCTCAAGGCGCGGGGGGGTGGGGGAAGACGCTGCTACTGTTCGAAGAGCCAGGTCTTGAGGAGTCTCCTGAAGGTTAGGAGGTCTTCAGTCTGCCGCAGGCGGATGGGGAGGGTGTTCCATGTCTTGGCGGCGAGGTGGGAGAATGATCTGCTGCCGGCGGTCACTCTTCGGATGCGGGGGACGGTGGCGAGGACGCGGCGAGCGGAGCTGGCGGGTGTCGGTGTAGAGGCTGAGTCGGCTGTTGAGGTACGTTGGTCCGGTGTTGTGTAGTGCCTTGTGTGCGTGGGTGAGGAGTTTGAAGGTTATTCTCTTGTTGACAGGGAGCCAGTGCAGGTCTCTCAAGTGGGGTGTGATGTGGCTGCGGCGAGGGATGTCTAGGATAAGGCGTGCGGAGGCGTTCTGGATGCGTTGGAGCCGTTTCAGGAGTTTGGCCGGGGCTCCTGCGTAGAGGGCATTGCCGTAGTCTAGTCTACTGCTGACTAGGGCCTGGGTGACCGTCCTTCTTGTTTCGGTGGGGATCCACTTGAAGATCTTGCGAAGCATGCGGAGGGTGTTGAAGCAGCAGGAGGAGGAGACGGCGTTGACCTGCTTTGTCATAGAGTGGGTGGAGTCGAGGATGACCCCTAGGTTGCGTGGATGGTCGGTGGGTGTAGATGGTGCTCCTAGTGCAGTCGGCCACCAGGAGTCGTCCCAGGCCGAGGGGGTGGATCCGAGGATGAGGACCTCCGTCTTGTCCGAGTTCAGCTTTAGTCGGCTGTTTCTCATCCAGTCTGCGACGGCCTTTTTTTCTTCGTGGAGGTTGGTTTTGGCGGTGTGGGGGTCTTTGGTGAGGGAGAGGATCAGCTGGGTGTCGTCGGCGTAGCGTAACATATAAACATTAGTCAAAGTCTACTCAGATGGTGTTTATGGGAGAATCCAAATTCTATTTCATCTCAGTTGGATGATCTGTTCTTTCACAAATTACAGTGAGCCTTAGATCTTGGGGGTACTTGTTAGTCATTTTCAGTAGAGAGAGTCGTCAAAGTTATTTGTTAAGTCAGAGTTCTTTTCCTTGTTAACTCCTTTAGGTGTCAGTTGGTTCATAGGTCTTAGTTATTAAGTTTGTTATCAGAATCTTAGGAGGTTGCAAGCATGCACTAACATTTTATGTTCTTTTGCAGATCCCACTCTGAACAAAAGGAAATCTGCAGATGAGGTCAATGGGGTCGAGGACAAGGAGCCCGAGGAAGCATTGCCAGGTACGTTTTCTCTCTAGTTCTGGTTCTGGTCTTATAAGATATAACCTGGTCTGTTGTATAATGATCAAGCCTGTGTTGGCTAGCAAGATAGTCCGTGATTGGCTGCTGTGTAAATATTGATGGCAGGCAACATGGTTGCTGGGATTTGGTGTCCTCGTCACAGTTAGTAAATCTCAGGCCTCTCAGAGTCTCTGCAGCACCATTGCTTGGGTAATGTAGTGCAGTGCGGTCGAGACGCTTTACGCCAAAGCAGTCCGCCTCCACTGCCACACCAACACAGCTTCTTAGAATATCCTAGACTTGTGACTGGTTTCTACCCCACTGGTCCCCAAGTTTTGTGAGCCATGGCGAGGTTCTGGGACTACTTTGGATGACTGTGTTATGTCACAGGGACATGGGCAAGAATCATAGGACACAGGCCAGGACAACCGATTGCCCTCAAATGTTGCCAGCCTCACTGTCCAGGATTGCAATTATGGAATAGGAAGCAAGCATGAAGGTAGCTGCTCAGAATCCTACCATCTTACTTATAAAACTATCCTCGGGCAGGCATTTGGAATTCGATATTTTGCATACCCAATATTGGCTAAATGTTGCATTTGTCCTCTGATAGGATGACCGCACCATATAACAGCCAGTAGCATGATAGCGGTATCTTCATCAACTGTAAAGTGCAGATTGGTATAGGAGGGCTGATGTGTGCACTTAATCTCCTCTCTCCTATCTATTCATTCCACCAACCATTTTCTTCAACTTGCACTAATGACCCCACCCAACCCATATTAAATTAGTTGAGCATGGACTGGTTTCCTTCAGTGTTGTTTTATTTAGTCTAGCATAGTATGGTTTTCTTGAGCGTTGTTTATTTTAATCTAGTATTAGATGGTTTCTTTGCATGTTGTTTTATTTTAATTCAGCATGGAATGTTTTTTTTAAGTGTTGATTAATTTAATCTGGCATGTGTAGCCACCCCGAGCATGATTTAAGGTAATTTGGCATGGGAAGCCTTCCTTCAGGGAGGTTTAGTTTGATCTGGTATGGGATGGTTTCCTTGTGCTTGGTTTAATTTAACGTAACATGGAATTTTTTTTATGAGTTGGTTTACTTTAATGTGGCATGGAATGGCTTGCTTCAGCGTGGTTTAATTCAATCTAGCATGACATGCTTTGAGGGTGGCTTTATTTAATGTAGCAAGGAATGGTCTCGTTCAGCTCACAGCTTGCACAGTACAAATTTATCATTGTTCTGTTCCACTTTTAGTTTGACTGTGGTATGAATTCTTCAGATCCCTCCATAACCGGGAAGCCAGGTCTGGTGGCTCAGCGGACTAATGCACTCACTGTAGGGGCCTGTGTTTGACCTCGTGGTCACAGGTTCAAATCCCAGCGGGTCCACTCAGCCTTTCATCTATCTGAGGTCGATCAAATGAGTACCATTGAGTTAGGTAACAATAAAGATCTGTTATTCAGTGCCAAGATGACTACGGGTGAACGTGCGCTTTACAAATACACGTTATGTTACGTTGGAACTGCAGGGTATGGTCTCAGGGCCACGGTTAAGGAGCTATGGGGATATTATCAAGCCAGGCGATAAAATTATCACCGCTTTAGCGGCAGAAAACTGCCGCTAAAACGGCGATAATGGGCGTGATAATATGCTCTATGGAATTCCAATTGAAGCCCATGTTAGATGTCCTTCACATCTAACCTGGGCTTCAATTGGAATTCCATAGAGCATATTATCAAGCCCATTATCGCCGTTTTAGCGGCAGTTTTCTGCCGCTAAAGCGGGGATAATTTTATCGCCTGTCTTGATAATATGCCCCTTAGTTCTGTGCACACACTGAGTTAGAGAAGACCAGTGGACTGCAGCACTAACACAAACCCACCGTGCTATTCTTTGCGCAGGCAAGGGCTTCACTTTTCATATCCGCGAAAATCAAAACAGTTTGTTCATCTTGCACACACCATGTTCAAACTTTGTATAAGAGAGCTGGAATTGTAGTTGTAAAAGTTTATTTTAAAACCCTTAACCTTGTGCAGATAAAATGTACGGCAAGAAAACAGAATAAAATTATAATGGATTTAGGCCCAGATCTCTGTACTGGGGTGAATGTATGACATTGTTCTGCATTCTGTCCATCAACTTTAGTTTTTGCATTTGTCACCCCGAGTGGGACGGGTATGCTCAGACGTGAGTCCCGTGCTCTCCATGCCACTGGAATCAAGCTATCCTGGCTGAAGAGGGGTGAAACCCTGAAACCGGTCCTAGGATGCTTGTTCCAGTCCAGGGAGGACCTGGCTTGGCAATTCAGGCTGGACTGTTCCCATGAGGCACAGGGTCAAGACTGATTTGCATATGGCTGGGTTCAAACTGAAATGGCATGGTGAGCAAAAAAACGATGGATTTAGGCCCAGATCTCTGTACTGAGGTGAATGTATGACATTGTTCTGCATTCTGTCCATCAACTTTAGTTTTTGCAGATAAAATGTACGGCAAGAAAACAGAATAAAATTATAATAAAAATATTTCAAACATTATGTTGCATGTTAAATGGCCTCCTAAGGCTACTGCTATGTTAAACCCCAAGCTAATTTAATAGTCTGAAACTTTATAACTCCTGCCAGTTGGGTATTTGGAATGGAGCGCGCATCATACCTTTTGAAACAGGGAGTCTGGCTGTTTGTTATCAGAGTTTAGCCATGGAAGGACAGGTTTGTGCTTCCGCCAGAAGACGAGCCCCTGCAGGGCAGCTCCCGGCTTCTATAGCTCGCTCGCCGATTGAGAGCGGAGTCTGGATTGGGAATCGGCAGATCAGAGTTCAATAATCTTTCGGACAGAGACCTCTCCGATTTAAAGGTCAACAAGCCGGGTTTTTATAGGGTTTTAATGATTAATGTCGTACAAAAAAATCTCTCTAGTCTGGACCATCAGAGCCGAATTTGCATAAATGAACTCCACATGTTTACATTAATATTCAGCGCCATGTTGGCCTCGAGTTAGAAAATGTCAGCGTACGCTGGCGGCAGACGCGCAACACCCATTGGGCTCACCGGGCTTCAGCCCCCTCCCTCCCCCCCCCCGTCGTGTGTGTCAGCCCGGGATGAGACTGCTTCGCGGGCTGGCAGCGCTCTAATTGCAGCCGCACCGAGTACTTCAAGGTCTTTAAAAGACCATTTACTTGTTAATGAGGCTTTTGTTGTGTTTTCACCCCTTCTTAGAGCCACTCCGCCTATGGCTGGAAGAATTAGCCCCTCCCCCCCGAAATCTTTTTCAGCAATTCCCCCCCTCCCCCCATCCTCCCCCCCCCCCCCCCCCCCGAAATGTGGCTCTAGTTGCCCGCCTGGCTGGCGGCATCCATGTTTTATCAGTAGTTGACACAGAAAAGGAATCTCACACTTTCCAACAGATACCCTTTGAATTGAGAACAAATCAAACTTCAGAGAATAAATTACTCAGGGTGGGAACTATCATAGTGTTCACAGCATCTGGAAGGCGAACCAACACCTGTAATCCTTTGGCATTTAAGGATTGCTTGATCTCAAAGACCTTGTTTTGAGCTATTGATGTTAAGACTCAGATCTGAGAAGAAAAGGAGGTGTCTGCCTGCAAGTGTAAGCCTTTTTAGGTCTCGCCTGACCCAGCGCATGCGCTGGTCTGGCGAGACTTTTTGTGAGGGCTCAAAAAAGTGCTACCACTGTAGCCTAGAGCTAGTGCATGTGAGCGGGCGCACGCGCCTCACTTTCGCGGCCGCACGGCCGCTTTGATGTTTGCACGCGCACGCCTCACTTTCACAGCCGCTTTGATGTTTGATCGCAATCACTTTCGGGGCCGCACGGCCGCTTTGATGTTTTCCGTGAGCCAGTTTTTTTTTTTCCTATTTATTACTTCTATGTAGTAATGGTGGCACCCGTGCGCCGCCATTACTACAGAGCAGTAATAAACAGAAACAAGCATTGGCGTAGCCAATAGGTCTCGCTTTTGGGACCTTATAAGTATTTAGTTATGCTACTTTTGCATGGGTAAACACTTATAAGGTCCCAAAAGCGAGACCTATTGGCTATGCCAATGCTTGTTTTGTGATTTGAAGCTCATAAATTCCACTTGCAGCTTTCTGATGAATCCAGAGCTGTCTTAAGAGCCTGACCAACGTCGGCGGTCTGTCAGACGCCGCCAATGAGAAGATGTCTTGGTCTCCAGACCTAGTTACCATCAGGCTTTGCTCCCAATTCAAGCGGCTCCTCTAACACTTTACTCCTCAACGCTGGTATTGATGCGGGAAGTCTCGATGCCCCCAATGAATCCCCTGTAAATGACATATCCTTTAAATACGTTGAACTCCTGATCTGTTTTCTGCAGTCCTGGATCCTAACACCAGGGTCTTTAACAGCATATTCAACGTGAGTTACTCCGGATCTGAGTTTATTTTTTAATTTCTTTCTCTACTTGTTTCGTGGTGAACCGAATGCCAGGTATTTTCTGGGACAAACTGACATGAGAAGATTTATTAAAAGTGACCCAAAACTCTCTCACCTTTATTGCTTCTTCAGATTAGGCAAACTGAGTCTCTATGGCCCTTCCTCCTCAACACTCAAGGAGATTTGAAGAACTCTTGCCTAGGACTCATGTTTTTTCTCTGCCATCATCACCTTTGCAGTGTGAGGAAGGTTATCTTTGCCAGCATTCATCGTGCACTCTTGAGAACATATGAAATGCAGTGAAGTTTGCTCGTACGTTAGTTGGCAGGTACAAATCCATAGTGATGTGTTCCTTTCTGTAGAGGCTACGCGGCTGAGAAGCATCGTCAGTGTAAGGAGGGAGCTACCCTAGCCAATGGTAGAACAGAGTCTCAAGGGCCTCGCTTCCCGACCACAACACCGAACACATAGTATCCCCATACAGTAGACTGAGGTAATGGTTTCGCCTTTCCTTCTTCACAAACGTAGTCTCATCTCCTCTCGTAGTCACGCCCATGTGCTAGTAATGCCAACAACTTGGGCAGGAAAGGCCTGGTCCCCACCACCTCACTTCCTGTACTGAGTGAGCCGGGCTTCTGCTTCGTGAGCAAGGATGCTGGAGGAAGAGAGCTCGGCACCACTCCTTGAGGGAGGCGTCTTTTGTTATGGGAGCCGCACCATGTCCAGTTGCCTGCCTATAGTCTCTTTGGGGATCTCACGGCATTGCTCTGATCATCCGGTAGAAAGATGAGTAGAGAGATACGGAGCCAAAAATTAGTGCAGCCAACTTGAATCCCCCCCACCCCCAATAAGAAAGCATGTTAAGGTAACAACATACATGTAGTGACGCACTGGACCTCCAGACTGAGCCATCCAATCAACTGCCTTTACTGGTTCTAGAGCTTCGCCTTCTATCCACGGTGTCAGTAAGCTGTGGGTAAATGTCTGTGTAATTCCAATGACTCCTGGGTCTAACCAGCCTGCTGCAACTTTTTCTTGGCCATCTGGTAGTCTAACTCTCATGGTGACCGTGATATGGGTACCAGATGGGCGTATGTGATTGACCACTGAATCTGGGACTGACTTCCAAGATGTGTGTAGCAGATCAGTCCTCTTTGTGGCAAAGAGTCCAACCAGTCTCGCATCAGTGCCTCTTCCTCGGGTGCTGTCACCGCATCCAGTATTTTTTCTGTGGTCTCTGTGGAGCCTTCGTTCTTGCCGTACCGTCTTTGATGAAGAAGGCCATTTTTGTACAGTACACGTGTTTTGCTTGTGTCGTTTCTCTTTTCCTTATGAATGGTTCTCTCAAACACCTCTACCTGATGCCCTCTGGGCCATCGGTGGTTTTGTGATCCTCACGGCCTCTTTATATGGTACTCACAACCACCATTTATTCCTCGTAATTCGTCCTGTCTGCTGGGCTCTCGAACAGCTGATAATCCAACTGAGTAACTAGGTCTGTACAATCTGAAAAGGTTGCTGGTGGTGCCGCACCTTGTGTCGTTAGGTTCACTGCTCCATCTTTGGTACAAGGATGACGCGTTGTTTCGTCTGGCCATCCAGCTTCTGTTACCTGTGACGTCAGGTAGTTACGGATGGGAAAATGTCATGTTTTTATTGTGTGAGAGTGCACAACCCGCTCTCCAGTGCCATTGCATGTGTTTCTTGATCAAAGGGTTTCGGAATCTCGTTGCAGAAGGTGGTAAAGTTGTACAAAGTAGGATCATCAACCGATTCTTTCCTTCTAAGTAGAATAGAAGAAATGCCACCTTGGATTGGTCGTCTGGGGTGGGTAGCTGCAGAGGAAGTACAGTTGACACTGGTTGAGGAACACTGCCCGCGAGGGGATTGTGGCGGGGCGCTAGTGGTATGGGTGGCTGAAGGAAGCAGCTAGGGCCTTAAGCAGCACACGTGGAAGTGCCACTGATGGAAAAGCGTGGGGTGACCTCTGTCGCCCTCCTGGTGGTGGTAAAACCCACAGATCTTAATCATGGGTGTCTGGTGGCCTGGGAATAGTCACCGCCACTTCCTGACAAACTCCCAAGGCTTCTGACCACAGTGTCTGATTGTTGGATCACACTGCGCGGTCATCCTGCTGAAATGGCGGCAAGGTTGCCATAATTCTACTTTAGATCCATCACTCAAGCAGGAGGTGAAGCCTGGGCGAGCAGTCTGTCGTACACTTGCCTGGAGTAACTAGATCCATCATCCATGAGATACCCCCCCACGAAACCCCCTCAACCTGCCAGCTGTACAACTGGTCACTGGATGTGCCCAGGGAAAACCGAAAGTGACCTACAAATGCCAGTTCTAGGTGCTGTGCATTCAGGCACTCTCTTCAGCACATGATCACGTCATTGGACATGCGCAAATGGAAAATCTCCAGATGATTGTGAACTTTGTAAAATAAAGTCTTCAGTAAGTATCATACACGGGGGTGGGGCTTTCAACAGCCTGCTCAATGTGTCCCCCCTAACCCCACAGCAATATCAGTCCCAATGTCGGGTATCCTCTATGTGACGCACACATGAATTCATATGTCCCTTTTTACTGGAATGAATATTATAGCACACGTACAAATTGCATAAAGTCTTCGCTCACCCACATGTGCACTTTTTCTCTGAAATGAGATCAGTTTCTGTTTCTTATCAGCTGGATGATGTGTTCCTTGACAAATCCCTGGAAGCCCTGGGCACTGTCAGCAGGAGAGGGAGCCTACAGGGCTACGAGTTTGCCATCAGAGCTCTTTCATAGTCTTAGGCACATAACAAGATCACAGGAGCTTCACAGGTCTCAGGTAGCTGCTAGGATTGCTATTAGTGTCTTGGGGGCACACGCTGACTTTTTTGTCTGTTTCTTTGCAGGTGACCCTTCGGAAACAAAAGACCCTCTCCTTAAAAGCCCTATTCAAAGTACTGCAGGAAAAGTATGCGGTAAGTGTCGTTTTACTACTGTATGACGTACCATACGTGGGTGTAAATCTCCACGGCTTCTGACTCTACACATCCATATCATGGACTTTGTCCACAACATCTATCTGATGGACTCAGTTGATACTTCACAGCAGAAATGTGTGAATTGGGCTTATTGCCCCCTGATCTCTGGGGTTAAATAGAAGTGAAATGTCCAGGGGCCATAGATCTTGAAGTGTCACACGCCATGTGAGGATATATAGAGAACATTCAGCTATATTCAAATTTAAATTTAAAAAAATTCATGTGTCGCTGTAAAAATAAACTAAAAGGAGAAATGGAAGCAGAAAAGTTATAATGGTTTATAAAACTTTTAATAGAACAGAATTCTTTCTAAACTCTAAAATTCCCTGAGTAAGTTCTCTCCTTTACTGCTCTGTCTCTCTCGCACAGACTTTCTTCAGATTGCTTTCACTCACTGAATCGCAGGCTCCCTTGTTACTCACTCATTCACTCAAACACTAACTTCTTCACTATGATGATGACTTAACCCTTTTTTCAGTCATTCATTTATCAGCCCAGACAACTTACTTGATGTGATGCGGAGCCTGTACAGAAACTGCCTTCTAGTGCCTTGTCCCAAACTGAAGCCCTGTCCGTCTTGTCTTTTATTCTTTGCTGTGATACTGACTGTCATTCTTTTCAGGTGTTCTGGACAAACTTCTCCTCCTGCTGCGCCTGGCGGCCTTGTTGGTCTCCTGGGTTACACTGCTGGTCTATTTCATTTATGGTGAGTGCAAGAAAGAGCTGAATATTGGCCATACTTTTTAATCCAGTCAAAAATAACTTTATTTCTGCTGCTGGGGCCATAAAAATATCAATAAAACACATAAAATACACAATAAAGAGCTAAAATCCAGCATGCTCACATTAAGACTACCTAGTGAGAGAATTGATATCAGTAACAAATATAAAATAAAACAACAACATGATTGTGAGAGAAGAAACAGAGAATCACAAGCAACCGCAGAAAAATAACAAGCATTTACAATGCAACGGTCTCGGCATTGTTAAAGTTAGAGCTATTGGCATTGCTCATGACAATGCCGTTTCTTTAAATGTTTTAAAAACAAAAACATAAACAAAAATAATGTCATGAGCAATGCCAATAGCTCTAACTTTACCAATGCCGAGACCATTGCATTGTAAATGCTTGTTAAAACGGGCATTCAATGTTTTATGACGTCTGTCACCCGGACACGCCCTCCACTGAAAAGTCAACGTTACTTACAAACGAAACGAAAGTAAGTTATTGTTTGGGGACATAAGCCGATAATGTTTTTTAGGTACACACATGTAACTGTTAAGTCACAGTGTTCTTGCAGCAACAAAAACAGTGGCAAGCACCGGTTTCTGCGACAGATGCACCCAGTGAAAAGGACACAAAAGACCCCAGAATCCCGCCATCGAGAAGATGCGCGTGCTCATCCCGGGACAGAGCCCTGCACCAATCAGGCCCTAGCATGGCTCTGTGCAAAGCCCCCCCCCCCCCCCAACCCCGCCGTCCCTCAATAGGCGTCCAGGAGACACTGCGGAGTGCTGAATGAACTTTTTTTTGGGCGCCAAGTGTAGATTGCATGCAGCCAGTCACTGCAGGCTCTGGAGTTTGAAACCGTAGTTTGCTCGTTTACCATCATATGGGGACTAGTACTTTAACGATACGTTTCGCAGGGTTCGTGTTCTATAAAACACAAACACTAAACTTTAAAAGAGAGCTAAACCATGTAACGAACAGCCTGAAAGTGGAAAGCCGTAAAAGTGAAATACAGCGGACTGACTATTGACTGACTGCACTCACTTGCCTTTTAACATTTTACACGAATAATGTACGACACACATACAAATCCTGGGAGCCGAGAAATGTACATTATGGGGTGTTCAAGGGCAGGAGGATAACAACAGCAGGCTATGTTCACGAATTGCATTTAGACTTTTTGATATGTAAATTTACCTATTGGATATTCAATGACCTCATTCACAGAAAATCCAGAAGTGTTCACCCACTGGGCTCCACCGCACCTGGGTGCAGGTTTTCGGATTTTCAAATTAACGAACGTTTTCCAGATTATGCCTTGAAACATGTGGCAGTCAGAAATTTCCAGGTGCACACCGGCAAAACTTTCCTAAATATGATTTTCTCACGCATAAGAACACTCCCGTCAATCAATTTAAGGTGAGGGAGCAACGCCGGGACACCACCGCCTTTCTCCGAGGCAGAGAAGAACTGCCTCGGAGAAACGCAGCCTCGGTTTCGGATTCGGGGGCGTGTTTCTTTTTCTCTCCTCTTGCCATTGGCTGGAGGAGAGAAAAACACGCCCTGCGAAAAGCAACGAAAAAACACGCCCCCCGATCCGAAAAGGACGGGGCTTCAACGGAGTGACTGGACCTCTTCTCCAGTGGCTGGCCAGCATTTAAGAGGCCAGCCAATGGAGAACAGGAGAGAAGAGGGGCGGGTGCAAGCCCCTCTTCTCAAAGACATTAAATCTCCGGACTTCCGGTCTGCCGACCGGATGGTCCCGAGACCTAAAAAGCTGTACTACATAGAAGTGCAAATCGTGAGCCAGAGGCTGCAACTTTTAGGTGTTGGTGTCACGGGTATAGCTGCACTTAAGTTGTGGTAACGACTTGCGTTGTAAATGGAATGCGTGGTTCAGACGCATTTGTTGTTCCGTCTGTGTTATTCAGGAATGCGTGGGAAAGGAAACAGCAAATACCACGACCACTGAACAACGCATTGCCTTTGAAACGCAGGTGGAACAATGAAGGAAATCCCTACTGTTGCGGGGACTTGAGTTGGAATGGTAAATTATACTATTCCAAAGTCCAGCGCCTCCCTAAGGCAAGTCATTGCAATGACTTGCGTTATAAATGGAATGCGTGGTTCAGATGCATTCGTTGATCTGCCCGTGTTGTTAAGGAACGCGTGGGGAAGGAAAGCGTGGTTGTGTCATACAACCGCTGCGCTCAGCTGTGAATAAGTGACTCATGTAACTAAAATGTATGTAATTGTACTACCATTTTTAAAGTCCGATTCTAGTATGAAGTGATACACTCTGCAAATAACTTTACGTTCATGACCGGAAAAGGGACAAACGTCCAGCCCCCGTCAGCTGTTACTGTTGTAAATGCCTTTTACCTATTGATCAGCGACAGTCACTAGCTGTTTGGGTTGAAACTCATTCATGAGATGTGAAGTTCTGAGTGTGCCACAGAATACTGCCAAGTACACATAAGAGTCCACCAAGGGATTGGCGCGCTTTTTAGTGAAACTTTGATTATCTTTTCTGAGGAATGCGTTTTTTGCCACTCTTAAACCGCTTTCCACAAAAGTCAATTACAAAAAATAAAAAACAAAAGACAAGCTCAAATCTATCGCTTCTGAAATTGACCGTCTGATAGTCATGTGCATGTTATTGAAACCTAAAGAATATCTGTTGTGTTTTGATATATGGAGTCGTAATAAGGAGAAGTGACAAGATACTGCTTAGGTGTCGTAATAAGGAGAAGTGGCAAGATATTGGAGAGGTGTGTCCTATTTTGAATAAATGAACCAGGCTGGACTCAGTGGAATTGCAGAATATTTGCTACCTAAACATAATCTACATAGAGAAGTAGGAACCCAGCCTCACTGATCGTCATGCAGCGCTGCACAAAAATCTGCTCGAATGGGGACACAATAAAGAGGGCCACGTAAGAGTCACGAGGCAATGATGTCATCCGCTGTGTTCGCACAAATAAATAGATTTTCTGCAACAGTTAGTGTTGTGCTAGGGTTCCTAAACTTCTGTGTTTTTTGCTTGAAATTGGCTCTCAGATTACACCCTCCAGTGAAAATGTCTGTGATGACAACCATATAAGGCTATCCCACATATATCTCTTGCCCCCTGTTAGCCCCTAGCTTCATGTGGTGTAGGATTCCACTCGAAGCCAGGTCACAGTAATTTAGTCAATCTGGCTTTCTGTGACTACCTGGGGGTGTCTGCACTATTCCCACCCTGTTATGTCCCCTGTGAGTATTGGTGGGAATGGCACTACACTGTTTTTTTTTTTTTGGGGATGCTGCACTCATGTCAACTTTCATTACAAAATCATCGTTTGCGCTTAAGAGGTTATCAGCGCTACTGTTTGTGTTGCACTAGTGCTCACACAAAACTGGAGTAAATTGGTCCTGGTGTGCTGAAAATAACTTTTACTTGGTTGGTGGAGGAGAGACCTACTGCCTTACCCATAAGATGTGGAGCCTGAGTTCTGACCTTCAACCCTTTTAGGGAGTATCAGGTCTCAAAGAGGACCTGGCACAAGGAGTTACCGCAACTTCATCTGCCCTTCACTTGGGGCATCTGGGCTGGATGCCCAGAAGAAACAGGGGAAGGGAAAGTACAGTGGCATGGGATCTCGGAGGGTGCTGTGGCACTGAGAATGGTTGATGATGACACAGAGTGCCGCGCTGGGATAGGTCAGTGGTTGTGAAGTACCACACTGAGATTGGTTGAAGAGCCAGTAAGTATTAAGCTAGCACACAGCGGCTCTGAAGTCACGGTAACCGCTACCTCTCACTGTGAATGGTCAGGTAGGAGGTGAGGTAGTGTGTTATTGGAGGAGGTGGCGTCTAGTGGCGTAGGCTTTGCAAGCTGTTTCAAGTGTTGGCTTTTTCTCAAACTCTGGTCACAGAATGCCAGTGTTAATGTCATAATTAAATACTGCCTAATAAGTCACTTCTCCTGTTTAATCTTTGCAGATTTCCGTGCCTATGAAAAACCAGCCCACTTTGACTTGACCATCTCACTTGCTGTTGTGGTGCCAACCGTGCTCTTCATTCCTATCTGCTGGTGCTGTGGGCCACATGGACCGATCGGCCGATGTAAGTGGGCTCGTCGGGGAATTCATGATGGGGGAGTTGGGCAGAGTTTCTGTAGCCTCCAGTGCTCGAGCTTTGGAATTGGCAACCCTCTAACTCTGTTCAAACACCAATGGGCAAGCTGAATGCCTTTCCTCTGCCCGGGCCGGTACTAGGGGGGTACGACTGTACCGGGTTCTGACTTCAGGTGGGGGCGTCGTGTTTGCAAGTATATTACTGTCTGAAAAGCACCTGCTGCCGCATTCTTAGCCTCCAGCAATTCTCAGGCAACAATAAAAATGTCAAGATGACTCCAGTGATTAATGTTCTTCCTAGAGAGAGATTAGAGGTTTGTCTACTGTAGGTTTTGGCTCTTGGTATGGTAGGGCAGTGGTTTAATATGCCTGCTGCAAAGAACGTGCACGACGAGATCACAAAGTGCATATAATGTAAATAGGTCAGTGGGTTACTGCTTTTGTCAGAGACATCCTTTTGTTACTTGCAGTTTATAAGTTACAATCCTAATATAGAACAGTGAGCTATTAACCGTCTTCAAAGAGCTGCATGCAAACTGCAAGGTATAGATTAGAGAGTTATGATTTTGTTTACTACTCTTTTGTTATCCTAATGTCGGAAAAAGGGTTCATTTGGATAGAAATCAATTCTTATTATTAAAGAGAACCACCAACCATGGTGTTGCATTTTAAATCCTGAGTTTGTGCTTCTCCATACCTCGCACATTTAAACTATACTGCCTACCTGTATGGGTGACATGTGACACCTAGTAGTCCTCTGTCTTATGTAACATTTCCTATGCACTTATTTACACACCTAAGATTGATTTTCACTGAGTAGTGTGTGGTGTAAAGTGCTCTGATACCCTGCACTGGTATGACTGGTGCTATAAAACGAATTAAATGCATCTGAGAGAGAGTGGTGATGGAGACTTGCGGGGCACTGTTAAAGGGTGGCAGTAAGGGAATCTGTGGCAGAGGTGGTCATTGTTGCACTGGGCGCCACCAGTGCTAAAGCCTGCACTGGCCTTTATTACATTATTTTGCTTTGGTCATGGTCTATCGGAGGGTGGAGATGACGTGATACTATATGGAGCATCACATAACTTTGTCACTAGTCATTCAGTTAAAGGGAAATAGTATAAGAGGCGACTTCGCTCCACACCTGAACCAAGACTGGTCTGAGCCTTGGCTGTTCTGGTGACACGGGCTCACAGGTGACACCGTTAAATGATAAGCTTGCCGTCAAGAGAAGGATGTTTCAAACTATGTAGAAAATAACTATACCAAACATCTGACATAGAGTCCAGCCATCTTCACTTCAATGAAGCTACTTAGATTAAGGTGAGTGTGTCCTTTCACCACAAAGTGGCCAACCTATAAAAGAAAATGTATCGCAGATTGTGGTCTGATCCTTGAGGTGTGAGGAGGAGAGTGACTCTACGGAGATCACTCTCTTGTAACATCCACAAGTAGGATTTAAACTGTGGTCTTCCTAAAAGCCAACAATTAAAAAAAATATTGGGAATTTGAGTATGTCTAGAAAAGGCCACTCCGAAGAACTTGCATAAGCTTTCACTATCATGCTTTGTTCTTCTGGTAGAATGACTGTCTCACTGTTCCAGTCCCCGCGCTGGGTCCATTGCCGCCATCTTGTTTTAATCTTACTTCCCAATGTTTGTCGCTGATGCCGGAATAGCTGTCTCCATTCTCGTTTTCATTCACACTCCTGTTACAGCATGATTGGATCACACAGAAGCGTGTCGACCAGTTGCAGCAGCAGAGGGGTGTTGTGGTGGTTCCACAGATGTGGTGACCAGGCTGGACCCTGTTGTATTACTAGTCTGGTGAGATTTGGACTCTGAGGTGATCCATAGGTTAGAACATATTCAAGTTATTATTCGCTTCGGACTTGAGAATTTTTACGAATTGGGGAGTGGGACAGCATTGACTAAAGTTGTACCATCAGCTGGAAATGTAAAGTGCCCTGTAGCGGGTCGTAGATATTTTACCTGGGATCCCCCTACAATAGTGCATGAAGATTAATTGCTCGTAAATGTGTTTGCTGGTGCACTTTGGCTGGTGTCCAGTTTCCTGATGTTTGTGCAAGAAGCCCTAGTGAATCTTTTCTGTTTCATTTCTTCAAGGGCTGGAGAGAGCCGGTGAGAACGGTGTGATGGAAGAGCCCACCCAGGGAATGGAGCTGGGGGCTTTGCTTGAGAACGTTCCAGGTGGCACTTAAATGACCCTGCGGTGTGAAAGAGGTTTATATCGCTGAAGCTCTGATTCTGCAGCTTGCTGTAGACTGTACAAAGATATCATGTGTATAGTGGCCCTTCTTGAACCGGGAGCCCACCTCATGGCCCTTGTTGTTGAACCGGGAGCCCATCTCACACAGTGCCTGAGCCCCTCTCACTATGCGCAAATGTCTCTTCTTTGGGATCCGAGCTCCTCTCCGTGGAAGGAGACAATCCTCCTCACGGTTTCTTCCATGCACTGTTTACTGTGTCCTCTTAGACAAGAAGGGCCACCTTCCTCTCCTTGGATGCATGCTTTTGTTTACTGACCGCTCTGAGGAGTTCAAAGAGCTGGCGCTTTGTATTGAAACAGCTTGTGTTTATGCAAAACCTCCCCATAAGCTTACTTCTAGATTAGATAGTTAAATATATATAGTATACATACATACATTTATTTTTATGGAGCATTAACCTTGTGTAAATATACGGACTGTGAACGATTGTATTAAAAAGGGAGCTGGTGCCTTGATCTTGTCTCAGACAACCTGAGAGTATTTATGAGGACAGAAAATTGAAATGTCTTTTAGACTTTCATCCTCAGCGCTGTATTAGGACACTGGCATCTAGGGGCAGCAGAGAAGCACAGACGTCGTGGCCAACTGGTGCTGCCAGGGGTAGAATAAGCTGCCCCTCCCCTCCTCCCCCGCGCTGCTACTGTTACCCCTGGAAATACCCCTGCGACCAGCAAGTAAACCAGGCTCTGTGCACTGTCTGCATTGTGCACTTCTTACCTTTGCCCAAACCCTCCACGGCAAAGAGAAGGCAGTAGGAGTCAAGGATGGAATAAGGAGTCCTGCCTCTGATGTCATTGGGAGGCGGAGGTCAAAGGTTACTTGATGTCACTTGGGTTCTCAGCAGGAGGAGGCCACTGCAAGTAGCCCCAGGTCGGGCCCAGGGCCTCCATACATGACCTGCATACATTAAAGCCTTTACAGAGTAAAATAGGGGTTCCCAACCTGGGGCGCCTGCAAACCCCAGGGGGTGTAAGATGGCATTTCAGCGGGTGCGACTGAGAGGGAAAGTATGTGACATAATTTATTATTTGCATTTTGTGCACCGAGTGAAAATCTTACTTTTATAGGGGGTGCGAACATTAATCAAACATTTCTTAGGGGTACGGGGCATAGAAAAAGTTGGGTACCCCTGGAGTAAATGGAGTGTAATCAAATACCACTGCAGCTCGAATCCGCCCGACACACCAGTCCTGCCTATCGCCGGCCTACTCCAGACGCACTGAACAAGAGGTGTATCCGTGTTTGCACTAATGTCACTATTATTTTCAGGTGTCTGTATTTATGTTATGTTAATGTGGTTACAAATTTTGTTGTTGTTAATGTGACACTATTCAATGTATTTCTACGAATTTTTATAGAATAAAACAAAAATGAAACCATTTTTACGTCATATCTCTTATCAATTTTTAGATGTTAATGTGATAATGTACCATGACATAGCTGCCTTGATACTAGCAAAGCCCTCTCAGCCAGCCCACCTAATGAATTAGCACAATGGTTTGTCTGAGATGTCCCTGTGGTGTCCTTGTAGTATCCCTGTGGTATCCCTGTGTCGTCCCCAAGTCCTTGTGGTATTCCTGTGGTACACCTGTGGTACCCCTGTGTCCTGTCTGAATGTGCTCTCTTACCTGTATTCCACTAGATTGTTTTAGACTGCCAGGACCTGGAGGCTGAGCTGTTTGTGGTGGTTTAAGTACCGGACCCTGATCTGTACCTAAATCTGTGAGCAGGCAAATGTTACTCACATATAACCAAGTGTTTGCAGCTTGTGCTGTACATCACGTACTGTGCATTAACCTGCCATTGACGTCGACACTCCTGCAGCAGGCACTTTTGCATGGGGAACAAACTCTGAACAAAAGACTGACCTCTCTTAGTCTCATAACACCTCCCCTACGAAGAGAAACATTTACAACGCAACTGAAAGAACTGAAAAAACTCTTTAATTTTAAAACTAGAGGGGGGCGTGGCTACGAGCATCAAAATGGCGGCCGCACTCTAAGAGTGCTCTGGACCCATCTGTCATCTGCTCGCATCCTCGATGGCCACAGGAGCAGTGGACACTCAATTACTCCAGTGTGTTCCAGTGACCACCTTGCTGAAGTCCTACTGCCGACAGCCGCTGAGTCTCCCGGAGCGGTAACATCTGTCCGAACACAAGATGGCGGCCCCCTGAGAGAGCCCTACCTTTAGTCCGCGGTCCAGAACTGCCGGGGTCCTGGTGATGGCTCGTGCCTGAGGTGGAGTGTCTGTGTGGCCCCCTGCTGATCTGTCCCCCTTTCGTTGGGGGAGACGGGGCGGTGTGGAGACCTCCTGTTCAGTGCCTGCCTTGCCGCACCGGGTGGGGGTAAGGCAGGGGGGCTGTGCTGTCGGCTGGAAGCCTTCCAGAGTGGGACGTCCCGTGCCGCTGCTCCAGCCACGACTGCCTGAAGCTCACGGCAACCCCGACTCTAGGCGAGATTTTGAGAAAGTTATTCGGCAGGTGAGGAGGCCAGGTTTGGTGAGCGGGCAGCTGTGCTGACTCCCATGGGTGATGCGGAGGCCCGTTGGGTGGTTCGCCGCTCCCAGTTGATAGTGCCAGGCGCCTGGGCTTCAGCCGTCTCTGTAGCGATGCCTACCCAGGGTAATGGGGACTTCTGAGTGAGGCCTTCCTCTCCCCGGCTCCTTAGCAACTGGACTGCCGAGGGCACTTCGTGGAGGCATTGCCTCGCAGGTGAGAAGGCCGCGTATAGAGAGCAGGCAGCTGCGCTGGCCCCACAGGAGACGTGGAGGCCCTTTGAGAGGTTTGATGCTCTCTGCTGATTGCAACCACCAGCGGCACCTGCACCTAGCCTGTCTCTGCGGTGATGCCTACCCAGGGGAGCGGGCCGTTTGAGTGAGGCCTTCCTGACTCTGTCCCTCCCCCGCCCCCTGGCTTCTTTGTACCTGAACTACTTTAGACACTGACTGGGCAAATACTAGCGGTCCGGGGACATTGGAGAACCGCACGGTTGCTGACCCCTGGCTAGAGTGCACCTCGTCCAGAACCGTTGTACCCTCCTGTGGGTCCCATTTGAGGTCTTGCGTGGGTCTGCGGAGACAGTTGGCTCTTCCTGACCCTCTGCACAAGGTTTGGCGAGGAGGAAAGGGGCCTGGAGGTGGATCACAGACAGGAAAGTGTGCAGTTGTGTCAACCGGGGGTCGCAGAGAGACTGGGAGGAACGCACAAGGTATGCGGGACTGATATATCAAGGGTGCCTCCCCCAGATGCACCTCGGCTGCGGTGAAACCCCCCCAGACTTTGACAGCCCTACTAGCCCCATCCTGCCCTTGGGGCCCGGTAGTGTGCCCCCCCCTCCCCATCGTGCCACCCTAGAGACTCTGATGCACCTCTGGTGATCATGACCCAGACGGCGAGGTAGGTCTTATATTTTCCTGTTAAGACTGTTCCTGCTCCATTGTCCTCGCCATGGCCTCGCCTTGTGGAGAGGGTTCTTCGTGGGGAATCATCCTGGTGTGACACTGGTAGAGTGAAGGGTGTGGAGGCGCTCCCGACATCACCGAGCTCTGTTACTCTCCAGTCCTGACAGAGCTGCCTCTTCTCTGACCTGGCCTCTTTCATTGGGGGCATCTCCCTGCCCGTGTACTCATCATGGGCAAAGACAGACAGGCGAAACTTCCTCCGTCTGAAACCCGTATAGATCAGTACACCATGGGCTGCTCCAATGCTGGTGATGCCACCCCGGCCAAGAACTCTTTAGTGAAAGGGTACTGTGCCACCATCCTCCAGGCCATACGTTCCTCCCAAGACTCTGTGGAGACCAAGATAGGGAAATGCGCATCGATATGGCTTTCATAAGACAAGACCTCTTCAACGCCACAGCCAGAATTTTTTAAGCCGAATCCTGCATATGTTCGATAGAGGATGATGTTGTTGTGACACTGAAAGTCCAGGTTTCTTGGTTACTGACCCACACCAATGAGCTCCATCGGCATGCAGAAGACACGAAAATCGCTCCTGCCTGAACAATCTTCGCTTCATTGGCATTCCTGAGGGCGCAGAACCTACACAGGCCACAACCTTTCCTGGAGACCTGGATTAGATCCTGGGTGCCCTCGAATCGCCTCTCAGCATTATTCATTGTAGAGCGGCCCCATCGGGCCCTCACGCCCAAACCACCACCTGGGGACCCACACAGGCCGATCATTGCACGCATGCTCAACTTTAAAGACAGGGATGCTATCTTACAAGAGGCTCGCTCTCTACCTACCCTCTCCTGTCATGGGATTAAGGTGATGAACTTTCCCGACTACACCAGCAAGGTGCAATCACGTTGTTCTTACATTGCAGTCAAACAAAAGCATTGAGCCCTCAACCTTCCATACAGTCTCCTGTTCCTGGCTCACCTCAGGGTGGTCTTTAACAACATAACACATTTCTTTGATACCCCCGAAGAGGCATGGACTTGGGTTACAGAAGAGCGACCTCTCAAGCGGCTGTTCCTTCCTTCCCCCCCTATGATCGCACACATGCTTTACAGCAGATGGATTCCTCAATCTCAGAGGAGACTTACTCTCTCCCACAGGGGACACAACGCCAGGAGGGTGGCTTCCTCATCGCTCACTCTAGCTGTGTGGAGTGCACCCGTGTCTCCTGTGTCTGCCTTTCCGCCTCGACCAATGCAGGACCCGGAATCCAGTTCCGGTGAGCACTGCAGACAGTCTGAGGCCCGCCCATCACTGGCATGGAAGACACAGACGTCTCACGCAGCCCTGTGATCTGAGAGTGGGGTAACCTTGTGCACAAAATCCAAGAAAATGATGTAGAAGATATTTATTCAGCGATACAGCAATTAGCAGCCACACATGTTGAAGCTGCTGAACTAACTGAACTGGCACTCAGCATTCCATAAGAACACTCCCATGGAATGCAGGAACCAGAAGAAAATAAACACAACAGGTGCATCAGAACAGTGCGATGCAACACATCTCCCCCTTAAACAGAACCCCAAACAAGAAGAAACAGTGAAGAAAGAATGAAGAGAAAACAAGGAAACAAGAAAAGGAAGGAGGAAGAGAATAGGGAAGGAACAGAAAACAAGAGAAGATAAGAACAGGCCAGAAACAAGAATAAAGAGAAACTAATAAACTAAATCAGCATAACATTTAGGAGCAATATGATTCCTGCCGGCTTCCTTAACACAGGAAGCAACTGAGTTCTCAGACAATTGTGAAAAACCTTATGCACTTTCATAGCCTTACCGAACCTAGGCGCACCTTTGCCCTCATAAACAGGTTTGCGTACCCTCACCCAATCTCCTACAGCAAATCCATGAGATTTGGCGCAACAAAACTTGTCATACAACTCCTTGGCCTTGTTTTGTTTCCTCTTGACTAGCTCGGCAACATCAGCCACAACACATTCCTCACCAAGACACCACCATTTCTTTTTGAACCACCAAGGACACAACCGAGAAGCAGGATTCCTCCCTTTCAAAAGTTTGAAAGGACTGACTTTGGTGCTGGTGTGCGGGGTAATCCTGTACATACATAACTTCTCTCTTAAAACAATCCTCCAATTACTCCCCGCAGCATGTGCTTCCATAACACATTTTTTGAAAACACGATTAAACCTTTCAACTTGGCCGTTTTCATGGGGCTCATACAATGATATGGTAACATGTTTTATGTTGCAGTGTTTAAGAAATGCTTCTATGTCATTAGACGTTAATTGTACTACATTATCAGTAAGCAGAGTGGAGGGACAACCCTCCTTAGCAAACACCTTTTTGAGGAAATCGAGCACAGCACCAGTAGTGGCATGTGGGACAAACTTGACCTCAGGCCATTTGGAATAGTAATCCACCAAACCCAAAGCAAAACAGAGGTGTACAGGCAAAAAACTGAACGGTCCAGATACATCAAAAGCTAACCTCTGCCATGGCAAAACAGGCCACTCCACACTCTTCAGAAGAGGAACATTTAACTTCAGCATATTCTCACTTGAAGCACAAAATGTACACTCTCTCACAACATGATCTATCATCCTATCCATCCCAGGCCACCAAAAGTGAACTCTTACCAAACGCTTCATGGCTGACAAACCCAGATGTTCCTTGTGAGCCAACTTGAGAATGACATCACGAACACCCCTTGGTGGAACACACTTGCCCCCTTTGAATAACCACCTACCTTCCACCTCAAGCTCCTCGGCCACTTTGTACAAGCCCTCCAACTCTGGCTTTACTTGCCCCTTCTTGGGCCAACCTTCCATCACAAATATATTCACATCCTTCCAAACCTCATCATACTCTTCGCACTGCTTCCACAACTCCTCAGAGATACACGTAAACTCTCCATCAAACACATCTTTGATCCCGGCCACCCTACCATCTCACCTACTTCAATAACATCACTAAGTTGGCGCGGCAACCGAGAACGACAGTCCGTTGTCATCTTCTTACCAGGCACAAATTCAGCATTAAAGGTGTACTCTTGGAGCTTGGAAGCCAACCTGGCAATGCGTGCCGTGGAATTCCATCCACCTCCAGGAGCGAAGATGTTGACTAACGGCTTATGATCGGTCTTAAGCATGAATCTGCGGCCCCACACATAGGGGTATATTAACAAGGAAAATTAACGCTAAGGGTGCTTAGCGTTAATTTTTTTTAACGCCCGCTATCGCTGGATAATATCATCTGGTTATCGCGTTATTAACCGCTAACCGCCTAGGCGATAAAAAATCCAGCGATAGCGGCATTTTGGGAGGTTATCGCTGGTAATGCAGCGATAAAACTACAAGGATAGGGATATCCTTGTTGATAGCCCATGGTGGACTTAGCCATGTAATCCACCTCCCATTGGATTGCATGGCTAAGTCTGAAAATTAGCAGACGTAAAAAAGCAGCGTTGACCGTGGTGAGCGCTGCTTTTTTTGTCTCTAACAGGGTTAGCGTGAAGCTTGATAATAGGAGAAATGTTGCTTAGCGACATTTCTCCTATTATTTTTCTCTGGAACGCCCACTTTGCATCTCATTAGAGATGCAAAGGGAAGCGTAGTGAAAAAGGGTGCTAACATGCAAAATCGCATGTTAGCACCCTGATAGGGCGATATTTTTATCTCCGCTTCTTTGGCTTTTAAAGCCAAAAAAGCGGAGATAAAGCCCTTGTTAATATGCCCCATAGTTCCTTAAGTGCTCCACCACCCACACACAAGCAAGGAGTTCCTTTCTATGGCTGCATACCAGCGCTCGATTTCATTAAAGGTATGGGAAGCAAAAGAAACATTCCACTCCTTCTTGCCACATCTCTGGGATAGCGCAGCCCCACAACATTATATAAGCTGGCATCCACAGTGATATCACATAATTGTCCCATACAGAACGGTTTCAACGTGGGCGCTTTCACAATGTCACACTTTATATTATCAAAAGCTACTTGTTTGGCTTCGGACCAAAGTTGGTAAATAAACTTGCTATAATACTCGCACATACCAGCAAACGACAACAACTGATCCTTGTTGGTGGGGGCAGGAGCACCAACAATGGCTTCCACATTGGATTTTTTAGGCACTATTCCATTCCCAGATAAAGTGTGCCCCAAATACTCCACAGACCTTTTAAACAGTTTGCATTTATGCCTTTTGAGTGTAAGGCCATGACACTTCAACCTACTGCACACCTCTATGAGATACCCCATGTGTTCATCCTTATTTTTAGAGAAAATCAAAATATTGTCTTGGAAGCACTTGACATAGCTATTGATGTGTCTAAAAATATGAAACATAGCCCTTTGGAAAACTGAGGCGGCAGACGCTAAACCGAAAGGCATCCTGGTAAACTGATATAGGCCTTGTGGAGTGATGAAAGTGGTGAGTTGCTTGGATTCCTCAAATAGTTCGATCTGATGATACGCAGACTTAGGTCTGCGTATCATCAGATCAAACTATTTGGACCTTAGGGTCAAAAGTGTAAAATATGCTGGCACCCTCTAACATGTAAATCAGTTCATTGATATTGGGAAGAGGATGACAGTCAATAACAATGTTAGCATTTAATACTCTCAAATCAACACATAGCCTCAATTGTTGATCCGCCTTGCGTGCTAAAACGATGGGAGAAACCCATTCAGCAGATTCTATGGCTTCAATTATACCAGATCATCCAACATGACCTTTATTTCCCCTTCACATTAATGGGAACACAATGCAATCGTTGCTTCACGGGGACAGTGTTTTTTAAGTCTGATTTTATGGGAAAAATCATGTAACTTTCCTAAATTCTCTGAAAACACTTCTCCACATGCACTCTCATCAACGGACAAAACTTGCAACACTTCAGTTTCCTCGCACAACTGGACAGGATCATCTGCTTGCGGGTTAAGAAAGATTCCCAATTGCTACTGGTCCCTCCAGCCTAACACGTTCACTCCTTTGGCCGCCACATATAATTTGATCTGAACACCCCTGTTCTTAAACACTAAAGAAACGCTCATATAACCATCCTGGTCAATAACCGACCCATCAAAACTTTCAGCTACCACATCTGGTGGCTCCAACTGCCCTAAGCTAAAAATATCTTGACATTCTTCACTGAAATACTCTTGAGTAATAATAGGTCAAACTATCATTCTTTGGCCTGTCTCACCAATGCGTAGCTGTGCTGTCCAAGACACACAATAGTAATTCATTAACTTTTAAGGTTTTATGCCATCAAAAGATGTTTTGTGGCATCATAATTGGTACTCCTGCTAAAAGATAAAAGTCAGTTAAAGGCCCGGGTTCAGGGCAGAGGTGGCACAGCAGAGCTGTGTGTGAAGGGCTCATGTCCAGCCAGTGGGAACTACGGATCAGGAGAGAGCAGCGCTGGCAGAGACCTGGGGATGCACTGATGCTCTGGAATTAGCAGAATACCTGTGTGGGTTTATTGTGCTGTGCCTGTCGGGGGAGAGCTGGAAACAGGCATGAGGTGCCTCAGCAGAGCTGTGTGTGAAGGGCTCATGTCCAGCCAGTGAGAGCTACGGATCAGGAGAGAGCAGCGCTGGCAGAGACCTGGGGATGCACTGATGCTCTGGAATTAGCAGAATACCTGTGTGGGTTTATTGTGCTGTGCCTGTCGGGGGAGAGCTGGAAGCAGGCATGAGGTGCCTCAGCAGAGCTGTGAGTGAAGGGCCACTGTCCAGCCAGTGAGAGCTATGGATCAGGAGAGGGCAGCGCTGGCAGAGACCTGGGGATGCACTGATGCTCTGGAATTAGCAGCATACCTGTGTGGGTTTATTGTGCTGTGCCTGTCGGGGGAGAGCTGGAAACAGGCATGAGGTGCCTCAGCAGAGCTGTGTGTGAAGGGCTCATGTCCAGCCAGTGAGAGCTATGGATCAGGAGAGAGCAGCGCTGGCAGAGACCTGGGGATGCACTGATGCTCTGGAATTAGCAGAATACCTGTGTGGGTTTATTGTGCTGTGCCTGTCGGGGGGAGAGCTGGAAGCAGGCATGAGGTGCCTCAGCAGAGCTGCGAGTGAAGGGCCACGGCCCAGCCAGTGAGAGCTACGGATCAGGAGAGAGCAGCGCTGGCAGAGACGTGGGGATGCGCTGATGCTCTGGAATTAGCAGAATACCTGTGTGGGTTTATTGTGCTGTGCCTGTCGGGGGAGAGCTGGAAGCAGGCATGAGGTGCCTCAGCAGAGCTGCGAGTGAAGGGCCACAGTCCAGCCAGTAAGAGCTATGGATCAGGAGAGAGCAGCAGTGGCAGAGACCTGGGGATGCGCTGATGCTCTGGAATTAGCAGAATACCTGTGTGGGTTTATTGTGCTGTGCCTGTCGGGGGAGAGCTGGAAGCAGGCATGAGGTGCCTCAGCAGAGCTGTGAGTGAAGGGCCACGGCCCAGCCAGTGAGAGCTACGGATCAGGAGAGAGCAGCGCTGGCAGAGACCTGGGGATGCGCTGATGCTCTGGAATTATCAGAATACCTGTGTTGGTTTATTGTGCTGTGGCCGTCGGGGGAGAGCTGGACGTGGGCATGAGTGTTGTGTAGGTTCCTAAACTGAGCTGCAGCATTAGGGGAAACTGATGAGACCAGGACTGCGCAGCCTGGGCACAGGCACCCTCTGAAATATCACTTGGTGCAGGCCAGACTGGGCCCCTCCCACCTCTGGGCTCAGATACATTGCACCGGCTGCACCAATGGTCACTCTGCCCCTGCTATCATCCATTAGGACCAACTTGTCCTGCTTCTGTTCCTCACTGTTTTGCATTTCTGCTTCCAGTTCATAATGTGTATTTTGTGAAACGCACGCTCAGTCCTGTGTTTCCAACTCAAGCACACTCATATTGTCGACCTCGGGGATGAAAGCCTGCATGGCCTTGCCAGGTTTCGAATTTATGACAATGAGGCCAAACACAGATCGATGCAATGAATTAATTACTCAACTGACTCACCAGACCCTGCATCCATCATCCTATCATTTGAAAATTGCTGACTTTCCTGTTATTTTCTCAACAGTGCCTCACATTATTTTAGGCTAATGGAAATACCAACTCCCTAAGCCACCTATCTGAAGTGTTTCATCTTTTCTATTACTTCCCTGGGCTTTTGAAACTCACCCTTTCAAAACTTGAAAGAATTCCAGCCTACACTATGTTTCACAGATTTTCAAAGTTTTGATTCTAATAGTAGCTCATTCTCCTGCGTGGCATGTGCCCTGCTTGGGCACCTTCCACACCGGGCTAAAGACAGGCCAGCAGCCATGGAAAGACTGCTTGTAGACCCTCTGCGTGACTGGCATGAAAACAAGAAAAAAAACACCATCTCTACATGCAGCACACTGACAAGGCAGTTGTTAGATGCTCCCATTGCCCATTTACCACCAATTAATATCGCCACACAAGCAACACTTGACGCAGCCCGCCATTCAAAACGTATAGTGCAATGACATTTTCCGGTACAGCTTCAAACTTGTGCACTGAATGTGAGATCACACCTTGCATGAAATGGTACCCCGGATCGTACAGCTCCTAAGAAGCATGCTGTAGTTTCTCAGAAGAACCCTGGGCATGTTTAGGAGGATGGGAGGGGGGAGTGGAAATAAGGGATTCACGCTCAAATCCTGCATCACTTTTTTTCCCTGCAGATTTATTTAGCTCTATCTCGAAGCATTTAAAGCCAGGTGCAAATGAGCAGTTGTGCTGAACGGTTTCAGTTTCTATTCTCTGCCGTTCGCTTCAACTGCATGCACTGCAAGGCTGCCCGGGGGGGGGGGGTTGCGCAGCAGCCACCCTAAAAGGGCGGCCACCTTAGTGCCACAGGAAGGCACTGGGGTCGCCGGTCTAGTCCCTAGGCCACGGCCAGGGAAGACGTTCGGCCAACCCATTACCGGGGAGGGGGGAGGGGACAGGGGTATGTAGGCTGTCCCCGCCCATCCTTCCCCCTCTTTGTCCCTCGCCGTCTCGCCTTCGGTCGTGCGACGCCTAGCTGCCCTTTCGCCTTTCACTTCGGGGGATGGAGTGGTGAGTAACCGCAGAGCCCCCCCCCCCCTTGCCTGTGCACTTCTACGCTAGTGCAGCATGGCTGGGTGGCCCAGCTTCGGCTGGCTGGCTGCTGCCTGGGGGACGGAGCGGGAGTGGGGGGGGGGGCGCTGTGTGTGCGAGCTGTGAGCGGACTCTCCCTGTTTCCCCCGCCGGGCTTCGGTGGGGGCAGCCGCCTGGCGGCGCGCGCTTGTGGGAGGAGGATGTGGTCCGTGGCGGGGTAGCGGGGTCGCGTCCACATGGGATTCTTTAGGGGGCCCTTGCAGTGGTGATGGCGTCTGGTTGGCAGGCCCTTCCAGACATCCATGTGAGCTCCGGAAGTGGCCGCAGTCAACCTGTAGATAACCACAGGTTCGCAGCTGCGCTGACTATATAAGGCTGATCTCTCGTGTGGACGCACAGTATGTGACAAATCATTTTGGCTGATCCTTCAGCTCCCCGTGCATGAATGTGTAATGCAATTACGGTGCTATGCAGAGCGCTCCAATACCTTCGGGTATCATGTAACTCCTCAGGCTGTGAACAAGTGCTAAGTATTCGTGCGCGCCTGACCACGGCCAACGCGTGCTGGCCTGCCTACTCCACAGGCTGTTGTGTGGGGGAGCGTGGGGGCGGCGGGGAAGATAGGTTGTGGGGGCGGTATTCCGGCGTGAGCGACTGGGGCCTCACGTGTAGGCGGTTTATCAGTGAGCCTCACACGTCCAACAGGGGACTCCTGGATCGAGCTTGGTGAAATATCCAGGCGGGGTAGTGCTGGCCTTTCAGCTAGGGCGCGCTTCTTCGGCGCTGGGGGTCCGGGTTCGAGTCCCGAGCCGGGAAGCGCGCATTCTGTAAACCAGGGCAAATCTCTTTTTACCCTAAGCAGGATGACTCGTAGTGCCCCAAGCGCACTCACCGCTCGCCGGCTGGCACCGGGCACGCTTAGCTGCGGTCGGGGCGGGGCGTGCCCAGGGTATGCGCCGCCGGACATGCTGCCCATCCGGGAGCGTACGGTCGTGCATGCGGTGCCTTCCCGGACCCCCGCTTCGTCCTTGGGGCGGGGGCCCGCAACCCCCCCCTCCTCCCCCGGCAGCCAGGCTATCAGGCAACCTTATGCAGGGCTGTAGCTCAGTGGCAGAGCTCGTGCTGTGCGTGCACGTGAACCTTGGGTTCATCTTCCACCTCTGCTACTTCCGGGCATTGTAACTTTATCTCTCCTCACCTGTATGCGTAATGTATTAAGGCTTCTTAAGCGCTACATTCATCGGGTCGTTTCGCGCCATATAATTATTCGTATCGGACATCGTGCTTCTCTATCGTTTTCCCCTGGCAGGGATGTGCTTTGCTTATTGGGGCCCTGCCTGCGCTCCAACTCCTTCGGGTCCCCTGCGCGACAGCTTGCTGGCCCGTGTAGTGCTTAAACCGGGGTTCGAGCCTCTCGGCGAGGGCACATCCTGTGTTTCTGGTGGGCAATTCACTTAATCGCCCCGACCTGAAGGTGAATGTATTCAGGTGCTATGAAGCGTTCCTTACCTACGGGTCGTGCTCGCGCCCACATTATAGGCATCTACATGAGCGGCATATTCAATTTGCCATGGTATCCTGTGCTTGATTGTACGAAAATGAGTGCTCTGCCAGGCGCGCCATTCCCTCGGGTCGCCAGCGCGTCATGGAAGATCCGAACCTAGTAGTGCTGCAATCCAGGTTTCGAGCGTCGCGTCCACCGTTGGTTTCTGGGCATATCTCTTGTTTTCCCAGGCCTCATTGTCCTATGTATAACGCGACTCACCACCCCTTCGAGTTCTGCTTACTGTTGTGCGGTGCGCAGGTACTGGGCTCCATCCTTTCGGGCCATGGCGCGGCGGTCAGTGGGGACAGCACCTCGGCGACGTGGGGCCTGGACAGATTCCCCCCTTGTGCTCTATAACAGGGAGGAGGGGCACAGTTGTAAAATGGTTGTAAATTGGGGGTCGGCGCGCAACTGTTATTTACAGAATGGTTACTGCTTGAAAAGTGCTGCTAGGGGGTAATACCAGGCTTGTAGCGAGGGGCTGGTGATTTTGTTGTTAGACCCCTCTGTTATGTTTTCACAAGCAGGAAGGTTAGCACCTGTTCCAATAACGTATTGTAATTTTTAGGCACAACACTGGTAACTTGGTAGCTGTATTGTTGTGGCCGCACATTCTGTTTGGGCCGGGTCCCATTTAAAAGAGAGAGACACAGAGGAGTCCACTATTACTCTGAGCATTTGTAAGTAAGTGATTTTGGGGTCGCAAAGTGAGTCACTTGGGTCCCCTCCCCCGCCCTCCCGGCTTGCACCTGTGGCAGCCTGCTCGTCCCGGACCTGGACTGCGCCAGCCCTGGTTCTAGTCGCGGCGGGGGCAAGCAAACCAGTGACTCTGGGCAAATCCCTCGACCTCCCCTTGTCCAACAAATAAAACAAATTAAAAAACCCTGTGTGTAATGTAAATGGTCCTCATGTAAAGTGCTCCATTACCAGCTGGTCGCGTCCACGCTTTACTAACTGCACCACTCAGTGCTCAAAGGAATGAAGGAGACACTGATTAAAGGGGATAGGAGCAAAAGAAAAGCTGCCGGCTTAACACAGCTTTGTGTAAAATTAAGGGCGCCTGGCTGGCAGACGCGGCACGGTGCCACGGAGCCCCCCTAGGCAAAGCTACCACTACACAGGTGGGCAGTTACGGGATGCAGTGAGTTAGATTCACTAGTTATACAGCTTAGAGACTGCACGGCTGGCTCTGGATTGGACACAGGCGGAACCAGAGCTACCGACAGTGTATGGGGCTTTCCTTCCCTGCCTGCTGGGGATTTTCCTCTGCAGCTGCTTGCGGTATCTTCGGCTTTTCTTTGGTGCCGGTAGGGCTGTGTGTGGTCCTGGGCCCGCTAACAGCATTCAGTTACCCGGAAACCTTTAGCTCTTGTTGTTATCTCAGCAGTTCTTAGAGAGACAGCTAATGTCACTCTGCCGATCTGGGATGCTTCTTTCAGTTACTGAAATATAAATATATAGATCACTGGGTCTGGCCACGAGGGTACTAGGGATGAGGGCCACAGTGGAGTTTGGCCGGCATGACTGGATTTCAGTATCGGGATCTCGTCCCTGGATTTTGTATTTATGAATGCTTCCAGAATGGAAAGGCAAACTTAATGGATGCTCTTTAAGCTTTTCTAGATGCAGGCAAGGCGACCCCAGGCTGGCATCTTAGTCATCTGGATTGTGCAGTTTCAAGTTTAGGAGGACACAGCTCCCTCATTTACAACCCGCCTGATTTCCACCGCTCAGCAGGCTGGTGGGGCGATTATGGAGGGAGCCGGAGGGAAGTTATTAGGGGTAGTTATATGTCCACGTCTTGGTCACGGCCCTGTGGGTTTGTCCCAGGGGTGCATTGCCAAGGAGTACAGGCTTCCGGGGGGAGCACAAGTGACTTGGCTGATAGGAGGAATCACACATTCTTCAGGCTCGTAGGGGACCATTCATTCGCCTAGGGCGGTCCTGAGGCCAGTTAATGGGGCTTTGATAACCGCAAAGGCTGATAGAACCTTTTTATTTTTCCTGCAATTTTGTGCTTTAGGCAGCCAAGGTGAGTCCCCGGGACCAGTGCATCTGCATCCCCGACTCGTGGGTTGGCCGAGCCTCAGTAGGGTAGGTCGATTGATGGTATTTTGTGCCGCGGCAGGGGGACTAGACCTGGTTTTGGGGCCTTGGTTGCGGGGCCTCAGTAGGGGAGGTTGATTGATTGTATTTCGTGCCGCAGCAGGGAACTGGACCTGGTTTTGGGGGACTTGGTTGCAATGTTTTGTTCCACTGGCAATGGAGACTGAGTGGCCTTGGAACACCTAGTAAATGCTCAGTGTGCTGGTGGCCGGTCGGTTTGCTACAGCCAGTGCCTGAGCAAGCTGGGTTACCCTGCAGACCAGTTGTAACTCTGGTTAACAATTGAAGCTTGCGCAGGGCTCCCTCGGTTCTGTCGGTGTCTTTTATATTAGCCGGGTGCTCCGGGCACTCTTCTCCGCGGTGGCCGGGAGCAGGTGGAAGGTGTCACTTTGCCTTCAGCACCTATGCTAAGCAAAGAGTTAAGCTTAGTGTTGAGGGAGATTTTATGTTCCCGGGTCTTTCATTAGGGCTCCTTACAGTAGGACGACCCAGCGGCAAGGAGCAGCTAGGGTGGTTTACGTGTGCTTTACTGAGCATGAAGAAAGTATGCTGCGCGGGCCCTGGCTCACACTAAAGTGGGCAAAGTCACACTCACCATGGGTGACGAGGCCTGCACCGATGCCTTGGCGCCCCAGGTCTCTTCTGAATTGGCTATGGCTTCAGATGCTGAAAGGATGTCCGTTGTTATTTATTCGATCGCTAAACAATGGGTTATTTGCGGGGTTATCCGCGGGTGTAGAGTGTTAGGCTCTTGTTGTCTTTACATCTGGCCTGTTGATGCGGGATGGTGGTTTTCTGGGCTCAGCCGCGTGGTGGGTCTTTCTTGGTCAGATTGGGGTTAGCCTGACCTCTTTTCTCCCTGTGTGTCACATATGGTTTTAAGACGGGGGGTGTCAACTAGCCCTGTGCTGTGAGGCAAATGGATGGCATGTAGTTTCTGATTGAGTTGGTAGACCTGTTATTAGTATTAAACACACCAGGTACTTGAGGTACTGACATTTGTACCCAAATATTAGGTACTCCAGGACACATGTCCTCCAATACACTCACCTACAGACAGGTCTGCCCCTTCCTGCCCCCACCCCCCCCCAATTTTGAGCAAAAGGGAACCAAATACTTGTGGAGTTGGCAGGCTTTGTCAGAGGTTGGCGGCGAGCTCGCACATCATCCGGCTCATATGATGATTCCGTGAGTTTTGGGGCAGGTCACAGGCCGCATCTTCTCGCTGTGTGGGTTTTGTAGTGTGGTCGGGTCAAGTGACGGAGGAGAGCAATTATCGCTTGGTATATCTGGGCATGAAGGAATGCCAGGCAAGATTGTAGTGTAGGCAGGTAGTGGTACTTAGCAGGGAGTGGATGTTTGTCTCATTGGCAGGCCGCCATGCAAAGGCACCATGTACCTAGGTCACACATCAGGGAGTGCCAGGTTAACAGGGACCTTTTGTACTAGAATATACAGGAGCGGTTCCCACCACGGTTGGTCAGAGGGGATGCTGTCATATCTTTATTCTCGCTGGATCCCCTTACTCCCAACAATCCTTTCTAAGCTGAGGATGCCTGTTGATGCTGTTAGACCTGCCATTAGTTATTACAGGGCTCGACAAATCCACTCGAGCGCTCGCATTTGCGACGTAAATTTTATGAGGTCGAGCTATTTTTAGGTCCTACTCGCCCTTTCTGGCGAGTAGGAAAACATATTAACTTTTGTCCTCCGTCTTTGAAAACGGAGCAAATGTGACAAGATAACAAGATTTAAAGGCCTTTTTATTGCTCACAAAGCAAATGAGCAATAAAAATGCCTTTAAATCTTGTTATCTTGTCACTTTTGCTCCGGTTTCCAAGACGGAGGTCAAGTAGGTCACTGTTAGGGCGAGGAGATTTTTCAAGGTACTAGTCCTGCAGGACTAGTACCATTTTTTAGATTTTTCGAGCCCTGTTAAAATCACCAGGTACTATGAACTATTCAAGCACTCAATGCATAGGTACTTACAGGAAGCGTATGGTCAAGACATACTCCTTGGACAGGACTGCCCCATCTCTATCAAGGGGAAGTAAGCAGTATTTGGGTTGGCAAACGTCGCAGATACCGGTGGTTAGCTCGCACACATGGGTGTGCTGGGAGTTTGGGGGCCAGGTTAGCAGGCATCACCTTGTCACTTAGTTGTCAGAGCCAGCAGACCCCTAAGGTTACAGCGCGCTCAATTACACGTCAGGTTGGAGGTAGGTCCAGGATGAAATGTTGTGCTGGGTGAGGCGCAAATCCAAAGCGATTTTGGTACCTGTCCGTGGGGTACATCTGGTTGGCCAGTATGTGATTTCAAGTACATCCAGGGACCCCCTCTACCTTTGTCGTATCCTGCTTTTCGTTGTTTCCGCTGAGCTTGGAGGCAGGTCTGGCAGAGCACACCTTACCGATTCACGGGCAGGGTATGGGGGTGGTGGTGGTCTAACCTCTCTGTCCTGGACCACTCCCTGTCTAGTTTAGCGGGCTATTTGTCCAGCATCGGCACCTGCAGCGTCTCACTGGGGTTGTAGGATAGCTTCCTTCATTTCGCCTGGGACGGGAGCTGGCAATGTCCAAAGCCTTGTGGCCAGAATTGGATGGGCCAAGACGTACCAGTTATGGTGCAACGGGCACTAAGCTGCGAACCAGCTAAGTTTCAACTTTTCCTGGTATACCGTCAGTTATAAACATAAGGCCGTTGGCGACACGTGAACAGGCACTTTCTGTCAGCTGGCGCGGGTGTGGGCTATTCCCTAGAGAGTGCGGGTTGCCTTGTTGTGCTGGAGATGGGGGGGATGGAGCACCTATGCGGACATCTACCAGAGCACATTTTGCAGTCATAGTTAGGTTACATTATTTTATGGCTGGCATGTTACGAGTTGCTTCAGTAAGCCAGTTCTTTGGGAGTTGTCAGCGAATTGCCGGACTGCAACGTTAAGGGTGAGCCGGTTGGCAGACCGTTTAGAGGTGTGCTCCAACTCCGGCATGTCCTGGTATGGGTCTTGGTGCCTAAAGCCGTCCCTGTGATGCAAGTTCACAGGCAGGTGGAGCGTCAGAACGCAAATGGGCTTGGGTTCGACCACGGGTCACAAGTGCAGATCCGGGCCGGTCCACTTAGCAGTTCAGTTTTGAGGTCGTCGAAACAAGGACCATGGAGTCGAGTAACAACAACAGGTGCCATTTTTCACGCCCTATCGCCTTGGCTGGCAGCTTTGCAGGTCGTGGAAGTTGTCTTCCAACTGGGGCGATATGGTCCACGTGTCTGGGGAAAACGCCTGGATTAAACTCAATGGGGCTACAAAGTGTTGGAAGAACACTTGGCATTCCCAGTATTCAAAGCAGAGAGGTATTTATACCTTGGTTCCTCTCTGGTTCACTCTGTCCTGTCTGCTCTCTGGTAAACTAGTAGAAGTTTGGGGAGGGCAAGGCTTCACTCAGGGAGGTGACAAACGGAATGCGACGGACACACTCCGACTAGTGCGAGACTCAGATACTGAGTGAAAGAGGAAGCAAGGCGGGCTTGTCAACTCTTGCCTCCACCCGCATTGGCATTTCCTGGCAGGAGTGGCTTGTCATAGGTATTGCTCTTCAGCCAGGCTATATTAACACAGAATCAACACCTAGCATTGGTTTCAGGTCAGATCAGTCAAAAACTCCACGGGGAGGTAGAAAGGATGGGGGCACCTGTCCAGAAGGGGCATGCTGGCCCTCGGTCCTGTTTGGGATATGACTTGTTTGGCTGGACCTGGGATAGGCTCGGTTATCAGCATGTTGTAAGTAAATAGGCCTACCTTGGTGGGGGGCCCTGGTAGTGACGGTGGCCACTCCCAAGGCTGTGGAGGAGTTACAGGGCGATCCAGATTCTGCAGATACCAAGGGGTACTTCATGCAGCAGCACAGCGTGGTGCTAAGCCAGGATACCCAGGGATGTCTTAGCGTTGTCCCCTGGAAGAACTACGGCGCCCCGTTAGTCCTACGGGCGGTTGTGGGTCTGAGCAACCGGGGGCTGCCAGAAGAAGCTCCGCCCACCTCTTTCGGGGGGGCCTGAGTAAGCAAGTGGACTGGTGGTCCACGGATGGGAGGGGTGGCCTCTCCCAAGATTTGGTATGCACCAATTGGCGACTGCCACGGTGTAATTTAGGCTTATCAGACGGGCAGGCGGCATAGGGGTTGGCCTGCCCTGGGATCGCCCGTAAGATAACCCACCATGTTTGCATATTGGTTATGCTAATAAACCTGCAGCAATATTTCTCCACTTACATAAGTGCCGTGTGGTTTATTAATGTATTATGTGTGTTATGTGACTACAGTTGCCGATATTGGCACTATGTCCAGGGGCCCATACATTTTCAGAGCTGCTGATGTTTTTGCATCTGCGCTGAATTAAGTTAGGTGACTGCAAACTTCGTGTGAGTGGAGTGGAGAGCAGAGCTTGGGTGGCACCGCAGGAACTCACAGCCCAGCCTGTGACTAGAGCACCTGTCTCTGGCGTCGCACATGTATACTTCTGCGTGTGCATGTTTCTCTGGGTGTCTGTTTTGCTCTTGTACCAATATGGTTGTTGTTGGCCTCTCCAGTGCATGGCCTCAACCGCGTGGCTGGTCTTGGTGTTAATGCTCTGCACGCAAAGCATAGGTTCAGCAACTCCACCTGCCTCGGTGATCCAGTGTTTCTTTGACCCGTCCCTAGTCTTGATTAAAAGTAAAAACAAGCGCAAGATTTAGCAGAAGAGCCCAAAACAAGACAGGCCCACATAACGAGGAGACCGGATTAGATTGGAAGCTTTCGGCGTGCATCAAATTGGAATTCCCCTGCTGAATGTTTAATTCTGTCCTCCCCTACATAGACCCGGCACTGAGAAATAAGTGCTGGTGCTCAGCACCGGAAAGCACCGGCACAAATTAAGCACTGGGTCAAAGGGAACCAGAGTCCACCATTAAAGTCCACTCTATACCAGCTACGGTCACAATACACATGGGAGACAACTTGTTGGGCTGTTCAGAAGAAGTAGCGACAACATCGCTGTGCTGAATTGAGAGTAAGATTCCTTTGTCAGCGTGACCTTTACAACTACACACACATCCAGACTTACATGTAGAGGATTCCCTAGTGCACAAAATCCTACCCACACCATAACTGGTGAAATGCCCCATGCGGCCACACTTCACGCATTCTTTGTTGATTGCAGGACAACCACCATATGAAGCTAAATGGGAACTACTCCCGCACCTGTAACGCACATGTAGCCCAGATCTATCAGTTTTGTCCCACCTCTTGGAGTTACCACCGCCGTTGTGACGTATACCACTGGCATTCGTACCCCATTTGTCATAGCAGGAATCATCCATTCACCTCCCAACCTCAGCATACTTAACCGCACACACATCTTCATCCTCCTTCACATGCTGAGAAACATTTTTAACTGTAGACATCCATTTCTACGATTGTTCCAATGCCTTAGCAGTAGAAATAGCTTCCTCTAATTTGGGATTACCCAGAGTTGCTCTTGAGTTGTTTTGTTCCTCACATGTACAATTATTTGATCTCTGATCATTTCATCTGACATAGGGCTAAAATTGCAATGCATAGATAAAGACCTCAAAGCTTCAAGAAAATCATCGAATGATTCCTTTTCTTTTTGAGATCTGGTGTAGAATTTGAACCTATCAAGTGCAACGCTTGTGGTGGGCTTGAATCTGAGCTCCATCCTTAGCATGGCTTCCTTGTAAGCATCCAAGTCACCTTGCCCACTTGGTAAAGTAGCTCGAGGTAAAGTCCTGAAAACAACTTGATCTTCTGAGCCTAAACAGTGCAAGAAAATACTTTTCTTGCATTCCGCTCTCATTTGTTCCCCATCTATTGCTCTCATGTACGTAGAAAACTCCTCCTTCCATCTTGTCCATGAAATAGGAGGTTCACCTTTACTTTGGGGAAACTTAGCTGGAGGGTCAAACTGCATCATACAATCGCCACACTCAGAATCCCCTCTGAATAACTCCAAATGAAAAATGTAGAACTCAATGTTTGCACCAATAATAATCCATGAATGTTAAGCTCAATTTTACAGTAGCACAATAGTCCACAAAATGTACAAGTTGGTTTTGGTAGCAACCATAGTAATTGACAGCGAAAATTAAATATTCCCCCTTTTTTCAATTTTTTTTGTATCACACAAAAAAAAAACACTCCACTTACTGCAAAGTGATGGGTAGTACTCAAACGGTTATGGCTTACTGCGGTAAACACAGTTGCACTCAACACTTCACTTACTGCCAAGTGATGGGTAGTACGCAACCAGTTATGGCCGATTGCGGGAAAGCAGCTGCACTCAAGACTTCCGACACGACAATGAACTGTAACCAAATGGCCGTCGTGACGTGCCTCCCAGCGCCATGACGCGCACACATTGCGTGAGCAGGTAGTGCGAAAGAAGAGTAGAAAGTGGCAAAGGGAGAATTCCCACTTGATGACGGTGACCTCCAGACGCTGTGACGTATGCACGCTGCGTGAGTGTGCAGAGGCAGGGTGAATGACGGAGATCAGGCGGAGTGAGTAGATTCAAAAGCAGTGACACTAGTTCCAAAAGTAGAAATCGAAGCTCAATAGTCACACCTCCTTAGTAGCATAGTTGAAAGTAAGGAAATCCCAAACAGCAGAAATATGAGGCGTGGGTGAAGGAAACGATCCGTTCCTGTGTCGCAGAGATGACGAGAGGCTTCCTTTTCAACTTGTCGCCATTGTATTAAATCCAAGTCAATGATGTAAAAGATATCTATTCAGCGACACAGCAATGAGCAGCCACACAGGTTGAAGCTGCTGAACTAACTGAAGTGGCTCTCAGCATTGCATAAGAACACTCCCATGGAATGCAGGAACCAGAAGAAAATAAACACAACAGGTGCATGAGAACACAATGCGATGCAACACCTTGGTTACAGATGAGGCTCCATACATGCCTTGCACTCAAGGAGAGTCCTGAACTCTCATGATTCTGCAACATGGAGGGGTCCTCCACTCCACTCCCACATTCACTGTGTTTGATTTTGGTTATTTTTTTAGAGCAATAGATGTTTCCAGGAATGAGGTATGGAGTGGGGGGTGGTTTGGGGGAAGCGTTGAGGAAACTGTTTATTTGATGTTGCATTTCTTCGATTTGTTTTCAGCTTGTGACACAACATTTTTGTATCTCGTGCCTACAGACTACTTAGCCCAGAGCTGCCTCGACTTCTCTCTCCTAAGCCCGGCACACGAGGGCCTAACCACGCCTCAGATAGGCAAACCCGCTCTCTTCGCCAGTCACAATCATGACCTCACCCTACCTGGTTTTAGAGCCCCTTCAGATCCTTTAGTGGAACATCAACAGGCTCATAGCGCACGTGAAACATACCGCAGTCCTAAAATATGCACAGCGATTCCTCCCAAACGCCTCATTATTGTAGGAAACACATCTCCTAGGGAATCACTGCCCGTTCTTGATGCGCTTCGGGTACAATAGGGACTTCCATGTGGGGTTCACGCGAGGCTCTTACTCTGCTCCTTCCCAATCCCAGTAAGAAGGGACATTAGGGATCCTTAGGGGTGCTTTGAGGCACTCATGGGAACATTGGGTGGGCATACACTAATTCTTGTCTCGATCTATGTGCCCCGGGCGACTCCTGAGCCCTCCCTTCGAGATCTCTCGGAATTGCTGTCAGCCCTCCTGCAGGGAGTGACAATGATTGGGGGGGGGGAGACTTTAATGCAATCTTGACTCCTGAGCGCGACGCTACTGGGATCCCCTCCCTTAATCATCGCGCACGCGCTTAACGTCTCTCAGAATGGGCCTCCAGGTTTGGCCTTTGTGGTGTGTAGAGAGCGTGGAATCCCTGCCTGCTCCAATACACCCACACCTCCACGGCACACCATACTAACTACTGCATTGATTAGATATACATGCCTGCCTCTGAATGTCGTATGGACACTAGTATTCAAATCCTCGCTCGTGGAATCTCTGACCACTCACCCCTCCTTATACATCTGGGAGACCCCTCTGAGGCTCTCCACCATATATGGCAGCGGAACGCCTGGTTTCTCCATGACAGGGACTACAAACAGGCCTTGGGAGAGGAATTTAAGTTTTATTTCCAACACAATGAAGGCATGGTCCAGTCTCCTGGGACCCCTTTGGTTGGCGGGTAAGGCCACCATCAGGGTTTTACCTAAAGGCTATCTCAAAAAGAAACATATAGCCCGAGATGATCGTCTCTCCTGGCTAAAAGCTCAAGCCCTCTGTCTGGAGAATGCCCTGGCCACAGATAACCGAGGCAACAGGCCCGGCAACTCTAGCTCTTGCGGGAAGAAATCCACCATATCTCCCTGGAAACGTCAAAGCAAATGTGGAGAACTTCCACAGCCTGAGTCTATTGCTGGGGGGACAAAAATGGCAAACTTCTTTACTGGCTTGCCGAATCGGATAATCCCGGAGATTGTCCATGCCAAAGGCCACGCTCAGCACGCTCCCCATCACCATTGTGCAGACCTTAGCCGACTGCTTCTTCTACACGACCGCCCCATTCACAGACCCGGAACCCAACCCCCACTTTCTGTGGGAAATACTGCTCCCGCAACACTCAGAAAGCTGCCACCCAACTACTTGATCAACCTCATTTCACTGGATGAGATAGATGCGGCTATCCCAATAATGGTGGCTGGGAAAACTCTGGGCCCTGATGAATACAAAGCAAAATACTACAGGGTGTTCAAAGACACCCTATCTCCACGACTGCACGCCCTGTACACAGAAGCGGCGAAGAAAGGTGCCTTTCCAGCAGACTTTGACATGCCCACAATCGTGGTAATTCAACACACCCTCCATCATCCTCCTGCTCGGACTACAGTCAGATCTCCTTCATTAACACCGACATCAAAATTTACACCACAATCCTAGCAACCCGTTTTAAACTGGTACTCTATACCCTGATTCACTCAGACCAATGTGGCCTTATGCCCCACCGTAGCACAAGACACTGCCTTCGACGCCTTCATGTTGCATTGGCCGTTCGTCGCCTTCTCTCACCTTATTTGGCCTTGCTATTGATTGACTTTGAGAAGGCCTTCGACACAGTGGATTGGAGATACTTGGAGGAGGTGGTTGTGAGAGTGGGTTTCGGCCAGCCCTTCTGAGCACTCATTCGTGTGTTCTACTCTACCCCTTCGGCCCTAGTTTTAATAAATGGTGCCCTTTCTGGCATATTTCCCATCGGTCATGGAACAAGACAAGGCTGCCCCCATGCCCTCTCCTCTTCATCCTAGCAATAGAGCCCCTTGCCCGACTCATCAGATGTGACGCACAAATACGAGGGTGGCAGTGCAGAGATTCCCACGTTGGCCGCATTGCCCTTTATGAGGACGATGTCCTACATTTTATAGTGGACCCCGCTGGGACATGCCCCCTCTGCCTACACATCCTCCAGCTTTTCAGTGACGTATCCGGTCTGCAAATTAACCCTGTCAAATCAACCTAAGTACCCCGCCACATCTCTCGTGTTTGTGTGGAGTGGCAATCTGACATACCAATCAGACACCCTTGTTTTTGTTATCTGGGGATCAGGGTGGCGCTTCACTCAGAACTTACTTGGTCCCTTCATCTCACCTCACTGGTAAAGAAGACCAAGAAGAATCTCGGCAAATGGAAAACCCCTCACATTGAATCCAATGGGCAGGATCGCCCTATATAAGATGATGATACTCCCCCAGTTCTTATATGTACCGCAGAATCTACCATTTCGCCTCCCACGCCATCGGTTCCACACCTTACACAAACTGGCCATAGCATTTCTCTGGGATAATACACAGCCGCATTTGGCCTTCGTTCACTGCCAACGAGCCCCTTATGACGGAGGGCTGGGGATGACCAACCTCTTCCTTTACTCCCTAGCGGCTCACCTCCTGGTGATTAATGATTGGTTTTCCGGGGGATGGATGGACCCGTCCTATCGGCTGGAACTTACATCTCTGGGGTTCCCTCAGATCCAGGCAATGCTCTATGGTTCTCCGATTCCCCGTACTTATCCTGTGGTTACTCCACCAGTTTTCCTGGCATGGCGGTCCGCCACACCCGCTGGGATACTAAACACACTTCAGACACATTTATGTCATGGCTCCTGGCTGAAAGAGGTTGCTGCACTGGAGAGGTTCCAGAAATGGGATCTTATTGGTATTACGCAGCTGGGGGATGTTTGGGCGTGGAGCCACCTTTGCACCTTCCAAGACTTACAGGGCATCTACTCCCTCTACTCCACTCAATGTTATAAGTATCTGCAGCTCAGGCATGTAATGTAATGTAATCAGGTATTTGTAAAGCGCGAACAATTGCCCCTAAGGGTTTCAATGCTATGGGGCCATCGGGAAGATTAAGCTAGCTATTGCCCAGAGTCACATGGTGCTGGGCTAACCTGCCACCGGCAATCGAACCGTGAGCCCTCGTGTTCCGGAGTCGGCCGCCCTGGCCACTGCGCCACACCTCTTCCACTAAGCCATGCAATCACCCTTCACGTTCCCACCGACACTACACTCCCTGAGATCAGTCCAATGGAAGCCAAACTCCGCACGGGTACTCTGGGGAAGGGAGGAATGTTCCAGAACTACCGCTCTCGAGCGCGTTGGGATCGGTGGCTAGGCCCTTTTGAGACAAAGACTGGCAGGACGCCCTTATGCCTCCTCCTACCCCCCCTCCCGAGTGATTACTATCTCATCCAGGTTGAAACTGATCCAAACCTACTATCTTCACTGCACGTATCTCACCCCGGTCAGACTGCATCTTGCTGGTCTCCTTCTGACCCCCCGTTGTCTGCGATGTGCAGAAGCTCAGACTGACGTTTATCACATTAGTTAGTCCTGCACCGTCTTAAACAAATATTGGACAGCTGTAGAGAGCGAGCTAAATGTGGTCCTGTGATGGGAGGTCCCATTCACTCCCCTGGTCCTTATTTCGGGGGTCTTGGAGACCTTGGGAGGTTCTCGAGCAGACAGAGCTTTTCTGGGTATGGCCACCATGGAAGACAAACCCCCCGTTATAATGGCACAGAGGGTTGGACTGGTGTACAATGCAGGAAAAGCCTGTATATGACATGAAAGGTTGTCCGGCCAAATATGATCGAATATGGGGTAAATGGCTGGATCTGGTGGGCTGAAAATGCGCAATTGTCTCTACTGTTTTCTCACATTTGATTTTTCTCTGTCATTCTGTAAACAAGCATTGGCATAGCCAATAGGTCTCACCTTTGGGACCTTATAAGTATTTAGTTATGCAGCACAATATCCTTGGTGCAACATCATCAACTATTGCATGGCAAAACACTTCTAAGGTCCCAAAGGCGAGACCTATTGGCTATGCCAATGCTTGTTTAAAATGTCTTCAAGTGAGGGAATTTCTCTGGCGAAAAGGAGGCGGACTGGACGGATTTAATAGGATAGAAGCTGTTGATAAAATTCTTAAAACAAATGACTTAGCAATTGGGGAAATGTACAGCTATTTTAACTCTGTCATCCCAGATGATATGGACAAATATTCTTTGAAATGGCAAGCGTAGTTGGGGATATCTGCTAGCTTGTTTTTCTAGGCATTTGATGTCGCACAAACCACTTTAATGTTTTCGTGATTGCAGGCCCAGTTTTATAAGACCTGTTTTCTTTTATATTATAGACCGGACAGGATTGCTAAATGGGGAATGGGCAAAGGTACAATCTGCCCCCGATGTGCTCTATATAATTGCTGATATTGTACAAATGTTTGCTACTTGTATCGAGCTTGGGAATCTGGGAAAAGAGACATCCAGATTGTTGTCAGTGGTGCTAAAAGAGGAGATATTTTAATACCAGAGCTAATCCTATTAGGTGTATCCGAGAGGAACCAGCTAGATAAAGGGCGTGAACTGATATTTATCGCTATGGCAATCTTAAGGCTTTGTATCGCCTCAGCCTGGTTGGACCCCAGCCCGCCTGGGTTTCAACCGTGGCCAGCAGCCAGACTCTTAGCGGCTTATAATCTGGAGAAGGCTATATATACAGAAACAGATACAGATACAGACACCCCCCCCCCCCCAATGCCTGATTCCCCCCCCTTAAGAATTTGGGCCCCTGTGTCTGAGTGGGTCAGAGATCGCGGCTGGCCTGCGGGATGACTAAACAGGTTGTTAGTCCCATCTGTGAAGTATTTGCACCTTGCACTTGCCACTTTAATTGTTGGGGATGAGCTAGGCCCGGGTTTTTCTCTTTCTTATTTTATAGATGTGTAAAATATTTTATATGTATATTCAATTTGTTATGAATTTTGGACATTGCATTGAAAACTCATTATGTATTTAAGGAATTTTACCAGCTGTGCAGGAGGGACTCAGAGAATTTATAAAAAATTAAATAAATTATCACCATAATGCAAGAATGACTAACCTGACGTTTTTCACATTATATCACTCTAAGGGTTGCATTATTTTCAAAAGTGACAGCCATGCTGCTAGACAACATACCCATAATAATACAATGTTCCCTGTTGTGAATTGGATGTGTTGTAATCAACTACGGATACTAAATATTCACCAAAAGCCTGAAGTTGAAAAATCTGTATCGCTTAATAGCTTGCATCGTTGCTTAAAACTTCTGAAAAGGCCTGCCTCATTACTAGTAGAGCAGCAATGTACCCACCTAAATAAAGCAGTGGGAGTCATTCACATCTTTTCCGATTCCTCTTAAAAAAAGTTCTCTTTTTTAGCCTCCTTTCAGATTTATCCTTTGCCCTGGTTATGGCTTGAAGTTACAATTAGTTGTACAAGGGTTGTCGTTTTATTGTTGAAGGTATCAGTGGTGTTTCCGAATGTTTCATCATATGTTTAGCAGGGATCACTGACAGAATATCGAGGAGCAAAATATCGATCTGCCAAAATATCGATGAAAAAATATAGAATGACAGAATATCGACTTCATATCTACAAACAGGTAAGTACAAAAATATCGAATACAAAATATCATTGTAAATAATATAGTTTGTTAAAATATCGAATTTTTTAAATGTCTTAAAAGTAATGTAAAATAATTAAGTAAAACATACTTAAAAATACTTAAATAACCTTAAAATTAATAATTATTGTAAATTTAAAAAAAAGCATTTTTATTTTTTAATACATTTATATGTTAACTTAATATTATTAAAAAATTCTATATTTTTAGTGTTGGATAGCGGGAGGGTAAAAATTACTATTACCACTCCAGTCAGTGCAACAGTAGGGAAAGTGTTGGATAGCCGTTGGTAGGTAAAAATTACTATTCCCACTCCAGTGAGTGCAACAGTAGGGAAAGCGTTGGATAGCGGAGGTGTAAAAATTACTATTCCCACTCCAGAGAGTCTTCACAGTAGGGAAAGTGTTCGATAGCGTAGGGGTAAAAATTACTATTCCCACTCCAGAGAGTGCAACAGTAGGGAAAGTGTTGGATAGCGTAGGGGTAAAAATTACTATTCCCACTCCAGTGAGTGCAACAGTACGGAAAGTAATGATTTAATAATTAAATATATATGAATTATCAATACCAATAAGAATGTATTAAAAAGTAATTACCAATTCCAAATTATTTAATAATTAATTATAAATACCAATAAATATTATTAAAAAATTAATTACCTATTAATAATTAGGGCTCCCGGTTTTATGGTATTTATTTTTTTGACATTTCCGTCTGTATTTATCCATATTTATTTTTTGGTCATTTTATCTGTATTTATCCACATTTATTTTTGTCGCAAGCAAAAGAAGACGCTGCAGCCAGTATTTTTCCACATTTATTTAAATAGGCACTGCACACTTGCACTCAGTTGTAATAGGTTTAGATATATGTATATATACATCAAATTAAGTAAACACAATATAGTCATCTGAAAACTTTGCCAAAATATTTTAAAGAGAACATAGGACTAAACATACCTTGTGTAACTTGCATGAGGAAACCTTTACTGCGGGCTGTACAACCTAGGGACCTTTAAATCCTGCTCTTCTCTTGTCACATTTGATGTGCCTTCAAAGACAGAGGTCCAATGTCAAGCTGTGTCTTTGAGGGAGCTAACCCATTCTTTTTTCTCATTGCAGAACAATTTCCCTGGGATTATTTAGGCCTACATAGGAATTATTTTGACAGATATTTCTTCTATTTTTTTTAACGGAGGAGATAATTTTCCAGCGTACACTATGATATCTATGTATAACTTGCTAAAACGCAAGGTGACTGTTCATAATTTTGAGGGGAGGAGGGTGCAAAATGCTTTGTGTCTGCATCGGAAACAGTCTTTCCCCGGAAGGAGGCGTGCAACACCCATTGTGCTCAACTGGCTTCAGCCCCCCCGCACCCCCCACATCACTGTCTTTTCCTCACCCTGGACACCAGTGCCAGATATTCACACTGCCCACCTCAGTTCTTCACATTACCCAACAGTGCCACATTCTAACACTGTTCACCAGTGTAACTTTACTATTCTGAACCCCACAGCCTCTTTCTCACAGTCTTCATTGTGGCAGCTTCTTAAACTGCCCATCACTTGCAACTACACATTTTGCCCCCACTGCCCACTTGGGGAGATCCTCACATGCCCCCAATTGCAGGTCCCTCATGCTGTCTATCAGTGACAGCATCTCACACTGCCCGACAGGGTCAGTTCGTCACATTGTTTACGTATGCCAAAAGCTGACACTGCCCATCAGACTCCATGCCCATTTAGTCCTAGGACTCTTTGCTGTGACTAGAAGCTGTAAGAACATGTTTGTGCCAGCTGTGCATGAGTGAAGTCAAGGAACGCAAGGAGAAGTGGGGTTAAGGCTGAGAGTGGATGAAAGCCTCTGGAAGTCGAGGGGGGGGGGGCCTCCAGGGGCCCAAACATGCTCCAAATGACCAAGAGACAAGCATCCCCCCATCTGTGCGCCAGGATGTCGAAAAGTCCCCTCTCCAGAGAGGCTCTTTGACCCCTAAAGCGGCCAGATAGGAGACAAGGGTGCGCCACATCACCGAGTACCTAATGTGCCATTAACACGAGTCCTCGGTCCCTCACCCCTCCCCGCGGCTCCACAGCATGTACTGGCCTAGCAAAGGTAACATACAGTACTGAGCAGGGTACAGCTGAGGGACTGTAGGGAGCAGGCGGGCTCGGGATTCTGCTGGCTGTGCCCGCTTCACTGCCTCTGCTGGAACCAGCGCCTCCCATTTACTCTCTACCCTTCCCATTACACCATCTCTCATCTCTTCCCGGTACTCTCACCCTGTGTCTTTACCCTCGGCCGTTACCCACCCTCACTTCTCTTTCCGTACCCTTTAACCTTGGTCTCCTTCACTGCAGTCACCAGGTCTCTGGGCCTTATCATGTTTCTTTACTCTCCGATCTTATCTCTCCTATGCAGGCGCGCATAAACCCCCCACCCCCTGTCGTGTGTGTCTGCTGTCTGCTCGGGCTGAGACGCTTCCCGGGCACACACAGCCGCACCCGGGTACTTCACAGGTCTTTGAAAGACCATTACTTCACTTGTTAGCGAGGCTTTGTGGTTTTTTTCACTTCGAAGAATTAGCCCCCGGTCCACCCCACCCCACCCAAAATTTGTATTGTGCCTCTGCCCAGAAGTGAGAGCATGCTGGATGGGGATGACTATCCTAGGCTCTCCCCAGGGGTTCTTACCTGTGAAGGGAGAGTGCCAAATGCTGCGCTAAGAGTCCGCCCTGTAAGTAGGGCGCGCCTTTCATGTGCAGAGAGCAGCCTGCATTCTATGCATCAGATCAGGCAACCCTGAGCTAAAGCACTTTGTCAGTATTTTTCCGTTTTTATTTATAAATACAGTCGAAGGACAAAAAGTTTTCCGTCTGCATTTTTAAGTAAAAATCCGTTTAAACGGAAAACCGGGAGCCTTATTAATAATGAATTAACAAAAAATTTGTTTTAGTACCAAAAATTAATAAGTAATAACAAATATTACCAATTAATAATTAACAGTAAATTATCAATACACAAAAATAATTACAATAATTACTTTATTGCAATTGCATTACTTCCCACCCTATTCCCCTATAAACCCACAACCTGCTCCGAATAATACATAAATACAATATAATCATCAATTAATCAATTAATAAAAATGAATAACCAATTAATAAAAATGAATTACCAATTAATAATTAACAATAAATTATCAATACCAATAAATAATTACTTAATTACAATTAAATTACTTCCCACCCTATTCCCCTATAAACCCACAACCCACTACAGAACTAAAACGCAAAATTAAATTAAAAATAATTAATAATTCTTAAAAATTAATATTTAATTTACTATATTAAATTACTTCCCATCCTTTTCCTCTATAAACCCACAACCCGCTACGGAATTAAATTTTGCAAACATTAAATAACATAAAATTCATTACTTTAAATAATGCAAACATACATTACAAACATAATACATACTTTTAACACATATACTAACACTTAAAACACTATAAAAAAAAAATTGATATTTTTAACAACTATATTTTGACTGTCAAAGAAGGCTCTGGCAGACCCGGCGAATCTTCAAAATTATAGACCAATCTCCCTCCTTCCTTGCAGTTCGAAGGTTAAGGTGACACTGGTAAACAAACCACTTACCGGTTATCTGGAGCAGCATGGATTATTAGACCCCACAGCACAGTAGGAAAGGGGGTTCCGCAGGGCTCCATCTTAAGCCCCACATTATTCAACATCCATGTGGCACCACTGGCCACCATCATGAGATCTTGCTGCTTTGAGACAATCTCGTATGCTGATGACACGCAGGTGATAATCCCCATCGAGACGGACCCAGCGGAAGCCAGAGCAAAGTTCAAATCCTGCACGCTGAAAATTGCCGCTTGGATGAGCGAGAATTTTCTGCAGCTCAATTCCAACAAGACGGAGATTCTTCTGTTTGGAAAAGCGACGGAATTATGGTCGTCGGACTGGTGGCCAGAGGAATTGGGGGAAGCACCCAAACCAACCACTCAGGCACGGAATCTGGGTATCCTAAGCTTTCAATGGAGGAACACGTAAAGTCAGTATCGGTCACATGCTTTGGCATTATGAAGATGCTTAGGAAGATCTTTCCCTGGATCCCTCTGGAGGCCAGAAAGACCCTAGTTCAGGCACTACTAGTTAGTAGACTGGACTATGGGAACGCACTACTAGTAGGAATTAGGGAGGACCTTGCATCTAGACTCCAGGTAGTGCAAAACACGGCAGCCAGACTGGTCCTCAACAAACCAGTACGTACCCCCTCCCGACCTCTTTTGCAACAACTACACTGGCTGCCCATGAGGAAGAGAGCTGTGTTTAAGCTCTTGACAGCGGTGTTTAAAGCACAGCCGGGGACTGGCCCGGTCTACCTAAGGAAGAAGTTAGTACCCTATACACCTGCTCGCTTACTGAGATCTAGCAACTGTAATTTACTACGTCCCTGTAAAATCAGAAAAGTTAAAATGGGAGGGCGCGCATTCTCACATCTAGCCCCGCTCCATTGGAATCGCTTGCAGGACGACCTTCCCGCCTGCACTAGTTTGGGGCAGTTCAAGAAGAAGTTAAAATCCTGGCTGTTTTAAATCTGCAAGTTTGCCCTAGCCTCAGCACTGTGTAGCCAATAGCGGCGAGAGATCCCTGTGGGGATGATTCGTTGCGCGATACAAATTTTAAATAAATAAATATTACTAACTTAGATATTATGAAAATCGATATTTCTTACCTGGATTTCGATATTCTGCACAACTATATTTTTGTGACTCGATATTATGTCCACTCGATATTTAAAACTCAATATTTTGCCAATTCGATATAAAAAAATTCGATATTGTGACTGTTCACCGTTTAGCAGATGAATACACACGGCACATTTCATCATCTCAGGCATTTCCATTTTATTTTTCACTTCCACTTGAAATTTCTCCTTTATACGATATGATTAGGATAGTATCATTACATATTGTTCAAATGGATAGCATATGGCATGTTTACTGCTTACACTGGTGACACAATGTGTCAAATAGATTAACCAGTGAATGATATAAGGCTCCTTGTCTGTCAGCTTTTAAATAATACGATATTTACAACTTCCGATATCTGTTGAATATTTAATGACCTTATCTGATAGAATCACATTAGATTCACAACAAGGTATGGTTCAGTAGTATGCATTTTTAGGTCTCGCCTGAGACAGCGCTTTAGCCCTGTTCTGGCGAGACTTATAGTAAGCGAGTTTTGGAAGTGCAAACAGTGCTTTTCAGGCCTCCAAATACAGTGCATGTGCGCCGGCCGCGCGCACCATTTGGCAGCCTGAAAAGCACTGCCTGATCACTTCGCGGCCCCTTTGATGTCCATCAGTGAGCCGCGCGGCCACTGAGGACATCAAAGTGCACACCATTTGCACTGTGCCCGCCCCCACTCCCCCCTCCCACTTCCTCCTCGTCAACTTCAGTGCGTCACAGATCAGAGAATGCCGGCACGAGAGGACAAACACGTCTTTGAACAATACACACTGGAGGCAACTGTCACAAATAAAAGTGACTCTCATGCGCCGTTATTATAAAGATGGATAAGCTTTGAGGAGTTATTTTGAAAGTTAAAATTTATCTTTGCACATCACCAACGCACAAACCTCCTCTAGTTTCTTGAAGTCGTTTTCAATCGGACACGTTGTTGTAGTATCATTACATGAACTCTTCTACATTATTACTTATTTAGTTTGTTTCCCTTTAAGCTGTTAATACGCGTCCTAGTCCATTTTAGAACTATGTGACGGGAAGGCAGTCATTGTTAGCCTGACCTTCCTCGTAAGCAGTGCTTGCTGTGCCGTGGGTCCTATTATTCTCTTAAACTTAAAAGAAACAATAAAAGACAGCTGTTATTGTCACCGTCGTTTTCCGACTCCTTTCCTTCATCGCTAACCCGCTACTACAATTAGGTACCAGGAGGGGGTTACTTTTCTGCTGTTTCCCTTCGCTGGAGGAAGTCTTTCACAGTCCAGGAGCCCTTGACGAGGTGCTAACCTTTTAAAACCGACACAAGTTTTGCCTTTTGGCACCGAGATTAATGTTTTCTCTCGGTTCGTTAATTATACACAAACGGGGAGACGAAGGCGGCCTTGGAGGGGACTTTATTAAAATCACCGGTGCAGCCTACGTTTTTCAAATATCGTCTTCCTATATTTCTCACATGAGGTGATAGGAGGCGCCATGACTCCGAGAGGACTGGAAGGGCCAGGGACACAGGCGCTCAGAAATGAGAAAGGGCACTACTAATTATGTTCAGTATTAGATAAAGTTGTGAACTTCATCCGGAAGGGACGTCACTTCCTAGTTGTTTAGGTAACGTGCCCTTACCGGTACCAAAAAGCAGCGGAGCTTGAAAGAGCAGTCTCTTCCCTGTCCGGGGCCCTAATACAGAGCTCCACGCAGCCTCGACGCTGCGCCTTCCCGTCCCACCTCCTTCTCTGGACCCCGCAGCCCCACGAACCTCCAGCCATGGCGGAGGCATCGCTGATCAACGTCTCGGACCTACAGCTTGCAACGCATCTGCCCTGCTGCCGGCCTCCCCCGAGGGGACGGCGCTGGACTACGGGAGCCTGATGATCATGGCGCTGCTGCCCATCTTCTACGGAGTCCTGCGGAGCGTGACCTACGCCAACAGCAAGGTATGGAGCTTAGAGGGTATGGTGTAAGTGGGAAGAGAGTGGACTAGCCTTGTGTGTGCAGGATATAAATGAAGGGGTCTCCCAGCTATGGGAAAAACGGTGTCCTTTACCCAGTCTTGCACCTCTAACATTTGCCAGCAACATGCATTCTAAAACGTTGCTGATGCTGTCTGTCTTGGTGTGAGATGTAATGTGACGCCAATAGTCACTTTACACCAGCACCTCCTTTTTGAAACAACATTCACAGACAGGTCTAGAACGCCAGTGTTTTGAATCTGATGATGTCTCGATTTGGCAAGGAAATGTGGACGAAACGGTTAACACCGAACACTGATTTTAATGTACTTGTGCAAATAGACATTTGCAGTGTGTTTATAGCTTTATATTGACCTTATTTAACTGTTTGACCCCTAACAAAAACATACCCCTGATGTGGCTTAATTCTTAGTTTTAGAAAGCCAGAGGTGGGGCTATAGCTTATGTTATGATTTACCACGTGGAAGCGAGTGTCGGATTCTGCATCCATTTATGTTTTGTACTATCAACCATTGAAATAAAATGAATGACTCAATAGTTGGCAAAATTCATTGGCACATAATATTTCCCCCACAAGAGGAGCACAACGCGTCTAGTGGTAGAACCTTCAAATTAGTGAACGTCCCTCAAGTCTTTAATAGTTTTCTTCTTCAGGCATTGTTAGTGTATAACAAGTACCTTGGAGAAATACATCCACCTGTTTTCAGCACAAATGTATTTTGCTTCTGCTGAACTCAGAGATGTTTGTATAAACAGTAGGATGTACTGTAGTAGGGTATAAATGTAAATACAAGAATACTATTTACATTATTTGGTAATATCCGCATGGGAGCAGGCCACTCATCTACACAAGTTGCAGATTTTCAAAAGTTTCCTTTTCAAATTAAATGAGCTGTACCTTTTCCTGGTTTTTGGTCCTGGTATATGCTGGACTTATTTGTGGTGTTACTAGGCCTATAAGTGTCATCTTATCGGACAAGAAGCATATGCTGCTATAGCAAACCTCTGTTTTACTGGATAAAAAGTACAGTCATTGCTTTGGGAAATTTCATTGGCTTGATTCCATAGCATGCATAAATTACACTTAAGCAATATCATGTTTACATTTCCGTCATTGCTTGATGTGTTTTGTATGGCCTTGCACAATAATAAGCATGAAGTGTATTGCTTAACAATATTCTATAAATATTTCCCAGTTATTGTTCTGTCGTGTTGCTTAACTAGGCCTCAGTTGACTCTTGAACAATGTTATAAGCCGGTAGGAAATCTGCCTTTTCTATATAGTCATCCCAGATTTTTCGTCTTTTGCTGGACCCTATATTTGTGCTGGCTTTAGAACTCTGTTAACCAGAAATGGAGTCCCATTGCTCCCCCTTTAAACATACTTAAATTGGCTTATTCCTAATTGGCTCATTTAACTTTCCTGTAAGCCCCCAGTATATGGTGTAGAAAGTGTTTAGGACCTGGAAGTTAAATGCTGCTTGTGGAGGACAGCACCTGTTGTGCCATCCACTATAGTAGCTGGAGAAATATGGCTTCAGTCCTACCTTTTGTAGCCGGGCTGCTGCAGTGGAAAACCTGCAGTGCAACCTGTTTGCATAACCCTTTGACAGGTAAAAATGCCCTTTTAAATGTAGTCCAGCTTGTGTAAGCCTGGTAGCCTGCAAGGTAGGTTGCATGGTATTTAAAACAAGCATTTGCAATGCAATAGGTCTTGCATTTGCGAAAGTTTGATCTATTGACATTGTAAGTGACATGCCTTTTATTTTTGCGTTTGAAAAACCTGCAAGCTGTGCGTAAACAAGCACTTTGTACTTATAGTCCATGCTTATGAGAAGCAAGGCTGGCAGTCTCTTTTACTGCCAGCCTTGCTTCTCGTAAAGTGCGTGTTTATGCACCGCTTGCAGGTTTACAAAACAAATGAATAAAAGGCATTGTCATTTACAATGCCAATAGCTCCAACTCTCGCAAATGTGAGACCTATTGCATTGCAAATGCTTGTTTATCCTAGCAGCATGGTGGTCGCTTTTAATTATGATGCAAGATATTGAGCAATACGATGTAGGCATGTTACAGGGCACCAAAAGTACAAAGGTATTTCACAGTTGCACACCCATCAATTGACAAATCCCCCCCACACCCTCTGTTTGCTCCTTTTTCAAATGTACAAAGGCCTTTATATGAGCGGGAAACGTTGTCTGACTTGTAAAATGGGGTTTGTGGCCCATACCGAATTTAAATGTAAAATAGCCCTAAAAGGGGCCTTCCTTCAAAATGGCGGTTCAGTATGCATGTATCAATAGTTTGCAAGCACAATTCCTTTGCAAACCATTGTTCAGTTACTGAAACCTCAATGGAGGTGGTAACTGATTTGCAAAGAGAAAGGTGATCCCCAGGGAAGCGCTCTCATTTGGGAATCACGTTGGCAGCCTTGGTGGAAGCAGTCCATGACCCTGATGTTTTGGACCATTTCCTTAACGGGAGCTTTTTTTTTTTTTTTTTACAAAAAATGTGTTCCAATTAGAATGCAAACACAGGGATGGTGGTCAGCTGTTCCTTGCAGGCCACCCTCCCTGTGTTTGTAGCCAATCGTAGGAAGCCACAATTTAGGGCTTGCCTAATTATTATTTATTAAATAGGTCATTCTGCAACCTCCTGCAACTGGTGAATTTAAGAAGTGGGTCATTAGTATGTAGGTAGCTTTGCCAAATCAAAGACCAATCACAAAAACTTAGTGCACAATTTGCTTTGCTTTTTGCGAATAGGTTTTTATTACTTCTGGCCTATGAAGCTTTTCACCTGCACTGCCTCTTATGACCTCTCTGGATTGCTTTATTATGAAAATTATTTATCTAAACCTAATCAGGAATTGCAACAAATATTAGTGAAAAAGTGCCATGACAATCCAGTGGCATGGCATCTGCACAACACAAGGGGCAGGAGCGAATGATCAGCTGTTTCTGGTGGCCAAACGCGTCACAATCCTTCAAGGTGCATGGCCAAGGTTGCTCTGTCTGTGCACAAACTAAGACTTGCCTTGTTGGAATGCTGCAACCTAGTGCTTAATTTGTAAATAAATAAGTGCCAGGGCCCTTGTCAGGAAGCCACTGCAGTTGGAACCACCAATTCCTCTATCAGCACTGCCAATCACTGTACTAACCATCACACTCCTACAAGTGTGACATTTTAGACTTTTCCAGGCCCTCAAAGCTATAAGAACGGCTTGGGCAGCATAAATCAGTCATTTAAAAGTATACTGAATTAATGAGCAGCTGTTGTTGTGCAGATCTCTAAATTAGACAAAAGGCGCCACCATGCGGTAGAGTGTCATAAGTGCTGGTGCTGACAATTAAGTACCAGTGCTGAGCACCATAACCCACCGGCTCAAATAAAGCACTGTTGCAACCACTCCCCACACCTCATGAGCACTGGACTATGATACATCTTGTTATTGTTTAACTGGAACACTCACAGGAGTATGCCCCTGTTCTGGTGATATTGGATTCTTTTCCACAATTAGGACACTTCATTCCGTTGAAAAATATACCATCCACAGGGGAGCTGGTTTATATTTCTTTTTAGATCAGATCTTTAGATGACATGACTTAACAAACATTACTGTCACTGAGAGGGAAGCAGCGATTAAATACATACTGCCAATGTTGCAGCAGACTGTAGCCCCGGTGAACATGGCACAAGGTCTCTGCCATAAGGTGGCTCTGAGACCCAGGACGGTCCCAGTCCAAACCGCCTCATGAGGCTCACCTCTCCCGTGCCGAATTAGTTTATTTACAGATACTTTCATGCTTTAGTGCCTTGCAACAATTTCAAAGCGCTTATTGTATAACCAATCCTCCTTCTACTACTGACAATGGCATTGGAGCTCCTCTGTGTAGGAAAGGCGCTTTACCTGCAGCTTCTGGCCTGTTCATCTTCTGCGTGTGAGGAGGAGAGGACATCTGCTCTGTCTGATCGGACTCTCTAGATCCCTAGCTGGAGTTCAGGGCGTCATCTAACTTCAGGTGCCCGGCGGCCTTGCACCTCCATCATGCAAGAACAAGCATTTACAATGCAATAGGTCTCGCATTATTAAATTTATAGTTGTTGGGTTTGAAAATGACTGTTATTTAAGTGTAGCCATGGAGAAAGAGATAGCCATTTTTGCATATGATATGAAATATCTGGAATATAAAGTTGTAGAAAGGAGTAAACAATATATAAAGTGATTACATTTTTATTGCTAAACAAAACGTTTATTTTTTATTAGCATAATATTACTGTTACATTCAACAAAGTAGTAAATATGACATGGTTATAGTTTTCACCATAAAAACGTTAGTGTGGTGTGATATCTTTTGTTATTTCTGTCATTATGTCATGGCAGATTACATTTTTATTGCTAAACAAAAGTTTAAATTTTTATTAGCATAATATTACTGTTACATTCAACAAAGTAGTAAATATGACATGGTTATAATTTTCACCATAAAAACGTTAGTCGGGTGTGATATCTTTTGTAATTTCTGTAATTGCATCATTACAGAAAACGACTTCTAATGTTCTTGGAAGAGATGGTAATAGTTTATCTGATAATGCTTCTGCATCTGTACTTATCCCAAAGTAGTCCAACAGAATGTCATTGTTTATCTTCATTGACTGATATATATCACTATGTAGTACTTGGGCAGTTAATGTGCAGGTTTCATGATCGATCCTCTCAACGCCATATATTTCAAGCTGAATAGTTTCTGAAGGAGGCTCTGTTACCTGTGAATAGATTGTAAAGGCAAGATTATTTGCATGTAACATCAACAGTGTGTTAATACAGTTTCTATACGTTTTTACTTTGTAAGTAGTGTTATAAAGGGAGGTAACATTGTAATGTACCCAAAGCTGAACTTTTTGGCTGTTATCCTCGTTTGACTAGCAAAATAGCCTGTTAGCGCATTAGACTCTCTCTAGGTTATCGCTGTCAGGATTTGCCTTCCCGCGATCGCGCTTGCTGCAGACGGCAGAGACGCGAGACGCGGAACCACACGGACTACAAGTCCCGATAGGCAACGCGAGCACGTTGCGCATCGGACGACGGCAGCGGACCGGAAGCAGGAAATAAAAGCCCTGCAGTCCGGACCGCGGTGCCGATTATTCTACATCTCCCGCGGGAAAGCTGGACGCTTTGCCTTGCAGTTACTTTGGCGGTAAGAGTGTCAAAGGACACACCCTCCGACCGCATCCCTTGAGTGTCTCCAAGGCATTCATAGAACGACTTCTGTGACTCCCCTGTTGGAGGTGAGAGATTCACCGTGCAGGGGAGCGACCGCGCACGTAGTGGCGCTTGGGCTGCCAGATTGACCCCGTTGGTGAAACCAGTCCTGGTTTCGTGCGGGGTGAATACGCGCCCGCGAATGGTATGCTTTGCAACGAAGGATGGATGGCTGAGTGTGACGTTAACCCTCTGAGCCTCCCCAAGTTGCGCACATCGTGTTTGTTTGTCCCAAGACAGTTTTGCATCCCGTTTGTACAACAGTATATCGTGCCTGGAAAAAGGAACCTTGAATGGATGAATGAGTGTGACCCTTCTCCTCTAAATTCCTAAACAGAGTATACTACGTTATTTGTTTCATGACTTTGTTCAAATCTGTATACCAGGAACTCTCATTTGGAAAGGGAAGGGAGAAAGTCCACTAACGAATACCAGTCCATTCTCCATATCCGAACTATTCAGGTCTACATTTACTTTAGCACTGCAGTGGTAGCATTTCTATTCTTTTGTTGCTTTCCTTTCTGGTGTACGTGTGTGCTTCTCTTTTATAGTCCACAAGAAGTACGCCTAAACCTCAGAGAGCCAGATACGCAAAGCTGCAGCCTCCACATCTCCTCCTTAACCAGTTGCATCGCTCTTATTTTCTTTTCAGGTAAGAAAGGGTGGATTGAGAAGGGGGGGAAACACAGAGTAAGGGAGAAAGGGGGAATCAAAGAACTTATTGTGCTTTCTTGTCTCTCGCCCACAGGTCTCCCTCCCCGCAGTCCCCACCCTTTCCTTCCCCCCCTCAATTGCCCCAAAAGTCTGTGTATACCCCTAGCCAGACTTGGGTCGATTCAGAGGTGGGCCCCCATAGAGCATCGGCACAGCCCTGAGGATTCGGACCCGGCAAGCCTGACAATCGCTTCTTATTGGTTTTAGCTAGCTGAAAGTTTTTTGAGAGTCTGCTAAAGTTTGCTTACAGGTATATTTTTCTGTTAAAGATTATCAAATACAGCAATATAGTTTTAACAATGTGTTGATCAGGAGAAAATACATAAATGAAATCAATAAAAGTGTGGAAAACAAAGAAAAAGTACTGAAGGGACTGAAGTATTTCAGTTCCTAGAACATCTACTAGATAAGGGCATATTTACAAGAATGGCGTTAAAATTATTGCTGCTTTAGTGGCAGGTAACTGCTGCTAAAGTGGTGATAAAGGGCTTGATAATAGTCTCTTGAGAATTCTACAGAATTCTAATAGAAGCTCAGGTTTACACTGGAACATGGGGTTTTATTGAAATTGTGTGGAATTTTCAAGAGCGTATTATGAAGTCCATTATTGCTGCTTTAGCGACAGTTTTTTGCCGTTATAGTGCTGATAATTTTAATGCCGTCCTTGTAAATATGCCTTTAAGTTGTTAAGACTGTCCTGAAAAGAAAAGCGATTTAAGAATTATGGTTAAAGGCATGTTTTTGTAGCTATTACTAGAGGTACTTGTTATAGGGATGTACAGGGTAGCGTGTACATTTTGCATTTGTAGTGTGGCTTTATTGTTGGCCAAGCACATACTTTGCCATGCTGTAGATGTAGAGTTATTATATCTAAGCACGACTAGTGTAAGAAAATAAATAGGTTAAATATTACTTACTTCGCATTGACTGTGTCTCGTTGTGTTCAATACTTTTTCGCCGTTGAACTCATGTACAGTCGCATGAGTTATTTTCACATATTGTCCAATATGCATTTTGAAGTTTGTTGCCTCTTTCCACAATGTTATTTTCACGTCGTCTGTTGAGTCCTTTACTGTTATGGTCTTTAAAAGAGTATCCTTTCCGTTTATAAATATTGTCTTGGCTTCTTCTTCCTGCAAAAGTAAACATAATAAAAATGCAAAATTATTTTTTGTTGTTAGTTATTGCTAAAGTGAGGTAGTCTATAAAAAATGAGTGGCAGAGAAGTATTTAGTGATATAGAAGTAGTTAGTAAATTAAAAAGGTATGTTTTGTATGTTTTTGTACATTGAAAGAGTAATGTATTGTGTTGGCATAGAGCGGGGGATGCAAAATTGGCTATTATTATGAACCTATAAATGTATTTGAAAGGCAGGAGTTAATTAGAAGTTTCTTAGAAGAGTTAATAAGGAGTTCTGATATACAGAGTGTTGGTTAAAGTGCTGCAAGATACTAACAGAAGATTGCAATGTTGAACTAAAGATAGAAATGAGAAGATGTGTATTAAAATAAAATATTGAAGTATGCAATAAGCAGAAAAATAAGATTAGTAGAGTAATTGTTGTTGCAGTACTTATCTAAACAACATGTGGAGTGTGTTTGTTTTACATATTGCAACTATAAAAAAAGGTTAGAAGTTATGTTTGTAGAGTAATTTATGGAAAGTGTAACTAAAGACAAATAGTGTTTTAGAAAAGCGTACAGCAGAATGTTAAAACACTAGAAAGGAGAGTATGAATCCTTTGTGTAATAAGAAATATAATTGATAGTAGTTTAGAAAATGGTAAGAGAATATTAGATAAAAGTAGGCTAAAATTGTGGGTTGCAGTATATGGGTAGAGCTAGTATATGGAGTAGTCGTTTGAAGTTGTAACTTTAAGACTGATAAATGCGTGGTGTGAAGACAAAGTGTTAAAGTAAAGATTTTTTTTAGTTCGGAGTAGTAAAGTTAGGACTTTTAGGTTAGGAGTAATAAATGCTTTCGGTGAAAACTGATAGTTTTAAAGTTACGATTGTTGTTCGTTTAGGAGTAGTAAAGTTAGGAGTTTTAACTTTAGGACTGTTAAATGTTTTCTGTGAGTATTGAACATGTTAAAGTTAGGATTTTCTCAGTTTAGGAGTACTAAAGTAAGGAGTGTTAACTTTACTACTCTTAAAGTGAGAAAAATGATAACTTTTGGACTTTTGGTATTCGCAGAAAGTATGTAGGAGTTTTAAATTTAAGAGTTCTAACGTTACTATTTCTAAACTGAGAACATTTTTAACTTTCAGAGTTTTGGTATTTCTAGAAGGTATTTAACACTTATAAACTTAGGACTTTTAACTTCTATGAATATGCAAATGAGTTAGTGCTTTGTGTGAATACTGAAATGAGTAAGTGCCTTATGTGAATACTAAAATGGTAGTAAGTTTAGGATTTTGTCTTAAGTAAGGTGTGTGAATCGGGCTTGTAGTGCTAAGAGTAGTATAGTAATGAGTATGTAATAGTTTTGGTACGTGAATGGAGCTATTGCAGATAGTAATAGGTATTGCAGTCGTGTTTTTTTGGTGTAGCAGTTTGGAGAATGTATTTAGGTGTTAGGTGTGTGACTTGTTGTTGTGTTAGAGTAGATAGATTAGTTAGTACTGTTTATGGTGCTTAGTGTTGTGGTTAGTAGTGGTGGTTGTTTTCTGTTTAGTATATAGTGTTGTGAGTAAAGTGTGGTGGTGGTTTTTGTGTTTGTACGGTGAGTGGCAGTGTGTTGGAGTTATTTGTGAGTGGTTAGTTTGGGAGACATTTAAGGATAGTCATTTTTATGTGCAAAGATATGTGAGCTGTGTTTGCTATAGGAGCTTTTTGTTTGTTTAAAAAGGTAGTTTGTTGTTTGTGTATATTTGGTGATAGGTAGAAAAGTGATGGGTGTTATGTTTGTAAGGAGCTGGTGGTGATATAAGATGAATGTAAGGTGCAAAGTGTTGTAAGCCTAGTATATGTGTGGGTATATACGTACCTTTGCTATTGTTCCGCAAACAGTCATCATGGACTTCAATTGTGCTCCTTTTATTTATTTTATTGGTGATGCTGGAGGTGGTGGCGGTTGTAATATTTTCTCTGCTTCTTTGATAATAAAATTTGATAACGGCATTGCACTAATTTGTGTAATTTTCGTTTGCATTGTAATTAAAATTGCATTGTTCTTCAGTATGAAATTTCTAATTAGCAATCCATTGTCGTCTTTCGTTTGGTCGTAAAACTCTTCATTATAGCATGTTGCTTTAATTGTCCTGGTTGTATCCGCCAATGCTAAATGATATAATACTTTGTCGTCTTCTTTAGCATTTCTGTAATATGTTTTCTGGGAGCATTTGACAACGTTGACTTTTAGTGGTTTTTGGTAAGGCTTGCTGTCCTCTGTTGGTTTATTTATGATGTCTTCAATAGTAAGCATCTGCAATATAAAAAAATTAGTAACATTTTAAATTGATACCCATAATGTTTTGTGATCACTATAATAGGATTCTATTGTTCCAAAGGCTTCTAGCTGTTCATTTGTGTATATGTGGTCTAATAATGATTGGTAGTTTGTTGTGTACATGTTTATAAGTTGCCTGCATTGCAATTGTATATTCATAAACTGAAGGAGTTTTGTGCTTTTTGGACATTTATTGTTTAAGTCTATGTTGAAGTCTCATAATAATATATAGATATCCTGGGTAGAACTGAGTTATGCTTGTGATTATTTGTAATAATGTCTGTAATGATATTTGTGGTGGTTTGTATAATATTGTAACTAAGTAGTTTTTATTATTAATGTGTAGTGTGAAGTGTACAATATCAATACCTTGTTGTGTTTCATAAATTGGTAGAATGAATTTATTTTTTTTGTAGTAAAATATAATGCCATGGGTTGTTTGTTGATCATGGTATTTATCAAAAATCATGTAATGATATTGTTCAATAAGAAAGGCATTGTGTGCTGCTTTTGTTGTACTGTTTATTTCTGTTAAGCAAATAATGTCAGCGTTCATAATGTTTCTATCTGATGTTAAAGATTTAAAATGTTTCTGTAGTGAACGTATATTTTGTACAATGATATTAAAATGTGTGTTATATATTCTTAATTGTGGTACAGATATTTGTAATGTCTGTCCCAGGGAAAGCGGGCCGAAGTACAGCTGGAGAAGAGAGCGTTGAACAAACATTGACTTTTCTCCTACAGACACATTCAGCTTAACTTGCTTCCTTGTTGACCCGGGGACGTGCTACTGCTTACCTTGTGCCCTCTGCCTCGCTGCTGTCTCTCGTCCTTCGCCGCCACCGCCGCCATTTCCACCAGCGGCCGCCGAGAGAGGACGAACTGCAAGTCCCATCATCCTCTGGGACAGGTGATCCGCTGACACCGTTTCCCGCGCCAGGAGGCGCTTAAAAGTCCGGCGCTTCCTCTGCTGAGCGGGACTCTTTCCTGGTTGACCCGGGGACGTGCTACTGCTTACCTTGTGCCCTCTGCCTCGCTGCTGTCTCTCGTCCTTCGCCGCCGCCGCCATTTCCACCAGCGGCCGCCGAGAGAGGACGAACTGCAAGTCCCATCATCCTCTGGGACAGGTGATCCGCTGACACCGTTTCCCGCGCCAGGAGGCGCTTAAAAGTCCGGCGCTTCCTCTGCTGAGCGGGACTCTTTCCTTGTTGACCCGGGGACGTGCTACTGCTTACCTTGTACCCTCTGCCTCGCTGCTGTCTCTCGTCCTTCGCCGCCGCCATTTCCACCAGCGGCCGCCGAGAGAGGACGAACTGCAAGTCCCATCATCCTCTGGGACAGGTGATCCGCTGACACCGTTTCCCGTGCCAGGAGGCGCTTAAAAGTCCGGCGCTTCCTCTGCTGAGCGGGACTCTTTCCTTGTTGACCCAGGGACGTGCTACTGCTTACCTTGTGCCCTCTGCCTCGCTGCTGTCTCTCGTCCTTCGCCGCTGCCGCCATTTCCACCAGCGGCCGCCGAGAGAGGACGAACTGCAAGTCCCATCATCCTCTGGGACAGGTGATCCGCTGACACCGTTTCCCGCGCCAGGAGGCGCTTAAAAGTCCAGCCTTTCCCCCGCGTCGCGGGACGCGCGCGCGGACGGCGCCGGGCTAAGCCCGGGCAAAGGGCGGGCCGTCTGAGGCCGTCCGAGGACGGCAGAGGACGGGACGGGCCACCCCCCTTACATCACCTACAAAGCTGTGGTACTGTTAAGGTCTTGCTCTTCAAGGTACTGTTGACTTTTAAGTTCCTTTGCATATGATTCGAAGCAGAACAACACTGCATTGTATAGGTAGCAACTTGTATCTGTCCAATTATTACTTGCTATTCTTGATTTGGGCGACTTAACAAAGAGCATATCGAGGTATTCGTATACTACTTCTGAGGTATGTCCAAATCAAAGGTTACTTCTGCAACTAATACCATGGACAATTACCTGGTGCAGATCGTAAGCAAAATCAACAATGACAGAAGGGTGTCTTTAGGCTTGAATTCCTCTTCCACCTCCCCTATGTTGAGGACTTCTTCGGAACCTTCGGAACTTTCGTTGGAACTTTCGTTGGATTCTTCGTTTCAGCCCAATAGTAGTATTACTGCTGACGTAGAGGTTGCAGTTAGCGACACGTTTGATCAATGTATGTCCTCTGTTACTATCCAGCACCCTAATCTTACCTCAGACGCAGCCCTAGACACTGAAGTAGTGATAACTTCGCCTCCAGTCCCTCCCCCTTTGTCTAGAGCAGTTAGAGCATGTAGAAAAGTTCAGTCCAAAAGCAGTGGGCCTCGTCCAGGTAGAAAAAAGGTAATCTCTGTACCTAAAAACCTGAACAAGGATGAGGCAAATGGGTCTTATGTTAACAAAGAGACCGAGAAAGAACTATCTACAAAAATAGCTAGCATGATCGATGCAAAGATTAAATGTATTATTAACCCTTTGGTAGCTAAAATCGATCAGCTTATGACTGAGGTATTACGATTGAGTGCTCTTGTTAACAAGCCTGTGGAGGAGGTGGGTAGTACTTTGTCCCCGGTGTCATGCAGACCTGAGTCAAATGTGGTTCCCTTTAGTTTTGGAGTAGGGGCTGAAGCTAAAACAATAGTAAACTCTCTCCCTTCCCAACCTATAGTTGATAAGAATCTTCAGATTATAGTGAATGATGATTCTCCTTCCAGACCATATAGACCCACCACATTTTATCAGGAGAGAGACAAATTTGAATGTATTGTTGAGGCTTCCCCTCTTGTATTAGTTCTTGCCAACGTACCCTCCTTGTCGTCTGATAAAGTGGAATCTACATCTTCCCTGATCAGTAAATCGTTGCACTGGTTGTCTAATAACATGAGGATGTCCCTTTGGGGCAAACAACAACTAGCTGGGGAATCATTATGGCAAGACGAGTACCATGGTTAGGGAATCACCCGAAAAATTTTGGGGGAGATTGTATAGTGCTTAATTTCTCCAACGTAGAGGTCCTCCCTAATGTCTTGATCAATATATTTCCCCCACAACAAAGGCGTACTACTATTGTTCCTCTAACGTTAGAATATTTTTACAGTAAGAGTGGCAGTAAAGTCAATCTGGAGGGACCAAGGATAAAGTGGACTCCTGTTACCAAAAATAGGTGTAGGAGCAACCTAAACTGTAATTGGAATATTAGGCTGGAAAACAGGTTTGGGGTTTTGTCCGATCTAAATGAATGCGATTGACATAACCAGGTTGATAGATTAGGGAAAACAAATATAGAGAAGTCTGGCTGTATGAGTGCCGCCATGTCACAGAGCCCAATTGTATCAACTAGCAATCTAAATGCCGAATCTGACATGAGAGGACCTCCTAACCTTATAGTGAGTCAATCTGAATCAATTGATCCAGATAAACTAATATCCTCCAGCCCCTTAGTATGTAATGGTTCAGGCCCTAATGTTTTACAAATAGAGCTACTGAATAATATAAGCATCAACGGTGATCATGACATTGGGATGGAAGGTGAGACTCAAGATGTACTACCAACTAACTCCCTTCCTTGCCTTTTAGCAGCAGAGGTAGGGCTGTCCCTTCTTTCTTGGAATCGTGCAGGAATTGGTAGCAAACTACATTCTCCCAATTGGTGTAGCTTTGTTGACCAGTTTGATATTATTTTATTTCAGGAATCCTGGTCACTGGTTCCGGTTTATCGATTGGGGTTTTTAAACTTCCATATACCTGCTACCAAGAAAACCAAAGGCCGACCATCTGGGGGTCTTATAATCTGGATCCGCCAATCATTATGCTGTATAACTAATCAACTGAGATCCCCTCTAAACGACATTTTGTCAGTAAATATTACATGGCCTTCTGGTCAGAAAATGGCAATTTTTAACATCTATGCTAGAGGGATGGTTGGGGATCCTCTATCCGATGTAGTCTCTGTGCTTGATCAACAGCTTGCAATACTGCCAACCCAGTTTCCCATAATTGTGGGTGGTGATGTCAATACGACATTTGAGCCACTTGGCCCAGAGGAACAATTTCTGGCATCGGAGGAAGACAGTAAGTGGGGTGTCCCTCCGTTGGATCTTCCCGTAGTCAAGAGATGGTCAGCAGTTGCCATCCAACTTAAAGCTCTATGTTTAGAAAGAGGGCTTAGAGCAACTAATGGGCGCACTTTGTCAGATCATCTAGGGGCAAACACATTTGACAACGGTAGGTCCTCTAGTCGCATAGACTACTTTCTGGTAGATGTTAGAGATTGGCATAGTCTGATTGACATGACTATAATACCAAGAGTGGAAAGTGACCATAGCCCCCTTTGTATGACATTAAAAATTCCGAATGGGGCTAGAGAACTTAAAATGGGTGGGGAGAAAACTACTTTGGATATTGTAGTATCGAACAACATGCGCCACGTTAAATGGGGCCGATTTATTGAGAATCCAGAGAAATTGGAAACCCTTAAAAAAGTGGTGACCGATGAAGTGGCCCACTTAAAAACTCAATGTGAGAATCAAAATTTCCCCCAAGCTATGCTCCAGGCCCACACCCTCTTTTTCACTAAACTCCAAGGATTTTTTTCGAAGTCTATTAAGGCAGTAAAGGCACATAAAACAATAATAGCTGAGGCAGGATGGTATAATAAAGCTTGTAAATTGGCCCGCCAGAACCTTAGCGCCGAACTTAGATGCAGAAATATCGAGGGTGTGAGAAATGCTAGAAATATATATAGGCATATACAGAAAGAGGCAAAGAAACAGTGGGACGAGGAACGGTGGCATGATTTGAGACTCGCCTGTGCAGCTAAAGACCAAAAGCAATTTTGGGCTATAGTCAAATGGGATAGAGGCGGGATTGCCCCTCCGCCTCAAAATAATGTTGCTAAAAATCAGTGGGTTGACTTCTTCAGTCCCCAATATGCTTCCAATCTATCTGAAGATGAGTGCTCACTCCCTCCCACCATTTACTATCAAAGGCAGTTATTTTCGCTTAAGGATGTTAACTTAGCACTTGATTGTGTGACAGGAGGTAGAGCTCCAGGAATGGATGGGATACCTGCCGACGTGTTTTTAAGCGATCGACCATCTTGGTGTCAGTATTTTCAATGGCTAGCTAATTCTGTGGCCATGGGTGCGCCTATTCCCACCTCATGGAAAGGTGCGGAAATAATTCCAGTTTTCAAGAAGGGAGACAAATCACTACCCAGCAACTACAGACCTATTAGTCTGATTGACTCTGCCCAAAAACTTATAGGTCGATTTGTGCAAAACAAATTACAATCCTGGGTAGAAGAAAATGACATTTTAACCCCGTATCAAGCTGGTTTTCGACCCTGTACTAGTTCTGTTGATCAGGTCTTCTATTTTCTAGCACTTTATTGGAGGAACGTGAAATTGACCAATGGGTCTCTTTATGCGGTCTTTATAGACCTGAAGTCAGCTTTTGATTTGGTGCCCCGCTCTAAATTATGGAGGGTTCTTGCTGATGCAGGGATGGCGCCGGAACTGCTAACGTTATTAGTCCGTTTGCATGAGAACAATCACGCAAGAATCAGATGGGGGGCTCAGGGTGAGGTGACTGATCAATTTCCTGTCGAGCGTGGTGTTCGTCAGGGGTGTGTTTTGGCACCCACACTGTTTTCCCTGTACATCAATGGCATTGTAGACCATCTTAGCCGCTCCCCTACCGATGCTCCAGTATTAGCAGGGGCTCGCGTGCCTGTTCTCATGTTCGCGGACGACACGTTGATAGTTTCGCGGACACCGAGCGGGCTTCAAAAGGCACTAAATATGTTTGGAGATTTTTGTAAATCACGTGGTCTTGAAATCAATACCTCCAAAACCAAGTTTATGTCCCTAAACCAGCGGAAAAGATTTAGAGGTGTAATTAATTTTAATAATACCCCGTTGGAACAGGTCGAGGCATTCGCGTACTTAAAAAATATCCCTCCAGAGTAACATGTGTTGGAAAAACCACATTGATATGGTCGCCCTAAAATTCCACCAGTTGGTGGGGGCAGTAGCCTCCAAACATAAACTTTCCCTAACCAAGCCCATTACTCCTGTCCTAGAAATTTATAATATGAAAGTCATAAGTGCTTCATTGTACGGTTCAGAACTGTGTGGCTTTGCTAACTTGAACCAATTAAGTTTGGCAGACAATAAGTTCTTACGCTGCTTAGTTGGAGTTCCTCAAAGTACCCCAACAATACCGCTCATGTATGACCTAGGCAGGAAAAAAATAGAGTATATAGCACGGCTACGTCCTCTCCTTTTTTGGCGACGGATTATGACTACTCCTGAACTTACCCATTATGCCATCGCCATTAAAGATATTATTGCGGCCGATCGCTTTCACTCTATTCTATGGCTAAAGGAAATTAGGGGCTTGCTAACTAAATTAGAATTAGGCCACCTATGGGACGAATCAAGTGGCTTAAGCTTTCCATCTAAGCAAATCCTCAAAAAAATGTACTGGGATATGACCTGGACGTCTGTCCTCAGTTCTGGCCAAAATGCTAAGCTAGCAGGTCGTTTCCTTGACATTAAATCTATACCATTCTGTGAGGCCTATTGGGACATCATAGAAAGGGCCTTTGACAGGAAACTGTATTTTCAGTTTAGAATTGGGACCCTGCCTGTAAAAGCATTTACCCATAGATGGTCCTCTAACCTGGATAACAAATGCCATCATTGTAAAGATCTGATTGAGGATATAGGCCACTTGTTGTTTGTATGTCCTTTGTACACCAAACCTCGCCACAAATGGCTAAAACCAGTGTGCCTAAATTTGGGGACACGTAGGTACAAAGTGGCTTTAAGAATATTTGAATCTGATTGTTCCCCTCCCATGGCTATTGCTGTGGCAAAATTCCTAGGGTGGGCCTGGATTATTCGTTTACGCACCTTAAAACCTTTAGAAAGAGGAATGAATGTATGAATTCCTGACACCTAAGAATGTATGATCAATTTTAAAACCAAGTTTTCCTGTTTTAGAAGTGTTTTTAACCATTGTTGCTGAAGCTTTTTCTTTTAATTCGCCAGCATCATGATTTAATGAGTTTTTAAGGGAAAATATGTATATTGTATTTTATTGTAGTATTTATGGTATATGTTAGGATGTTACATGCTTTTATGACATGCTGTCGAATAGAGCATTGAAATTGTAATGTCATATGTGCTCTTAATCTATGCATTTCTTCTGTAACTTTTGGATGTACTACATACAATTTTGTGTTTGTTAAACTTTTGAATGTATATGTTTGATATAGACTTAGCTCTGCTTAAAGCAACATAATGCAAGTGATGTATTTTGCTGTTATTAAAGTGAATATAAAGGGGTTCTATTGTATCACCTTGTGTTCTATGTATAGTTCTTGCTGATGCTTGTCGTAATGGAAATTGCTTGCGTTTAATTGTGATAAATCTTTTTGTAAATTGGAATTGCCTTGTGATTGCTTGAATGGGTGTCCATTCTTGTGAAATATGTGAGTGATATAAGTGTTTGTTCTGCTGACGTGCATTTCTGCCTACTGTTTTATTATCAAATGCAATCCAAATTATATATGGTAAATCGTTAATAGTTTCTACTAATTCTACTAAACCTGTAGCTCCATTAGTTAGGCCGTCATTAACATCAACATTACAAGTTAAATCATAGCGTAGTTTTAAAGCTATATGTAATGTGTGGGCAAGCCCCATAGTTTTTGTTGGATCTTTTGGTAATTGTTGTAATATTGTTTCTTTAACTTTTTCTGATAGATCTGAACTAACAGTATCTTTTGCTATTGTAGTGTAAACTTGATATTGCTGGCTATGTTGCATTAAAACCTTTTGATTAACTGCATTTACTTCTTTGTTAGTTGACATTATATATGGTATATATTTAGCAATGCTATGATCTGGTTGTTTTTCACGCTCTTTTATGTGTGATATGTCATAGCTTGAATGTTTCCCTTCTCTCAGTCTGTTTAATAATTCTGCAAATACTAGGTCATTTTGTTGGCGCATTATTTTAGTTAGTTCAAAAATTTTGAAATGTGTTACTCATCAATCAATCAATCATGGTATTTATAAAGCGCACTACATACCCGAGAGGGTCTCAAGGCGCTGGGGTGGGGGGCGCTGCTACTGTTCGAAGAGCCAGGTTTTGAGGAGTCTCCTGAAGGTAAGGAGGTCTTCAGTCTGCCGCAGGTGGATGGGGAGAGTGTTCCATGTCTTGGCGGCGAGGTGGGAGAATGATCTGCCGCCGGTGGTCACTCTTCGGATGCGGGGGACGGTGGCGAGGGCACGGTCTGTGGAGCAGAGCTGGCGTTGTAGAGGCTGAGTTGGCTGTTGAGGTATGCTGGTCCGGTGTTGTGGAGTGCCTTGTGTGTATGGGTGAGGAGCTTGAAGGGTATCCTCTTGTTGATGGGGAGCCAGTGCAGGTCTCTCAGGTGGGGTGTGATGTGGCTGCGGCGGGGGATGTCGAGGATCAGGCGGGCGGAGGCGTTCTGGATTCATTGGAGCCGTTTCAGGAGTTTGGCCAGGGCTCCTGCGTAGAGTGCATTGCCGTAGTCCTGTCTACTGCTGACGAGGGCCTGGGTGACCGTCCTTCTTGTTTCAGTGGGGATCCACTTGAAGATCCTGCGAAGCATGCAGAGGGTGTTGAAGCAGGAGGAGGAGACGGCGTTGACCTGTTTTGTCATGGAGAGGGTGGAGTCGAGGATGACCCCTAGGTTGCGTGCATGGTCGGAGGGTGTGGGGGGTGCTCCTAGTGCAGTCGGCCACCAGGAGTCGTCCCAGGCCGAGGGGGTGGGTCAGAGGATGAGGACCTCCGTCTTGTCAGAGCTCCGCTTCAGTCGGCTGTTTCTCATCCAGTCGGCGATGGCCTGCATTCTTTCGTGGAGGTTGGTTTTGGTGGTGTTGGGGTCTTTGGTGAGGGAGAGGATCAGCTGGGTGTCGTCAGTGTAGGAGATGATGAGGTCGTGTCGTCGTGCTACGTGGGCGAGCGGTGCCATGTAGACGTTAAACAGCGTTGGGCTGCGGGATGAGCCTTGGGGAACGCCGCATATGATTTTGGAGGCTTCGGAGCGGAAGGGGGGAGGCGGACGCTCTGAGTTCTGCCGGAGAGGAAGGAGGTGGTCCAGTCCAAGGCCTTCTCTTGGATTCCGGCGTCGTGGAGGCGTGTTCTTAGTGTGTGGTGGCAGACCGTGTCGAAGGCGGCTAACATGTCCAAGAGGATGAGGGCCGCGGTTTCTCCGTTGTCAAGCAGGGTTCTGATGTCATCGGTGGCGGCGATCAGGGCAGTTTCGGTGCTGTGGTTGCTGCGGAACCCGGACTGGGATGGGTCCACGATGTTGTTTTCTTTGAGGAAGCTGGTCAGTTGTTTGTTGATGGCTTTTTCGATGACCTTCGCTGGGAATGGGAGCAGGGATATAGGTCGGAAGTTCTTAAGGTCCTTGGGGTCCGCCTTGGGTTTCTTGAGTAAGGCGTTGATCTCTGCGTGCTTCCAGCTCTTCGGGAAAGTCGCTGTCTCGAAGGAGATGTTAGTGGTTTTCCGGAGGTGGGGTGCTATGGTGCTGCTGGCTTTGTTGAAGATGTGGTGTGGGCAAGAGTCTTCCGGGGATCCGGAGTGGACGGTGTTCATGAACTTGATGGTGTTGTCGTCGTTGATGTTGGTCCAGGTCAGCAGGCGGTTGGTGCGGGTGGTGGTCGTGGGGGCGGGGGTATTGGCGGTTGCTGGGGTGGTGACGGCGTTGAAGCTGTCGTGTATGTCTGCGATCTTGCGATGGAAGAAGGTGGCCAGCGAGTCGCACAGGTCTTGAGACGGTGGGATGTTGTTGGTGTTGGAGCTGGGGTTGGAGAGTTCCTCCACGATGCTGAAGAGCTCTTTGCTGTTGTGTGCGTTGTCGTCTAGGCGGTCTTTGAAGGAGGTCCTTTTGGCGGATCTGATGAGGTGGTGGTGCCTGCAGGTGGCATTCTTGTGAGCTGTGTAGCTTTCCGGTGTTTGTTCATGGGTCCAGTTTTTTTTTTAGTTTTCGGCAGGTTCGCTTGGAGGCCTGGAGGTCTTCGGTGAACCAGCTGGCTCTCTTGCTGGTGCGGGTGTTGGGGGGTTTCTTGAGCGGGGCGAGGGTGTTGGCGCAGTCATCGATCCACTGTCTGAGGCTACGCGCTGCGGCGTCGGGGTCGGTCGGGTCTGTGGGTGGGCTCTGGGCGAGGGCGGTGGTAAGCTGGTCCTCGGTAACCTTGCTCCAGTTGAGGCAAGGCATCTGTTGGGTGTGGTGGTGGGTTTCTGGAAGGTGAAGTGGATGCAGCGGTGGTCAGTCCAGTGGAGTTCGGTGGTGTGGTTGAAGGAGACATGGGTGCTTGCTGAGAAGATGGGGTCAAGCATGTGGCCGGCAGAGTGGGTGGGTGTTGTGACGAGTTATCTGAGTCTGGGGTTGGCGAGGTTGTCGATCTAGGTGGAAGAGTTGGAGTCGTTGTTGTTCTTGAGGTGGAAGTTCAGGTCCCCAAGGAGGATGTAGTCCGTGGAGGCGAGGGCGTGTGTGCTGATGAAGTCGGTGATGGTGTCGCTGAAATGCGGTCGGGGTCTGGGTGGTCTGTAGACAAGGGTGCCTCTGAGGGTGGTGTTGGGGTCGGTGTGGATCTGGAAGTGCAGGTGTTCGGCGGTGCTGAGGGTGTCATCGGTGTTGGTTGATACTTTGAGAGTGTTCCTGTGGACGATGGCGATTCCTCCTCCTACTCCGTTGGTGCGGTCCTTGCGGGTGATCTTATAGCCTTCTGGGATGGATATGGCGATGTCGGGTGCCGAGGAGGGGTTCAGCCAGGTTTCCGTCAGGAAGGCGACATCTGGGGCATTGGTGTCGAGTAGGTCCCAGAGTTCGACAGCGTGTTTGCGGGCGGAGCGGGTGTTGAGCAGGATGCATCCGAGGAAGTTGGGTTCTTCAGTAGGTGGGTTGGCGGGCCGGATGCTGGTAAAGCTGAAGTTCCGGCAGGAGAAGGGTCCTTGGGTGCGCCTCGGGGTAGCCAGGCAGCAGGTGCGTGATCGTCCATCGTTGAGTGCGAGGAGGGTGTTGGAGTCGTAGCAGTGGCGGGCGTCGTGGTGTTCGCGGGGGCGAGGGGTCCTGGTGCTGGGCGCGGTCCAGGCGCAGACGGCTTGCGCCGGCATATATGGGGAGGTGGGAGGGAGGAGCAGCTGGGAGGTGGGAGAAGGGGGCAGCGAATGGGCAGTCAGGGGGTGGGCCGCAGGGGAAGCAGCGGTGGGAGCGGTGTGGGACGACGAAGGGCACAGAGGCAAAAGGCACAAAAAACAGAGGGGCAGCGAGGGTCACAAAAGGCAAAAGGCACAAAATTGGAGGGGCAGCGAGGGTTGCAAAAGGCACACAAATGGAGGGGCAGCGAGGGTCAAAAAAGGCAAAAGGCACAAAAATTGAGGGGGGGTCACAAAAGGCACAAAAATGGAGGGGCGGTGAGGGTTACAGAAGGCAAAAAATGTTACTGAAATGCGGGAGCAGCGAGTGGAGCAGAAGGCAAAGCAGGTACAGGGTTACCGGGGCAGCGAGGGAGCAGAGCACAAAACGGGCAGAGGGACACGGGGGCAGTGAGGGGAACAGAGGGAAAAAAACGGGCACAGAGCAATATCAGGCAGCGGGGGAGGACCGAGAACAGCAGTTACGGATACAACAAAGGCAGTACAAGCAATGCAGTGAGACCAACCTACCTACGGCAGCTGGGCAGACACACAGGCGGTGCTGCACGGAGGGGGAGCGACCTACCAGGTAGGGTCAAGGATCGCATAAGTCCCATTAGGTCCCATAAGTTAGTTCCTAAAAGTCCATATAAGTGTTTAGTATTTTCAAAGGTATAGCTGTCAAAAACTGGTTTTAATTGATAAAAGTCTCCTATAGCTAAGATTGTAATGCCTCCAAAAGGCTGGTTAGATGATTTTATTTCCTGCAGTCTGTTATGTATAAAGTTGAAAATATTTCTTCCAACCATTGATATTTCATCTATTATTAGTACTTTGAGATGCATTAATTGAGTTTGCAGAGAAGTTCTGTGTTCGTGTGTTGGTGGTTTATAAGTCAAATTCTGTGACACAGGTATTTTGAAAGTGGTATGTAGTGTTTTGCCATTATTATTGTGTGCTGTTTTTCCTGTTGGAGCTGTAAGTAATACATAAATATTGTTAGGATTTTCACCAGCTTTGGTATTGTAATACCATAGCAATGTTTGATAAAGTGCAGTAATTAGGAAGCTTTTTCCTACTCCTGCACCACCAGTGCAAAATGTATAGCATGGTGTTTCTTTTGTTTTTATATAGTGCAAATGATGATAAACAAAATGTAGTTGTTCTGTTAAATTATGCATGATATCATATTTGTCATCTGTTAGGATACATTGAGATAAAGTTTCATTTTCAGCTATGCTTCTGATACCTATATCTAGTGATAAGTCATATTGTAGTTGGTGTTCATTATTTTCAATCTCACTGCTTGCTGATTCTGAAGATAATATTATTGTTGACTCTAGATTGCTATTAAGGGGCCGATTCCGATGGCCGGTCGGACAGCTGTCCGTAGCCTTACCGTGCGACCGACACGTACCAGGAGCCGGTCCGTCCTGTAGAGTAAGTACGATGAGCATATCTGCCAAAAACACGACCGACACGTAGGCTGTGAATCAAGCCCCATTCTCCGTCCAAGCCGTAACTCCTAAAGATGAACCGAGTCGCCCGGAAGCAGTATCCATAGCAGTTTCCGGCATGACAAGTACGATGCGTACTTCCTACGCGCCAGACGGGTCGTCACGCACAGGACGTCACAGCATCCGGAAAACAAGCATATCAGCTACGATTCGCGCCACAAATCAATACACGGCTATGAGACGGACCAGCTTGCAGGGGGTACGAGACGGAGCAACAAGCAGCGTGTACGACACGAACACATCATGAATCCCATCGCGCAGGTCATACCAGTACTCTACATCTATGACCGGATCAGGGACCGATGGCGCAGGCAGTAAGACAGACACCTACAACACAAACAAACAACACGTACCCGCAAAATGGCACACACACAAGGGGATCCACATCCTGGCCACTAACAACAGCCCACCATAGGGGTTGCATGGCCAGCACCACAAACACCCCCACCCATAGTGGATCTGTTGCCCATCACTACTGCCACCCCCACTCACAGGGGACCTGTTGCCCATCACCCCTGCCACCCCCACTCACAGGGGACCTGTTGCCCATCACCCCCGCCACCCCCAGCCATAGGCCTGATGTTGCCCATCACCCCTGGCACCCCCAGCCATAGGGCTTATGTTGACCATCACCCCTGCCACCCCCACTCATAGGGGACCTGTTGCCCATCACCCCTGCCACCCCCAGCCATAGGGCTGATGTTGCCCATCACCTCTGCCACCCCCACTCACAAGGGACCTGTTGCCCATCACCCCTGTCACCCCCACCATAGAGCTTATGTTGCCCATTACCCCTGCCACCCCCAGCCAAAGGCTTATGTTGCCCATCACCTCTGCCATCCCCACTCACAGGGGACCTGTTGCCCATCACCCCTGCCACCCCCACTCACAGGGGACCTGTTGCCCATCACCCCTGCCACCCCAAGCCATAGGGCTGATGTTGCCCATCACCTCTGCCACCCCCACTCACAGGGGACCTGTTGGTCATCACCCCTGCCACCCCCACCCATAGTGCTTATGTTGTCCATCACCCCTGCCACCCCCAGCCATAGGGCTTATGTTGCCCATCACCTCTGCCACCCCCACTCACAGGGGACCTGTTGCCCATCACCCCTGCCACCCCCACCCATAGTGCTTATGTTGCCCGTCACCCCTGCCACCCCCACCCATAGTGCTTATGTTGCCCGTCACCCCTGCCACCCCCAGCCATAGGGCTTATGTTGCCCATCACCCCTGCCACCCCCACTCACAGGGGACCTGTTGCCCTTCACCCCTGCCACCCCCACCCATAGTGCTTATGTTGCCCATCACCCCAGCCACCCCCACCCACAAGACCAGACCAGCCTATCTCAACAATCGGCTCTCCTACGTACCCAACAGGAAACTCCGCTCCGCTGACCACGTCCTGGCCACGGTCCTGCGCATCCGGAGAACAACTTCCGAAGGCAGATCCTTCTCCCATCGCGCCGCCAGGACCCGAAACACCCTCCCCCTCTACCTGTGACAAACCGAAGACCTGCTGACCTTCAGGAGACAACTCAAGACCTGGCTCTTCGACCAATAGCAGCAGCACCCCTCCCCCCCCCCCCCCCCCCTGGCCCCCAGCGCCTTGAAACCCTCATGGGTATGTAGTGCGCTTTACAAATTAATTGATTGGTTGATTGATTGTGCCACAAACGTACATCACACATACACAAACCACTCAGCATGGCCCCTCATCCATGGACAAACGGGAGCTAGGGGACCATCCATGCAAACATTCACATCAGTCCACCCACAACACCACACACCCTGAACTGCAACAATGTGTATCTGTGAAGCCCACATGGACAGGTGACTTTGCACATGCACCCATGACAAACCCAGGAATGTTGGGATGAACTAAGGTGCACAGACACATCACACAAGGACAGTTTACAACCCTGGGGAATGACAGACATACTGCACAGTATGCGGTACATGGACATGACCTCAAAGCTCATGTAACCTTCAGAATCCCTGCCACAGTCCCAGGACAATGCAGATGCCAAGGAGAAACACAAGGCACACATGCTGACACCTGCCAGCATCGCAGCCGTGAACCCGACAAGTGGGAGCAGTCACACACACATACAAATGTCTCAATCACTGAAAACTACCACCTAGGGACAACTACATGATATTGTGAACAAACAAGTGCCTTGAGGAGCCCTTACTGTGTCCCATCTGTGTCCGACAACATCATCACCACTCAGAACTGACAAATCCCAATGATGATACACCAATTAACAGTAGTGTGTCATGCACCCACACATCTGGTAGCCCATTGGAAAAGTAGTGGGATAAACCCAGTACCACACAGCAAGCATCAACAACAGGAACATATCAAGTGAACACTGTCTGTGTATGAACAGGGATGTGGACACACACACATGCTCATACAACACACACCATGGGCCCAGGCCATGTCACTGGACAACACACTAACTTGAGGGGACACAACTCCTGTGGGAGCCCAGCTGTGGCAAACATATTCACCGCAAGTCCCACTCATGTCTGCAGAACACTTGGTCAGTCAGCCATCAGTTACCACACAATGAATGCTCTGGTCACAACAGCCTGGGTACGTGAGTCTCCCCTAAGTCATCTGCACATACTCAATACATTTGTCCAGCAAGTTGCACAGAGGACCCAGTTGCTCCTATTACAATGATGCCCACACCTGTAGGTCCAGTGTTGATGAGCACAAAGTATGTGGAAGTGACAAATTGGACAATGGGAAGCACCTCATATGTGCAGGGGTGCAAGCCACAGATGTGACCATGCCAATGAAATGCTCACAGAGAGATGTACACAAATAGTTGATCCTTACACGCCCAGGTAGCTGCAAAGGATGACATGGATACCCACCAGAATAGGATACATATCTCATGTACCACAGGGAGTACCTCACATCAACACATCAGTATTCAACATTGTAAACCAAGCATTACAGGTGCAAGGGCATGTAAAACAACATCAACATAATGTGCAGCTAAATCAAGTTCACAGGGATAAAGAAAAAAGCTTTATTCAGCATATTAAAAGTGAAACGTCTGTTCTAACAAAAGGCCAATGGCCAGTCCATGTCCAAATGCCAAGGAGTGAACTAGAGTGACAACTGTCACACCTTGCTTGCCTGCACTACTAAGGATCGGGGTCATCCCCTCGAAGGGGCATACATGGGGGCAGGCCAGGCACCGCAGGGACAGGATCAGGGCGCAGCAGAAGGAGGCAGTGAAGAGGTGGTGGATGCAGGCGAGACACTTGCAACTGCAGTGGAGCTGATTGAAGTGGTGGGTGCTTCACAACTGTGGGGCACAAGTCAGATGGGGTGGGTGCCGGCACAACTCCAGTGGGCAGGTCAGATGGAGTGGATTGGCTCACCACTGCAGTGCCCAAGTCAGACGGGGTGGTTGTGGACTCCAAAGCAGTGCCTACATCCATGGGAGCGGAATGGGGGACAGGTGAGGTCGGCAGGGTGGGGGGGGGGGGTCACGGTCCCCACATCAGTGGCACCAACTGTCTGACCAGGTGTGGAGGAGCAAGTGCTAGGGGGGGATGGCCTTAGCATTTTGGGGATGGTGTATCTGTGTGTTGGGGAACCCGGGGCAGGGAATGGCGGGGGAACCTCTGGAGTGGTGGCCTGGGGGATGGAGGACGGAGACTTTGCCTTTGAGCTGCGTGGTGGCGGGGGGGTCTTGCTCTTCTGGCGCCGGGGGTACTTGCGGGTGGGCGTCTCGGTCTGACTGCGCCTGGGGGAGGGTGTCCGGGTGTGAGGAGCACTCCCTTCTGTGTGTGGGGACTTCCTCTTCCCCTTGTAATCAGGATCTGCAGGGTCGGTGGGGAAGAGGCCAAGGTCACAGAGGAAGAGCTTCTGGGGGGATGGGGTTGCAGGTGAGGCAAGGGAAGGGGGCTGGGAGGGAGAGGTCTCGGAGGACTGTGGAGTGGTTCTGGGTGACTGTGTGTGTGTCAGCAAACCAGCCCCTGTGAGTGTGGAATCAGTCTCCTGCGCTTGCTTGTGTGCACGTCTAGACCTTGGTTTGGGGGTTTCTGTGCTTGGGACAGGTAGGGCGCTAGGAATCGTGGGTGATGCAGGGGTAGGAGGGGTGCAGGACTGTTGGAGGAGGGATACTGCTGCCATCAGGGAGGAGACCACGGACTGATTGGTCCTCTGTAGGGCAGACATGCCCGAGGAAATGCCCTCCATGAATGACACCAGTTGTGTCAACAGACCTGTGTGTGCATGGAGGAACTTCAGCATCGATGTCTGCCCTACATGGATCTGTCAAAGTAAGTCCACAGACTCCTCACTCAGGGCAGCAGGGGACACAGGGGCAGGGGGTGCGGTGCCTGGCACAAAGGAGACATGCTCACAAACACGGGAGCCCACAGGGACCTCTGGGATGGGAGCCGATGGGAGGGGGGGGTGGTGGTGGTGGTGGTGGTGGTGGCGGGGACGGGGACAGCCTCACTACCTAGGGTTTGGTGGCTGCTGACACAAGGGAGTCATCCTCAGAGCTGCTGTGGCCCTCAGCTGGGGGGGATGGTGCTGACGACTCCTCTGTGTGGCTCAACTCGCCCTCCGTGCCACTGGGTCCACCCGACTCCTCTCCTTCTGTCCCTGTAAGTCTCTGTGGCTCCTCCTGGTCCGTGGAGCTGTCCCCTCCTGTGGCCATGATTGTATCTGGATAGGAATAGGAAGTAACAGAACTACATCAGTCACCTGCACCGACTGCACACACCACAGTGAGTACATCACATCACAGGGCAAGCCCTGGCATCATCAGCTGAACACTGCTCAAAGTGCCAACACTGTTTAGGATAAGACAATTGTCATTCTCAACATCAACCATGGCACACATATCCCTCCTTGACTTTCACACATATGTCCGTTGCATGTTGGATGCTAACACCCCAATGTGCCAACATGCACCACCCACACATCAGTTGTACATGCAAGTGAACATGTAGGAGTATGTCACTATACACACAGCACATCTCTTGCTACTGACTCAGTACAGGTGTCCGGATGAAGCGATGGGCAGAGACTCATTCCACATGCTTGTGATGCATGCCAGCAACACACACTATGATGTACTCCTGTCCTGATGGTCAATGCCACAATGTGGTGCATGGTGCACACTTGAACACTATGCAGGCTCACTCATAGAAAGTTAAATGCCATGGCACTGGTATGCCCTGAAAGTCAGTCAACACTGTCTCCTGTCACAGGGGCAGGGCATCCAGGCAACAACAATATGCACTGACTCACAATCCTAGCTCTGGGGTAAAGCTAACTCTGCAGATGACCGGCGCACTTGCCCATCCCATGCAAACAACATATCCAGGACCCAGAAGACCCCACATCATGCAAATCAGACATATAAGTGTCAGCAAACACAAATCCATGTACATTAACACATCACTGTCTGCCATTCATGTAACCCAGCTGCATGAAGAACACAGTTGGATACACCATTGTGCGCTGTCAGATGATCACATACCTATATGTCACACAGGTCTTGTCTCTCACAGTCACATCGCAGATGTCATGCTGACCCCCTGAATCATGGACACCCCAGTTGTACGTAGCAACAAGCCACACCCTGATGACACAGAGGCAGACACCTGAGGGCACATGTCACTGAGCACAACCTGCAATTTCATACACAGGAGTGGGATTGCAGAGTGTTTTTTAAATGCCCTTGAGGGGGCATGACTGGCCAGGACTAAGTGAAACAGTGTTTGGCCCTGGACAGTAGTCAGGTGGCTAAGCAAGTGGGACATCCTTGCTATACATACTCCTGAGGCCCCTAAATTGGAGTCCCCTGCTGCATGGGTTTGTTTGGAATACCCCAGCTACATGTTGCGAGTCAGACCAGCAATTGGTACACATCTCAAGGGCACACACAGATCACATGTCAGATCTCGGGCATTGTGTAAACAATTGACCCACTCATGAAACACACAACAGATTCACGGGAACTGATGCTGACCGGTACCTGAAGAATAGCTGAGTGCAGGGAGACAGTGCCCTAGTGACACAAGCAACAGATTGGAGGGGCCACACCTGTGGAACAGATGAGGAGGGTGCATCACACAAATGAGGGACCTGAGTTTGGGACTACAAGAGCTACGTAACGTGGAAGTATGAGCAGGACAAAAGACTGCTATTTGCATGTCAGATATAGTACACAGATCAGACATGGACTCACCCCCTTCCTGCTGCTGTCTGGCCTTCAGCTGCCTATCCAGGTCTGGGAAGACCACCGCCAGGATCCGGAGCATGTGGGGAGTCAGGGTCCGGTGTCCACCCCTCCTGCGTGGAGGTGACAGCTTCAGCTGGACTCTAGCTATCCTCCGGGTCCAGCCCCGAAGGTCCTGCCACCTCTTCTGGCAGTTGAGGATCCGGCGCTTGTAGACCCCCACAGAACGAACAGCCCGGGCAATGGTCAGCCAGATCTCCTGCTTCTGGTGGGCATCAACCTGTGAGGAGGACAAAGTGAAAAGTACATTAACACACATGCCCCAGATTGCTGCAGCACACATTTGGATAGATATGTCATCATCACAAAGGAAAATAAATTACACAGGTAGTGCAACCATGGGGATTTCAAAAGCACATGCATGTCTGACATGTTAACAATGCCTTTAGCAACAGGAAAACTATTCATTGCATGTATCTACACACTTTGGGGGATGAAAGCAGTCATTGAGACTGCTTGCCACTGGTGTACACACTGCTAGTACTGCTAGTCAGACAACATGCATAATTAGGAAGGCAGTGGTCTGCACACTCACCTGCTCCCCTGGTTTCCCAAAGTGCTTTCTGTACTCAGTGAAGGCTGGGGCCCTCTCCAGAGTACGTGCCATAGCAGGAGCCAGAGGATGCATAGACAGCAGCAGTGGTAGAAGGGATGTTGTCCAGTAGCATGTAGTGCAGGCAAGTGAGCTCCCTGGGGGCTAGCCAGCCTTATATCTGTGCTGCAGAGGCAGACTCTGTGCCATGTGTCCCAAGTGATATGTCCAACACGGTTGCATTCTATGAATCTGGCCAATCCATTTAAAAGTACGACTCGTACACGCCTTCCGCATCGTTCAAATCTTTACCTTCATGGAACGCTTGAAATTGCAACATTGTTGTAGACATCCAACTGAATTTCCAGTGCACAACTCGTACAACTTTTGAATCCGCATCCGTCTCCATGACAGTCCAGAGCCAATGGGTGCGCACGGCTCGTTCAACTGACTGTACAACGCGTATTTTGAATGTACACATGCACCCGTCTCCATACGATTCAATGGCCAAGGCATGCCCCTGTCTCGGACCATGCTTGTCTAACGCGTATGCATGATAGTCACCCGCGTCGGACCTCATTGTATTCAATGCCAAAGCGTACGCACGGCTCGGACATGACCCGTGCAATGCGTACCCATTGTCACCCGTGTCGGACATCATTGCATTCAATGACAAAGCGTACGCACGGCTCGGACATGACCCGTGCAATGCGTACGCATTGTCACCCGCGTCGGACCTCATTGCATTCAATCCCAAAGCGTACACACGGCTCGGACATGACCCGTGCAATGCGTACGCATTGTCACCCGCGTCGGACCTCATTGCATTCAAAGACAAAGCGTACGCACGGCTCGGACATGACCCGTGCAATGCGTACGCATTGTCACCTGCGTCGGACCTCATTAGTGTGACTATTATACGGATGCAAGACACATATACTGGCCATGGACACCTGCGCACAGCTGCCACACTATAGCATTGACCACACAGTGTCCCATGGCATGTAAGGCTGCATTGCCTGGGTGTTTGGGGGGACACAGCTGTTTTTTTGGCTGGCACTTTGTGCAGCCACTCCCAGGCTGTGCACGTGTACATGGGGGCAGAATCCTTTGTGTGTTGTGCACATTACCACTGTGATGTGCAATTGTACAGTAATGGGCATGAGTCAAGGCCACAGTGTCCGGTTGGATATGTTTAGGACATGTCACATACACCCTGAGTCCTGGGGGTGATGGCATGTACATCACAGTGAGACTTGTAGCCACAATACTGATGTGCACCCACAGTCTGTGTGCATGTTGTGTCTCAGATGTGTCTCATCACATGTTACCAATGGGTGACAGTCTCCACATCCATGCGGTATATGCATCAACCTTGATGGGGTGTGTGTCTAAGAGACGTACATGTAGGGCCGGCAGGAACAACAGTGGCCACTACCTATGGGACTTACGCTTGCCTTGTGGTGTGTAAGTGCTACGCCATGTCCATTGCTGTGTTAATGTGGCAATACAGGGAGCCTTGGTTTCTGCATGGCTAAGATCTGTGATGCCTGGGAGACATGAGGCCTCATTTGTCAGTGGGGTGTGTTTTTTGAACGTTGCAGCAGCACATAGGTTGGGTGACACAGCCAGTTGATTGGCCCATTGCACTACATGGGACTCATGTGGACATGTGGAATTGAGATGTGAGGTGGTGGTCTTGTAGGTGACATATGTGTCCATGCCCAACAGCACACACCTCAGTACATTGTGTAATGTCATGAACTAGCATGTGATAGTGATTGTGGTCATGGCCACATGGGTGGATGTACTGACAATCTTCCTTTGTGCATCTCTGTACTGCAGGGCACCAGCTGTCCATCGTCCGTTCCCAGACCTTGCAACCATGCAGGAACGCGACTGCATCAGACAGTACCGCTTCACCAGGCAACTGATTGCGGAGTTGGCGGAGCAGTTGGCGCCACATCTGCTACCTGGCCGGACAATTCCCTACAGCACTGACCTCAGAGGTGAAGGTGATGGCAGCCCTGCACTTCTTTGCTACGGGTACCTTCCAGTACACTGTGGCTACTGCTGGTGGTATGTCGCAAACGATGTTTAGTCGGGTGCTACGCGATGTCTTGGAGGGGATTTTGCAATTCCTCGACCTGTATATCAAGTTCCCGAGCCCAGATGATCTCCCTGAAATTAAGGATGCCTTGTATACACTGGGGAGGATGCCGAACGTCATTGGATCTATTGATGGGACACATGTTGCCCTGATACCACCACAGGCACATGAGCAGGCATACCGGAACAGGAAGCACTACCATTCGATCAATGCTCTGGTGGTCTGTCTTGCTGACATGTCGATCACACATGTGTGTGCATGGTTCCCTGGTTCTGCGCACAATGCCTACATTATGAGGAGTAGTCGCATTGCAACGCTGATGTCACAGATGCCAGCTCAGCGTGCCTGGCTTGTCGGTGTGTACTGACTGTTTCTCATTGTTTGTCACTGTTGTATGCCGCACTCCTACAAAACTCAGCTACTTGTTCATTTTTGTGTGTGTAGGTGACTCCGGATACCCCAACATGCCGTGGTTGCTGACACCCCTCAGGAACCCTGTGACACCAGCCGAGCTGCACAACAATGAGGCTCATGGTCGGAGCAGGAGGGTGATTGAGCGGACATTCGGCCTCCTGAAAAGCCGCTTTCGCTGCCTGGACAAGACCAGAGGGGCCCTCCCATATGAGCCTTCAAAGGTGTGCAAAATAATCCTTGTCTGCTGCATGCTACACAACATGGCGGTGCGGAAGGAGGTGCCTCTCATCCAGGAAGACGATGACGACGACCAACCTCCGGCACCTGTGGAGGATCCCGGCCTGGGCCAAGATGCCAGTGATGATGAAGATGATGGTGACGTCTGCTCCCAGCTCATCAACAACTTCTTCACCTGAATGTGAGTTTCCAGGGTTGTTATGTGAATGTATGGAGGTAGCCTGGAATGTGTTGAGCCAGCTCTGTTGCTGTCTGAGTGTGTCTGTGTGCCACTTGACTGGATGCATGCTGTGATGTGTCCATTCAGGTGGTGTGTACTCCACAATAGGGTAGTACTGCTAACTAGTGTTCGTGTAGGTGTTTTGCAACATGTTTTGTGCATGTGTATTGCATTTCTCTCCTGTTCTTCTGTGCTTTTGACTGTATCTTGTCTGTCCTTCCCAGGGTACTTTGCCTGTTGTGTGGTCAACACTGACCCCCAACACCCAGAAGCCAACACCAGTGTGGAAGTTGACAATTCCCATCAACTGATGTACCACACATCCCTGGACTTCCATTCTCCAACACATTGTAAGCGTGTGTCCACTGTTACGTAGAATTACTGTGCAACTATTGTGGAATAAACGTGTTGCTGATGTGTAATGAACCTGTGCTACGCTTTGTTATGTGCATTGTCTGTCTTCCCACATCTGAGTGACATCTGCTTACCTCACCTGTGGACTTGTTACCACTGACTGGGCTTGGTGTTGTGTCTTTGCATGCCAATGTGTTTCAGGTCAACATCATTGTGTGTGATGAGTAACATGGCCATGGTGAGTATATTTTGTGTTGCCATAGTGGTGTGTGTCCCTCACATGTGTCACATCCCCATGACTCACCTTACGTTGGTCACATTGTTGCAGTACTTGGCATGCACTGTGTTGTGTAGCAGATCGATATCTCCCTGAACATGATAAGTTGGAATCACAACAGAGGCAAGTATGGTGTACTGGTGAGTTTATTTACAAACATGTGTGCACAGGATGGTGGGTGCTGTACAGTGGTTTGGGAATCCAAAGTTCACATTGGAGTTGGAAGTGCTGGTAGATTAAATGTCCAGAGTAAAGTCCACAGTCATCTGATACATTGGCCCAACATGAACCCTCCATGTCATGTGGGCGAGTTGTGTGCGTTTGGACAAGGTGAACGGGTTGCGCACAAAGAACATTGTCCAGAATAGGTTTGGAGGCCCTGGGGGATGTGCTGGGACATCTGCCTCTCACATGTCCTTCTTCGGACGACCCCTCTTGTTCCGGGGTTGGGGGTGATCCTCACGTGCAGGCCTCTGCGGTGCAGGGGACTCTCCGCCAGAGTCCTCCTCCCTCCCTGTGTCGCTGGCAGATGGTGTTGCGACAGATGTTGTGCGCACACAGGGGGGTGTGGACAGGTTGGTGTTGATCTGGCGGAGGGATTGTAGTATGTCCCAATGCACCACAGTGATGTCATCCCACTTGGCCTCTATGCGGGCATGGTGGGTGACCTGCTCATGTTGCATGTCCTTGAGGATCCCCACTACCTGGCCAAATCCTCCGGCGCTATCCTGGTATGCATCTAAGATGCGTGTCAGTTGGGGGTCATCATGCAGTCCAGACCCCTCTGCAAGGCGTGCCCTGTGCCTCCCACCCCTCCCAGCACCCCTCTCCACATGGGCAGGACCAGCGGCGGTACGCACAGGTGACACTGGGACCCCTTGGGTGGTGTTGCTGGTGGTGTTGGCTGTAGCTTCCGGGGGGGCCGAGTCCCTGTGCGGTGGGTGTTGATTGTCCTTGGTCTGTCCGTGTTGGCGGGGGTGCCCTGACGGTGTCCAGATGCTGGAGGCGTGGGTACAGGGGGGGGGGCAGATGTTGGTGCTGCATGATGGCTCACACCGGAGGGGCTAGGTTGGTCGTCGTCATCCGAAGAGGACAGTGAGAGAGTCAGACCAGAGAGCTCAGTGTCCACCAGAGTCTGGGACTGGGTATCCTCGTCATTTGGTGCTGGGTGCCCAACACCACCTGTGTTTGAAGAGACACACAATGTGATTTATGTTTCTACATGCATCGTTGGTTCACAAACATGACATTTTCTGCTTTTCAAACAGATGCCTGCCTGTACACTGCTTTTTCCCAGCTTGTCACAGACAGTTTGATATTGTTGTTGGCCATTTCCCAGCATGGCCTTGTGCTCCCCACAACAGAGCCCAGTGTCAGACATCTTGTCAGTCCCTTCCCACTCCCTGTGAGGCGAGTATGGTTCATTTTGATCTTGCTGGGCCATGTGGATGGGTGTAGGTTGTCTGTGACTGCGACTCCCATCATACTCTTGGCTACACCCCCCTTCCCAGCATGCCCATGCTTCCTCCCTCTTGACTCTGCTTCCCTGTGAGGGGATGTGACAGCAATGGCAAGATGGCTGACTGTGAAATCCTGGTGTTTGTTTGGCTACAAGTCCCAGCATGGCCTTGTGCTCCCCACAACAGAGCCCAGTGTCAGACATCTTGTCAGTCCCTTCCCACTCCCTGTGGGGCGAGTATGGTTCAGTTTGATCTTGCTGGGCTATGTGGGTGGGTGTAGGTTGTTTGTGACTGTGACTCCCATCATACTCTTGGCTACACCCCCTTCCCAGCATGCCCATGCTTCCTCCCTCTTGACTCTGCTTCCCTGTGAGGGGGTGTGACAGCAATGGCAAGATGGCTGACTGTGAAATCCTGGTGCTTGTTTGGCTACAAGTTCCAACATGGCCTTGTGCTCCCCACAACAGAGCCCAGTGTCAGACATCTTGTCAGTCCCTTCCCACTCCCTGTGAGGCGAGTATGGTTCAGTTTGATCTTGCTGGTCCATGTGGGTGGGTATAGGTTGTCTGTGACTGCGAGTCCCGTCATACTCTTGGCTACACCCCCTTCCCAGCATGCCCATACTTCCTACCTCTTGACTCTGCTTCCCTGTGAGGGGGTGTGACAGCAATGGCAAGATCCCTGACTGTGTAGTCCTGATGTATGATGTTGGCCATTTCCAAGCATGGCCTTGTGCTCCCCACGACAGAGCCCAGTGTCAGACATCTTGTCAGTCCCTTCCCACTCCTTGTGAGGCGAGTATGGTTCAGTTTGATCTTGCTGGGCCATGTGGGTGGGTGTAGGTTGTCTGTGACTGCGACTCCCATCATACTCTTGGCTACAACCCCCTTCCCAGCATGCCCATACTTCCTCCCTCTTGACTCTGCTTCCCTGTGAGGGGTTGTGACAGCAATGGCAAGATGGCTGACTGTGAAATCCTGGTTTTTGTTTGGCTACAAGTCCCAAGTGAGCCCCTGTGCTTCACACAGCAGCACCCAGTACGGGGTATCTTTTGCTGATATTTCAATGAGGTGTGTGTCAATGCATTGTACCCGGTGAGTTGTGTGGAGTTTGTGTTGAGTGGGGGTGTCTCCCCATGCTGATAAGTATGGTCAGGGCTGTCAGTCCTCCTTCCCATCATGAAACATGCTTCTATTGTAGGGCGTGCAAGTTGTCTTTCAGGATGTCAGTCAGTGGTGTCCTGCTTCTGATTTGCACACAAGCCCTAACAGGGCCTTGTGCTCCCCACAGCAGGACCCAGTGTCAGCCATCTTGTCAGTCATTTTCCACTCCCTGTGATGTGGGCATGTTTCAGAGAGGTCTTTATGGGCCAATCAGAAGGGTGTGCATTATCTGTGACTACAGGGCCCATCATGCTTTTGGCTACACTCACTTCACCTGCATCCCCACTATTCCTTCCCGACTGTCAGCTGCACTGTGAGGTGGTGTGTTTATGGTGGCAAACTGTCTGGCAGGGTCTATTTGGCTTAGTGCCACTGGCTTGCTCTATTTGTTTGTAGGTTGGTGCATGTCATGACACAGTCCCCAGTCACTATGAGATGGCAGGTATTGTGTGTGTCTGACTGGCATACACATCTTGGGCTGATTATCTATTGGTTAGTGTAGCTTTGCTTGGGGTGCATGGTTTCACTGTCCCCTTGCCACACAATCTTGGGTATGTTGTTTGTGTACTCACCAGACTCTGGGATGTGTGTTAGGCCATGGACGCTCTCTGGTGGTAGGATGTCCCGCACCTTCTCCTCCCAGGTCCTGAAGTAGACTGGTTTGGCAGAAGGGCCACCGCCGGTGCACTGACTCAGGGCGTGATCTTTTTCGATGAGTTTCTTGACCCTCCTGCGCACGTCATACCACCCGTTGTGTATGTCGTCCTTTCTGCGCCTTGCTGGTGCTCGTGCGTTCACCTTGTCCACAATCCTCGCCCACATCTTGGTTTTCTGTGAGATGGGGGTCCTTTGAACCAATGTACCAAACAAATGTGGCTCTACTCTGATGATCTCGTCTACAAGCACTTCTAACTCACAATGTGTGAACTTGAATTCTTCTTTGGGGGCATGGTGATGGGTGGTGGTGGTGAGTGATGTGTGTGTGAGGGTGCAAGTGATGGTGGGTTGGTGTTGGTTTCGCTGTGTGTATGCTTTTGTATGAGGTGCTGATGGTGTGTTAGTTGTGTGATGGGTGAATTGTGAGTGTGTCTGTGGTTGCTGTGTACTGGTGTTTGCTGCTGGCTGTGTCTCCTGTTTGCAAGGGATGATGGTAGTGATTGTAGTCCTTTATATAGTTAGAGTTGTGGGTGAGTCTTTGTCCCATGTTTTTTTGGGGGTATTTTTTGGCTTTGTCATTGCTTGTTTGGTCCTTTTTTTGTCTTTTTTCCTTTGTGTTTTGTAGGCATGAAGGAGACGTTCATGTGACGGAAACGGACGCTGCTGTTGTCTCGTGCGGGCTTCTCTGCCTCGTTCACGCTGCCTGTCTTCTGTGTTTGGTACGCGTAGTTCGCGGCGGTCTCTATTGCTTGTGTGCCGGGTTGTCTGTGCGTGTCGGTCGTGCGGCTTGGTCTCCGTGTGAGTCGGACTGGTTTTGCACGCATTGCATCGTACTGCGCTAATCATACATCGCGGGTACGGGTCGGTCGGGTTCATTCTGGGTTCGTGTCGGTCAGTGAAAATCGCGTCGGTTTTCCAGCCGGATCACTATTTTCCCTAAGGCTCAGTCGTACGGCTTGTATTCCGCACGTGTCGATCGGAATTCACACGTGTTGCATCGTACTGCACGGGTCGTACGGCGCTGGTCCGTGTCGGTCGGTATTCAGTCCGGGTCCATGTCGGTCGGTTCGTTTTGCTGCCAGAATCGGAATCGGCCCCTTAGTATTTCATGTTCGGTATTATCACTAAGTTCAGTAATAATTTCATTCTTAGTATTATAATTATTATAATGGTTATCTACAATTTCTTTAACTTGTATATATCTTTCATAATATGTGGGACTATTCAAGATTATTTTGCTCTCTTCTCTCCATGGGTAGTGAAGCATTATTAATTTGCGGTAATAGTTTTCTGAATCATTGTTTTTGTTAAACCTGCAGTATCGTATACTTTTTCTAGATGAGTGTTTAGCAAAAGTATAGTTTGTATCTGTGTAGATACTGTTTGTGTTTTGCTTAACGTTTTTTATTTCGACATCCTCTTCATCTGAACTATAAAAATTTGTTTCAGTGAGTAGATCGTCACTGTCATTTTTACTCTGTTGTAATTTTTTTATTGGGTTGTAATTATAAGTAGCAACAAAATCAGCTAATGTACACTGTTGTAATGATTTGGGTCGCTTGCAATATTTTGCTATGATGTTTTCGCATTGGATATTAGTTGATGAATCTGGTAATGAATTTATAGTATCTACATCTCTGAGTAAATAAGTTCTTTTTTTAGTATTAATAAATACAAATGATCGAGAACGTTTCCGTAATGGAATTTGAAGTATCAGATAAGCTGCTTCCTGAGCACTTATTTCTGTACAGTTTAGGAATGTATTACCTATGTGCCTAAGTTGTTCTTTGACATTAGTATTATGAGTTACTTCTTTTGCAGCTTGTGCTATTATTTTGCTCATTCCTCTTTGTGATTTACTGATATAGGAAATGATGTAGAGTTGTAGACAGCACATGCATCTAATATGTACTGCAAATCTATGTTTGCTCTCCATGCTTTAAGAAGTATTGTATTATAGTTATTAATAAAGCATTCTGCTGGTAATCTTTTAAAAAAAATAGTTGTTTTATCTATGAAAGATTGTATACATGTAATATATTGCTTATTATCCATTTGTATTAGTTCTAAGAACTGAGTAAAATCTAGTGTATGAAACTCTGGACTATTCATTGCTTCATGAATAGTTTCAATATTTTTTTGCATCTGTTTGTCTGCAGGATCATGCGGTAAAGATTCAAGTATCATAGTTTCTGACATTGGATATCTTGGATATTGATATTTGCATGTGCGTTTGTTTTTTCTTCTGCAATTTTTGGTGTGTGCATGCTTATGTAGAGGTAGTAATTTCTCTAATTCTGGTTCTTGCGATTTACTGCAAGTTATATATTTGTCTATAAATTTAATGACTTGTGGTAACTTTGCTATTCCATATAATGGTGCCTTTTCAATCCATAATAATTCAACCCTGTAAAAGAAGTCTTGTAATTTTCCAATAGGGTTCATTTTGTCCATTATTACGCAATTAAATAATTTTCTTACTTGAAAGTCAAAATGCCTTGCACAGGTAGTTGGATCTTCCTGTATTAATTTACATTTTGTTTCCCAAGAGACTTCTTTAAATTCTTCTTCAGTGCATTCATGTAGATTTTGCACTCATAATAATATATTAATTAAGTGGTGCCATTTAGTTTCTGCGGCAGATAAAGTGAGGAAAAATGTTGGTATTCCAAGTTGCCTTATCATTGCAAAGAGATCTTTTTTGCAGTGCTCCCAATATGGTGGTGAACTGCGAATAGTTTTTAATATTTTGTAACCTTCATTATATTTGAAGATGCTTTCTAAGTTATGTTTTATGTCTTTTGCAGTAATACATTCACCATTGTTGAAATATTTCCTTAAAGACATATTTACTTTCCCTTGTATTTGTTTTATGTGCAATTTTTTTAGTTTAAAGAAAATATTGGTAATAGATTTAGCTACTTTCTATCATAGCTCCTTACTTCCCATTGGCATATTGTACTATAATGTACAGGTACGTGTCTATCATTATTATTAGGTCTTAGATTGCCAACAAATATGGTTGAAAAGCATAAAATTCTGAATCTTTGTCTTTATATAAACTTCTAGGTGTGTTATGTTCAGCAGGTGCTAAACATAATACATTGGGACTATCGGTTGTGATTGTTTCATTTATTAATAAAGTATCTAAATTTCCTGCTTGTATGTTGTCTGAGGAGCTTGTTGAATTATGATCTTCAGATGTTTCCACTGCAATAGTTTATTTCTTGTGGTATATATTCCCAATCTGGATTAACAGTGACTCCATATTCTTTAAACATGTCACTGTTTGTTGCTAGCCATAGTGCTGCTTTTGTAACTACATTTGGTCTAACATTTTCAAAATGGGTAAATGATTTGAAAGCTAACTTTCTTTTTAGTTTGATTGGAATTGTCATTTCATCATTGATCTGCCTTGGTAAAATTGTGACTGTTGTCATAACATCTGCAGGTACATTAACAACAGCCCCTAATAATGACTTTTGAGAGCCACGAGGTAATGTTCTAATTTGCACAAAAGGAATTTGTGGAGAAACTAATCTTTCTTCTAAATTATGCAATTTTAATTGCATTGGCATATGTTCAAATTTCATTCCATTTATATATGAGCATGGTGGTATTTTATCTTTGCTAATATGTCTATAGCAAGTGCTACATATATAGTTTGTTTTATTTAGACTCATGTTACATTGGATAAATCTTGGATTTTCAGCAATACTGTTAGTATTTTTTAGTGACTGCTTATGCCATAATTGGTTGCAAATAGTACAAATGTACTCTGGTCCATACAAAAGTTCTTTATGGAAAGCACTTATTTCCATGATAACTATATTTGTTTCTATATCTATACTATTGTTTACTTCATTGTGTCTTTTGTGTTGTATACATTGCTTTTTGCCTAATGGTAGTTTTTCATTTACAGTAGTTGTGCATGTTCTTTTTTGTTGGTTTAAGCATCTATTACTGTCTACGCTATTAATTGTAGTGGCAAGCATTTGTGTTGGTTGTGTAGGCATTGTACTTGATGGTTTGCTCAAGCTGTGAATGCTGTTAGTGCTAGGGTTTGCAGTACTTACTTGCCAACTATTAGTACTATTAGTAAAAGGCATGGTAATATCAGGTATTATGTCTATAGCCTTTTCTGTTTTATGGACATATAGTGCTTTGGTATCTCTTACTTGTACTACTTTTTGTTTTCTCTAACTGCATTTTGGAGGGTTTTTTTAGCTATTGTTTTTATGTGTGTTGGAGTTAATTCAAATGCTTCATGATTTTCATGTGGTGCTTTTATACTGTTTGCAAGTTCTATCGTATACTCTATTAGGGCTTTAAAAGTCATTTTTTCAATAGCAATGCATCCTTTGTTATCTCAGCTATGCGAATCAAAGACAAAGTATGCTTCTTCATTCTTAAAAATTGCAATGACATATGCATTCATACAGAGTAAATTGCCAGTATAACGATTTATACATATATTTAGTGCATTTTGGATATCTGGGTAGGAAGGATTCATACAATGTAGTACGTCACCATAATAAGGTTCTTTTAGTGATAGAGAGTATATGTAATTATTATGCTCTATGTATTTAGGCAAGTCATCTGGATGCATAAATATTTCATTATTAATAGAATGCATTTCAGCATATTAAGCATCTCCTAACTTCATAATAGAATGCAAATCATTTGAATTCCATGTATTCACTGGTTTACAAATATTATGTATAATTGCAAAAGTACTATTTGGTAAGCATTGTTTTCCTTGAGATATACTGTTAAATTGTGAATGCCCTTGGTGATGCCTAGCTTGTAGTATTCTATCCATATTATATGTAATTGCTTCTATGTGTTAAGTATTATATTATATACTTGTTGAAATGGCTAATAGCTTGCTAACAGTTTCTTGTACTATATATACCAGTTTCTTGTACTATATCTACAGGTGATATCTAGTTTTAAGTAATTTTTACAAAAATGTCCTACTTTTTTTGTATTTTTTTGCCTTGATTAGTACAGTAATCTGTATGAAAGGAGACAAAAAAGTGATATATATAAACTGTTAATTTGTTAGTTAAATTAATTAATGTTAAACTGTATCTATTGTATGTAAAGACAGTAATTATACAAAGGAAAAAGCATTTTAGTGAGTTTTGTGGAATAGATAGCAGTACTTTGTCTTTTTGTTACTTTTTGGACTGTGCTCACTGCAATGTGGGTAGTGGTAGGTTGCATGTTACAAAGTGGCTTAGAGTTATTTATAGTGCACATAGGAAAGCTTTAAGGGGCTTGGAAAGTGTGAGGAGAGGCCTGGGTTATGGCTAGTAGCTGTTGATATAATAGTTTGCTGGCCTGGGGGTGTTTGCGTGGTTGTGAAGGCTGGGGAGTTGTTTTATTTGTGTAGATTTTCTAAGGAGACAGACAGGATTAATTTACAGTTTGTACTTCTGCAGGTAAAAGCTTTGAAAAGGGAAATTGTACAATACTGGTTTAATAATACTTTACTTTATCTAGCAGTAAAAAAGCACAGTGCTTAGGTTGTAATAAACACTGTGTAAACAGGTCACAGAAACATCCTGTGATGTTAATTATTATTGTTGGTTCGTAGGGAATGGGGGGGAAAGGTATGGGGGCTAGTTTTATTGGCTTGTGAAAAACAAATGGTAACTGGGGGTGCAGTGTTTTACTGTACTGGTTTTAGTACAGAGCAAAGGAGACAATTTGAGGGCAAAGTGAATTGTTACTAGTAATGACTGAAATAAAGTACAGTGTTGGAACATTAAATTTCACAATTCAATCTATTAAATGGAAGCAATCATGGGCACTGCAAACTATAAGTTTAAAAACTTATAGTTTATTAAATTAAACAGAGGAGAAGATTTTATACAGGATACATATTGAAGTTATGTATTTCAAGGTCCTCATATGTGATAATTTAAGAAAAAGGAGGAAACGTGAAATAAAACATTTGCCTAGAATCACACAATTTGGTTAGGTGTAGAACCCATGATTAGTCTCAAGCTTTTGATTTCACATTGTGCAATTCAGGAACTAGATGCATATGCTTTGCTTCCCCTACAACACCTTACTGCCATACTTCGAACATCAACCAGCTGACTTCAATGTAGTTGTTGGTCACATCATCGGCCAAACTTGTGGCCACTGGGAAAGTTTTTGCGTGTACCCATGCATTAGAATATGACAAACTGCACAATAGGTAACTAACTAAGAATAACAGAAGGCATGATGACTATGGGGACAAGCACATGCGCAAGAGAGAGTAAACTAGACATACACTCTAGTGCCCTACAGTAATTTGAAAAATGTGAAACCCCAAGTCCTACACAATCAGATAATCAGATTTAAGAACAGCAACAACTATGCATACATGGAGAAAAGATTACTAATGACGACAAACAATATACCTATTTTTAAACCCTTTAAGTAGTTAATGTTTGTCTGTTCCAACTCTTTCTATATCAAAACAAGCAGTGTACCAAGATTGTCCAAAAAAATGCAGATGATATGTGTTTTGTCTAGAATATCTCATAAGAACAACTAAGATTCAGATCTTACTAGTGTAAGGAATGTAAAATAAATGTAATAAATTATTGTTTTATATTGGAATAAAAAAACAAGCTGAAACTGGGTAATTTCGCAAAATATTTTTCCATATTTAATTTGTGTTAGTTGCTAACACCTTCAATTATGGATACAAAATGATTATAGAATCAAGACTGTGGTGTATTTGGTCCTGTAAATTGATTGGACAGAAATCTGCTATTAGATGCTAGTATGTAGATATGCTGTGAAGAGGCAGATGTAAGAGTATTTGCCAAACATTTGCATCTAGGTGACCCCTCTTTAAATAGTTGGCAGTTTATGTCTATAATGGGCAAGAATACAACAGAAGTGGAGACCAGAAATGTGGGCTGAGCACAGAAAAGGATTTCCCACTGGACAATATATTCTTCTGAGTAATTATATTTTTTTCTTGAACACAAATTAGCAAACACATCCTCCTATGACATCTGCACATTTCCAAATGCATAGATGGCTATGTATTTCAGTTCTCCAATAATTAGGAAGAGACATGGCTTTCCAGGAGTACTTGGTAGAATTATTTAAAAATTCTATCAAAGTTAGAAATGTTCTCTAAAGTTTGTCACAGACCTATGCAAGTAAATGTGTGGTTTTTATCTTGGAGGTTATGTGGATCAGCTTATCAAGAGTATTTGAGCTAAGAGTAAAAAGGAAACTTGCATACTGGATAAGCTTCAGTTTAATCTGTAGCTAAAAAAGTATATTTTTATTTTTCTTATGTTTGTAAACACTGGAAAAATGTTCTACTTCTGAAAGGAACAGCGGAAAGAAGGAAACCATGTAGTTTTGTCTTTTTAAATTCCTATTGTGCACTAGAGACGCTACTCTGCATCGTTTTGTGCTAACTTGTGCTTTATGCTTGTTCTTGCACTGTATACAGTAAAGAACATGGAGTAGCGACGGACTAAAAAAGGTAAGTTTGTAAATAATTTTGACTTTACTTTGTGTGGTAGTATGCTAATAGTAAATGGAAAGTATAATTAATTAAATGGGTTTTATTTTTTTTTAATATTGTGTATTTAATATATTGTGAATGTGATGCTATTTGTTTTTAATATGTGCATGTAGTTTGTTGAAATTGCTAATGACTATTCTATTTTTCCTGTTCTAGCCTCCTGACTGGACCTGACAAGTGATGCGACACTAAGGAGCATTGAAGGAAGCTAAAGTTAAGTTTTGTTCTTATAAAATGTTTACGTTTGTGCTATTTTGTTTGTTTTGCTATATAAAATTGAAATGTTATTTTAGCATTGTATTATGCTAATTTTAGTTTTATGTTTTTTGTTGTCGTTTACAGAGTAAAGAAAATGGAGCAGCGAGCGACGGCAAAGGTAAGTCTTAAAAAAATCTTAACTTTACTTTATGTATGGTAGTCTATTAATAGTAAATAAATGGTATAATTAATTAAATGTTATATATTTTTTAATACTGTGTATTTAATATGTTTATATTGTGATGCTATTTGTTTTTAATACGCTCGTGTAGTTTGTTGAAAGTGCTAATGATAATTGTATTTTTTCTCTTCTAGCGTCGCGACTGGACCGGAGAAGTGAGGAGACGCGACACGAAGGAGCATTGAGTGCTGCTAAAGGTAAGTTTTCTTCTTATAAAATATTTAAGTTTGTGCTATGTTGTGTGTTTTGCTATAGAAAATTGAAATGTTATTTTAGTATTGTTTTATGCTAATTTTAGTTTTATGCTTGTTGTTGCCGTCTACAGAGTAAAGAAAATGAAGCAGCGAGTGATGGCAAAGGTAAGTCTTAAAAAAATCTTAACTTTACTTTGTGTGGTAGTCTGTTAATAGTAAATAAATGGTATAATTAATTAAATGTGTTATATATATATATATTTTTTAATACTGTGTATTTAATATGTTTAGATTGTGATGCTATTAATAGGCACGTGTAGTTTGTTGAAAGTGCTAATGATAATTCTATTTTTTCTCTTCTAGCCTCGCAACTGGACCGGAGAAGTGAGGAGACGCGACACGAAGGAGCATTGAGGGAAGCTAAAGGTAAGTTTTCTTCTTATAAAATATTTAAGTTTGTGCTATTTTGTTTGCTTTTGCTATATAACATTGAAATGTTATTTTAGTATTGTTTTATGCTAATTTTAGTTTTATGCTTGTTGCCGTTTACAGAGTAAAGAAAATGGACAAGCGAGCGACGACAAAGGTAAGTTTTGAAAAAATCTTTACTTTACTTTATGTGTGGTAGTCTGTTATTAGTAAATAAATGGTATAATTAATTAAATGTGTTATATATTTTTAAATACTGTATACTTGGGGGCCGATTCGGATCCTGGAAAAACCGGGTACAAACAGTCGGTCGGAGCGTTTTCTCCGTCCGACTCGTACCCGGGAAAAAAACCCTACAAACTTGCAAGTACGATTCGTACGGAAACACCATTTCCGTACGAATCGGAAAAAAGACCGACCGACAGAAAAATACATACAAATGTGATCCGGGACACCGCGGACGTGACGTCCGGACGGAGTTTGGCAGCTTTTTACGTACCAGCAAGTACGATTCGTACCGACAGCACTCCGGACAGCAATATTTTTACGGCACCCAAAAAGTGCCGGAAAAGCGAAGTACGCCACGAAGCGTGAGGAAAAGGGGGCCCGGTACACGCCGAACACCCCCCCAGCCCCTCCCCGTAAGTACGCGCTGGACCCCCAGCCCCTCCGCGGATGGACGTGCCGTACCCCCACCCGTGTATGTACGGAGCGTACCCCCAGCCCCCCGTATGTACAGAGCGTACCCCCAGCCCCCCGTTTGTACAGAGCGTACCCCCAGCCCCCCGTATGTATGGAGCGTACCCCTAGCCCCCCGTACTTACGGGGGGCTGGGGGTACGCTCCGTACATACGGGGGGCTGGGGGTACGCTCCATACTTACGGGGGGTTTGGGGGGGTGTTCGGCGCGTATGCGGGCATATGTCTCCATGGTTGCTATTGAAGTTCGGTCCGTACGGTGTTTTTTCGATATGGTTGTGAAATGGTCTGGCCGGTACGGATCGTACTTGCGCGCTCGGACTTCTGTTTTCACATTTGTACGTAAAATCGTCCGGGGACGTGTCGGACACATTTTCTGACCCGAGGACGTGTGGGGGAATTTTCCCAATGCGGTTCGTATGGACTTTTTCCCATACGAATCGTACTTGGCAGTTTGTACGGCGCTTGTACGATTCGTACGTAAAAAAATCCAGATACGATTCGTACGGGGACATTTTTTACAGGATTGGAATCGGCACCCTAATATTTTGTGAATGTGCGCAATTTGTTTTTAATGCACGTGTGTACTTTGTTGAAACTGCTAATAACAATGCTATTTTTAATTTTGTAGCCTTCCGACTGGACCGGAGAAGTTACTCGAGGCGACAGAAGGAGCATTGAGGGAAGTCAAAGGTAAGTTTTGTTCTGATATATTGTTAAAACTTAATGTTGTAATTGTTTTGTTGTTAAAATGTTAATGTTACTAAAAAATAAAAGTACTTTGTATTTATTTTATTTTAGTGTGTTACGAATCTGCTGTTTATTGTTTATAACGTGTGTTATATTTACGTTAGTATAATATTTATGATGCACTATGTGAACGGCCGGACGGGAGAAGATGGATTAGTGCGGGAAGTAAAAGGTAAGTTTTTATGTTAATTACTTTGTGTTAATTATGTTTGTATTGTAAATGTTATTGTTTGGAAAAAAATGTTGTGTATCTATTTATTAAATATGTGTATTTTATTATGTTGCAAATCTACTACGTAAATGCGTTTGTGTACTTTACGGCACGTGCTAATGTTTATGCCATTTTGTGAAATTTCACCGCATTGACTGGACGCGAGAAGACGGTGCAGCAAGGTAGGTAATAAACTAATATTTTTTGTCATTATTTAATACTTTATGTGTTGATTATTATTCTAATGTAAATGTTATTATTTAAAAGTTGTTTTGCAGCTATTTATTAATAGTGCATATATTAGTATGTTGCTTATCTGCTGTGCAATGTTTGATAATGCGCATGTGTACTGTATGGGGATTTCCAATGTCTATGCTAATTTTGTGATGCCCCACCTCAGTAACCGGACGCGAGAAAGAACGCGCAGCAAGCGAAGCGAAAGATAAGTTTTGTTTTCTTTTGTTGTTACAACTTTTTTGTGTTAACTGTTTTTCGTATTGTAAATGTTATTGCTAGAGATAATATATAGATTTTATTATTTATTTATGTAGTATTTTAGTGTGTTGCGAATCTGCTGTATAGTTTTTGATAATACGCGCGTGTTAAGTAGCATAACTGTTAATGCTGATGTCATTGTTCTGATGATTCACTTGTCAGACCGTAGCTGAAAAGAAGAGGGAGTAGCATGGATAGAGAAAGGTAAGATGTTTTTTTTTTACGTTGCCTCTACTTATTTATAATCTATGTGAATATTGTTAACCCCTTCGACGCGCATGACGGAACGGTTCCGTCATGCACGTCGGTTGCGCTGTGCGCATGACGGAACCGTTCCGTCATGGCCCCGCCCGCGCACGGAACCTTCAGCGTGGCGCGGAAATCCGCGCCGCGCTGAAGGGGTTAATGTAAATGTGTTATTTCTAGTTTTAGTTAATGTTTATGTTATTGTTGTTATGCTCCATGCCATCCAGCGCACGCGGTAGCAGCGAGGAAAGCGAAGATCAGTTGTGTTTTCTTATATTGACGCTAATTTATGTGTTATCCGTTTTCCTATTGTAAATGTATAGCTAAAAGACATTTTTTTGCAACTATTTATTAATATTTTGTATTTTAATATGTTGTGAATTTGTTTTGTCATGTTTGAGATTACGCGTGTATAATTTCCGTTACCATAATATTATGCTATGTTTGTGATGCCCTACACCATGTATTGGATGCAATAAGACTGCCTCGCTAGGGAAGTAAAAGGTAAAAATGTTTTATGTTGATTACTTTACGTGTTAACTATTTTTGCATTGTAAATGTTATTCTTTCAAAAAATATTTTGTGTAACTAATTATGAAAAATGTTTATTTTATTTTGTTGCGAATCTACTACGTATTGTTTGGAAATGCGTTTGTATACTTTACGGTACGTGCTAATGTTTATGCTATTTTGTGAAACGTTACATTATTGAGTGGACAGGAGAAGACTGAGCAGCAAGGTGAGTAATAACGTAATATTTTATTATATTTTTGCATTATTTTATGTGTTTATTTTTTTCCTAAAGTAAATGTTATTGTTTAAAAGTTGTTTTTGCAGTTATTCATTAATAGTGCATATATTAGTATGTTGCGAATCTGCTGTGTATTGTTTGATAATGCGCACGTATACTGTACGGGGTTTTCCAATGGCTATGCTAATTTGGTGATGCCGCTCCTTAGTAACCAGACGCGACAAAGAAGGCGCGGGGAGAGAAGTGAAAGGTAAGTTTTGTTTCCTTTTCTTGTTACACCTTTGTGTGTTAACTGTTTTCCTATTGTAAATGTTATTGGTAGAGAAAACATAGATTTTACTATTTATTTATGTAGTATTTTAGTGCGTTGCGAATCTGCTGTGTAGTGTTTAATAATACGCGTGTTATTTAGCATAACTGTCAATGCTGATGTCATTGTTGTGATGCTTGAGTTGACAGACCGGAGCCAAAAAGAAGAGGGACCAGCGAAGAAAGAGAAAGGTAAGAATTTTTTTTTAACGTTGCCTCTACTTATGTATTATCTATGTGAATACTGTTAATGTAAATGTGTGATTTATAGTTTTACTTAATGTTTATGTTATTGTTATGCTCCATCCCATCCACCGCACGCGGTAGCAGCAAGGAAAGCGAAGGTAAGTTGTGTTTTGTTATATTGACACTACTTTATGTGTTGTCTGTGTTAATATTGTAAATGTTATAGCTAAAACGTATTTTTTCGCAAGTATTTATTAATGTTTCGTATTTTAATATGTTGCGAATCTGTTTTGTTGTCTTTGGAATCACGCGTGTATTATTTACGTTACTATAATTTTATGCTATGTTTCTGATGCCTTAGCCTATGGATTAAACGCCATAAGATTGCGTCGCTTGGGAAGTAAAAGGTAAAAATTGTTTTATGTTGATTACTTTATGTGTTAACTATGTTTGTATTGTAAACGTTATTGTTTGAAAAAATATTTTGTGTAAGTATTTATTAAAAATGTGTATTTTAGTTTATGCTATTTTGTAAACTGTCACCTTACTGTGTGGACAGGAAAAGACGGAGCAGCAAGGTAAGTAATAACGTAATATTTTATTATAAATTTGCATTACTTTATGTGTTTTTTTTCCCCTAAAGTAAATGTTATTGTTTAAAAGTTGTTTTTGCAGCTATTTATTACTAGCGCATATATTAGTATGTTGCGAATCTGCTGTCTAATGTTTGATGACGCGAGAAAGAAGGCGCAGCTAGTGAACTGAAGGTAAGTTTTGTTTTCTTTTGTTGTTACAACTTTGTGTGTTAACTGTTTTTCTTATTGTAAATGTTATTGCTAGAGAAAACATAGATTTTACTTTTTATTTATGTTGTATTTTAATGTGTTGCGAATCTGCTGTGTAGTGTTTGATAATACGCGCGTTATTTAGCATAACTGTTAATGCTGATGTTATTTTTATGATGCTTTACCCCACAGACTGTAGCTGAAAAGAAGGAATAGCGAGCAAATTAAAAAGTAAGGTTTGTTTTTTAATGTTAGCTATATTGATGTGTGTTATGTTTTTTAAATATATATGTTAATAATGTAAAAGTTATTATTTTCTATTATTTATTGATTATTGGTGCCGATCACGATCCGGTAAAAAATTCCCCCGTGCGACTCGTATCGGGTCTTTTTACCGTACGAATCGTCCAAGTGCCGTACGAACTGGCAATCACGATTCGCATGGTAAAAAGTCCATACGACCCGCACCGGGAATCATTCCCCACACGTCCTCGGGTCGGAAAATGTGTCCGACACGTCCTCGGACGATTTACCTTACAAACGTAAAAATCCAAGTCCGACCGAGGAATCACGATCCATCCCGTGCGTCCGAGCCTACAACCGTATGGAAAAAACACCGTCCGCACCGAACACCAATAGCAACCATGGAGACATGTGCCCGCATACGCGCCCAACACTCCCCCCAGCCCCCGTACGTCCGACACGTACCCCCCGTATATGTATACCCCCACCCGTCTATGTACACCCCAGTACGTTCCAGTCGTACCCCCACCCCAGTACGTGTCGTACCACCGTCTATGTACACCCCCCCACCCCTGTACGTGTCGTACCACCGTCTATGTACACCCCCCCACCCCTGTACGTGTCGTACCACCGTCTATGAACACCCCAGTACGTTCCAGTCGTACCCCCACCCCAGTACGTGTCGTACCACCGTCAATGTACACCCCCCACCCCTGTACGTGTCGTACCACCGTCTATGTACACCCCCCCACCCCTGTACGTGTCGTACCACCGCCCATGTACACCCCAGTACGTTCCAGTCGTACCCCCACCCCAGTACGTGTCGTACCACCGTCTATGAACACCCCAGTACGTTCCAGTCGTACCCCCACCCCAGTACGTGTCGTACCACCGTCAATGTACACCCCCCACCCCTGTACGTGTCGTACCACCGTCTATGTACACCCCCCCACCCCTGTACGTGTCGTACCACCGCCCATGTACACCCCAGTACGTTCCAGTCGTACCCCCACCCCAGTACGTGTCGTACCACCGTCTATGAACACCCCAGTACGTTCCAGTCGTACCCCCACCCCAGTACGTGTCGTACCACCGTCAATGTACACCCCCCACCCCTGTACGTGTCGTACCACCGTCCATGTACACCCCCCCACCCCTGTACGTGTCGTACCACCGCCCATGTACACCCCAGTACGTTCCAGTCGTACCCCCACCCCAGTACGTGTCGTACCACCGTCTATGAACACCCCAGTACGTTCCAGTCGTACCCCCACCCCAGTACGTGTCGTACCACCGTCAATGTACACCCCCCACCCCTGTACGTGTCGTACCACCGTCTATGTACACCCCCCCACCCCTGTACGTGTCGTACCACCGCCCATGTACACCCCAGTACGTTCCAGTCGTACCCCCACCCCAGTACGTGTCGTACCACCGTCTATGAACACCCCAGTACGTTCCAGTCGTACCCCCACCCCAGTACGTGTCGTACCACCGTCCATGTACACCCCCCCACCCCTGTACGTGTCGTACCACCGCCCATGTACACCCCAGTACGTTCCAGTCGTACCCCCACCCCAGTACGTGTCGTACCACCGTCTATGAACACCCCAGTACGTTCCAGTCGTACCCCCACCCCAGTACGTGTCGTACCACCGTCAATGTACACCCCCCACCCCTGTACGTGTCGTACCACCGTCTATGTACACCCCCCCACCCCTGTACGTGTCGTACCACCGCCCATGTACACCCCAGTACGTTCCAGTCGTACCCCCACCCCAGTACGTGTCGTACCACCGTCTATGAACACCCCAGTACGTTCCAGTCGTACCCCCACCCCAGTACGTGTCGTACCACCGTCAATGTACACCCCCCACCCCTGTACGTGTCGTACCACCGTCCATGTACACCCCCCCACCCCTGTACGTGTCGTACCACCGCCCATGTACACCCCAGTACGTTCCAGTCGTACCCCCACCCCAGTACGTGTCGTACCACCGTCTATGAACACCCCAGTACGTTCCAGTCGTACCCCCACCCCAGTACGTGTCGTACCACCGTCAATGTACACCCCCCCACCCCTGTACGTGTCGTACCACCGTCTATGTACACCCCCCCACCCCTGTACGTGTCGTACCACCGCCCATGTACACCCCAGTACGTTCCAGTCGTACCCCCACCACAGTACGTGTCGTACCACCGTCAATGTACACCCCCCACCCCTGTACGTGTCGTACCACCGCCCATGTACACCCCAGTACGTTCCAGTCGTACCCCCACCCCAGTACGTGTCGTACCACCGTCTATGTACACCCCCCCACCCCTGTACGTGTCGTACCACCGTCTATGTACACCCCCCCACCCCTGTACGTGTCGTACCACCGCCCATGTACACCCCAGTACGTTCCAGTCGTACCCCCACCCCAGTACGTGTCGTACCACCGTCTATGTACACCCCCCCACCCCTGTACGTGTCGTACCACCGTCTATGAACACCCCAGTACGTTCCAGTCGTACCCCCACCCCAGTACGTTCCTGGCGCACCCCCAACACAACCTTCTAAGTACGGAGCGCACCCCATGCCCCAACATCACAACCGCATGTACGAGTCGTACAAAGCCACACACAAGGACCAAATCGTACAACCAAATGGCCCATGTACACACCGTACACACGCTCAAAACGCACGTACACAACAAGGACAAAACAAAGCAACTCAACAATACACCATTCGCAAGGCACACAGCCACTAAACATGGCCAACAACCACTAAAATAACACAATCACTGACCTGCAACTGTCAAAAACAAACAGAGGCCCAATACACCACCACTCCTTATAACACACCCACCCAAAATTCAAACACTGCCACACCCACCCATGGACCAATAAAAAGGGCCCACACACACAAACCATGAGCCTTTGCAACAGACCCACTGCTGCCAGACACCACAGAACCAGACTACAAGCGACACCACATCTTACACTTGCACACCTTCACACGACCACCCTCACAAACACCCTCTCATCACATTCACACACACACACAACCATCCACACCCCCCCCCAACATCCACACACCCCCCACACCCACACCATCCCCACCCACACCCCTCACCATGCCCACTACCAAGAATCCAAAGTTCAGTCACCGAGAGTTGGAGGTCCTTGTTGATCAAATCCTCAGAGTCGAGCCACAGATCTTTGGAACATTGGTCAGAAGCACCAGCCAGGCAGCCAAAACAGCCATGTGGCAGACCATCGTCGATGCTGTGAATGCTGTTGCGGACACCAGGAGGACCAAGCAGGATTGCCAGAACAGGTGGTACGATCTGCGGAGGAGGGTCAGAGCCAAGAGACAGGAGGAACACGACCAGGCCAACGCCACCGGAGGAGGGCCCTCCCGCAGACCCGTACAGTACCATCCCTGGGAGGAGAGGGTGATGGCCATACTGCCGGTGGAGGCAGTTGAAGGAGTAGAAGGACTCCGAGACCCGGGTGAGTACACAAACAACGCACCTCACATGGGGGGAACTGCAACCACAACCAAAATTAATAACAGGCACGCAAACACCACAAGCCATCGCATTACTCAACCACACTCCATGAGCAGGCACATGCCACTGCTGCCACCATGCCCCATGCACCCAGCTGGACAATGTCAAGTCACAGGCCACAGAAGACAACAACACATGACACGGTAACCCGGATGGCGGGAGTGTGGGCACCAAGAATCACATAGTGCGACTCCAAAGCAGACAACAATGCCCTCTGCCCATATGGCCTAGGTCACAGCCAGACAAACACTGTGTCCCAACACAGGAATGACTTGCCAGCAAATGGCGGATGCCTTGCATCAACACATGGGGGTGAAGGCACTGTTTTGCACATGCCAGCAGCTAATGAACAGCCAACAGTGTGAAAGAGTGGCAGCACACACCACCACAGCAGCAGCGCACAGACACACAGCAGACAAAATGGGTGCCTGGAGATCAGAAACAAACTCACATCAACAGGCCAAGGGCCACTCAAAGATCTGCTAACAGTGTGTGCCCAGGAAGCTGGGCCAAGGTGACAGAGGGTGACACACGGAGGGAGGGAGAGGGGGACACAGAGGGAGGGAGAGGGGGACTGAGAGGGAGGGAGACACAGGAAGATGGACAGAGGGAGGAGGCTGACACACAGAGGGAGGGAGAGGGGGACAGAGAGGGAGGGAGAGGGGGACAGAGAGGGAGGGAGACACAGGAAGATGGACAGAGGGAGGAGGCTGACACACAGAGGGAGGGAGAGGGGGACACAGAGGGAGGGAGACACAGGAAGATGGACAGAGGGAGGAGGCTGACACACAGAGGGAGGGAGAGGGGGACACAGAGGGAGGGAGAGGGGGACAGAGAGGGAGGGAGAGGGGGACAGAGAAGGAGGGAGACACAGGGAGAGCAAATCAGTCCTTTGGTGTGTGGGAATGTCTGCTCGTCAGCAGGTGGACTGCGTGCATGTAGACAAGGGTGCCCAGTGCCAGAACCCCCCCTCTTCATCATGGCAAAACGCAGGGCCATGTCACAACCTGTACACGAGCACAAGGACAGCCACCTGCATCATATGAGTGTGTGGATCCACTCCATGTGCACATGTACAGTGCTACAAGGAAGGCGCAAACGCATAGCTCGGCACACATGCACACTCCACTGCTGACTGCAGTCACACTTGACGCAGCAAGTAAGACTGTGCCACACATAGTTAAAGGGGCCAAATTGGTGCCCAAGGGACACACACATGCACAAGTGCACTGTGAGTGGAATGCAAGACAGATCCTAATTCCAAGAGGAAATGTGCCAACTTTGTAACGGATGAAACATGGATGTTGCATGGATCCAAAGTAACATTGTCTCTCTCACACACAGGTAAACGTCGTGCTGCACCCCCCAACACTGGGGGGGAACACTCACAGGACCCGGATCTGCAGGAGACCGATCCCACCGGCAGCGACCACTCTCACCACTCTGCGGACGACCCCGACCGACCTGGCCCCTCTGGTGTCCAACCACCTGCAGCACCTGCGTCAGGTACAACCGTGCCAACCACCACCCCCACTCCTGCCACATCCCAGGAGACACCCAGGATCCCTGCCCCAACACCACAATGCAGCCAGGCTCGCCAGGAGGGACACGGTGTCCCGGGCACCCAGGAGGAGGCAGGCGACAACGCCAATGCCACCCCTCAGGGGTCCCGGAGACCCCATGTGCCCACAAGTGCAGGCCAGACGCAAGTGGGCAGGGGTGGTGGGAGTGGAGAGCGGCGGAGGCGCGAGCCTGACCAGTTGGCTGGGGATCCGGTATTTTCACATGTCCGTAACATCCTGGACTCATACCGGCAGGACACCACGGGCATGGCCCAGGTTGTGTCCGTCCTCGAGGGGATCAAGGTCCAGCAGGCCCAGCAACATGCGGAGCTAATAGCCTGTCTACAGCTACACCAACGGAGGATGGAGGACAGACAGGCTGAGCAAGTGACGGCGTCCCAGGGGATTCACGCTGAACTCCGTCGGATGGCCGACACCATGGCCGACCCTCCCTGTGCCAGAATGCGGAGAACATCACCACCCACAGGGAGGGATCATGAGGAGGAGGAGGAAACATCCGACGGAGCATCCCAGACGTCGTCACGGCCTGCTGCTGAGGTTCCCCGCAGGAAGCCGGGTCGTCCACGGAAAGGACCGTGAGGGTGGCTGCTACATCACCATCTCCCAGGACACCTGGCCTGGCACCTGGCCCACTGGAGCAACAGCATCACAGCATCAAGAGACATTCTCTGACACATGGCCCTGCTGGTCACTGGCTGACCAATGTTGACAAAGACTGTGGCATGGACTCTGAGGATTTCCAATGGCAAGGACACCAACTCCCCTACTGAACTTTGGATTCCCTAATCCCGGAAAGGCCCTCACTTGGCCCCCCCCCCCCCAATAATAAATCACACTATTATGAGTTGATGCCTGCTGGTAGCATTATTACCTAACATGTGTCTTGTACAGTCTAAACATGCCTGAGTCATCTGTTCACTTCAACCATCCACACCCTGGGGCCTGAGTCTGGCACAGGACACATGGGTCACAGTTTACTAGGCAAGACAGACATGGAGCACCATACACACCCGTGATGGTCAGAACCAGCTGAGGGGGTGGCCGAACAACCGTGCTGACAGACACATTGAGTACAGCAACAGTCATGCGCAGAGGTCAGGGATCCTGGCCCGTGTCCTGGGGGGCACCCAGGTACGTGTAGACAGGTGGCAGAACCATGTCCTGCAAGCTTGAGTCCGGTGGATGCAGAGAATGGGGTCATGGACAACGTTGGATGCATGGGGATGGCACATGTCACAATACCCACACAGTCATGGACATCATGCCCATTACACAGTCTCAGCACACACACACAGCTTGCATCTTGCCACTCGACACATTGACACATAGCCACAATCAGGGAATACCATGCCAGACATGCAGGATGCACCGTGCCAACACACCAGCATTGACTGAGAAGAGGCACCTTGGAGGCATAGGGACATCTTTAATAGTCATGTGTTTGGGATTGCAGAGGCAACTTGAAGTACACATGAACACATCATGTGGAGTAACATGTGGCTCCAACACTGGCACCCCACTCTGCAGCACTAATGCGTGATAGCCATGGAACTGGCACACAAGTGTCGGATAATAGCTAAATACCCACAGCTGCTCACGGAGAGCCTGCCATACACCATACATCCGCTGATGTGGAAGTCCCACGCCATGTCAAGACAATGTTAACCGTATGTGTCCGAGGGCAGTGTCACACACATTGATGCCTTCATCACAATCCACCATCCCATCACTGATGACTGACAACCAGGCAGCCCATCTATTCAGGTGTACCCAGCTGCATGTCGTGTCCCATGGGGATGCCACATGTCTGCAGAGGACCCAAACCCCGACCGGGGCAGTGTGCACACATCGTGAACAACTGCCACACCCAATACACCCCAGATGCATCCCTTACCCCATGGAGACTTCCAAACGTGTCCGTGCCTGTAACGCTGAGTCAGCCCACGATGCCATGTCCATGAGGAATAGCAGTGCCACAACAATGCAACCAGCAAACGGCATGCGCAGGTACCTGGGGAAGAGAGACACACAAGAAGTCAGCCACAAGAAGCACAGCCACTTGCATGTGCATGTACTCGACACATGTATGTATGACAACATGCTAGGTCACAATTATGTCTGGGGAAATACTACCATCACTGCCACCATCACTCCAGTGACACACCCACACACACCTCTGACCCACGTGCCATACATGCAGGTGGAGACACACATCACAACGCATGCCACACGTGGACCAATGCGTGCACACTCAGACCCTGGTACTCACCACTAAGCAAAGAAGTCGCGTATGAGCCGAGTCCGGATGTCCTCTTGAGGCTCCACATCCTCCACATCACTAGCCCCATTGCCAAGCCCTTCGTCCTCCACGGGTGGATGGTCCTCGTCATCTTGATCCAGGATGAGGGGCACAGCTCTTTCAACTGCCATGTTGTGCAGCATGCAGCAGACCATGAAGATCTTGCAGACCTTCGCCGGGGCATATGGGAGTGCGCCGCCGGTCTTGTGGAGGCACCGGAATCGGCTCTTCAGCATGCCAAACGTCCTCTCTATCACTCGCCTTGTCCGGCCATGGGCGGTGTTGTAGCGGAGCTGGGCCGGCGTGATGGGGTTGCGGAGAGGTGTCAGCAGCCAAGGCATGTTGGGATAGCCAGCGTCCCCTAAATGGAAAGCACATGGACATCGTTAGAACTGGCGAAGCGGTAGTGCTGCTCGGCCAAACAGAATACAGGACCGACAGACTGTACCCACCAACAACACATGCACGTTCGTTGCGCAGCTGCATCATCATATCAGGCATCCCGCTACGCCTCATGATGTAGGCATCGTGTGCTGATCCTGGAAAACGAGCACAGACATGTGAAATCACCATGTTGGACAGACACACCACAAGGGCATTGATGGAGTGGTAGTGCTTCCGATTGCGGTACGCCACCTCCCGTGCGTGTGGTGGTACCAAACCTACATGTGTCCCATCTATGGACCCAATGACATGGGGCATCCCTCCCAGGGCATAGAAACCACGTTTGACCTCAGTCATCTGTTCAGGGGTTGGGAACTTGATGAAGTCATCCAGGTGAATCAACATGGCCTCCAAGAAATCATGCAGCACACCGCTGAACATGCTCTGGGACATGCCACCAACATGGGCTATGGTATATTGGAAGGTACCCGTGGCAAGGAAATGTAGGGCAGCCATTACCTTCAGCTGGGGTGTCAGTGCCGTAGGATACCTGTGCTGCGGTTGCAGGTGTGGTGCCAGTCTCGCCGTCAGCTCCAGAATCAACGGTTGGGTGAAGCGGTAGAGCCGGATGCTGTCATTCTCCTGCATGGTGGCCAAGTCTGGAATTCTTCGGGCAACAGGAGGCGCTCTGCAGTAATTTGGAAGTGACAAGGAAGAGTGAGTGCACTACGAGAACAACTCATGTCTACTGAGCACATGTAAATCTGCCAATACACACATGCCACATAGGGAGTCAGGCATGTGCTACATGCCCAGGACACGTATGGATGCAAGGTGACACTCCTTCCAAGACCCAGCTACACACGGTGATTGAGAACCTCCCCATGCCACGCCATGGGAATAGCTGTGTCCCAGTGCAAGTGAACAGCCCGACGCAAGACAGGAGTGACATACGCCCACACATCAGCAGAAGTAGGATGCCGATTGTAGAGACTGGTAGCGGAACACCGGAGCCACAGGTCACATGACATTACACTAGGCCTGCCCACACACCTTGCCATGAAGGTGCACATGTCATGACTCACCACACATTCCTTGTGAGGATGCTGACATGGCCTTGTCACGCTACTCCGTGTCCCATGCATACATGTGCACCTCACATCAGATACCACATGTGGCATGGTGTGCGGAACAGTGTGCAATGACAATCTACACACAGACACATGTTGGTTGCTGCAACGGCTGCAGCTTTTGAGGGTGCTACAACATCAACCTGATGTAAATCCCGGACACATAAATGACATAGTCACATTGTGCACTGTGGGTAGTGACAAGTCAGGTGTCATGACCCCTGTACCGGGCATCATGGGACACTTCCGTGTGTTGGTGTCCGTGCCATGCCAGTGACGCTCACCCCAAGTGCGCAGTACGACATGCACACATGTCAAAGGAGTCAAGGGCATGCCTGGCACACATTGCACCCTCACACAGTACACCTGTACACATCTCATCATACATCTGGTGCCTCCTCCACTCAGGAGGCATGTTCCACATCACAGCCTGTCACACCTGTGCCCCACACATGTAGTAATGCACAGACGATGCCTTGATGTCCATTCCTGGACAAGTATGTCCATCCATGGACAAGTATGTCCGCCCTATTCCTACCTGTGTGTCGACTATCACCACAGTGATGTGTACAAACCGGCGTACTGCTGCTAAGAGGGCCTGTGTATGTTCCCCAATCACTGTGGGAGTGCTGCCGTATGTGTACCCATCGTGATGGCGAGCGTACAGGCATTTGTACGGTCCGTACCACTACGTGTACGCATACGCGTGCAGAACCATAGTGATAGTGAGCGTACAGGCATTCGTACGGTCCGTACCACTACGTGTACGCATACGCGTGCAGACCCATAGTGATAGTGAGCGTACATGCGAGTGTACGGCCCTCTCACTATGGGTCTGCACGCGTATGCGTACTCGTTGTGGTACGGACCGTACACTCGCATCTAAGCTCACTATCACTATGGGTCTGCACGCGTATGCGTACACGTAGTGGTACGGACCGTACAAATGCCTGTGCGCTCACTATCACTATGGGTCTGCACGCGTATGCGTACTCGTTGTGGTACGGACCGTACAAATGCCTGTACGCTCACTATCACTATGGTTCTGCACGCGTATGCGTACACGTAGTGGTACGGACCGTACACTCGCATCTACGCTCACTATCACTATGGTTCTGCACGCGTATGCGTACACGTAGTGGTACGGACCGTACACTCACATGTACGCTCACTATCACTACGGGTACACAGACCCATAGTGATAGTGAGCGTACAGGCATTTGTACGGTCCGTACCACGACGAGTACGCATACGCGTGCAGACCCATAGTGATAGTGAGCGTACATGCGTGTGTACGGTCCGTACCACTACGTGTACGCATACGCGTGCAGACCCATAGTGATTTTGAACGTCGGCATGCATGTACGGGCCGTTGCCATGCATTTGGGGTGCCCTAGGGCCCGGAAACGCACCGTACCTGTGTGTGATTCTCCTAATTACATAGGGGACAAGTATTAAGGCCTACATGCATGCTGGTTGTCATGGCGACCAGGTTCAAATTTCGATTTTGTTCTGGAAGGTGCACAGCAGAAGTCAGTTGGAATTCTTCTACTTTGTTGCAATGTGTTTGTGGGGCTGACATCATGCAGGAGAATGAAACCGATAGAGAACCCACAGACTGCTAGGTTTGAAGGGATTGGTGGAAACATAGGATGCAAATGTGAGTGACCAATCACTCTGTACTCCTGTGCATGAGACTGGGCAGAAGGCCACATATAAGGCAGCCAGGTCCCATGAGGGATTACTTGCCTGCACATCTTTGCATTTGTCGACCAAGCTGCTGCTACTGATTCCCTGGAACCATGTCAAGGGCTGTGGAGAGGACACAGCCATTCACCCTGGAGGAGAACATGGCTCTGCTGGATGTGATCCTCCCACAGTACCCCATGCTGTATGGGCGACCAGGGTATCAGGTGAGTGCATAGGCCACTGCCACAGACTGTCCCTATGTTGTGACTGTGTCTTCAGGCATTGTGACCCGGTGTGACACACATGCCATGTACTGTCGGGGGGGTACCAGGGGGGGGGTGCCTGATGTCTCCCAGCAGTGCCCTGAGACAGGAGGGGTGTGTGCAGAGTCCTCCCAGCAGTGCCCTGAGACAGGAGGGGTGGGGACCTATCACTAACATCAGTGCCCTGAGACAGGAGGGGTGGGTGTGGAGTCCTCCCAGCAGTGCCCTGAGACAGGAGGGGTGGGTGTGGAGTCCTCCCAGCAGTGCCCTGAGACAGGAGGGGTGGGGACCTATCACTAACAGCAGTGCCCTGAGACAGGAGGGGTGGGTGTGATGCACAGTGTGAGCCTTGATCATTGATTGTGACATTGCCATCATTCCACCTGAGTACCCACTATGGCACGTACTGCCTTTTCCCTCACCAGAGGATGATGTCCCTATGACAGAGGTGCAATGCGTTGGCTGCATTACATGCCATGTAGTAACCAGCTATTATGTTCACATATGTCTCTCTGTGACATGTGGCTGGTGTATTGATGTGGTGTCACTTGTACTTCCTCACAGGTAGGCGCCTCTGCCAAGGAGCAGATCTGGCTGACCGCCGTCAGTGCCGTGAGGCGTGTGGATGGTCGGAGGCGGAGCCTGTCCCAGGTGAGGAAACGCTGGCAGGATATCCGGTGCTGGACGCGGAGGATTGCACGGCTCCTGCTGGGGGACTCACCTGAGAGCCACAAGAACCGCGGCCGCCGCCGTCTGACCCACCTCCACAGGCGTGTGCTGCCGGTGGTCTTTCCAGACCTGGAGAGGCGCTTACAGGCGATGCAGCAGGCGGAAGGGGGTAGGTACATGTGCGTTTGTTGTGTGTCACCGGCATTTGTAAGGGCACAGTGGCATTAATTCACTGGCAGGGTTTAAAGGTGCTGTGCCCATCCAGTTTGCCCAAGTGTAGCGCTGCGCCCCTGCCACCCTTCCCCTCCTTGCAATGTGTTCCCTGGTCTGTGTGTAGTCACTCCTTCACAAGGTAATGTAGGCTGGCGCTTTGTCCACGAGAACAATGACTGTAGCATCATGGGTGGTGGTGGTGGGTAACAGGTTGTGGGACCTTGCCTGTGAACTGTCAAGTTCACTGCATGTGGGTTCCATGTCAGTTGGCACTGATGCTGGCTCCAGACATGGGAGTTGGTCTCTCATGTGTCATGCCTTACAGCGCGCATGTCCTATGTAGTGGCCTGTGACATGATGTGCATGAGTGTGCGCTACGCATAGTGCAGGGATGGTGACGTGTGTAGCAGTCATTCCCATTCAGCCATTCAGTAGCATGTAGTTGCGTGCCCAATACTGTCCCCTGGGGCACCTTATCCTCAGTGTTGTTTGTGTCATCATCAACGTGGACACTCTCACTGTCTACAGCGTAGGTTGTGCTCTGTGCCATTGTCCCCTGTCACCATGTATATAGACGTGCTATTATGTACAGGTGTCCACTGTGCAGCCTGACCTGATTGTCCCTCTTCATACTCACAGTTGCCAGTGCCTGTGTGTCTTGTTATACTCATCTGAGGATGGGCACTGGTACCTCATTATTTGTACAGGCGCACCTTTGCTGTTTTGCGTCCAATCTAGCCTTTTGCCTGCCACTGTGTTTATCACCCAGACTATGAGATGTTGGTGCCACCTGTGTCTCAGCAATTAGCATCGTGTGGGGGTTGCTTGGGGCGGGCAATGCCTATGTGTCAAATCCTGATTCCTAATTGCTGGGTCTGGACAGTGTGTGATGTTACTGGACACACACGCAAGGTGCAGTGACCGAGTTATGTTGGGCATGTTTGCAGCATTACCTATGCAGCATGTGTCTCAAGTTCATGGATATTGTCCCTGGTCATAGGTATTTTCACAAACGCTGTGTGGTGCAGAGGCAGTGCAGGATTGTCCCCAGGGCCTGGGTGCTATGTCAGACTCCGTTTCCTGTCATCAGCTATTGTCTCATGCTCTCCATGGTATTTCAGTGGCATGGTGGCTCAACCAACTGTGTTTCATGCCCTACATCGGTACCTTGTTTTGCAGATGTTAGGGATCTGCCTCTTCAGGCTATGCAATGTTGACTATGTAGATTGGACTCATGTGACAGATGTGTACAGGTGTCTGATTAATTTCTGTCTCTCCACCCTGCCCACAGCATCGTCGGGGGACACAGAGGGAGACATGGACACGGACCAGGCGGAGGGACCGAGCACCAGTGGCAGCCGTGACATTGGGGCTGGCACATCGAGTGGGACAGAGGCGTAGGATAGTGTGGCCGAGGACCTGTCGACTGGCACATCAGACTACGAAGCTGACAGGTCCGAGGAGGATGTCTCAGGGTTGGCGGAGGCTGCACCAGCAGCTGACAGTGGAACAACACCTGCCACCGCCCCCTCAGTTCCCACCAACCGCCTCCCACTTGCTCGTGTCCCTTCCCAGCGTGCCCGGTCACCGCATGTCTCCTTCCTGCCAGGCACCGCACCCCCTGCCCCTGTCTCCACTGCTGCCGCCAATGCTGAGTCTATGGACATCCAGCGGCAAATGCAGGTTGGTCAGGCTGCGATCCTGAATGTCCTCCATTCCCACGGGAAAACCCTCAGCAACATCGAGGCATTCTTGGAGGGCATTCATTCTTTGCAGGCTGACCAACGCAACTTGCTGAGGTCCCTAGACTCCACACTGACTGCAGCAGTGGGTCTCCTGCAGCGCGACCTCCCCCCACCTACCCCTGCCCCATCCACACTTCCCACTTCCATGCCTGTCCCACGTACACCCAGACGTCGGCATGCACCCACCACAACAGACACAGGCACCACACCAGCAGGGAAGGTCCACCGCACTCCTCCTGACACGCACACACAGGGTGAGATAGGCACACCCACTGGGTCGGGGGGCAAACGTGTGACACGCAGCCAGAGTGGGAGTCCGCATTCCACACAATCCACTCCCTCCAAATCCCCTCCCCTCAGCTCTCCTGGCCACATCTCCCCCAAGGACTCCTTCATGGCCGCTCTGTCCCTGAGCCCCACAGTTACGCCACCACGCAAGCGGTCAAGGAAGTCCTCGGTCAGGGTGGTTGAGTCTCCCCCCCTGTCTCCACCCTCCCCCGGTGGCGCTGCAACCCATCCCTCTGAACCCCCCCCCTCCTTGGGGCCTGAGGTCACTTCGGGTGCAGGGGACTCCCTGGAGGACCTTGCTAAGGTGTGTAGTGCCATCCTGGCCTCCGCCTTTGGCCATGACACACCCCCTGTGGTTGAGTCCTCCATCCCTGCACCCACAACGCCGCCCCTTTGCCCTGATGTCCCTGCGGTGCCTGTTGCTTCCCCCCCCCTGATGCCCTCACCAGTATGGAAGACGATGGCATTTGACTGTGCAGGCAAGGTAGGGGACACACATCCCACTGTGTCCCCCATGCAGCTGGGAATAATTGACTGCCCTATGGCCTTTGTTGACTTTGAACTGCCGTTGATCCACGGACATTGTGCTCATGCTGATTAAAGCTTATTTTTTTTTTCATTATCACACTCCTGCTATGGTGGTATTGGTGTTGGTGGGGCTGCTACATTGTTTTGGGTGGTGTTTAAGGCTTTGGGTGTGTGGGATTTGTAGTAGTGTTCTGCTCTTTGGGGCCACCCTAGGATCTGTGTGCCATCACAAGGTGTTGGCTAACTTCCTTAGGTCATGTCAGCAGTTACTGCATGGTTCAATTGTCCCAGGGTGTATTCCTTCCTCTGTGTACCCAGTTTCTTCCCTGCAGGGTGTTCCCAATGTTTAGCGCAGAGCTGTGTGTACATGAGCTGTGTGTGTGACGGAGCCCTTCTACTTTGGCCATGCATGCATGGCCATGTCTCCACCTGCAACAATCGTGGCATCCTTGGTGATCACTGTACTTGTGTGTGGAGTCAGTTGACATGAGTTCATGGGGACATGTTCCCTTGTAGGCAGTATGGATGTGGGTAATTGTGGCATCACACACATGTGTTACACCCCTCCTGGGTGTGGACACTGCTGGGAGGACTCTGCACCCACCCCTCCTGGGTCTGGACACTGCTGGGAGGACTCTGCACACACCCCTCCTGTCTCAGGGCACTGCTGGGAGGTCTCTGCACCCACCCCTCCTGTCTCTGGGCACTGCTGGGAGGACTCACCACCCACCCCTCCTGGGTCTGGACACTGCTGGGAGGACTCTGCACACACCCCTCCTGTCTCTGGGCACTGCTGGGAGGTGTCTGCACCCACCCCTCCTGGGTCTGGACACTGCTGGGAGGACTCTGCACCCACCCCTCCTGTCTCTGGGCACTGCTGGGAGGACTCACCACCCACCCCTCCTGGGTCTGGACACTGCTGGGAGGTCTCTGCACCCACCCCTCCTGTCTCTGGGCACTGCTGGGTGGACTCACCACCCACCCCTCCTGGGTCTGGACACTGCTGGGAGGACTCTGCACACACCCCTCCTGGGTCTGGGCACTGCTGGGTGGACTCACCACCCACCCCTCCTGGGTCTGGACACTGCTGGGAGGACTCTGCACCCACCCCTCCTGTCTCTGGGCACTGCTGGGAGGACTCACCACCCACCCCTCCTGGGTCTGGACACTGCTGGGAGGACTCTGCACACACCCCTCCTGTCTCAGGGCACTGCTGGGTGGACTCTGCACACACACCTCCGATTTCTGGATATGTGCGCTTGGCACATACACGGTGGGGTTACGCACACTGCATTAGAGGTGAGGGTACGTGTCTACTGACACTGGTGTGGTGGGGGTACGCTCCGTACGTCCGCGGGTGTGGGTACGGGTCGTACTTACACTGTTGGGCAGGGGGGTACGCTCCTTGCATTCGTGGGTGGGGGTTCGAGTCGTACTTACACTGTTGGCATGGGGGGTACGCTCCGTACGTCCGCGGGTGGGGGTACGGGTCGTACTTACACTGTTGGGCTGGGGGTACGCTCCGTGCGTCCGCGGGTGGGGGTACGGGTCGTACTTACACTGTTGGGCAGGGGGGTACGCTCCTTGCATTCGTGGGTGGGGGTTCGAGTCGTACTTACACTGTTGGCATGGGGGGTACGCTCCGTACGTCCGCGGGTGGGGGTACGGGTCGTACTTACACTGTTGGGCTGGGGGTACGCTCCGTGCGTCCGCGGGTGTGGGTACGGGTCGTATTTACACTGTTGGGCTGGGGGTACGCTCCGTACGTCCGCGGGTGTGGGTACGGGTCGTACTTACACTGTTGGGCAGGGGGGTACGCTCCTTGCATTCGTGGGTGGGGGTTCGAGTCGTACTTACACTGTTGGCATGGGGGGTACGCTCCATGCATACGCGGGTGGGGGTACGGGTCGTACTTACACTGTTGGGCAGGGGGGTACGCTCCTTGCATTCGCGGGTGGGGGTACGGGTCGTACTTACACTGTTGGGCTGGGGGTACGCTCCGTACGTCCGCGGGTGGGGGTACGGGTCGTACTTCCACTGTTGGGCTGGGGGTACGCTCCGTGCGTCCGCGGGTGGGGGTACGGGTCGTACTTACACTGTTGGGCTGGGGGTACGCTCCGTACGTCCGCGGGTGGGGGTACGGGTCGTACTTACACTGTTGGGCTGGGGGTACGCTCCGTACGTCCGCGGGTGGGGGTACGGGTCGTACTTACACTGTTGGGCTGGGGGTACGCTCCGTACGTCCGCGGGTGGGGGTACGGGTCGTACTTACACTGTTGGGCAGGGGGGTACGCTCCTTGCATTCGCGGGTGGGGGTACGGGTCGTACTTACACTGTTGGGCTGGGGGTACGCTCCGTACGTCCGCGGGTGGGGGTACGGGTCGTACTTACACTGTTGGGCTGGGGGTACGCTCCGTACGTCCGCGGGTGGGGGTACGGGTCGTACTTACACTGTTGGGCAGGGGGGTACGCTCCTTGCATTCGCGGGTGGGGGTACGGGTCGTACTTACACTGTTGGGCTGGGGGTACGCTCCGTATGTCCGCGGGTGGGGGTACGGGTCGTACTTACACTGTTGGGCTGGGGGTACGCTCCGTACGTCCGCGGGTGGGGGTACGGGTCGTACTTGCACTGTTGGGCTGGGGGGTACGCTCCTTGCATACGGGGTGGGGGTAGGGTCCGTACATATCCGTCCCCACGCTATGTGATGTTTGTGCGGCCCGTACCCAGGCCTTTGCCACGTGGGTGCGATCCGTCCCGCCATTGTTGGGGTGACGTGTGTGGGCGTGGTCCGACTCGTACCCACGCTCTTCAGGCGTGGGTACGGGACGTACCTGTCTGGTTGTGTTGCCGGTTCGCGTGGTGACGGACTTCCGTTGTGGCGGTCGCTGGATTATCAGGACACGCCCCCACCCCCTCGTGGTGACCAGGGCATGGGAGTCAGGTATGTCCAGGCCATGTGTAGTGTGTCACTCATGTGGTTGTTTTGTGGCCTGCCCTGGTAGTGCCACCCCCACCCCACCCCACTTTCCCCCCTCCCTTAGTTATTCTGACCTTCTGCGGCGTCTGCGTCGTAACCTGTAGAGGAGGTGTACTGCTATGAGGGCAGGGATGACTCGTAGGTTCGGGTCCATGTCTGTCCGTCGCGTACTGGTACTCCTTGCTCGCGTCGTCCTGTCGCGTACGGGTCCTCCTTGATCGCGTCGTCCTGTCGCGTACGGGTCCTCCTTGGTGGCGTCGTCCTGTGTGTCCGTCACGTACTGGTCCTCCTTGTTCGCGTCGCCGTCTGTCCGTCGCGTACTGGTGGTCCTTGTTCGCGTCGTCCTGATTTTCCGGCAGTTTTTGGGTGCCGCAAAATATTCACCGTGCGGGGTGACGTCGGTGCGAATCGTGATTCCTGGGTCGTGAATGGCTGGCTGCGTGCGTCCCGACGTCAGGTCGGCGCTTTCCCGGATCGCATTGGTAGGTGTTTTTTGTTCGGTCGGTCTTTTTTACGATTCGTACGGTAATGGTGTACCCGTGCGAATCGTAATTCCATGTTTGTATATTTTGACGACCGGGTACGCGTCGGACGGAGAATATGCTCCGTCCGACGGTTCGTACCCGGTTTTTACCGGATTGTGATCGGCACCATAGTGTATGTTACTATAGTTTGCATATGTTGTGCAGTGTATAGGAATAAGCACGTGAAATTCACCGTAAGTAAGTATGTTAATAACACTTTGTTATAGATTGCTATTGTTCACCTTGCCTCCTTCCTCCCTATGTCACTGTGTAGCAAATACTTCTCCTACCGTCCTCAATTGTTACTATGTAACTAATCTATTATGTTTTGTTAGTTACTATGTGTGCTTGTAATTGTTGAAAAATAACTGTGTATGTTGAAAAATAACTGAGTCTGCTTTTACTGAAAATGCCTCATTGTATCTCGTAAAGCAAAGAAGAAAAAGTCATAAGTGTTACAATATTGTGTATTGTAATTTGGGTGCAACTATTTATTATTAATGTATATTGTAGCATGTTTTCTAATCTGCTGTGTACTGTCTATTAATACGTCCGTGTTATTTATGATACATGCTGATATACACATTATTGAACTAATGACCCACCGCAATGACCTGACTGGAGAAGATGTAGCAGCGAGTGAAGTGAAAGGTAAGTTAATTTTTTAATGTACTGAGAAAATAGAATAACATTGCAACTAACAATATTGATAGTGTTTTTGTGATGCCTATATCACTAACAGGAGTAGAAAAGACGTAGCAACAAGAAAAGAGGAAGGTAAGTTTTGTTTTTGAATGTTGGCTCTACTTATTGTGTTTACTGTAATGTATTGACTATTTTATGTCTCTGTATTGTATATGTACACCTCTTCGTACGGAGCTGAGAAGACAGGACAACATGCGACCAGAAAGGTATACTTTGATATTGAATGTTGTCTCTGATTGATGTAGTACATGTTTTTGTATTGTATATGTTTACATGTTTCTTTACAGCATGGAAGAAAGGATAGCATGCGAGCAGAAAGGTATGCTTCGATATTTAATGTAACCTCTACTTGATGTGTTCATGTCAGTGTTTTATATATATTTTTACGAAAAAAACTATTGTGTGCAATTATTTTTAATTATTGTGTATTTTACTATGTTTGACATCTCTTCTGTACTGTTTGCTACTAACTGCTTGCAATTTAGGGACCTGTGAAAGTTTATTTATTTTTATGATGCCCTACTTCGCTGTGTGGAGTGAAAAACATGGAGCAGCAAGCTGATAGAAAGCTGGTGTGTAATATGTTATTTTTTAACTAAAGTTAGTGTACTTTTATGTGAATGTGATTATAATATATTATTGTAACAATGTATTTACAGTACTATGAAGATTTTACAAGAGGTTCAGAAAAGAAAAGGAAGAAGCCATTGCAAGTAAGGTAATTGCGCTTTGAAAATATCGCTTGCACTTTGCATTGTTTTTAAAAATGGCTGTAAATTTTTTCTGTTATAGTAATTATTAACGCAGTGTTATTTATTTACACTATTAAATTTAGGCCCCACCCTGCGTAAACAGACAGGACAGAAGAAAACAGTGTTTGAAGAGTCAGGTAGGAGGGTATCTATTTAATTATTTAGATATATTGGTTTCTAATTAGATTTTCTGGTAAATGTAATGAAATGTTTTTGTATGGTATACTTTTTAGTATGTGTTGGTATTTAATGTGAGTATTTTGCATTCACATATATGTATTTTGCATGTACAATATGAAGCGTTGTTTTTATTTGTGTATCATTGTAAAATGTTATTAAAAGTATAACTATAGTATTTTGACTGAATTACAAAAATATGCTTTGGAAAGTTATTTGTATCTATGTTGTACAAGAATTAGGGAAGAATGAGTGTGCAGAGTATTGTTAAGGTAATTAGTGAGTAGTGTAATGTATTGCTTTACTTGTACTGTATGAAACCTTTAGGGTGTGTAGAACTATTTAGTAGAATTAGACATATAGGATTGTTTATACTACTGTAAAGTATTAGACTGTGTTGGTATAAAGGTATAGTGGATTGGTGTAAAGGTTAATTAGTACTGTGAGCATAGCTGGTCTTTGCTGCAAGGTGTTGTAGAGCAGTGTGTTTTAGATAAACAGGAAGTAAGGTATATAGGCTGTTTAGGGGAGTGGCATAAATTGGTGAAACAGGAAGGAGGAATGAGGTGGAAGTTGATCATATAATGGGCGCTAGCAGATAGGATGGCAAGAGTTACGAATTAAACAAAGACTGTAATAGGTTTGTAAAATATAATTACTAAAATATACTTGCTTTGTGTTTGCTTTATATTGTGTGGCAAAAGGGGATGCAGAGATAACCTGCTGTTAGGATGAATGTGACTTGCATGCATTCTAAATGAGGTATTTGGCATGTTGTTTGGTTTCACGGCAACATTATGTAATTTGTACCGGTTAATATGGCCATTACTGTTTTTTTGTGGTTTGTAAGGGTGAATATGCAGCCTAGAAAGTATGTTTTTACATTGCAAAATATCTTCGGGCTGGGGAGACGAAAAATGTGTTTATATGGATAAAAATTGTTAGATGTGAAAAGAGATATTTTGTTACAAGCTATATTTATATATGTTAAATAATTCGTCATGCACATTAGTCTGTGTTTTTGAGATAAACATTGCAATGCTTTTTATGCATGATACTTTAATTAATGTACAATACTTTGTTACTTTTAACACACACAGCTGAGTGTATTTCTTATAATGTAGTGTGAACTTGTAACAAATATAGTTTACCAATAGTAGCGATTGGTGGTGGGACTAGCTGCTGAGTAGTGACTCAGGAAGAAGAAAGAGCAAGGTGGGGGATAGTAATGTATGGATTATGGAGGATGACAGGTAAGTAAACATATAAATAAATAAAATGAATTTTATTACGTGTACTGCATCCTAAAATGTGATGCAGTGCACACAATGAAATTTGTTGTATTTATTTATATGTTTACTTACCTATAATTCTCCGTAAGTAATAGATTATTACTTCCTATCCTGCCCCTCTTTCTCTGTACGTTACTGCTCAGCAGCTACTCTTACCAACAACCGCTACTGTCTACCAAGTATCGTACAGATGAACTAACAGAATAATTGTGAAGCTTATTACTAAAAACATTTGTTTAGATGTTATTTGCTATGAGGTTTTATAGAACAGTTTGTTTTACAGAAACAGTAACGATCCAATGTAGCTGATTAAAGGAAGTGACGTTAATTATTGAGACAGTAAGGAGTATTGAGCTAGAAGCCATATTGTTATGAAAGGCAACTGGAAGGATGTTAGGAGTAGCTAGGCATGAGCATGATAAGTTTGTAGAATTGAATTACTGTGTGTCTGCATTATAATATGTGGGAGTGGGAATGCTGATTTAGACTAGAACTTTATAATGTTGTAACTGGATGCTAAGTTTAAGTGCTAAATGTATGCGTTGTGAAGGATGTATTTGGTATGTTGTTTAGTGTGTTATAAGTAGGCAATGCTATGTATTTTGTACTTTATAATGTGGCCATTACTAATTTTTTGTGCTTAAATGAGTGTGGAGTTGTAGTGAGTGGCTATGTAAACTATGAATGTTTACAGTAAAGATTATGTCTTCGTTACTTTTCAAGTGATAGGTAGCTGCAACGTTTTTTTACATTTAGTATAATTGTGTCCACAATCTCAGTAAACACTTATTGCACAGAGCACGTACTTCAATACTATTATATGCAATGACATGATGATATGTGTTTGTTATATCTATATGTGTTTTGTAGGGTTTGATGCATGTTAGGTATTGTAATTTAAGTAAGGTTTTGTAATTAATGTTTCAATTTCTAGTAGGGGTTGTGTAGCGTTTTTTTGAATTTGTACAGTAGTTAAGCTGTAGTATATGTATGTCTATTTTGTAATAACTAGACATATTGAGATTGTATTTAGAATTGCACAGTAGTATGGTGTGCAGGTGTAAAAGTAAAGTACTTTGTATGGTATATTTATTTGCAAGCATTATTATAGTAGGTGATTCCTAACTGCTGTTATGAAGCAGTATGTTTTTAGCTAGCATGTACTAAAGGAACTTGGCCTGTTGGAAGAGTGGCATTAAATATTTATACTAAAGGAGTAGTTAATTGGAAGATGACACTGTTATAGTGTATAGCACACTATTATCAGCAGTTAAGTAAGAACTATTTATAATTAGGTAATATACTTGTTGTATGTTAATCTTTATGTGCATTAGAAGAGAATTTAGATGTGTGGATATTAATAACATGAAATATTTTGCATATATCGCTAAAATAATTATTGCGCAAACAACATATGTAAAAGTATGTGCTTTAAGGTGTTTGGGTATAATGTTTGTAAATTGTTCAGAAGTGTATGAATGTTTGTATAGGTATTGGTAGATTTGATAGTGCTTGTGTATTAGTAGAAAAAGTAGACTGTATCTGTTTATGTGTGTGTATTTGTGTGTGTGTGTATAATTTGTATCTCTGTGTATGATTTTCGTGTTTCGGTGCTTCTGTATGTGCATCTGTATATGTGTTTGCTTTGTTTTTCCATGCAAATATGTCTGTTTGTGTGCCTCTGTGTGTGTTCGTTTTTCTGTGTAACTGGAGTATGTTTATTTCTTATTGTATTTGTTTACCTCTGTCTCTGAGTACCTATCTGTGTGTGTTTATCTTTGTATGCATTTTATGTTGAGTGGGTCTTATTTTTTGCCTGTTTGTGTGTGTGGCTGTCTCTGTATCTCTGTTAGTAAGTCTTTGTGTGTATGCTTGTTACTGTCTATCTGTGGTAGTCTTTGTTTGTATGTGTGTTTTTACATGTGTCTGTATGTCTGTCTCCCTGTGTCTATGTGCGTATGTGTCTTTGTCTGCATGTGTTTGTATAGCATTGTGTGTTTCACCTTTAGTGTGTTTTGCATGTTTGTGCAGTTCTGTATGTCCATTCCTGTATGTTAATATTTGTATATGCAGGTCTGTATGTTCCTGTTTGTCAGTGTCTGTATCTCTCTGTTGGTGTGTTTTTATCTGTGCGTCTCTCTACTTTTGGTTGTATGTTTTTGTTTGTATGCCTCTGTGTGTGCATCTCTGTTGGGGTGTGTTTGTGTGTAGTTTGGTGTGTGTGTTTCTATGTGTGTTTGTCTCTGTGTATATATTTGTGTGTATATTCTCAATTTCTGTTTGTTTCTATATTTTTCTGTCTGTGTATGTGTGTGTTTTTCTATATCTATGTGTTTACTCTTGTGTGTGTCTCTGTGTGATTAAGTGTTTATGTATCTCCGTTTATGTGTCTCTGTGTGAGTGTCTCTATGTATATCGATGTCTGTGTTTGTTGGTGTGTTTGTGTGCGTCTGTATATTTCTCTCTTTATTTGTGTAGGTTTGTGTGTATGTTTGGTGTATGTTTCTGACTCAGTGTGTGTCTCTTTTTCTATGTGTGTCTTACTTTATAGCTGCATATCTATTTGTAGGTGAATTGTATGTCTAGGTACGTGTTTCTGTTTATATGTGTCTGCCTCTGTGTATACTTTTGTATAGGTGTCTCTGTCACTGTGTGTGCATATATTTGTTTATGTAGACATCATTGTCTGTGTGTTTTATTGTTTTATGTGAGGTTTATTCTTTCTATGTATGCATATCTGTTACAATGTATGCATTTGTGTCTTTGCTTTTCTGCCTTGTGTCTCTATTTGTATGTGCATTTTTAAATGTGCATTTGTGTATATGCGTCTCTGTCAGTGCATGTTTTTCAGTGAGTTTTGTTGGTGCATTTTTATTCCTGCGTATATGTCAATGCTTTTGTCTCTGTGCATTTCTGTCTGTGCATCTTTGTATGTATAGATTTGTCTGTGCATCTATGTTTCTATGTGTATGTACTCTATATTAATTAAAGAAGCTATACTAAAAGAGTAGGTTAGTGCTAAAACCTCGTTTTTTACCTCCTAAATGTTTTGCGCTGAGTGAGTAGTGCTGTGCAGTGCAGTACTAGTTGGGAGACCTAACGAATTAGACACTCTACAGTAGTAAAGGATTACTAATTCTGTCTGTAGATTACATTGCAAATTTAACGGTACATTGTAGAGTAAACATTTACTTACCTGTGATTTACTAGTACAAGGACAGCAAAAATGCCTAGTACATGTAAATAGCTAATTGGTACAGTCTAATAGTACAGTATCTAAGTTAGAATGCATTACACATACCAATTTTGTACGTTGTAACAAGGTGTTTATGTACCTACATTTTGCTACTTTTGTTACACAGGCAATTATGTTAATTTCTAGTAGCAGTCAGTGCTGGGAGTAGTTATTGGGTGGTGACGTGGAGAGGGTGAGAGGCAGTGTGGGGGGTAATGATTTATAGATATTAGGGGCTTACAGGTAAGTACACATATAAATAAATAAAATGAATTATGTTGCACGCACTGCATTTTTTTTAATCGATGAAGTACACGCAATGACATTTGTTTTATTTATTTATATGTGTACTTACTTGTAATTTTCTGCAATCTGTAGATTACTACCCTCTACCCTATGTCACCCTTTCTCCATGTCACCATTTAGCTGTTATTGTCACTATAGACTGGCACTGTTCATTTCGGATATAATAAGGGTGCAAAATGTTAAACAATTTGCGACTGTTTATAACACTGTTACTAAATTACCCTAAAAGTCTCTTATTTTAATGAAAGCATTTTTGGTGTTAATTAAATAAGTTTCATCTGTAATGTAGTTGCCAGTACTGTAATATTATTGATAGTATGGTTTATTTAAATTCTTATGTTGATTGACGCAGTAGTGTAGTCTGTTGATGATTTCTTTCAGCTGTGGACTTAAACAAATTGAAAGTGTTACAATGTATAAAGGTATTTGCAGGGAGGTGGCATGTAAGGAGCATAGCTGGGGGGTACATTGAGTAGCCTGTGTGTGTGTATTTGTCTGCTTCTGTGTATGTTTGTTTTTCAGAGTGTGTGCTTGTCTTTGTGTGTCTTGGTTTGTATCTGCCCCTCTATATGTAAGTTGTACCCACATATAAAGGAGAAGCTACAACCTAAGAGACACAAAGAGAGAGACACTCTGAAAAAGAAACATACATGCAGAGAACTGAAGGTGATGAATGCAGATGGTGCTGAGTAGACGATTATCTTTACAGGTGGCATGTATGGGGCATAGCAGAGGTAGTGCCTAGTAGACGATTACCCTTAGAGGTGGCATGTATGGGGCATAGCAGAGGTGATGCCAAGTAGACGATTACCCTTAGAGGTGGCATGTATGGGGCATAGCAGAGGTGGTGCCAAGTAGACCATTACACTTAGAGGTGGCATGTATGGGGCATAGCTGGGGGGACCTTGAGTAGACTGTGTGTGTGTGTATATGTCTGCTTCTGTGAATGTTTCTTTTTCTGAGTGAGTGTCTGTATTTGTGCCTCTTGGTGTGTAGCTGTCCATTTATATGTATGTTGTACCCACATATAGAGGACCACCTACAATCCAAAAGACACAAAGACGGAGAAACACTTTGAAAAAGAAACATACATGCAGAAAACTGAAGGTGATGAGTGCAGGTGGTGCTGAGTAGACCATCACCCTTAGAGGTGGCCTGTATAGAGCATAGCTGCGGGAGACCTTGAGTAGACTGTGTGTGTGTATATGTCTGCCTCTGTGAATGTTTCTTTTTCAGAGTGCGTGTCTGTCTTTGTGTCTGTTCGTTTGTAACTGCCCCTCTATATGTGGGTACATTTTGTGCCTGGCTATACGTTCCTCTTTAGACAGGGGCAGACACACAGAACAACATGCAAACACAGAAATAATTTAGTCCACATAAGAAGAAACATAACCAAAATTAATTTTTGCATACTTATTGTGCGCTCACATAGTCCCTCACACCACTATTCTTTTCACTCTGCAATAATAACAATTGCAAAACACATAGTATATTGCATACAAAGTGCTCCCATGTCTCCCTGAGTTGCAGCACGCCCCGTCCTATAGCAATAACGGGAAGACCCCAATGATGAAGCATGACATCAAATGAGTATTTAGTGTGTGAGGGGTATTCTACAAACACACAGTTTCTTATTTAACTTAGCACTTCTGTGTCTGCCTCTGCGTATGTTTATTTTTCTGAGTCTGTGTTTGTGTTCCTTGGTTTGTAGCTGCACCTCTATATGTGAGTACGTTGTGTGCTTGACTATACATTCCTGTTTGTGTGTGTGTGTCTTTGTATATACATTTTTTTAGTTGTTTCTGTCAGTATGTGTGCATGTATTTCTTTGAGTATACATCATTGTGCGGGCATTGTGAACACATGGCAGGGGATGGGGCGCTGTTTAGAAGGGGGTATTTAAAATAGAGGATGCAGGTCGAGCTGAAGGTGATGAGTGCAAGTGGTGTCAAGTAGACGATTACCTTTAGAGGTGGCATGTATGGGGCATAGCAGAGGTGGTGCCGAGTAGGCGATTACCCTTAGAGGTGGCATGTATGGGGCATAGCAGAGGTGGTGCCAAGTAGACCATTACATTAGAGGTGTCATGTATGGGGCATAGCTGGGGGGACCTTAAGTAGACTGTGTGTGTGTATATGTCTGCCTTTGTGTATGTTTCTTTTTCAGAGCGGGTGTCTGTAATTGTGTCTCTTGGTGTGTAGCTGCCCATTTATATGTAGGTTGTACCCACATATAGGAGCACCAACAAACCAAGAGACACAAAGACAGAGACACACTTTGAAAAAGAAACATACATGTAGAGAATTGAAGGTGATGAGTGCAGGTGGTGCTGAGTAGACTATCACCCTTAGAGGTGGCATGTATGGAGAATAGCTGTGGGAGACCTTGAGTAGACTGTGTGTGTGTATATGTCTGCTTCTGTGTATGTTTCTTTTTCAGAGTGGGTGTCTGTATTAGTGTCTCTTGGTGTGTAGCTGCCCATTTATATGTACGTTGTACCCACATATAAAGGAGAAGCTACAACCTAAGAGACACAAAGAGAGAGACACTCTGAAAAAGAAACATACATGCAGAGAACTGAAGGTGATGAATGCAGATGGTGCTGAGTAGACGATTATCTTTACAGGTGGCATGTATGGGGCATAGCAGAGGTAGTGCCTAGTAGACGATTACCCTTAGCGGTGGCATGTATGGGGCATAGCAGAGGTGATGCCAAGTAGACGATTACCCTTAGAGGTGGCATGTATGGGGCATAGCAGAGGTGGTGCCAAGTAGACCATTACACTTAGAGGTGGCATGTATGGGGCATAGCTGGGGGGACCTTGAGTAGACTGTGTGTGTGTGTATATGTCTGCTTCTGTGAATGTTTCTTTTTCTGAGTGAGTGTCTGTATTTGTGCCTCTTGGTGTGTAGCTGTCCATTTATATGTACGTTGTACCCACATATAGAGGACCACCTACAATCCAAAAGACACAAAGACGGAGAAACACTTTGAAAAAGAAACATACATGCAGAAAACTGAAGGTGATGAGTGCAGGTGGTGCTGAGTAGACCATCACTCTTAGAGGTGGCATGTATGGAGCATAGCTGTGGGAGACCTTAAGTAGACTGTGTGTGTGTATATGTCTGCCTCTGTGTATGTTTCTTTTTCAGAGTGTGTGTCTGTCTTTGTGTCTGTTCGTTTGTAACTGCCCCTCTATATGTGGGTACATTTTGTGCCTGACTATACGTTCCTCTTTAGACAGGGGCAGACACACAGAACAACATGCAAACACAGACATAATTTAGTCCACATAAGAAGAAACATAACCAAAATTAATATTTGCATGCTCATTGTGCGCTCACATAGTCCCTCACACCACTATTCTTTTCACTCTGCAATAATAACAATTGCAAAACACATAGTATATCACATACAAAGTGCTCCCATGTCTCCCTGAGTTGCAGCACACCCCGTCCTATAGCAAGAACGGGAAGACCCCAATGATGAAGCATGACATCAAATGAGTATTTAGTGTGTGATGGGTATTCTACAAACACACAGTTTCTTACTCAACTTAGCACTTCTGTGTCTGCCTCTGAGTATGTTTATTTTTCTGAGTCTGTGTTTGTGTTCCTTGGTTTGTAGCTGCACCTCTATATGTGAGTACGTTGTGTGCTTGACTATACATTTCTGTTTATGTGTGTGTGTGTGTGTGTGTCTTTGTATATACATTTCTTTAGTTGTTTCTGTCAGTGTGTGAGGGGTATTCTACAAACACACAGTTTCTTATTTAACTTAGCACTTCTGTGTCTGCCTCTGAGTATGTTTATTTTTCTGAGTCTGTGTTCCTTGGTTTGTAGCTGCACCTCTATATGTGAGTACGTTGTGTGCTTGACTATACATTCCTGTTTATGTGTGTGTGTGTGTCTTTGTATATACATTTCTTTAGTTGTTTCTGTCAGTGTGTGTGCATGTATTTCTTTGAGTATACATCATTGTGCGGGCATTGTGAACACATGGCACGGGATGGGGCGCTGTTTAGAAGGGGGTATTTAAAATAGAGGATGCAGGTCGAGCTGAAGGTGATGAGTGCAAGTGGTGTCAAGTAGACGATTACCTTTAGAGGTGGCATGTATGGGGCATAGCAGAGGTGGTGTTGAGTACACTATTACCCTTAGAGGTGGCATGTATGGGGCATAGCAGAGTTGGTGCCGAGTAGACCATTACCTTTAGAGGTGGCATGTATGGGGCTTAGCTGGGGGGGACCTTCAGTATAGTGTCTGTATTTGTCTGCCTCTGTGTATGTTTATTTTTCTGAGTGTGTGTCTGTTTGTTTGTAGCTGCTCCTCTATATGTAGGTTGTACCCACATATAGAGGAGCATCTACAAACTAAAAGACACAAAGACAGCGACATACTCTGAAAAAGAAACATAAATGGAGAGAACTGAAGGTGATGAGTGCAGGTGGTGCTAAGTAGAACATTACCTTTAGAGGCGGCATGTATGGGGCATAGCAGAAGTGATGCCCAGTAGACCATTAAACTTAGAGGTGGCATGTATGGGGCATAGCAGAGGTAGTGCCCAGTAGACGATTACCCTTAGAGGTGGCATGTATGGGGCATAGCAGAGGTAGTGCCCAGTAGACGATTACCCTTAGAGGTGGCATGTATGGGGCATAGCAGAGGTGGTGCCAAGTAGACTATTACCCTTAGAGGTGGCATGTATGGGGCATAGGAGAGGTGGTGACGAGTAGACCATTACCGTTAGAGGTGGCATGTATGGAGCATAGCTGGGGGGGGGGACGTTGAGAAGCCTGTGTGTGTGTATATGTCTGCCTCTCTGTATGTTTCTTTTTTAGAGTGTGTCTCTGTCTTTGTGTCCCTTACTTTGTAGCAACTCCTGTATATGTGAGTGAATTTTGTGGCTGAGTATGCGTTTATGTTTGTGTGTGTGTTTTTGTGTATACATTTGTACAGTACTGGTTGGTAATGGGAGTAGCTGCTGGGTGGTGACGTGGGGAAGGGGAGGGGCAGAGTTGATGAAAGGTATCTATGGTTAACGGAGGATTACAGGCAAGTAAACATATTAATAGGTAAAACGTATTTTGTTGCGTGCACTGCATCCCATTTGAGCATGCAATGCACGCACCCAAATTTGTTTTATTTATTGACATGCTTACTTCCCTGTAATTCTCCGCAATCTATAGATTATTACCCCCAACCGTGCCCGTCCCCTTCCCCATGTCACCTTCCAACAGCTATTCCCACCACCAACTGCTAGCAAAACTTAGGAACATTGTAAAAGCAAAAACAACAAACATCAAATGAGTATTTGGTGTGTGAGGGGTTTCCTACAAACACACAGTGTCTTATTGAACATTGCACTTATGTGTCTGCCTCTGTGTATGTTTATTTTTCTGAGTCTGTGTTTGTGTTCCTTGGTTTGTAGCTGCACCTCTATATGTGAGTACATTGTCTGCTTGAGTATACATTCCTGTTTATGTATGTGTGTGTCTTTATATATACATTTCTGTAGGGGTCTCTGTCAGTGTGTGTGCATCTATTTCTTTGAGTATACATCACTGTGCAGGCATTGTGAACACATAACAGGGGATGGGGCGCTGTTTGGAAGGGGTATTTAAAATAGAGGATGCCGTAGAGCTGAAGGTGATGAGTACAGGGGGTGCTGAGTACACATTACCCTTAGAGGTGGCATGTATGGGGCATAGCAGAGGTGGTGCTAAGTAGACCATTACCCTTAGAGGTAACATGTATGGGGCATAGCAGAGGTGGTGCCAAGTAGACGATTACTCTTAGAGATGGCATGTATGAGGCATAGCAGAGGTGGTGCCGAGTGGACGATTACCCTTAGAGGTGGCATGTATGGGGCATAGCTGGGGGAACCTTGAGTAGACTGTGTGTGTGTATATGTCTGCTTCTGTGTATGTTTCTTTTTCAGAGTGGGTGTCTGTATTAGTGTCTCTTGGTGTGTAGCTGCCCATTTATATGTACGTTGTACCTACATATAGAGGAGCACCTACAAAACAAAAGACACAAAGACAGAGAGACACTTTGAAAAAGAAACATACATGCAGAGAATTGAAGGTGATGAGTGCAGGTGGTGCTGAGTAGACAATCACCCTTAGAGGTGGCATGTATGGGACATAGCTGGGGGGCACCTTGAGTAGCCTGTGTGTGTATATGTCTGCCTCTGTGTATGTTTCTTTTTCAGAGTGTGTGTCTGTCGTTGTGTCTCTTGGTTTGTAGCTGCCCCTCTATATGTGGGTACATTTTGTGCGTGACTATACGTTCCTCTTTAGACAGGGACAGACACACAGAACAGCATGCAAACACAGACATAATTTAGTCCACATAAGAACAAACATAACCAAAAGTAACATTTGCATGCTTATTTTGCGCTCACATAGTCCCTCACACCACTATTCTTTTCACCCTGCATTAATAACAATTGCAAAACACATAGTATTTCCCATAAAAAGTGCTCCCATGTCTCCGTGAGTCGCAGCACGCCCCGTCCTGTAGCAAGAACGGGAAGACCCCAATGATGAAGCAAAACATCAGATGAGTATTTGGTGTGTGAGGGGTATCCTACAAACACATAGTGTCTTATTGAACATTGCACTTATATGTCTGGCTCTGTGTATGTTTATTTTTCAGAGTCTGTGTTTGTGACCCTTGGTTTGTAGCTGCACCTCTATATGTTTTGTGTGCTTGAGTATACATTCCTGTTTATGTGTGTGTGTGTCTTTGTATATACATTTCTGTAGGTGTCTCTGTCAGTGTGTGTGCATCTATTTGTTTGTGTACACATCAGTGTCTCCATGTGTGTATAACTATATTTATGGGCGTTTAATTTTTCCTGTGAACACATTTCTGTTTCACTGTATGCGTTTTGTCTTTGCGTTTTTCTCTCAGTATGTCTCTCTATATGTGCATCTTTGTATGTGTGTTTGTGCATCTTTGTTACTGCGTCTCTATATGTGTGTCTGTGTATGTGCGTTTTTGTATATGCATGTGTGTATGTGCATCTCTGTTGGTTCATCTCTTTCAGTGCATCATTATCAGTGCGTCTTTGTTCCTGCATGTCTGTTACTGCTTCTAGCTCTATGGGTTTCTGTCTGTAGGTGTTTGCATTCCTTTATTTTGCTATTTATTTCAACTTTTAATGCCTATTATATATGTATTTTTATTGTAAGCCAATACATTTACTACAGCAAGTCATGTCTTACTCGTTATCATCCAGAAACTTTTGACTACAACTCATTATTTAAAGACAAACGTCCTAATAGGTGTTTAATGGTAACGCTGCTTTCAATAACACGTCATTCACAAGTTTTACTAGACCTTAACTCATTTTTAACAAAAATGTAAATTCATGCTGAGCAACCGCAAAGTGTACATGCCCTTAGTTTGTTGTAAAAGCTTGCCGTAATTTAACTTGTAAGTGTTCACAACTAATGAAAGAGATCGCAATAAAGAAAATGTGTTTTGTCTTTGCGTTTTTCTCTTAGTATGTCTCTGTAGATGTGCATCTTTGTATGAGCGTTTGTGTTTGCACATCTTTGTTAGTGTGTCTCTGTATGTGCGTTTTTGTATGTGCGTTTTTGTATATGCATGTGTGTATGTGCATCTCTATTGGGTCGCCTCTTTCGGTGCGTCATTATCAGTGCGCCTTTCTTCCTGCATGTCTGTTACTGCTTCTAGCTCTGTGGGTCTCTGTCTGTGCGTGTTTGCATACCTTTATTTGGCTATTTATTTCAACTTGTAATGCCTATTATATATGTATCTCATTAATTAAAGATAAACATCCTAATAGGTGTTAAATACCAACGCTGCTTTAAATAACACGTCGTGAATACCAACGCTGCTTTAAATAACATGTCGTTCACAAACAAAAATGTAAAATCATGCCGAGCAACTGCAAAGTGTAAATGCTCTTCGTTTGCTGTTTGCAAAAGCACGCCGTCATTTAACTTGTAACTGTTCACAACTGAAAGCGATAGGGGAAGCCTGCAAGTGGTGAGCGCACGCGCGCGCCACAGTAAAGAATGTGATTTCTATTAGCACGCCTGTAGCTGAGCACGATAATTGCTCCTCCCACGGCCTATTGGTGTCTATTACGCGCTTGGTGCGCATAATAGACACCAATAGGCTGTGGGAGGAGCAATGCGCCCGCCTGAGTCCAAGAGCGTGCAGTCTTTTATTATACGACGCACGCTAAGGCCAATGGGGTAGCAGAAAAGGAAAAGCACACGCACGAGCGTGTGTGATTCCTAGGTCAGTGCTGAAACCCCGTTTTTCACCTACAGTGCAACGCTAGGCACGAGACCTAAAAATTGAGCCGTGCTACACGCAGGTGAAAAGGGGCAGCGATCGGCATCAATGTTTATAGTTCAGGATTGAATTCAGCTCGCTCCGGTTTACACCACACAGGTGCAGAAGACGGGCCTGTATTTACTGCAGGGATCGGTAAACACAGGAGCAGCTCAGAGTACACGCGCCAGCTGCTCCTCTTCCAGTCGAAAAAAGACGATCCAGAGCGGGCCAGGTTACTCTTGTTCCAGGGGCGTAACACAGGCCTCCGCAGCCCCCGCGGTGCAGGGGGGCCCCCGAGCTGCAGGGGGCCCCCTCAGCACAGTACTCTGGAATGAATGCTCCGGAAAAAATCCGGAGAGGGGGGCCCCTCTGTGTACCTTGCAGGGGGGGGCCTGAACTTTCGTTACGCCACTGTCTTGTTCCAGCCGAAATGTCTGCGCAGCCCGTTCCTCCTTAGGTGCCAGCTGCTGAGAGGAAAGTTGGAGACAGCACCTGAGAACAGTGGAATGGGATTTTTTTCAGAACTGTTCCGCGGAAAGAAATCTGCTAGCCTCTTCTCATTATTTATTTATTTTTATTTTTTATTTTAAAAGTTTTATATAGCGCTGGCTAGACCCAGAGGTATCAGAGCGCTTAACATGCATAAGATAAATAAAGCAAACATGGCATACAAGTAGATAAAAGATAATGAAACAACGTGAAATAAACAAATCAAAATAGATATACAGGTGCAAGAGCTATACACTTCAAGTAATTAGGTAGATGATATTCGGGAAATGGACAAATATTACTGGACAAATATAACATGGTGATTGAAGATCAAGTGCAGGTCACAGGTTAGGACCCCAAATAATAATTGAGGAGGTGGATTTTGAGGTCTTTTTTAAGCTGAAATAGCAGGGGTTCCAGTGCAGGTTTTTTGGGAGGGCATTCCAGATGATAGGGGCATTACCAGAGAAGGAGCGTGATTATGTGGATTCCTTTTTATGAAGTGGTGGGATTAGGAGGAGGGTGTTGGTGCTTCTCAGAGGTCGTGTGCTGCCCGCAATGAGGAGTTTCTTGGAGAGGTACTGCGGAGTGTTTTCGTGGAGGACTTCATGAGTAAGGCAGGCAGTTTTGAAGGCAGATCTGCCTTCAATAGGGAGCCATTTAAGAGATTTGAGAGCAGGGGATATATCGATGATCGAAGCGTTTGCAGTCTGTGATGAGCCTGGCTGCAAGGTTGAGCACAGCTTTGATTGGAGCAAGGTGGACCCTGGGGATTCCGTGACTGAATTACAAGTTTAAAATCATCGGTAGGTATAAAGGGTTTGATTTTCTTGAGGTGACGGACAGTGAAGAGGGCTCCTTTAGCAGAGTTTTTGATGTGGACGTTAAGGGTTAGGGTGTTGTCGATAGAAATACCAAGAGATTTGATGGAGTTAGACAGGGTGAGTGAGCAGTTGAGTGCGTTAAGGTCAGATATCCAGGCTTGAATGGGGAGAGGGTTATTTTTAGGGGAGAAGAGAATGATTTCAGTTTTATTAGGGTTAAGTTTGAGATGATTGGAATGGAACCAGGTTTGGATCTTGGTGAGGGTGTTGTTCAGGTGTAAGATGTCATCATGAGTTTTAATGTTGTAATAGATTTGGGTGTCATCGGCGTAGAGGTGGTAGTTGATGCCTGCTTGTTTAAGAATGAAGGTGTGCGGTTCCATAAAGAGGTTAAAGAGGGAGGGAGGGAGAGAGAATAGATCCTTGGGGGACTCCAAGGGAGACGGGAGTGGGGTTAGAGAGACAGTTTTGAATTTTGATTTACTGAGTTCGGTGTTGTAGGAAAGAGATGAACCATTTGTAGGCGGTACCATTAAGGCCGAAACGGGTCCTAAGCACATTAAGTAGGGCTGAATGGTTGACTGTATCTAACGCTGCAGAGAGATCAAGGAGGATAAGAAGGCAAGTCTCGCCATTATCAAGTGAGTGGTGGAGGTCATCTATGACATTGAGCATTGCCGTTTCGGTGCTGCAGCCTTTCCTGAAGCCTGATTGAAAGGGGTGGAGTAGGCTGAAGTTTTCGATGTGTTTGTCTAGTTGTAGTAGGGCACATTTTTCAAGGACCTTTGAGAGAAGGGGGAGGTTAGTGATGGGGCGGAGATTGTTTAGGTCATTGGGGTCAGCATTGGGGTTCTTGATTTTGGGAGAGATTTGTCCAAGTTGAAGGGAGGTGGGGACACAGCCAGTGGAGAGAGAGGTGTTGATGATTGTGGTCCAGTATGGGGTAATGCTGTGCTTAAGGGCAGGGACAAGGTTAGAGGGTAAGGGGTCTTTTGTGTGGGTGGATGGTTTAAGATTACCAATTATTTTAAGGACTTCTGGCTCAGTCACGGGGAGGAAGTTGAGCAAGGAGGCATTATTCTTTAATTGTGAGTTAGGGGAGTTGGTTTCCGATGTGGTAGGGGATAGGTGTGAGGAGTGGTTAGGGGGGGTGAGGAAGTAGGCAGGTGAGGAGAGCTGCTGGGGAGCGGTAGAGTAGTGGGCGGAAATGAGAAGGGGTCAACTGGTCGAGGAGATGTGGAGTAGGAATTAGAGGTGAAGACAGGTTTGCATTGGGAGTTGGAGGGGTGCTGTGTGGAAAGGAAGGATTGATCAATTTTGGCTATTTTTTCCGAGAAGAAGTGGGAAATTTCTTCACATCTGGCGGAGGAGGCGATCAGATTTTGAGGTGCGGGGGAAGTTTGGGTTCAAATGATTTTGAAGAGTTCCTTCCCTATGTCTGTTTTTTGCACAATCAAGTTGAGTGCGGAAGAAGGATGCCTTTTCCTTGAAGATGTGTTTTTTGTACGTTGATCTAGCACGTCTGAGGAGTGCAATATGGGAGGGAGAGGGATGGTGTCTCCAGGTTCTTTCCGACAGTCTGAGTGACCGTCTTTCGTTATTAAGCTCGGTATTAAACCAAGAGTTGGAGGGGGTGTTTCTTTGGTTTTTGAGTTTAGGCGGGGCCAAATGGTCAAGGATAATGGTGACAGTATTGTTAAAGTGTTCAGTGAGCTCATTAGCATTTTGTGAGGGTGGAATGAGAAGAAGTTGAGCTTGGAGTTTAGACTCAAGAACTCCCGGGGGATACATTTTACATTTCGGGTCAATTTCTTAGGTCTGTTAATTTTGAAGGTGGGGAGATTTGCAGTGGTAGCAATAGTGAACAGTATACGGTGATGGTCAGACCAGTCAATGGGGATGATATAGGTCACGGAGGCCAGATCTTCGTTGGAAAGAATGGCATCAAGGACGGCTCCTTTGGTGTGTGTCGGGGACAGGCATAGTTGTTTGAGTTTATTGATCTCAAGTAGATTATTGAGGAGGGAGATAGTGGGATCATCGGTATCGTTCCAATGGAGGTTAAGATACCCAAGAAAGAGATTTTTTGAGTTGGCTAATGAGGATTGAGTCAGGAGCTCAGATAAGTCCTCGATGAAAGGCTGGGGGTGCTCCAGGGGACGATAGATGTTGTGTAGACGAATTGGGTGGGAATTTTGAATTGTCAGTTCAGCTTCCAGGTATTCGCAGGAGGAGTAGCCAGAAATATTGACAAGGGATAGCTGAAGTTCATTTTTAAAAATAATGGCTAGACCACCCCCAACTCTGTCAGGTCTATCTTTTCTAAGAATAGAGTATCCCGGGGGGGGGGGGTGTAGGTCAAGCATGCTCATTGAGTGGTCATTGAGCCAGTTTTCTGTGAGGAATGCAATGTCAATGGATTCACTTAGGATAGTTTCCGAAATTTCCGTGGCATACTGGACTGCAGAGCGACAGTTGACAAGTATACATGTAAGTGGTGTGGGGTTGCAAATGGTGGGTGGGCAAGAGTGGATCGACATGTGTTGGGGCGGTGGTCTGGGGGAAGCGGGGAGGAGGGGATTCTATTTATTCCTAGGATAACAGGGATGTGTGAGTAGGGGAGTGGAGGATTGGTGGTTGGTAAACTAGGAAGGTATGAGTTGCATAGGTCGGAGAGGTCGGACGGGGAGAGATGGTTCGAGGTGCGGCGAGGTCTATGTATACGGCAGTGGAGAGGTGTCGATCTCCAATGATTGTGTTTGGTGGTAGGGAATTTTGGGGGGGGATTTTATGGTGAGGGAGGGTTCTGGAGCTGAGGAAGATAAAATATTTCCTGAATTGAGAAAGTTCAGTAATCAAATTCGATAGGTCAAGTTCAATGTTGTGTAGGCTCTGGGCAATTATGGTGTAGGGAGGTTCCGAGGGGGTGTGGTCTGGGTTAGTTGCGGAGGGTGGACTGATGTGTGAGGGGGGAGATAGGGTAGGGGGTGTGGAGTGAGGGGTGACGGGGCAGTTGGGTGTGAGGGGTTCGGTAGTCAAAGTGGATAGCTCAAGTTCAGTGTTGTGTAGGCTCCGGGCACTAGGGGTGATGGGAGGTACTGAAGGGGCGTGGGCGGGTGGTAGGGAAAGGTCTGGGTTAGTTGCAGAGGGTGGACTGATATGTGAAGGGGGAGATAGGGTAGTGGGAGTGGAGTGAGGGGTGACAGGGCTGTTAGGTGAGAGTGTCAGGACTCACGGTAGGTTTCCTCCTTACTTAACTCTGGCCACCATTTCCCCCTCACAAAACCATCAAAAAGCATTCGATCCCTGGAGTTGGAGAGCAATTTGGCATTGTAGAAATTCCAACATGGCCGCCAACATTCCAACACTGCTGCAGCATATCGCTGTGTAGCAGCCTAGTCATTTAGGTTAATCACACTCTGGTGAAGCACTCTCCAAGATTCTACTGTGCACTTCACCAAAGTACTTCAAGGAAGAGCAATGAATTTACATGGGCATCGTGGAAGTCAGTCAGGGTAGTTTGCGTGCACACCGGGTCTAGATTCAACTGTTGGTAAAATTTCCAGAGTCAAGGTCAGTGAACTGTTTAGTTCTTGTCATGTAAAAAAGAAATACTTTGTGGAAACCTAATAGCATAGATTCTAAATATCACCGGGAGGATAGAGGTGAAATAAAAGTATTTAAAACTGCTTCCTCAGTTCCCCTCTAAACCTTCGGTGAATTTTCAGAGGCTTTCATTAGACAATTTCTGTCAGAACCATTTAGTTTCTCCTGAATGCGGGCGTGACCTTTCAACACGCGGTGTTTACTAGTGAGAAATGCAAGCATCTAATGTCAGCTGTGTTCAGTCAGCTGTGGCAAAATATCTATAATGTGGGCTTCTCTTTTAACACACTGAGTTTCCTCTCAACTAAATAAAAAGGAATAATCTTTAAACCAAATACTTTTCAGAGTCAGAGTTACTCCAGTGTGACGATTAGCACACCATAAATCAAGGCTCTTTTTAAGGACATGTAGCTAATTAAAACTAACCTGAAAACTACATCCCTTAAACAAATAATTTCCTACCAAAGTCAGAGATATTTGTGGGTAATAATTAGCACTCCATAAATCAAGACTGTTTCCAAGCACAGGAAGAGCTTATTGGAAAATAGATTTTTTTAAAACACATAACTGCAATTTATACTACGAAGCTAAAGAGCCTTTACTAAATCTGTGGAATAAGAAAGAAAGGCAGACACATGAATTCCCAGAACCCCATTTAATACGGCCAGTTCAGTTCAACACACTGTAAGTACACTAATAGAAATTAGAGGCACACCATTGCAGAATTAAATCAAATAAACTTAGAATTACCTTATCATTTCTTGTGAAGAAAGCTGAAGCAGGATAGGCACTGGTCGTCCCTGAAAAAGAAGAAAGAAGATTACTGTACTGCACTTCTCTTCATAAATAAAGAAGAAAGCAAAAAGAGAAGTAAGAAGAGAAGTAGGCTTCCAATCATGTAAACAACGCAATAGCACCTCGGCACTCTTAGTTTAAATATTCCCATTCATGTATAGTAGAACATATGTTTCAATTTCTGATCAATTTTACAACTCACAGGGAGAATAACTACAAATTTTCATTTATTTTCTATCCAGAAAATGTTGTCACTCTAAAAGGTGAAAAACAAAGATACAATATGCAACATAAACCAATTTTATACATGAAGTTCTCAATTTCAAATCCTCTTGATTGACATATAGGGATGGCAGCCGACACGTGTTTCGTTACTAATGTAACTTCTTCAAGGCTTCTATGGATAAATCAATGAACAAAGAAAAATAATAAGCGGTAAAGAGTTAGTGTAAGAAGATAGAGACAACAATCAATAGAAACAACAATACTTGCGAGGGTGAGGAAGGTCAGAATTGGAAAGGGAATGCAGGAAGAATGAGTAATACAAAGAAAAAGATTAATACAGAAAGAGTGAGAGCAACGTATGTATAAAAAAAATCATGACAGTAGGCAGATCGAGTCAGCGATAGTGCATTGGGTCACATAAGATTCACAAAACAGATACATAAGCGCAATGTTGCGGGACAACTTAATGTGGGGTCAGAGGCATCTCCATTTTGTAGAGTTTGAAGAGATGTCATCCATTTTGGAGAATTTTTGATGAAAGGACACCATTTTAGGAGAAAAACGGAAAACAAACCATTCAGGGGGAAGTCAAGGTAATGTAGGTGGAAGAGAGATACAAACAATATCCAGCGTGTCTGAAAGAGTACTCATGTCAGAAAAGGGTAACTCTGTCAATGGGGGGGTCATCAGAAAAAAGAGCGAGTAGATTAGCCCGTAAAAGAGAACCCTCCGGACACAGCAAAGCTCCCGGCCGACCGGATCCTCGGATGAGGCACTGCTCTGGGGGGGCAAAGTCTTCAAGGCCGAAAGGTGCGGGGGGGGGGGACAACAGAGATAAGGCTTAAAAGCACAGTCGGAGCAGAGCAGCGGAACGATGTGGGGGGGCGCTGACACCAGTGTGAACAGAGGCGAAGGGCGAGGGCTTAGGGTCAACGGGAGAAACTCACCGCACGCCGATCATCAACAGTGCGGGAACATTTGCAGTAAAAAAGGGCCCCCAAGGACTTCTGTGCTGGGGAGGGCGAGTGTGAGATCCGGCTGGGCCCCAGAATCAGGCCGCTAGCGGGCAATCGGGCAACCATTATGTCGAGCTTGGTCATTTTCAGCTTCATAACATACAATGCATGATGTTCTAATGCCATCATGTGGCCACTTTTGACATTGCAAGCATTGGTATAGGCATGTTAATGCTTGCACTCGTGCTTGTGCTGGCATCCACGACAGCGAGCAGCGGGGGCGCCAAAGCCATTTTTTTTCAATTAGAACACGCGCTGCTGCTTGCTCCCGCAAGGTGGATGCCAGCACAAGCACGAGTGTTTAAAAAGGAGCAGACCGATTTCTAAAGGTCATCTCCTAGAGCAGCGCATGCACGCTGCCTAGGCGAGACCTAAAAAAGGGGGCTGCTCTCTGAGTATCGTGTGATCGATGTGGGCTACACCGTGCGCTGCTGTACTGTGCATCACTGTGTCATTGTTTTAAAACTCAAAGTTGATTATCAAAAAAAAATATGTTTAAAACTATTTCATGTAATACCATTTTTTTCTTTTAGCCAGGTATTATTTTCCCCTGTAAATAGGTCCTACTTGTACAACCAGTAGGGTTTCCAGAAGAGCCACACAGTGGTGGTGACCCTCTGAAAGTGCCTGCAGAAGACAGGGAGCAACAGAATACACTGGCAAACAGGGTTCCAAGTGATTCATTCACCTATTCTCCAATGTAGGTTATTGACTCTAGGTTAACAGTTACACTCAGTTTTCAAGACTTTCAGAGCACCCCTGAAGTTATAAGTTCTGGGGAGCGAGTGGGCGCTTCTTACAGCTGCAGAGGTGAGAGTGGACTAAACATGAGTGGGAAGAGACATTGTCACTATGGATGGGGGCTGATGATTAAAATGCTTTTTATCTGCAAGAAGCGGGGTCTCGCAAGAGGTAGCATGTCTGTGAACACCGTTGCCTGCAGGGCCCAATCCATGTGTGTTTTCCCCTCTGGGTGGTTCAGTCTAAGATGGCGCCTGAGTCGCGACACCTCTCTGAGTTCTCTGCACATCGCTGTATCCACAAGGGGGTTAAGCCCTCATCTCTGTTCAGTGATAAAAGCAATTCCTGTAGGTAATAAGGGAGCCACCGAAGGGTGTGGGTGTTACACCACAGTGTGCATCTGGAGCTGGTTGGGGCTCCTCCTAGAAGTGTAGGGCCTCTCCTTGGAAGGATGGTGGGTAGCCGACGCGCCCCCCTCCAGCGGTATAAAGTGTGGTCAGAGATGACAGCCACTCATGGCTACAGAACTGCACCTCAACTCTCATCCCCTAGGTGGCCAGATTAAGACCAGTGGGAGATGGAGGCATCCCTAACCGGTCAAATGAAATCCAACACCTGCAGTCCCCTCTTACCTATTCTACAAATCTCTGTAGAATTCATGGCCCTGACACTGATTCAAAAACCCAGTACACAAGCTATAGAGTTGGGTAATGTGACCCTGTAGTCCTAGCTGACTGGTTTACCCATGTTTTTTTTTTTATCTCAGAAATCTGTTGCTATTTGATGAATCTGCACAAAGTTTTGTCATTTGGGGTATTCACCGAAGGTCCAGGCTCTAACATTTCCACAAGCTTTGTGACGAAGCCTAAGAGATCCATTTCCTAAAGTCACTCCAGCTCAGGACAGTTAATACGTTTTCTAATATAAAGAAAGGCAAAGGGGATCAGGGTGTAAACCTAAAATCATCTGGCAGAGGTTGGACTGGTAGTACCTAGTGAAGAGGCGAATGATCAGAGGTGACTTAGCCAAGGATTCATGGGGAGGCCCAGAAGAGAGGAACCTCGTTAGAGCATGGGTATGGCTTCTTGACTCTGGTGGGGAGGAGGGGAGGGCTTGTAGGGGGCAGAGTGGCCCATAGTTAAATATAGACATCTTGTGAGAGGTCTGTGCCCCTGATGGGCCAGCAGTGCAGACAGTCACATATAAAACCACTGACCCTGCCCCAGCCATACTTGCCTTCCATCAAGCCTGTCGCAGTCTCACCCCCCTTCGACATTTCTTTCCTCCCTCTCCTTTGTCATTTCTCACCCAGTCACGCCCAATTTCCTCCTTTCTCTTCCACAAGATCCCCTCCGCAGGGTGTCATCTCTTGCCCTCTCTGTCCTTTCTCCTCCTAGCCTCTCCCAATCTTCCTCTGCCACCTAGAGGGGCATCGAGTTAATGGGACTGAAGGACACCAGCCTTCCTGTGAATATTCTGATGACGTCACTGACCGCCATAAGGATGCCTTGCCCTCCTCAGCAGACAGTCAGGGGCTGCTGGAGGGACGAGTCCAGCCACTACAGACCCCTCGTCCTGCAGACTACCACCTCCTCCCACCGCCTGCCACAAATAAAGCACCTCCCACTGAGGGCCTTGTAATCTTTGAACAATTTGTGCCTCACACTGCACGGTTTACTGTGGCCATTAACAGATGCGTTTTGCTACTACCAGATGTCTGTGACTTTGGACAAGGGAAGGCTCAGTATCACACATGGTGGGCAGGCTGAACGAAGGTCACCACATGTGCCATAAATGTGAATATCTTTCTGCTGTTTGATTGATGATTTCGATTCTGAAGAGTTTTCAATGGTCAGTTGCATGTCATCTGCATAATTATACAAGTTGACTTGCATTCTGTTCAGGGTGTGCACAAGGGGCAAATATATAGATTGAAGACGTAAGGAAAAAGGGACGATCCCTGAGGAACTTCGGAGGCTAACTTAACCTCCGGAGAGCAAAAAGAAGAAAGCCTAACTGACTGTGAACCATCCTTCAGAAACAAGATGACCCACTCCTGAGTGATGCCTTGAAAGCCCCCAGACCCGACACGAACCACCAAGATGATATGGTCGACCATGTCATAGGCCGCCTAAAGATCAAGAAGTACCAGGGTCTGGGTAGTCCATTTGTCGGCAGCCCCCGTATGTCATGAATGACCGACTCCGTGGAGTGAGCCGCCTAAAAACTGGCTTGATGGGAATTGAGGACGTTGGTTTCTTCTATATAAGAACAGATACAGCCTGCTGCATGTGCCTCAAGTACGGTAGAAATGATCAGGGGCCATTGTTTTCTAGTATTGCAGGATCGTCCCCAGCTTTCTTTAATAAAGTTTCTTTTACTAGGACTTCTTTGAACTGGGCAAGCCCCAGCAAACTCCCTCGACCAATCCTGTCCTGTTAATGTGCTGTTAACCAGCAGTGAGCAGTGCTCTGATTGGTTGAAGCTGCCTCTGTCGGCGCTCCCAGGGGCACTGGTTGCCTGCACTTGCTCTCAACCTAGCTATCTTAAGACCGCTGGGTTGAGAGATTTAAAGTGCGCATGTCGACGGCCAGCCATAGGGACATGCACACTTTAAACAGTGCAAAGGCAGCCAGCCCTCTGGCCACCACTCCTCCCTGCTGTCGCTGCAGAGCCCCCTCCCTCCTCGTCCTGACTCTCGGTTCAGGACCGGACGATAAGAAATAAAATGGTGAGGAATTGCCTTTTTATTTTTAATCTCTGGAGCTTTGGAGGGGGCACTTAAGTGGGGCGGCGCTCCTCCGCTCCAGTGACTTGACTGTGAAGCATCCGTCTGTTTCCATGGTGATTTCTTGTGACAGCGGATGACGTCATCCTGAAGCGCTATTCACAAAGACCACGAACGATAGCGATACGCAGCGCCAACTCTGAAGTATTATAAAAATATTAAACCATGAACCAGTGCGGCTTGTAACCATGGAGAGAGTCCATTGTATAAGTGACCCTCTAAGAGGCAGTGATTAATACCCCTGGCCCTGGGCAACGCGGACTGTGAATAAGACCCACAGGTGTCCGGACAGTAATCACCTGTCCTAGGTCTCTTTCACCTTAAAAACATAACTAGGGACCCTGAGAGCCAGCAGGACTAACAATGACCCGCAGACTGGTCACTGTAGCGAAAAGGGCCTCTTGGAAATGAGGCTCACTCGGGCATTAAATGGATGAAAAAAGTGTGTGTAAGGGGGGGGTCTCTAAAGCAGGCGTGGCCTATTTAATTAACGGCATGGTTTAAACACATAAACTATATTTCTTTGATTCCCATAGTGTGCCACTCAACCAATATTTTGGTTCCTCAATGAGCTTTCTGTAATTGCATTCAGACATATAACACAACAACTGACTCAACTAAAACCAACTTGGACTATTGGTTTTGTCAATGGTTGTTAGCTGTTTCAAATAAATAAATACAATGATTTTTTTGTAAACAACATTCAAAATGTTGTCCATCTGCGTGTCCTACACCTCATCTCTTTCCTCTTCAGTGCCCTCTTTACACTTTCTCCTGAATGCACTTCCTCACACCTCCTTCACTTCATCATCCCCAAACACACAACACACCCACTCACCTGTAAGCACTGCATTTTCTTTCAGTTTCGCCTTGTCAATATTTTGAAACTTTAGACCCCCTTCATACACATCTGCACAATATCAAAATTGCAACTGGAATACGTGACCGTTGCTCTGTGCGCTCTGCGGAGAGGCCAAGGATTGGATGAGCATGAATTGTGAACACCTTTGTGACCCTCTGACAGGCAGTGTGAAAAACTCACACTACCTTTGCCTCAACTCCAGAGATGAACTGCGTCCCGTTGTAAACACCGCAAGGCGACTTAGTTGAGAGTATAGAATAGTAATATGCCACACGAAAAAATAAACAAACACAACTTCCTGAAAGTAGCTAACAGTCTTAGGCAATGCAAGATTAAATAAAACACGTGAAATATAAACAGGAACTTTATCGCTGACGTGTATTACTTTAACTCCTTTTAGATTTGTTGTTCAGTGTTTTTGCCATTACAGTTAAGGGCATGGATATAGGACCCACAGGGACCCGTTTCAATGTCCATTTTTAATAGCTACCGGGTCTCAGACTCGGAAGGACCTGGCCTGGCCCACTTAAACATATTTAAAGACTCCAGTAAGGGTGACCAAGGTGTCATTGGGGCATATCGGCGAGGCAATAAAATTATCGCCGCTTTTGCGGCCGTTTTCGTCCGAAAAGCGGCGATAATTGTATCGCCTAATTAGCAAGCTCACGCTAACGCGTGAAAACTTGCATTAGCTTAGGAATTCCTAACGCCCAGCTTTGCATCTCTAATGAGATGCAAAGTGGGCGTACCTGACATGACAGGAGAAATGTTGCTAAGCAAGATTTCTCCTATCATCAAGCCCCATGCTATGAAGCATAGCGGCAGGAAAAGTAGCGATAACCCCTGTTATCGCTACTTTCCTTACGCCTACTTCAGGACTGACTTAGCCATGATATCCTATGGAGGGTGGATATCATGGTTAAGTTTGTGAGTCCCTATCAGCAAGCTAACGCCACATTTCGTGAGATTATCGCTGGGTTTCCAGCGATAATCTCACGTTAGGCTGTTAGCGCGAGGATTTTTATCGCTTTTGAGATAAGCGTTGCTAATAGCATGCTATCTCAGCGATAAAAATCCACGCTAGCCGGCGATAATTATCCTAGCGCTAAGTGCGCTTAGCGATAATTATCGCCGGTTGTTGCTGATATGCCCCTTAGTGGCTACAGCACCAACCCTAGAAGAACAACGCATTCTTCAGTGAGATGCATCTAAACCTTGGCTCCAATCGCTGCTCCACTAACCTATCTGTAGCGCCCACCGGCACCAGGCACTTTTAGTAAAATCAGACATTTTCACACATACACTACATGTGACATACTGTAAACTATGAGAAATATATATTAAAACACACTAATGCACAGACTTCTCTGAACATCATTTCTTCCAATGGGGTTAAGGTTGAATGGGTGCAGCGGGGTTAGCGGTAGGACCTTACCTTGGGGGGGGATTAGATGTACCTTCAGGTTTCACGCTGCAGGCACTATTACACCCCATCAACTCACCTTTCATTTTTTCAGGTAATTCTGTAATAGTTGCGAACACCACGAAGGTCAGGGCCAGAGGTCAAACTCCTCCGGATCCAGATGAGGCCCTGAATGCCTTTTCAACATCACGTGAAGCCGCTCATCACTGGTAGAAGTCCCAAACCGTGACGTCGACTAGAACGATGATGATAAATGAGCAGTCTCCGCCCTCACTGGGTCCTCTCTTGATGATGCCATTTTCTTCTCTCCAAGCCTTGCTTCCTTCCCCTCTGCTTCACAGACCACAGGTCATTCCAAACGATGCTGCCCTCCTGACCCTTGCAGCTACTACTGCTCAGACCTGCTCTTAAGACTTGGGTTTACCTTCAAGCTCCCTCTCTGGTCAGCCTCTGTTTGACAAGGTCTAGTGCCAAGAAACCAGGAATAAACGTGCACTCTATAGATACATTTTAACATAGTATGGAACAGTGATCTCAGATGGCTGGAGGTGTTGAGACCTGAAATGAAATGAAGTGAAATAAAAAAAAAAGACATATATAGTGCTCTAAACCCCAAGGTATCAAGGCGCTGGGACAAATCGTTCCTCTTCCGGTGTACTGGCGCACCTACGGCCAGCACCCAAGCCGTGATCACCCGGCTCAGGGTTATCAGATCTAGGATAAAAATGGGCAGAGAACACTAGAGTGGACGTTTTCAGTGGTCTTTATGACGACCGAGGAGAACAGCTATCAGCGCCCGCCTCAGTGTCATTGGAAGCGGACCCTTTTCTTTTGAATGCTGGCACATCTGGCGTAGCGGGTCTTTATATGTTGCGACTTCTATGGTATGTATTTGGGTCGCTGAGATTTGTCACTGCCCATTGATTCAAGAGCCACTCTGACTTCACCCAGTGTGACCGACCCTCCAACGGACCACGCTCCGACTGTCGTCCGTAGTTAGGTTTGAATATGTAATGTCAGACAGGATCCGCAAAGATACCCTAGGTGTCCTCCGACACATGATCTGGGGTCCGCTCATGTTCATCAGGACTCTCAACTGAACAGCCAAAATGTGGCCACTTCCTCGGGCCGCCTGGTTATTGCTGTAGGATAGTCGAGTCTGCACAGATATGTAGATTCTTGACAGTCTTTGGTCCCACCTCTTCATTAGCCAGAAGGCGCCTCCGCGCTGTTTATTGCAACATTAAGGCGCATCATTCTAGCTTTGAGTGGTCGCCTCACCTAAACGTTGTACTTATGCATGCCCCACTCATCACTACCTTGACTGCTTCCCATTTCAGCTGTGTCTCCTCAACACCAGCAGCAGTTTTCTCAAAGTAATGAGCTACTGTTTCTCTTTTAAGACTCCTGGATGCGGTATCCTGTGCTCAGTCATTGCACCTTCTCACAGTTTAGTTCCTTCCCCACTGACATATAAATAATTGGGGAGCCGTTGGAGAGTTTCCTGCCGTGGTGCCCTACCTATTTCATAGACTTGAGGGCTACAGTCTCAGGAACGATCATGTCAGTTCTAGTGTGCAGCCGGTGCACTGTGGGTAGCAGTAGATTCCCTCGTGTCACAGACTTGACATGCAGTCAGCTTGCTAGATTGTTGCAGGATCATTAGGTATTTTCAGGAAGGGCTACACAGCCTCATGACTACCAAGAAGAAATGTGCCTCACATTGGGGAGCAAATATTAATGAGGCACTCACTTATGCCCTTCAAACTGTCCCTGACAATGTCAGATGTACCTTTCTTATGTGGCATTCTAGAAGCACATTTAAAAGGAGCTCCCCTTATCCATACACCAGCTCTGCTTGCGTATGTTATAGAAGGTACAGTATCCTTCACTTGACATTTTTTGACCAATTGTGTCGCCTTCAGCATCACTATAAGCGTGTTTCATTTGCTGGACAAGATTGATTATACATTAGTACTATCTGTCAGTAATACCCTCAGTCAGTGAGTGCAGCCCGCCATTATGAGTCACTTTCAATCCGCATTCATCGACTATAACGATGATAGTAAACAGTGGTGGCTCTGGATAGAGCAGACAGGATGTTCAGTTCGGTTCCGTGTCCTCTCAGGGTGTGCACCCCTATTTATAGCTTACTAGATTGCAATTCATTGTACCCTATCAGCTATTTCCATTGATAGGTCCTTGGCTTGACTTGAATGTTTCCAGGATCACCACTACAAAAACAGCTTTGAAAGATGCTTCCTTTTTTTCAGATGAAGCCCATCATTCTGACATTGAAGCACCTGGATCGTTGTTCTACATCCTCATCTCGTACGTTCAAGTGACCCGCTGGAGGCAAGAACCACAGAGAGCCATGGATACCCGAGCCTTCAGTTCTCTGACATCCATAGCAGCAGGTATCCTCCTCTTCACTTTATGGACTGTCGCCATCATCCAATAAACATCGACCCTGACGCTCGTATGGTATAGTAACATTGCAGTGTCCAGTATTTCATTTGAGGGCAGCAGCAAAAGTTGTGACAGTGAAGTAGCGTAACCTTTGACACTTATTAAGATTAATATATGGGGGGGTGTGGCTTGGCACCCGAGACACATGGCGGCGTCCGGGTGAAGCTCTCCGGTGCGACCTGGCAGCCCGCATTATCTGATCTTCTGCGGACTGAATTCCGTTTAAGAGCGTCGGAAGACCCGCTGATTGATGCGCGGACCTCGTTGTTCCCGTTTCGTAGCGGGACATGTTTATTTTCAGAACAGTGAGTCCCTGTGTGGCGGCGACGCGATTTCGCGGCCGCCATTTTGTTTTTTCAAAAATCTGAACTAAGGGGTTCTTTCAGAGGTGGGCTTTATATTTGAGCTGCTAAATTATGCCTGGAAGCGCTCAAACTAACTCTCTTTCCTTTAATCTCCGCCACCAGATGTTATTTTTATATACAGCCATTTATAAAGTTACCTGAGGAGAAGCACTTATGGCAGCCATTTTGTAGCTTATCCCTCGTCTCTGTGATTGCGTGCGCACTCATTGGGTTGCAGTGTTGTTTTTCTTCCCTGCATTATGGAGCTTCATCTGCGCATTTGACTATAACTTGCCTCATTACTTCTCCTTTTTCCAGGAATATCCCCTTTTGCTTGATATCGACTTGATATTTGCTAGATGTGATGTTGATGTTGGGTGTTTTACCAGAGTTGTTATATTTCTGGTTTATGCCTCCTTCTGCGGCCTTCTCTCCTTACCAGTGACTCTTATTTTTATTTTGGACACGTTTATACCCTTTTTGAATAGATCTTGTGCTTGGGTTGAATTCTATGGGTAGAATAAAAGGCACTCTCTCTAAACAACCCACGCCTAAGCATATCTTCATCAAAAACTCAAATTTTTTTACTGCCTTTTCCAATTTAGAGGATTCTTTGTTGTCTCCATCTCAAGTTTCCGCGACAAGTATGGATCCCTCTCCCCCACCAGCACCCTCTGGAAAATCCGTCACCAAGCATCTAAAACAAAATCCTCCTTCTCCACCTAAAACAATTTCACCTGTTTCCATGAAGACGCTGTTGGAGGAGATTAGGGCCCTTCGACCCTTTATGGAGGAAACGAATAACAAGCTACAAATTCTTACTGATACTTGGTCTCAACTTGACACACGAATTACTGCAGTTGAATGTAACATGTCTTCTTTTAAAGATACGGCCACCAGTGTGTCTCAACTTCAATCTCAAGTATCCATACTCCAGCGCCAAGTTGAGGACCTCGAAAACCCTAATAGGCGAAATAATCTGCGCATCTATGGTCTGGTGGAAGGGACGGAGGGATCGGATCCTCCTGCCTTCTTTAAAACTTTCCTACCCAAGATTCTTCACATGCCAGAAGGCACCGCTCTTAACATTCAATGAGCCCATAGATTAGGACGTCCTCCCTCAACTGCTTCATCTCCACAGAGGCCGAGAGGTGTCATTTTGTACTTCTTGGAATACACGGATTTACTGAAGGTTTTGTCAGCGGTTAAATCTTATCAGCGCATCACTTGGTCCGGCTCAACCCTGTTTTTCGTACAAGATTATGCCAAGTCTACTGCTAACAGACGTAAGGCCTTTCTTGGCATGAGGTCTACTCTTCGTTCCATGGGTGCACGCTATGGGCTCTTTCACCCTTGCTTATTTAAGGTCACGTTCAACAACAAGACGACAACCTATGAAGATCCGCTGCAACTACAGAGTTTTATAAACTTTAGCAAAACGGATGCTATGGATTCTTCAGGATCTTCGTCCTCAAATATTACTTGACTTTATGTTTTTTCTTACAGATTCTTCATTTACTACTTCTCTCTACCATCATTTATGTACCATCTGTTATTTCTCTTGGCTTCGATAGTCTTGCAATTTTGACTTGGTTCTTCAATGTATTAGTCGCTCTGTTTTATCTTATGGTTCACATTATTCACTTTTTATTATACTAATAGTGCTATTGTTTTTGTTCTATCTCACTTCCGCAGATACCTTACCTTTTTGGCGTGTTGCCCCTCGTCCTCCGTTTGGTCAATCCTGGATGTACCGTCTGTGTCATGTGGCCTCACCCCTCCCCCTTGTTTCCTTGAATCTTCTTCTGTAAGTATGTTTCCTGTTCACATGTTCTTTTTGTGTCTTTCTTTTTTTTTTTTTTTTTTTTTTGAAAACCTTTATTTAACAGTATGTGCGGACAAATACGGGCCTACAACCCGCAGGCCGGCCTCGACAATAAAAGGCACATCAGCAAGCAATTATACAACTCAGCAGCATATCAGTACAAACACGAATAGACCAAGTTACGTTATACACAATTGTGCCGCCGAGCGCCAGGATGATGAGGTTTAATTTTTATAAAGTCTTGAAATAAGTCCATAGCAACAGGTCTGGAAGGATCCGAATCAGAGCAATGCAGTTAGGACTATAGTGGGCAACGATCATCAGAAGAGTCAGCAAGCATTACCCGTAAGGTAATCAATCGCACTCAATGAAATCAGGATAGGAAAGAAGCATATCACATGACGATCCCCAAGCACTACCCACAAGTTCCCAATCCTCCCATCGACCCAAGAAATAATAAAGGAAAGAGCAAGCGAGAAAGGTAAAGAGTAGAAAGGGAGAAGAAAAAAGAGAAAAGAAAAAAAGAAAAAGGAGGCCCATAGAAAAAAACCAATAAGGAAATATACCCCCCACCCTACACGCATGCAGAGGCTACGGCCTACCCCCCCTAGCAGTGTGTCTGTCGCCCCAAAAGAGTACCCGAAATGTAGGAGAAGAGAAAGAGAAGAAAAAGAAAAAGAATGTCACGGTTGATCGGAGGAGGGCCAAGGATCTATTCAATGCAAGCAAAATCGTTACCCGCGGTCACCCAACCCCAGGCCCCGACCTAACACCCATGCTACATGTACCTCCGACAGTCACAAGTCCCAGTCCCAGCCATATACGTGTCAATGTGCAACAAGAAAAACCCCCTTCCTCAGCCTTGGCCCCTTCGAATCTGCAGTCCAACAGAATCCAATTGCAGTACAGCCAACCTGGACGGGATGGGCCACCATGGAGTCCGGTGCAGAAGTCGAGGTGTAAGAGACAAGTCAAACTGGAGTAAAGCTCGATAGTAAAGGACCACAGAATGCGCCACTGCTATGCCGTGGCTAGTACAACAGGGAGCAGGACGATGCATAAGTTCCAGAGTAGCGGCCGGCCGATGTACAGGAAGCAAGTCCAGGAGGACGCGCAGAAACGTGGCACCAAAGGACAAAAGAGATGGGCAAAACGGCGTCTGAGACACAAGCTCCGGCCATACCAAGGGAGCAGTATTGTCAGACTCCTCCAGGGCAGAGCCGAAGAGTACCGCAGCGGGCACTGGGACACGTCCCCCCGTCACTGCCACATACCTCAACTCGGGTGATCCACCGACAGTCGACTGAAGATGTGGCTTATCATGCCGCACTGGAGGGTCATCATGGCCAGCTGAAAAAATCGAATCAAACCGGTCCCCCAAACGAGTGGCAGAGTCGTGGAAGGCCAACCGCAGGTCCTCCAGTGCTGCCAGGATGTCGTGAAGCCCCAGCGGTGGATCAAGGCTGGAGGGTGCTGTTGCGTCCGCCATCTTAGGCAAGCAACCATCGAGCGCCCCGGGAAGCAAGCCCCCTTCACCAGCCATCGGTATCTGGAAAGTGATGAGCTCTCAGCGGGGCCCTGGTGGTGCAGGAAACGTGGAGGCAGCCGGTCGTGGAGAGGCTTCAAGGACCAGGGAATCTGTGGTGCAGGGAAACCCACCGGCAAGACCAGGGTTTCCGATGCGGAAGATGGCGTCCGCTGCTGTAGGCTGCAACAAAGAAGCGATCCCGGCCCTCTCCCAGCTGGGCCGGGATACAGTATACGGGAGCCGGATACAATGTTGCGAGTGGGGCGCGCTGGGCAGCCGAGCATGGAAAAGGCTGCTGTGAGAATCCCAGCGCCGCGCTCCAGGTCCGGTGCACCGGCTCCTCCCTCTCCACAGCGGCCGCTGCTATCGTTGTCGCCGCCGGCCGTCCCCACTAAACAATGGCCCGGCTGCGACCGCTTGGAAGGCCGGAATGGAAACCGGGGCTCAACTCCGCCGGGGCAGCTCCGTTCTCGACCGGAGTCACAGTAACGTGGTCAGGAACGTGGCGCAGGTAAGCGTAGGGCTCGGAGGCGCAGGATTCTTGCCAGGATATCGACGAAGGGCGCAAGGGTCGGCGGAGCCGAGGAGCTAGGCGGCCATCTCGGCTGCAGGCTAGGCTCCTCCCCTTTTTGTGTCTTTCTTGTTGCCTTTTAACACTGTTCCTCTCTTCCTCTTTTCTCTTTTCCCTTCTTCCCCTTCTTTTATTTTCCCTTGCACTTCCCTTATTCTACTCTTTTTTCTCTCTCTCTTTTTTATCTGATTACCTGCAAATTCATACTCTTTGTTCATTGCTCTTTTCTCCTATTGAGTTTATCAATATTATTGTCTTTAATGTTTTCCTCTTTTGCCTTCTTGTTGGTATACTCCTGAGTTCTCACTTATTTACTAATTTTAATCTTATAACTGTTTATCGCATTGTATGTTCATGGTTTAATGATTTTACTCATATCCAGTCAAATTCAGAGTTATCACATGGAACATTAAAGGATTGAATAATCCTATTAAAAGACACGAGTATTATCCCATTTAGCTAGATTAAAAACGGATGTTGCTTTTCTTCAAGAAACCCACCTATCTGACGCTGAAGCATCTAAATTAAAGAAATGTTGGGTAGGCAATGTGTTTTCTTCCCCAGCTTTGGGTAAGAAGAATGGTGTTCTCATTCTCTCTCATAAGAAGTTTAATGTCTCGGTTACTTCTCAAGAAACTGACTCTGAAGGTCGCTGGGTTATTGTTAAATTACTTATTGATAAAATACCGTTGGTTTTCTGTAATGTTTATGCTCCAGTTTCTGTTGACAATGTTTTTTGGCTGCAAATTTCTGATAAGTTACTTTCATTTGATGATGATTATATTATTTTTGGCGGTGACTGTAATCAAATTTGTGATCCCATTTTGGATAGGAATTCACCAGTCAGATTTGTAAATAATAAAATGCACTCACAATTTACTTCTACCATTCATCAAAAATCTTTAGTTGATATTTGGAGACTGTGCGATCCTGATCTTCCAGAATACATCTTTTTCTCCCCCCACACAAATCACAATCTCGTATTGACTACCTCTTTTTAAGTAAATCTTTAACTCAACATGTACTCCACTCTGAAATAGGGTCCATCTTAATTTCAGATCATGCCCCTGTTTCTGTTGATTTTGACCTAATCCCTTACAGTCCGTCTGCTGGACGTTGGCGATTTAATAATTCATTGCTTGTGGATCCTAATTTCTCTAGCCAATTCAGTTCTTTTGCTTCGGAATTCTTCACCATAAATACAACTCATGACTCCTCTCCTGCTAGGATTTGGGATTCTTTCAAGGCAACTGCAAGAGGCTTCATTATCAATTTTGTCTCTCAGAAGAAAAAAAGATTTGAGAAACACTCGGCTCAATTACTTGCCAAAATTAAAAAACTAGAATATACTTATTATCATTCTTCTTCTGAAACTTCTTTAAAAGAACTTATTACTGCTAAGATTACTTTTAATAAATTATCCACAGAAGCGACGCTTCTTATCTTCTGAAGAGTAGTGCCCGTTATTATGGGGGTCAGAATAAAATGGGGAAATTATTGACTAATTATCTAAAAGCACGTCGAGACAGAGTTAGGATAGACTCTCTGAAGTTGCTTTTTAAACCTTATCCTGATGTTTGTTTTTTTACTGCTACCATCCTCCTTTCAGCCATCAAAGCAAGACCTAGTATGCTTTTTTAATCATTTGAATGTTTTAACTATGTAATCTGTATGCTGTTTTATTATGGTGATGTATATTGTATTTGTTTTGCTTTTATGGACTTGTGTTTAAGCTCCGAATAAAGCCTTATGAATTGAATTGACTCTCTGACTAATTCTAGTGGCGACACTCTTCTTAAAGATGAAGATATTTTAACTGAATTTGTCTCCTTTTATAAGAATCTTTACACTCAATCACTTCACTCTGATCTATCTTCTTATTTCCAATCAATCAGTCCCCCCCCCCCCCCCCACAACACATTGATTTTGATTTGCTACAGGTAGATATTACATTGACAGAAATTTCCCATGCTGTTTCGGTTTTGAGATGAGGTAAAACCCCTGGCCCAGACAGATTTACCATTGAATTTTATGAACATTTTTCAAAGCTTCTTCTCCCATAACTTCTTCTTTTATTCACCTCCTTTATTGCGAATGGATCGTCTCAAGGCACCTTTCAAGACGCTATGATTTGCTTAATTCCTAAGGATAACAAGGACCCTTCTTTTTGTAAAAACTATCGCCCCATATCTTTATTTAATACAGATTACAAAATGTTTGCTAAAATCCTTGCCTTGCGTATTGATCCTGTCTTACCTGAGCTTATTGGACCGGAACAGTCGGGCTTTGTAAAAGGTCGTTTATCTTCTGATAATTTTAGAGTCTTTTTCAATATTCTTAGCAAGGCCTCTTCCATAGATTACCCGCTTGCTGCCATAGCTTTAGACGCTGAAAAAGCCTTTGTTAGGATTGGCTGGGACTTTATGTTCCATGCTCTAAAATGGATAGGGTTCCCTCCTAAATTAATTTCCTTGATTTCTTTCATTATATTCTGGTCCCAAAGCATCTATTTTTGCTAACGGTAAGGTCTCAGACTATTTTTCTCTTTCAAGAGGTGTACGTCAGGGTTACCCCCTATCCCCCCTATTATTTGTAGTTACATTAGAACCTTTTTTAACTAAAATTAGACAGGATACTCAAATCACAGGTTTCCAACTGGGCCCCCACCAAGTTAAAATGTCTGTCTATGCAGATGATATTCTTTTATATTGTTCCAATCCAGACACTTCTCTCCCCCACTTCCTCTCTCAGGTAGATGCTTTTTCGAAACTATAGGGATACCGTCTAAATCGGGATAAGTGTGAAGTTTTGCCCCTTAATGTCTTGTGTCTCAAACACTATTTTAGTCAAACTGGTTTTTCCTGGCAATCCTCAAAATTAAAATATTTTGGATTATGGTTTTTCCCAACTATCTCAGAGACTTTAAAACTAAATTTTGATTATATCACTAAGAAATTAAATGATTCAATTACTAAACGGCACCCTCTTTTTCTCTCTTGGTGGGGTAGACTAGACTCTATTAAGATGACGCTTTCTCCCCTTATTCTATACTCTCTTTCAATGATTCCTGTACATTTCCCGGGCTATTATTTTAAGAGAATAGATCGCATTTTATTAACATTTCTTTGGAAAAACAAACCCACTCGAATAGCTTTATCCATTCTTAAAAAAGATAAATCAAATGGAGGACTTAAGTTTCCTGACTTTAAATCCTACCATTATGCGTTTTCTCTAAAACAAGCCTCTCGCTGGCTTTCTTCTGACTCTCCGACATATCCTTCGGTTTGGCTATCCATAGAAAAATTCTTCACTTCCCCCTTCGGCTTTCTAGAATCCCTTGCTTTCACTGCTAACACCTCTTCTTTACGTCATTCTGTCATTTCTCATACACATAAACTTTTAACTCCTCTCCTGCCATCTTCCTGCCCCTCGCTTATCTCTCTATCTCAACAACCTATCTGGCACAATAAATTACTACGCATTAAAAATCGTGCTTTCTACTGGAAACCATGGCAATCCAAAGTGCTGATATGGATTTCTCAACTCTTGTCGGATAATAAACCTTTATCGTTTTCAGACCTTAAATATAATTTTTCTCTTCCTAATTCTTTCAAGAAGCAATATGATCTTTTACTCCCTTCTCTCCACCAATATCTTTCATTACTTCCACCCTTTCCTGATCTCCCTATAACATGTTCTACATTATTTCCGTTATTAAATATCTCCCCTTCTGCATCTTCCCTTTACAAATGTCTATTATCATCTTCGGGAAGGTTCAAAACGAAGACTGAATTGGCATGGGAAAAAGACCTATCGCAATGTTGGTCTGTCTCTGTTTGGGATAAATTATGGTTAAAGATTCACAAAACCTCACGGGCGGCCAATACTACTCAAACTCTTTATTTTGTATATCAACGTTCATTATACTCACCTGCAACTTTAGCCTCCTTTTCCTCTAATACCCCATCAACATGCTGGTCCTGTCCATGCTTAAGGGCTGATTTAAAACACATGTTATTTGAATGCCCCAATATTGACAAATGTTGGCATTTAGTTTGGTCTCAAATTAACAAAATTTTTAACACCAAGGTCCCCTTTTCCCTTCCAAATATTTTCCTAGGTTCCTTATCCCCTTCTTGGCCTCAATCCCCATCACATTTTCAGCTCATTGATTTGTTACTTGCTATAGCCTTACACTTAATCACCTCCAATTGGAAACATGCAGATAAAGTCACTTACAAAGCCTGGTGGAATGCCCTCTGCTTCCATCATAGACTTGATACTAATTATGTTACCCCTGTATCGTTAGCAATTAAAAGAGATTTACTATGGCTCCCTCTCACTACATACTTATCTGCTTCCGCTTCTTCAAATACTTCAATTACTACTATTGTGACAATGTCAGATGATGTCCGTAAACCGCCATGATTTTGTTTCGTCTTTTTGTTTAACAATCTAATGCTGTTTATACATCTTATATTTGCATAATTATATATTTTTTTAAGAGTTTTAATTACATGCAATGCTCTACCTTATTGTTTCATTTTGCTTTGAACATTTTCCAATGACTTTTATATTGTTTCCAACCCCCCTTTCTTTCCTCTTTTTCTTTTTCTTTATTCTAGGATACAGTGTTTATTGTAACCATTACACTTTTTATCCTTTATTATATATATTATTGTTACTTATGTTTTCTTAACGGTTTTTGATTGCTTATTGTTATGTCTGTTTTGGTTTCAATAAACTCAAACTTAAAAAAAAAAAGACTAAGATATATATTAAAGAAATGCCATTCAAGAAGGATGCTGCATGGTTTGTTAACCACAGTAACTTCTGAAAGCCTACTTGTTCACTGTGGCGGTTCATTCTCCCTTCCCAGCCTGCTTTTTAGATCTGTGGCCTCCTCGCTGTCGGTACAGATGTGGTCAGGGCGGCTGGTCCTGCGGAAACCCACTACAGTGCTGACCCCAGCTGACAACACAGTGCTAGAGGGGAACCCAGATGATGAAAGGTCTCAGCAGCCTGCTCTCTCCACAGGAGGCGAGTCACAAAACACACAGACCAGTGGTGCTGCCCCCGGCCACACACCTCGAATCACAAACCACACAGACCAGTGGTGCTGCCCCCCGCCACACACCTTGAGTCACAAACCACACAGACCTGTGGTGCTGCCCCACCGCAACATACCTCTGGATGGGCTCCTGAGATGCAACGCTCTTGAAGTGGTGGTCCACCGCAGAGGTCACCGACTCAAAGGAGACATCAGGTCAGTCCTCAGGCCAGAAGCAGGCAAGGGGAAGCGAGAGCCAGACGCCATCTGCCTGGCCCCACTGATGCCCCCACACAGAACAGGAGGCATCATTTGTGAGACAAGGGTCTCCGGTCATCCATCGGCACGTGCCTCATGCTGCTGCGCAACACCTCTAAGGAGACAGGAGGGTGACCTGTCCAGCAGGGACCTGGCAGAAAGGCTTCCTCTGTGCTGGGCAGAGGCTGGAGCTCAGATTTATTGATGGTTATTTTAGATTTGTGGCAGCTCCAGAAGCAGCAGAACTTTACCCCCCCAAGGAGCAGAGCTGACGCCACGTTTCCCACACAAAGTCCAGCTTCAAGAGTGCAGAGTTCTGCTGCTTCTGGGTCTCGGCAGTGACCCCCAAGACCACAACCTTCGTTGTTAGCTTCTTCGTTTGATACAAGTAAAGTGTTTTTGTACAGCACAAGTCATTTGGTCTCCTAGTGATTGGGGTCAGAGTTTGTCTGTGGTTGAGGACTGAGGTTCCATGGGCAGGGATGCTCATGCGCAGGCCAAGTCCTAATGAGGAAGTGTGGTGTGAGATGAGGGTAGGGCTTCTCTCCAGGTGTGAAACCTTTTAGGAGGTTGGCGTAGAGACCTCTACACAATCCAGTGTCAGGCTGGTGCATGTTTGGGCTTTCTCTGTGGAGGGTGTGTTGCAACGGGTGTGCAGGTCTTCAGACTCCACATAACCCAAGCCGGCTGCAGGAGGCCCCTGGCGGGTGTTCCTGGACCCCTTAGTGCTCCAGATGGTTACTGCCTTCCCTGTGTCTTGGTGCCCACTGGACAGCCTGCATTGGTAGAGCGGCCTGAACCTTTATTAGAAATGGAAGATGTCACAAGCCCTTCCTGAGTTCTGACCTCTGGCCCCATATCCGGTCAGGTGTTTCCATTACCCGTCTTCCCTCAGGCCCGTTTCCTCTTAGCACAGAGTTTGTGTCGAGAAGCGCCAGGTGTCGGTGCGCATGGTTTGGAAACACAGCACCGGGCTGCAGTTCTAGAGTTGTCTCCATCAGGTTAGGGGTGATTAGTGCTAGGTGTAGGAGACACACAAGGGGCCATGTTTGCCTTTATATACCATGTTGTGCCTTCTGTGAATATCTGAAGATGCCTGGTGATTGTAGCCCTCGCTTGAGCTAGCTTCATGCTGTACAAGTGTGCAGTTTTATTTGTATTTCACGTATACCCAATACCAGTCGAAAGCTTCTGAATGGCTAGCAGCCTGCACAGTGCCTGGGAAAGCCCCACAAAGCAGGAGGGGCATCAAGAACGGGGCACGGCGGCTTTCAGGGTTGGCGGGTCTCAACGCGGCCTCCTGGCCTGCAGGTCACGTGCCGGGGGAGGGGGCGGGGGCCCAGGCGCTGCCGCACGGGGCCCTCCAGGCGGTGCCAAAGAGGCAGGGGGCCTCCAGGCAGTGCCAGGGATGCAGCCGGGCCCTCCAGGCAGTGCTAGAGAGGCAGGGTGTCCCCCGGGGTTGTTTCCAGGTTGCGTATTTTATTAATGTCTGCTCATCATGTGCGCAGCTGTTGGCACAGCGGGGCGGGTCTGCATCCAGGAACGGTCCTGAACTCTGGTGAACTTCCCGGCCGTGGGAGTTCCAGTGTCGGAGCGTGTCTCTGAGTCGGCTCCTGTCAGTGCCAGTGCCACAGAGGCAGGGTGCCCGCCGGAGTGTGCAGTGCTGGGTTGTTTCCAGGTTGTGTAATGTCTGCTCATCATGTGCCGCAGGGGTTGGTCTGCATCTGAACTCTGGTGAACTTCCCGGCCGTGGGAGTTCCAGTGTCGGAGCGTGTCTCTGAGTCCGCTCGTGCCAGGGCCACTGGCACGCAGCATCGCGGCTCTCTTTAGATCCACCATCCGCTGGCACACTCGGGTTCACACGGTTCCGAGCCCACGAGGTCTCTGCAGCCAGCATTATAAGAGGCCACGAGACAGACCGTATTGTACATCTGCTAAGAAACCCGTCTAATACTCGGATATCACCAGATGTTTTAGTAGTTCTACAGACCCCCTGCTGACATCAGTTAAACACGGCGTTGCGAGACTTGTCCTACTCCGGTGGTGCGCAGGCATATTGGAAGTTTTTTTGCTGGGACCAGGCCTTGAAACTGAAACGAGGCCCTTCATAGACGCTGACCTGGTTAAAAGTTTCAAACAAGCATTGGCATAGCCAATAGGTCTCGCTTTTGGGACCTTATAAGTATTTAGTTATGCAGCACAATATCCTTGGTGCAACTGCTGGAGCAGGGTTTTCTATTCAAACCTGAATATCCAGTTCAATTTCGTGTGTTATTATTAAAAAAACTTATTAATTAATTATTAACACTAACGTTGTTTGAATATGAATTAATCAACCTTACTAACAAATTAATCACACGTGGGAATGCTATTGCATGGCTTAAATAATAAGTTGATTAAGTTGGTGAAGTAAATAAAATAAAATAAATGTTGTTTATGTGATGTGATGGTATTTTGCGCTTTTAATTAACCTGCATCAATGGCTTTAATGTCGCAAACCGCTAGATAAATACATACACATAAGGGTATTAGCAGGGGAATAACACTGTATAATCATTTCCGTGCAGTAATTATGTTTTATTCTCTTTCTGCCTTAAGTTATCCATTGCGGCCCACATAAAGATGGCCACCACTCATAGCCTGCTCTCGAGTTGATGACAACAGCAAAAAGGCTTCGCGCTGACTGCGACCCTGTCCTCGACTTGAACTAAGAAACCCTGAATATGACATCAGTTCTAGGAGCAAAGCCAAATAACCCTGAACTGTAACTTCACAGATGTTTAAAATTCAACAAACCGAGAAAATTGACAATTTCGAAACATTTTTTTTTCTATCCGGACGGAAGCAAATATTGTTGCATTTTGTGAAATTAAAACTCTATTCATTATTTGGACATATGCACCGTGTGGGAATATTCCCTCATGTTGCATGGTGCATGAGTAGTCATATTTTCCCATATAAATATTAGTAGACTAGAGAGGTCTAGGGCCACTTCTTCCCGAATCCATGATCAGAGGTCCCGACGCTGACAGAAGAGGACGGTGACTACAGGACGGCTAGAGACTATGCTGTATTAGATGAAGACCGGTTCTGACTTAGAAAACGACTTTTAGCCAGATTAGGTAAATATGAAAGAGATGATCATGCAATTTATTGGCTTTTACTGATAATTTAGATAAGCATATTTCCTGTTTGAATTACTGAGTCGGGTGATTATTTTATTGTCATGTTATTTTGAATTAAGAGTATAGATTTGAAATGTTCTGCCAGATCCACAGCAACTAACGAGATTCCATTGACCTTAGGGTACATGCAGATCGGATAGGTTGTGAGTCTCTCCTCATTGATGGAAGATAGGGTGATTTGAATCGAATGTTGGTGTTATGGGCCCCACCAGCGTGTGATGAGTGTGTGTGCGTGTGACTGTGAGATCACATTGTCCGCGGAAGTAGAGGAGATTTGGAAGTTCTGATCTGCACCAGTTTCTTGGTAGCAGATTGATGGTTTGTTATTGTCTTGATCTGGCAAATTTTGCGTGTATATAGGCTTATTGATTATTGATTGATATATGGACTAACATTGTATGTTGAAATTGTTTTATGTGAGAGTATACGGCTTCTGGGATGTAGGGAGTCGGTGACAGTTCCGTAGTAGGGCAGAGGGAAGCGCTGCTCTCGGAAGAGGCGGAATTGTTGGCCCTGTACGCATGCAGGGGAAAACGTGTGACAATTGAAGTTGCGCGTCGCATTGTCTGTGTTCGATTCGGTGGCACCGCCGCGTGTTGCCATTAGAAACATATTTTCTGTATGAGAGAAGTGTATATGATAGTAAAGGGTTATCTGTGAAGTTCTGGTCTTAAGTATCAGGGATCCTTATGGCATTCCGATAACGCTTATCACTGGGAAGGTAATAGGTTTTCTCTGAGCTTGGTAGAAGGACAAAGCAGAGGTAAGCGCTGTTTTGTTAACGTGTGTAATAATTCTGTAGTAGGACAGACTGTTCGCTGTTCTCGGGAAAGACAGGATTCTGTGTAAATGTACTACATTTTCCCCCCTAGTGTGCAAGTGCGTGAATGAGAAGGCATTCGGGTTAATTGTGAAACTCTTAGGAGCATTCCGGAGAAAACAGTTAATTGGTGCATGTTAGTAGGGTAGAATAGAGGGATGAGCTATTCTATCAACGATAGTAACAATTCTGTAGTAGAGCAGAGGTAAGCGCTGTTCTCGGGAAAGACAGAATTCTCGTGGGAAAGGTCTTTTGCTGTTCTGTGACTAGCGAAGCAGACAATGGAGATGTTTGTACGTTGTAACTAACAGACTCGTAGAAATTGAAACAAAGTCTACCGCGTAATTTTGTAAAGGAGGGGTAGACAAGCGACAGGATGCAGGAGCTGCTGCAGCGACTGCTGACGTCAGGGGACCGCGCTGTGATTGGGCAGCGGGTTAGACCAGTGGAAGCACGGTAATTGGTGTGCGGGCGTATGCCGCGCAAGGATTGGTAGACAGACAGGGTGACGTAGAGGCTCCAGGATTGGTGCGTTAGTGTGAGTCGCGCTGGGATTCGTGAACTGAGGCAGTGACGTAGGCGCTCCAGGATTAGTGCGTTAGTGTGAGTCGTGCTGCAATTGGACAGAAGATCGTACAGTTGTAGAAAGGAATAAGGGTTGAGGAAAAACAAGAGAATGTATTACCACGCTGAAGAGAAAAAGAAGAAATCCTTATTTAGTAAGGTTAAGACCTGGTTTGACAAGGATAAGGAGATTGTGACTAGGGAAGGACAGTTAATTCCTCCGGCAAGAACCCCCGCATCCTTCATGATTGCGAAATATGGGTATCATACCTGTGTTTGGTTAGATAATTGGGTAAAATATACCCGAGAGGATGGAGTTCTGGCTTTCCCAGAACATGGCTCATTTAATTTGGCCACTTTGAGAAATCTGCGAGAGAGAATGATGGAATTACAGCCTCGCCCTAGGCCGACGCAATTCGAGGCGTTGACTGAATGGGAGGATGAAATGCATGAGTGGGAAAAGCAGAGGGGTGGAGGAAACTATAGGTCCATTTTTGGGCGGAAATATGATCGTGAAACCCATCATGATCGAATGAGGCGATGGCGTGATGCCAGCATGACTGATGGATTATATCCTGTAATAACTACAGAAGAAATTGAAGGGAAAAAGTGTACAGAAAAAGAACATAATGTGGAAACAAGGAGATATGGGGCAAATGAGTCTGATGATGACCTCTTAGAGGACATGCTCTATAAAAGGCCACCCCCATATAGACGAGAACCAGAGATAGGACTAGCAGGTACACCAATGAAAACAACCCTGCGGAACATTAAGACAGAGGTTATGACCCCCCGAGTTAAAAAGCAGTTATCCTAGAACAGATAGGGAGAATGAAATCGAGGATGAGAAGACCAGAGAATTAGCAAGATCAACCTTTGAATTGACAGAGAAAATCAGAGAACTAACAAAGAATCTTGAGGCAGTCACGGTACCTGTGACCATAGGTCCAGTTATGCCAATTTTCGAAAAACAGAGGACTGGGGAAAACAGCTTGACAGTTCCGTATGTAGGTAACAGATTGCCTACTACTCCAGAAAGGGCAGAAGTGGGAACAGGAGAAATCCAATGGAAAATAGGGGAAAATCAGTGGCGACATACCATATGTGGGGAAGAGTTGAATGTGCAGACTAACTCAAGTATACATTCTGGATGTATGGAAGGGAACAGAAGATCAATCCTAGAACCCCAAAGAGTGTCAGAAACAGGGTGTGCAGAAAAATCCATGGGAATAACTGCTGATGATCTGAATGATTGGCTGAAAGCTTTGCAAAAGAAAGAGAAAGAATCACAGGGAATTGATGTAGCCAAATTACGAATGGAAATGGAGGAGCTGATTGTAGGAACAATCCCTACAGACACTTTGAAAAATTACCAAGAAGGAGAGATTCTATTTCTCTGTAAAAGTATTACTTGGAGAGCCAAAAACATACATGACAGGTTAAAAGGGATGGCCAGTGACATGGGGATTGAAATGGATAAGGTAAAGGCTTTGCAAAAACCTTACAGGGTAGATTTTTCTGATAAGGACATTGACAATTTGAACAATGCAGGCCGAACAGGGCAGATTAAGGAAATGATTGTTTTACTGAGAAAATGGGGAGATGTGGAGAGATGGAGAGATAGATGGTATAAGAAACGGGAGGATACAGCAGAAAATACTTACACAACATTCCCCATGAAAGAAAAAGAGAAAGCAGTGACAGCTTACCCTATGAGGGAAATCCCTGGAGGAGGGTATGTACATGTCCCATGGACCAGACAGGATATTTTGTCATTTACAAATGACTTCCCTCTGCTAAGAGAGAAGCCAGTCGAGTGGTATAGACAGGTTGACAGATTTGTGAAACTGTCAAAAGTACTGTGGATTGACCTGAATAGTCTGTTTGATATAATTGTACCAGCAGACTTGTGGGCTGAATGTAAAATTGTCGTAGATTGGCCCACTAAAGAATCCCCAAGAGACCCAAAGACAGGGGCTCCAGACCCGGAGGTAATGAAGAAATACGAACAGGTAATGGTTTTCCTGAAGAATAAGGTACCCCCCAAAGAAACAGACTGGGTAAAAATAAACAGAACACATCAAGAAGCAAAGGAGTCAGTCCATGCATTTTATGAAAGGTTAATTTTGGCTTTCAAACAGTTCAGTGGGGATGAACACCTGGGTGACAAGGATCTGAGTCATTTTGTATATAGATTTGTGTATGGCTTACGACCTGAAATCAGTGATATGATTAGGCAGCATACAGTAGACTGGCAGAGCAAAAAGATTGATGTGATCCTGAGACATGCGGAATACTTTAGTGATGAGATTGAAGCCAAACAAAGAAAGCTGAAAGAAAAGGCAATGTGGGCTCAAGTGAAAGTTGCAGAGAGACAGGAAGCGCAGTTGGTTGAACAGGCAAATAACCCAGGGAACAAACCCAGGTATGGCCCAGGAAAAGGGAAAGGCAATATTGAGGAAGCGAAGAAGAAGTTTCCCTGTCACAACTGCGGAGAATTAGGGCATTGGAAATTCGAGAGTAAAAATCCGCCTTCTACTAATGATGACAATCCATCATTAAATTCACAGGTACAGAGCAAAGGGTGTGGTCAGCATCAGCAACAGCAGAAGGCTGTTAAGACGCAGAATCAAGAACCAAAACCGCCCTTGCCGCAAAGAAAAGGATCTCAGAAGTACAGCCAAGAATCGGGTTTCTACGATGAAGAACAGGTAATCAAGCCAAAACGCTCAGGCGCTGTGAAATGGCTGAAAAATGGAGAAAGTGATTCGGAAACAGATTTATGACGGTGCCGAAGAGAGGAGGAGGAGTGCGTGCTTGGCGCTACTCTAGAGATAGATCAAGCAGGACCTTTTGTAGACGGGAAAATTAACGGTGAGAGTGTTACCTTCTTAGTTGACACAGGAGCTACCAGATCAACCGTTAGGTCAGCTGATATAAAGAATCTTCCTCTCTCGGACGAAGCAATCCAAGTAGTGGGTGTGGCAAACACACAGATTAAAACCTATCTTACTGAGCCAGTAAGGGTAAGAATAGGGAAATTTTCCGATATGCACCGATTTGTGGTGTGTGATACAAGTCCTGTGAACTTGCTAGGTAGGGACCTGCTGTGCAAGATGAATTGCACTATATTCTGTACTCCAGATGGAATAGCCTTTGAAACACAAGATGAGGATGTCCTGTATCGAATGACTGTAGATAACAGAGACAGTAAAGCAGTGGGAGCATTTGCAGTGTTTAATCCAGATGCATTACCCCCAGAGTTGAAACAGACAGTAAAAGCAGCAGTCTGGGATTTTACTGGAGAAGATGTGGGACTAATGAGAAATGTAGATCCCGTGAAAATTACTGTGAAAGATGGAGTGGTTTACCCAAACATCCCACAATACAGACTGACCCCAGAAATAATCGAAGGAATAACACCCATAATTGAGAAAATGATACAGCAGGGGGTGTTAAGGGAAATATTGAGCAGCCCATGTAATTCACCAATTATGGGGCTAAAGAAACCTAACGGAAAGTTCAGAATAGTACAGGATTTGAGAAAAATTAACAAAATTGTTGTGTCATGCTGTCCCATTGTGCCAAACCCATCAGTGATCCTGTATCAGATTCCTCATGATGCAGAATGGTATACAGTAATTGATTTGTGTCATGCTTTCTTTTCAATCCCGTTGCATCATGACAGCCAGCCGATTTTTTCATTTAGATTTGGAGACCGAATTTTGGCATGGTGCCGAATCCCACAGGGGTATACAGAGAGCCCGTCAATATTTAATCAGTTATTGAAGAAATCTCTGGAAAGTCTGACAATGCCTGAAAATTCAGTTTTGGTGCAGTATATTGATGACCTACTGGTGGCATCAAAAACACGGGAAGCCTGTGAAGTAGACACCATTACTTTACTGAATCATTTGGCAGACGGAGGGTTAAAAGTATCTCCCGCAAAATTGCAATTCTGCAAGCAAGAAGTCCAGTATCTGGGACATAACATTGAGAAAGGTCTGAGGAAAGTGACAAATGACAGAATAAAAATAATCAGAGGAATGAGAGCCCCAATGACTCAAAGAGAAGTAAGAATGTTTCTGGGAATGGTGGGCTACTGTCGTCAGTGGATAAGTAACTTTTCCCTGATTGCCAAGCCATTAATTAAGTTGACAAAAAGCGATGTGAAAGATCCCTTCGAATTAAAACCAGAAGAGTTGGCAGCATTCAAGGAGTTAAAGAACAGACTATATGAAGCTCCTGCCTTAGGGATGCCCGATTATGAGAAAGAGTTTGAGGTGTACTGCAGTGAGAGAAATGGATGTGCACTTTCAGTGTTGATCCAGAAACATGGACGACTGAGAAGACCAATAGCGTACTTCTCTTCTACACTTGACCCAGTAGCTGTGGGTCTACCAGGTTGCCTGAAAGCAGTAGCTGCTACCTGCAAAAGTCTGGAGCAAAGTGAGGGAATCATAATGGGATATCCTGTACGGGTATTCGTACCTCATAATGTGGCAATCCTTTTAACAAGGAGCCGGACACAATTCATGTCTCATAGTCGGCTGACTAAATATGAGAAAGTCATTCTTGGTGCGACAAATGTGAGTCTTGAGAGATGTATAAATGTGAACCCAGCAACCCTGTTGCCTGACATTGAATGTATGGGAATGGGAGATGAAGTTGATCATGACTGCCTGGATGTGCTTGACTTTTGTACCAAACCAAGGCCAGACATAAGAGATCTGCCACTACCTGAAAGTGATCATGTGTTGTTTGTGGATGGATCATGTCTGAGAACCGAGGAGGGCACATTGAGTGCTGCATATGCTGTGTGTATGGTTTCAGGAGTAGTGGAAGCATCAATCCTGAAAGGAGTTAAATCTGCTCAGGTAGCCGAATTGGTGGCTCTAACAAAAGCCTGCAAAATTGGAAGAAATGCAAGAGTGACAGTGATGACTGACAGCCAGTATGGCTTTGGGGTTGTCCACGACTTTGGCCAACTTTGGCTACAGAGAGGTTTCCTGACCTCAAGTGGAACTCCTATAAAGAATGTTGAGGTGGTTGGAAAACTGTTAGAGGCGATACAGCTGCCTAAAGAACTAGCAGTCGTAAAATGTGCAGCTCATGGTCAAGGAGATGATTTTGTCACCATTGGCAATAAATTTGCCAACGACATAGCCCAGTACTGTGCAAGAAATAATCAGTCAATTAATCGGAGCAAAGAACGGGAGATGTACTCTTGTACCTTAATGTTTACTAATGCTGTAGGAACATGGGATGAGGTGAAACAGGTACAGGATGAAGCAGGAGATGAAGAAATGAGGGATTGGGTGAAAGAAGGTTGTGCACCAAGAGAAAAAGACCATGTGTGGGTCTATAGAGATGGAAGACCAGTCATGCCAAACAGCATGCTATCAACAATGGCGAGAATGTATCATGGCCAAGGACACCTGGGGAGGGACGCTATGATAAGAGCTTTTAAGCAGACCTGGTATAGCCCAAAATTCAGACTGATAGCAGAGAGTCTCTGTCAGAGATGTCTGATATGTCAGCAGTACAATACTGGAAAGAAAACAGTGGTGAGCCTAGGAACAATAGGCAGAGAGGGAGGACCCTTCACGAGAATGCAGATAGACTTTATTGAAATGCCCCAAGTCAATAGATTGAGGTATGTTCTGGTAGTGGTCTGTTTGTTCTCCAGGTGGGTGGAGGCATATCCAACAAGACGAAATGATGGAATAACAGTGGCCAAGCTACTGTTAAGGGAATTCATCCCAAGGTACGGGTTCCCAGTGACCATTGAATCAGACCGAGGAGGACATTTTTATAATGAAATCATGAGTCTGATATGTGAAGCATTGAGTGTACAGCAGAAGCTACATTGTGCATACCGTCCAGAGGCTTCTGGAGTGGTTGAACAGATGAACGGCACAATTAAGAATAGAATTGGGAAAATGTGCCTAGCCACAGGAATGAAATGGCCTGATGTCTTGCCTCTAGTCCTGATGACAATAAGGTCTACTCCTGACAGAACAACAGGTTTGAGTCCACATGAAATCATCATGGGACGAGCTATGAGACATGCTTATGTACCAGTGAACAAGCTGATAATGATGATATGATTTTGGACTACTGTAAAGGCCTGGCTGACGCAGTTCATTCTGTGTTTCACCAGGTTGGAGAAGACGCCACCACACTTGAGAGGAAACCAGCCCATGATCTGAGCCCAGGGGACTGGGTAAGGATAAAGGTCCACCGAAGAAGGAATTGCCTGGTTCCAAGGCGGGGAAGACCAAGACAGGTCATTCTGACCACAACAACTGCCGTGAAGTGTGCTGGAGTGAAAAACTGGGTACATGCAAGTCACACACAGAGTTCCAAATCCAAAAGACGGCACTGGAAAAGAATATTTTGAAGCATCAGATTCCAGTGATGGTGAAGATGACGGGACAGTGAAAAGAAAAGAAAACCCTGAAAGGGGGGAGCCACTGCCCAATCGAGAGGAGGAGAGTGAACCAAGAGAAATCTCCTTCCCACCAGAAGAAGTTCTGAAAGGAACATTGCAGATCGAAGAAGCAAGTTTAGATTCTGAGGAGGTGAATGAAGCTCCAAACAGTTGTATAGAAAGCAAACAGAAAGGAAGAAAATAAAAGAATCTTCCAACAAAAGTAACACCAGAATCAAATGGACAGATTCCACCGGAGATAATTATTGAAGAAAAAGGGACAGAAGAAGACAGAGAGGGACAGATTGCGGAAGAACCCCGAGGAGGTGTAGGGAACATCAGCAACAAGCTAGGTGAAAGGACAAATAGACAGCAAGAAGATTGCGTGTCGGAGACCCGAGGAGGGACAGACGTAGGGAAATCTCAATTGGTGGACAAAGAGACTGGTGAAGCAAAAGAAGTTTTCAGAAAAGAGAAGACTGTTAATGAACAAGAAGCAACTGAAACAGAATCTGATGAAAGTGAAAATGAGATACCAGAAGGACGAGTTCTGAGAAAGAGAACTTGGATTGGAGAAAGAAGCAATAAAGAAGGAAAACAAAAGAGACATGCTAAAGGAGATCTTTGGCCAAACAAGATAAAGAGATTGAGATATAGACTGACACGAGTTAACTCTTCAAGAGCTGAACAAGTGAACGAAGTGTCAAGTCAGAATCCAATCGAAGAAGACGAAACACAAACAACCGAAAGACCTAAAAGATTAAGAAAACCAAACCAGAGGTATAAGTCACCTGAATGGACGTACGTGGCACTGCCTGAACAAGGAGAAGAGGCAGACAGTCAAGGAAGTCCAGAGGAGACTTTGCTGAAAGTGGTTGATGAAGAAGAAGCTGTGGGAATCCTGAGAGTTATCTTGTCCGATATTGGAGAAGAAGCGGATGTTCAGGATCTAATACAGTTTGAAGATGATGATGAATCAGTGAAAAGTGACGAAAAACCCAATTGAATGAAACTCTAGAAGGATTCTAGAAAAGAAAAAACAGTAGTGAAAACTAAATACTAGCTTGTAATAACCTGTTGGGTGCTTGCCGCCCTAAAAGTTCGATAGAGGAGTAGAAGAGGCTAAGTCAAAAGACACGGTCAAATTAACAAGATGGCTAACACTGATAGTGATCAAGGTAGATGTACCTTCCTGAAAAGGTGGTGCAAGATGTGCTGCTGCTGTACAGGATTATTGATGCTGCTCTGGAGCGTGCTTGCTCTATTGATTTCATTTAGAGTAACTATAGACACTTTAGGAGGACATACAGAAAACAAAACTAATATAGTGAAGAGTCCACTAAAAATAGTTCCAACTAGAACTAGTAATGTATATATGCATAAAGATAGGTCAATTAATGATTTTTCTAGCAATGTTTTTCAAAATTGCTGTATGAATATGTAAAGACAATGGATGTAAGGGATTGCTATGTTTGCATGCAATTACCTGCCTCTGTTTCAGAGGGAGTGACTTATCATCATCTTCCGGCTACGTATGGAATTTCATGTAGTGTGTTGATTAGTATATTTTATCAATTAGGGAAATTAGATTATAATATGTCTAATATAGATAATATTCTGGGGCAACTGCCTATGAATAAAGAACTGAATCCAGCTAAAGAAGCTAACACTTTAGGTGAAATTTTCTTAGAAACCAAAGAGTTAACCTTAGAATATGTTTTTAAAAATAATTTAACTTGCAGTTTGAAAGGGGAAGAGAAGACTTTCTTAGACATGGTTGAGAAAAGAAGGTTGAACATGCACAAGAAAGCAGAAGGACATAAAGTGAGTGAGACAATGTGGGACATTGAGAAAGAAAAGGAATTAAAAGATGGAGCCAGTCCAACTTTGGCTATAGATGTACCACAGAAAGGCAAATTGTGCATTACCAGGAGGAGATCCCAGTATGATTATTATTTCATAGGGACAAGTGAGTGCCATGATACATACTTCATTGCAACCGGATGGGGATTTAGAGGAGGAGAAGATCCAGTCTTCCCGGGAGTGTATTATATATGTGGGAATAAGGCTTATTACCGTTTGCCTGACCATTGGTTTGGTACATGTTATATTGGCCTGGTCTTTCCAAAAATCTTCCATATGGATAGAGTAGAAAATACAGAACAAATTAACCCATTAACACGTCATAGAAGAGAAACATGGACAGAAATTGTAGGAGATATTTTCGGAGCTTTGATTCCAGCAGTGGGAGTTTCATTGAATGCATATGGCATCCGGAAGCTGTCAACAGTGGTGGATCGCTTATCGACAAACACCGCTGGAGGTTTCCTTGCAGTAAATACTGAAATGGTTGCTATACGTGCTATGGCAATGCAAAATCGACTTGCCCTTGACATTCTTTTGGCAAAAGAGGGTGGAGTCTGCGGAATATTGAAAGTTCAACATTGTTGCACTTACATTCCTGACGAAAGTCAAGATCTAAAAGGCTATATTAAAAATATTACTGATTTACATGAAGAATTAAAACCACTGGAAGCTGAAAGTATCTGGACTAAAATGGCTAACAAAATGATTGCTATTAAGAACTTTATTGCAAAGATAGGTAGTACCATATTTGGTAAAATTTTGTTTCCATTAACATGTGTGATTGTTGCCTTATTAATCCTTAGACTAGGGTGTATGTGTTGCAGATACAGACGCAATAAAAAGAAACTTACAAAAGAAAACATTAAAAGGAGACTAAAGAAACCAGAAAGAGATCCAAAAGAAATAGAATTAGAAGAATTGAGGGAAAGTATGTACATAGAAACAAAAAGAGATGATGTAAGAGAAACAAGAGTTTAAAATGAAACAAGAGTACATTTCCAATTTCTTCTAAAAAGAGGGGAGGGAAAAAAATTTGATTTTGGGTTTGATTTGTTTGGTGATAATATCACCAAAGGGGGGATTGCTGGAGCAGGGTTTTCTATTCAAACCTGAATATCCAGTTCAATTTCGTGTTTTATTATTAAAAATACTTATTAATTAATTATTAACACTAACGTTGTTTGAATATGAATTAATCAACCTTACTAACAAATTAATCACACGTGGGAATGCTATTGCATGGCTTAAATAATAAGTTGATTAAGTTGGTGAAGTAAATAAAATAAAATAAATGTTGTTTATGTGATGTGAGAAGTTGGCCTGGTATATGATGTTCACTGGTTAAAGTGACCACCTTGTACCATGCCAAGCAACCCCTTATGGTGTGGTTGTAAGTCAACCTTTTCGGACCAGCTGCCCTAGTGGTAGCGTAGGCTAAGCAGTCTTTCAGGCTAAACTCGTTTTGGCATGTAAAGCAAGCTGTTTTACCATATGTAACCCCCCTTTATACCAATGAAAGGACACCACACAGATATATATTCAAAATATATATGTATTTATTTCTCAAAGTATCCCCTAGACTCTTTATGAGCACAGGAGCACAAATCGTTAAACAAGAAAGTATTAGAATACACAGAAGTTGAACTTTATATGGATGGGCCCTGGTGGCCACTCAAACCATATACTAAAATAGTGGTATAAGAACCACGAACAGGAAAGGGAAAAGGCCTAGGGCCTCTAGAATCGCTGGGCCTACAAGGAGCTAACTTTCGTTAGTGACCAGGAGGTCCACGGGTCGCGTGTGCAGTGAGGAAAGTCACACGCGGGCTCCCATAGGTTTTCAATGGGCGCGTAAAAGTTACAAAGTTACTGCAAAAAGGATCTTCCGGATGGACTATGAACTCAAGATTTGAAACACAGACACTAGAGATGTTACTCTACACTTGGGCACCAGAGTGCCAGCTTTACCTCACCCACAGGAAGCGGGTGCATAGGTCTCGAAGTGCGTCGGGTTTCTTCTATATGTTCAATGGAGCCTGAAGACAAAGATGCTGCAGGCGGTCGGTCCAGAAGAGATGCGGTGGATCCAAGGGTGGATCGGAGTTGTAGAAGACCTGTAAGCAGAGGGGACAGGGTTCACAGTCACTAGCCAGTGACCAGCGTGGCACCAGGTGGGTACCAGGCGATGTCGGGTGCAAACAGGTGAAAAGGTGTAGCTTGTCTCTGCAGCCACGTGGTCCCTGAAGGTCGACGACGTCCAGGAGTCGGTTCACGAGCTGTCCCACGCAGGCTCTCGCTGTCGGCGACTTGGTCGAAGCAAACAAGCCTTGGCAAAAGCAATTGTTGTGGAAAACGAAGTAGGCTGTTGGTTCTGACCAGCAAGGTCAGAGGAGCTGCTCCTTTGGAGGGGAGCAAGGGCCAGTCTGGAGCAACCAGACCAGCGGTGTAGTTTTCAAAGTTCGTCGCCAAGATGGCCACCAGCCGACGGGCCAGCAACCGGTTAGGTGCGTCGAGATGCAAAGTGCAGAGGGGCCCCACGCAGATCGTGGAGATGCTGGAGGGCTCACCTTTGGTGCAGATGCTGCTCGGATGTTGGGCTTCTCAGGACCCAAAGCACAACTTGGAGGGAGCCTCTGTTGTCGCGCTTGCAGCTTGTCGTGGTCTTTTCAAGATGGCTGGCTCCACGTGTCTCGGTGCCTCCACGGGTTCCTTCTTTTCAGGGACTGTGGATCGGGCTGTGAGAGGTCTGGAGGTCCAGGTCTTGTCAGTCTCTGGGCTCGGGTTCCGGCGGGAGGCGGCGGCAAAGCAGACGTCGATTCGCTGGTTGGTGCTTGCGTTAGCAAGATGGTCACTCCCTGACCATAGGGAAGATTGCCTTCAGTCCTCTGTGCAGCAGAGCGTCGAAGTTCCAGTCTTCTTCTTGTAGTTAAGTTGATTCCAGGATGTCTGAAGTCTTAGGACACAGCTCCTACCTTTAAACGGATTCTAGGGGCCGGACTACCTGCTAGGTCCCTCCCTAAGGGTGGGACCAGGAAGGGGGGTGGTTACACCCCCAATCCTTTGTCCAGCTCGCCCCAGGCCCGGGACTGGTGTGCCCCAGGACCGGTTTGAACTGGCATATGCACCGAGGCTCCTTGTGAGCCTCAGGCATGTCTCGTTCTATTCAAGCCCTACCTGACCAATACACAAAATCCTGTCTGGGGTGGTGCTAGCACCTCCCCTGGCAGGAAACCCTTTGTCCACGTCTCCCAAGCTGGAAGGACTCCCAGCAGCAGGAGGGCAGACTTGTGTCTGTGGTGGCAGCATCCATTTTGTGGAGTGAGGCTATGTCTGATTTTACCCGGGTTTCAGGTTCTGTACATGTCGTGTCCCTCTAGAAGGGTGGAATGCTAACCCCGTCGCCAGAATTGGCGAGGGGTTAGTATTCCAATTCGTATGACACCTTACGCGACATGTTTTGATAAAGTCAAACCAAAGATAGCATTTAACCGCGAGGTTCATAATGCACTTAAGAGTATATGGTATGACGATATCTGGAAACGGTAGAAGGAAGTTGTTCCGACCACTGCAGACGGGCTCAGCTCATGCCAGAGCACCATCTCACATGGAACCAAGCACTCTGCCTTCAGGATTGTCGAGGCCTGCCATAGGAGTGGCTGATAGGTTACCATGTGTTCCATTTAAGGTTAGGTATAGGCATACTACACCTAAGTAAGAGGTGGTTACACCAACTTACCCCAGCTGAGTGATCAGCCAGTTGTGTCAAATTTGTTAGGCCAGTCCAGGGGTGGCACAATACATGCTTCAGCCCCTGGTAGGCCTTAGATACACCAATGCCCTGGGTACCTAGTGTACACTGGTACAGGGGCTCACAGGGTGATCAAGTTCCAATGGGTTATGCACCTAGAGTGCATAGTGTTAATTTAGTAGAGAGAACAGCAGGCTGGGGGTCTGATTGGCAGGCCCACAGCCTCAATATGTCAAAAACCAGTGAAGCAAAAAGCAAAAATTTGGGGTGACCATAGGATAGCAGACCCTACTCTCCTACACAACCCCCCCCCCCCCCAAACGCAGGGACATTAAACTAGCCTTGACCAGTCTCGTCTTCATGTCCTAAGTGGAAGTACCTGGAGAGACCATCTGCATTCCCATGGTCAGTACCTGGCCGGTGCTCCACTGTAAAGTCCATCCCCTGTAGGGAAATGGACCACCTAAGCAGTTTGGGGTTTTCACCCTTCATCTGATTTAGCCACAAGAGGGGCTTATGGTCGGTCTGAATCTTGAAGTGAGTGCCAAACAAGTATGGCCTCAGCTTCTTCAGGGCCCACACCACAGCAAAGGCCTCCCTCTCAATAGCCGACCAATTCTTTTCTCTGGGGGTCAACCTTCTGCTAATAAAAGCAATGGGTTGGTCTTGACCATCTACATTAAGTTGTGACAGCACAGCTCCCACACCCAACTCAGAAGCATCTGTTTGGACAATAAACTCTTTGGAGTAGTCAGGACTTTTCAGGATAGGTGCAGAGCACATGGCCTCCTTCAGGTCATCAAATGCCTTTTGACAGCTTACTGTCCACTGAACCTTTTTGGGCATCTTTTTGGATGTCAGATCATTAAGAGGAGTCACAATGGACCCATAGTTCTTAACAAACTTCCTGTAGTACCCAGTCAAGCCCAAGAAAGCTCGAACTTGAGTCTGGGTGGTTGGAGGGGACCAGTCCTTGATGGATTGTATCTTACTCTCCAGTGGTTGAACTTGGCCTCCACCTACAAGGTGGCCCAAATACACAACCTTACTCTGCCCTATCTGGCACTTAGTAGCCTTGATAGTGAGGCCTGCCTTTTGCAGAGCCTCAAGAGCCTTCTTCAGGTGGATCAGGTGATCCTCCCAGGTGGAGCTAAAGACAGCAATGTCATCAAGATATGCTGCACAAAAGTCATCCAACCCAGTAAGGACTTGATTCACCAACCTTTGGAAGGTGGCAGGTGCATTCTTCAGACCAAAGGGCATCACCACAAATTGGTAGTGCCCACCTGGGGTTGAGAATGCTGTTTTGGCCTTAGACTCCTCAGCTAATCTGATTTGCCAATAGCCAGCTGTCAAATCAAATGTGCTCAAAAACTTAGCAGAAGCCAGTTTATCTATGAGCTCATCTGCCCTTGGAATAGGATGTGCATCTGTCCTAGTGACAGCATTGAGTCCTCTGTAATCCACACAGAACCTCATCTCTCTCTTGCCATCTTTGGTGTGAGGTTTGGGGACCAGAACCACTGGGCTAGACCAGGGGCTCTCTGAGGGTTCAATGACACCCAGTTCCAGCATTTTGTGTACCTCAGCCTTTATACAGTCCCTGACGTGGTCAGGTTGTCTGTAAAGTTTGTTCTTTACAGGCAGACTGTCACCAGTGTCCACCACATGGGTACACCAGTCAGTTTGACTAGGTATCAATGAAAACATATGCTGAAATGATTGTAGAACCTGTCTACATTCAATCTGCTGATGCTCAGTGAGGTTGCCTCCAAGGGTCACTCCTTCAACTGAACCATCTTCAGGGTTCTGAGACAACAGGTCGGGGAGAGGGTCACTCTCTTCCTCCTGTCCCTCATCTGTAGCCATGAGCAAGCCCATGTCTGCCCTGTCAACATATGCTTTTAACCTGTTAACATGGAGTACCCTGTGGGGACTCCTGGGAGTGCCTAGGTCCACCAAGTAGGTAACCTCTCCCTTCTTTTCCAGGATTGTATGGGGTCCAGACCATTTGTCTTGGAGTGCTGCTGGGGCCACTGGCTCCAACACCCATACCTTCTGTCCTGGCTGAAACTCAACCAAGACAGCCTTTTGGTCATGCCAAGCTTTCTGTGAGGCCTGGCTTGCCTCAAGGTTTTTGGATGCCTTCTCCATATACTCAGCCATCCTGGAGCGGAGACCAAGTACATAGTCCACTATGTCTTGCTTAGGCTTTTTGAGAGGTAACTCCCATCCTTCCTTCACCAAACACAGTGGGCCTCTTACAGGGTGCCCAAACAACAATTCAAAGGGGCTGTAACCAACTCCTTTTTGTGGGACCTCTCTGTAAGCAAACAGAAGGCAGGGTAGCAGGATGTCCCATCTTCGCCTGAGCTTTTCAGGTAATCCTTTGATCATACCCTTTAGGGTCTTGTTGAACCTCTCAACAAGCCCATTGCATTGTGGGTGATAAGGGGTGGTGAACTTGTAGTTGACACCACATTCCTTCCACATAGCTGTCAAATATCCTGACATAAAGTTGGTACCTCTGTCAGAAAGGACCTCCTTAGGAAACCCCACTCTGGAGAATACTCCCAGTAGGGCCCTGGCCACAACAGGAGCTGTTGTGGTCCTAAGGGGAATTGCCTCTGGATACCTGGTGGCATGATCCACTACCACCAGTATAAATCTGTGCCCAGATGCAGTGGGGGGATCCATGGGACCCACTATATCTATCCCCACTCTTTCAAAGGGAACCCCCACCACAGGTAGTGGTATTAGGGGGGGCTTTGTTGTGCCACCTGATTTGCCACTGGCTTGGCAGATTGCACAGGAGCGACAAAACTCCTTGGTATCTTCATTCATGTGAGGCCAGTGAAAGTGAGGGACAAGCCTGTCCCAAGTCTTGTTCTGGCCTAAGTGTCCTGCTAGAGGAATATCATGGGCCAAGGTAAGAAGGAAGCCCCTAAATTGCAGAGGTATAACCAACCTCCTGGTGGCACCAGGTTTTGGGTCTCTAGCCTCTGAATAAAGGAGCCCATCATCCCAATACACTTTATGGGTACCTTGAGCATTCCCAGCAGCCTCAGCAGCAGCCAGCTGTCTGAGGGGTTCAAGAGATGGACAGGTTAACTGAGCCTGCCCCAAGTCAGCCCTGGAAAGTCCCCCTGTCCCCAGAAACTCAACCTGATCAGGTTCAAGCTCTTCAGGGACAGTTCCTTCAGGGTTCTCTAGATCATCTTCCTGGGAAGGCTGATCATCACTTGGAGGCAGGGGAGAAGGCACAGCCTTAACCCTCCTGTTCTTCTTCTTGGTAGGCGCTTGGTCCATTGTTCCAGGATCCAAGACCTGTGGTTCAGTAAAGCACTTTTTGGCCTGTGACCTGGTCACAGCAAGGACATGTGGTGATATACCTAACATCTCTGCATGTGTCCTGTACTCTACTTCTGACCATAGAGAACTCTCTAGGTCATTGCCCAACAAACATTCTACTGGGAGGTCTGCACTAACCACAACCCTTTTGAGGCCAGTTACCCCTCCCCATGAGAAGTTAACAACTGCCACACTATGTGAAGTAGTGGCATTGCTGGCATTGGTCACCAGGTAATTCTCACCTGGTATGTACTGTCCAGGGTCCACAAAGCCTGGTGTCACCATAGTGACACTGGCACATGTGTCCCTGTAGGCTTGAGCCACTTTTTCATTTATTAAAGGAGTCTGTCTGTACTTGCCCAGGTTACTGGGGCTCACAGTCAGGGACAAATCCATGTCCCCATCACAGATCAAGACTGCCTGTGTAAGGGTTCTGTCTAGGTCAGAATCTCCTTCAGTTCCCATAGTGATTCCCACTACACCCTTTGTCTGGGGACCAACACTGCTAACAGTAGTACTGGGAGCAGGTGCCTCAGGGGCAACAGTGTTGGGGGCTCCACCCTTCTTACAATCACTAGTCCAGTGCGTTGTATTCTTGCAAGATTTGCACCAGGGTTTCTTTGGACCTTCTTTCTTCTTCCCTTTAGGTTGTTGGGACCCACCCTCATTAGTACTAGTTTGGGGCCCTGTTGAAGACTTCTGGTCTTTGGATTTCTGATCACCCTTTTGGTCTGTTTTCTTCTGATCACCCCCTTGGCCCTGGTTCTGGTACTTTTGCTTAACCCTGGTTCTGACCCATTTGTCTGCCTTCTTTCCCAATTCTTGGGGAGAGGTCAGATCTGAGTCAACCAAGTGTTGATGCAGTTGCTGGTTCTGACAGTTATTTAAAATCTGTTCTCTCATCATCAAATTGTACAATCCTGTATAATCAGACACCTTACTTCCCAGCAACCAACCCTCCAAAGCCTTAGTGGCACATTCAATATATTCAGACCAGTCCTGAGTCGGTGTCTTCTGGGTATCTCTGAACATTAACCTGTACTGTTCAGTGGTTAAGCCTAACCCATCAACCAGGACACTCTTCAGGGCTCTGTAGTTTCTGACATCCTCCTCTCTAACAGTGAGGAGTCTATCTTTGCCTCTACCTTCAAAGGAGAGCCATAAGATTGCTGCCCACGGGTCCTCAGGAACCTGCTGCACTTTGCAGGCTCTCTCAAGAGCAGTCATCCACTTGTGGATATCATCCCCACTTTTGTAGGGGGGCACAACCTTGGACAGGTTCCTATTGTCAAAGACCCTATCTTTGTCTTTTGGGACAATGCTGCCACCAGTGGGTATAGACCCACTCTCTTTAGGTTGCCTAGCCTTGAGCAGTTTTTCTTCCATCAGGGCTACTTCTAGCTCCTGCTTCCTGATCCTCAGCTGAGCTTCCTGCATTCTGGCCTCATGCTCCCTCCTCTGAGGGCTGGTCAGTCTCCTTCTGGGGTGACCATGAGAGCCTCTAGAGGCATGAGAGGCATTAGATTCACCTGAGTGATTCCTCTGTCTCCCAGTCCCCTGGTTAAGTCCACTGGGGAGATTAAATGGGGGAAACCCATTGTCATTCCCCAATAGTCTTAAGTTAGCTGTGCCAAGTATAACACTTGGCACTGGACTATTTCTCCCATCTGAACCATGGCTACTGTCAGACTCACCCCCTTTGTCATCCTCATCCCTATGCTGATCCTCATCATCTAAGGGGTGGCTATTAGGAAGGGGTGCTTCAGTGGCATCTTCAGAAGGAGGGCCTCCTGTTCCAGTCCCTGAGGGGCCTAACTGGGAAGCTTTCTTGAGAGCTCTCTGATTTTCATCAGCTTGCAAGAGCTCCCTGAGTTCAGCAGAGGTAGGGTTCCTGGGCTGTTTAAGGCCCCTGGAATTAGCCAACTGCCTGAGCTCATTCTGACTTAGGGTAGCAAAGATGGATGGTGCCCTCTGGGGGTCACTCTCGACAGAGACGGGTACCTCGGACCCCTCTGCTCCAGCCATTGCTCTTAAGTGTGGGTGGATGTGATGCAACTACCTACACTTGGGTTTTCCTACTAAACCTATCTAGTAGTTGTAGTCAGGGTGTGCTACTCCCTTTGCTCTACAACAACTAAGTTCAGTAGAACTTAAGTATATCTATTCTTGTTTTATATGTACCTAAGGGTACCTGTATGATCTTTCAATTGGTAACAAAGAGATTACAGAGGTAAAACACAGCAAGCTCAAATCCAACCGCTGCTCACCAATGTGAGAAGTTGGCCTGGTATATGATGTTCACTGGTTAAAGTGACCACCTTGTACCATGCCAAGCAACCCCTTATGGTGTGGTTGTAAGTCAACCTTTTCGGACCAGCTGCCCTAGTAGTAGCGTAGGCTAAGCAGTCTTTCAGGCTAAACTCGTTTTGGCATGTAAAGCAAGCTGTTTTACCATATGTAACCCCCCTTTATACCAATGAAAGGACACCACATAGATATATATTCAAAATATATATGTATTTATTTCTCAAAGTATCCCCTAGACTCTTTATGAGCACAGGAGCACAAATCGTTAAACAAGAAAGTATTAGAATACACAGAAGTTGCACTTTATATGGATGGGCCCTGGTGGCCACTCAAACCATATACTAAAATAGTGGTATAAGAACCACGAACAGGAAAGGGAAAAGGCCTAGGGCCTCTAGAATCGCTGGGCCTACAAGGAGCTAACTTTCGTTAGTGACCAGGAGGTCCACGGGTCGCGTGTGCAGTGAGGAAAGTCACACGCGGGCTCCCATAGGTTTTCAATGGGCGCGTAAAAGTTACAAAGTTACTGCAAAAAGAATCTTCCGGATGGACTATGAACTCAAGATTTGAAACACAGACACTAGAGATGTTACTCTACACTTGGGCACCGGAGTGCCAGCTTTACCTCACCCACAGGAAGCGGGTGCATAGGTCTCGAAGTGCGTCGGGTTTCTTCTATATGTTCAATGGAGCCTGAAGACAAAGATGCTGCAGGCGGTCGGTCCAGAAGAGATGCGGTGGATCCAAGGGTGGATCAGAGTTGTAGAAGACCTGTAAGCAGAGGGGACAGGGTTCACAGTCACTAGCCAGTGACCAGCGTGGCACCAGGTGGGTACCAGGCGATGTCGGGTGCAAACAGGTGAAAAGGTGTAGCTTGTCTCTGCAGCCACGTGGTCCCTGAAGGTCGACGACATCCAGGAGTCTGTTCACGAGCTGTCCCACGCAGGCTCTCGCTGTCGGCGGTGTCGGCGACTTGGTTGAAGCAAACAAGCCTTGGCAAAAGCAATTATTGTGGAAAACGAAGTAGGCTGTTGGTTCTGACCAGCAAGGTCAGAGGAGCTGCTCCTTTGGAGGGGAGCAAGGGCCAGTCTGGAGCAACCAGACCAGCGGTGTAGTTTTCAAAGTTCGTCGCCAAGATGGCCACCAGCCGACGGGCCAGCAACCGGTTAGGTGCGTCGAGATGCAAAGTGCAGAGGGGCCCCACGCAGATCGTGGAGATGCTGGAGGGCTCACCTTTGGTGCAGATGCTGCTCGGATGTTGGGCTTCTCAGGATCCAAAGCACAACTTGGAGGGAGCCTCTGTTGTCGCGCTTGCAGCTTGTCGTGGTCTTTTCAAGATGGCTGGCTCCACGTGTCTCGGTGCCTCCACGGGTTCCTTCTTTTCAGGGACTGTGGATCGGGCTGTGAGAGGTCTGGAGGTCCAGGTCTTGTCAGTCTCTGGGCTCGGGCTCCGGCGGGAGGCGGCGGCAAAGCAGACGTCGATTCGCTGGTTGGTGCTTGCGTTAGCAAGATGGTCACTCCCTGACCATAGGGGAGATTTCCTTCAGTCCTCTGTGCAGCAGAGCGTCGACGTTCCCGTCTTCTTCTTGTAATTAAGTTGATTCCAGGATGTCTGAAGTCTTAGGACACAGCTCCTACCTTTAAACGGATTCTAGGGGCCGGACTACCTGCTAGGTCCCTCCCTAAGGGTGGGACCAGGAAGGGGGGTGGTTACACCCCCAATCCTTTGTCCAGCTCGCCCCAGGCCCGGGACTGGTGTGCCCCAGGACCGGTTTGAACTGGCATATGCACCGAGGCTCCTTGTGAGCCTCAGGCATGTCTCGTTCTATTCAAGCCCTACCTGACCAATACACAAAATCCTGTCTGGGGTGGTGCTAGCACCTCCCCTGGCAGGAAACCCTTTGTCCACGTCTCCCAAGCTGGAAGGACTCCCAGCAGCAGGAGGGCAGACTTGTGTCTGTGGTGGCAGCATCCATTTTGTGGAGCTGAGGCTATGTCTGATTTTACCCGGGTTTCAGGTTCTGTACATGTCGTGTCCCTCTAGAAGGGTGGAATGCTAACCCCGTCGCCAGAATTGGCGAGGGGTTAGTATTCCAATTCGTATGACACCTTACTCGACATGTTTTGATAAAGTCAAACCAAAGATAGCATTTAACCGCGAGGTTCATAATGCACTTAAGAGTATATGGTATCACGATATCTGGAAACGGTAGAAGGAAGTTGTTCCGACCACTGCAGACGGGCTCAGCTCATGCCAGAGCACCATCTCACATGGAACCAAGCACTCTGCCTTCAGGATTGTCAAGGCCAGCCATAGGAGTGGCTGATAGGTTACCATGTGTTCCATTTAAGGTTAGGTATAGGCATACTACACCTAAGTAAGAGGTGGTTACACCAACTTATCCCAGCTGAGTGATCAGCCAGTTGTGTCAAATTTGTTAGGCCAGTCCAGGGGTGGCACAATACATGCTTCAGCCCCTGGTAGGCCTTAGATACACCAATGCCCTGGGTACCTAGTGTACACTGGTCCAGGGGCTCACAGGGTGATCTAGTTCCAATGGGTTATGCACCTAGAGTGCATAGTGTTAATTTAGTAGAGAGAACAGCAGGCTGGGGTCTGATTGGCAGGCCACAGCCTCAATATGTCAAAAACCAGTGAAGCAAAAAGCAAAAATTTGGGGTGACCATAAGATAGGCAGACCCTACTCTCCTACAGATGTGATGGTGTTTTGCGCTTTTAATTAACCTGCATCAATGGCTTTAATGTCGCAAACCGCTAGATAAATACATACACATAAGGGTATTAGCAGGGGAATAACACTGTATAATCATTTCCGTGCAGTAATTATGTTTTTATCTCTTTCTGCCTTAAGTTATCCATTGCGGCCCACATAAAGATGGCCACCACTCACAGCCTGCTCTCGAGTTGATGACAACAGCAAAAAGGCTTCGCGCTGACTGCGACCCTGTCCTCGACTTGAACTAAGAAACCCTGAATATGACATCAGTTCTAGGAGCAAAGCCAAATAACCCTGAACTGTAACTTCACAGATGTTTAAAATTCAACAAACCATGAAAATTGACAATTCGAAACATTTTATTTTCTATCCGGACGGAAGCAAATATTGTTGCATTTGTGAAATTAAAACTCTATTCATTATTTGGACATATTCACCGTGTGGGAATATTCCCTCATGTTGCATGGTGCATGAGTAGTCATATTTTCCCATATAAATATTAGTAGATTAGAGAGGTCTAGGGCCACTTCTTCCCGAATCCATGATCAGAGGTCCCGACGCTGACAGAAGAGGACGGTGACTACAGGACGGCTAGAGACTATGCTGTATTAGATGAAGACCGGTTCTGACTTAGAAAACGACTTTTAGCCAGATTAGGTAAATATGAAATAGATGATCATGCAATTTATTGGCTTTTACTGATAATATTTCCTGTTTGAATTACTGAGTCGGGTGATTATTTTATTGTCATGTTATTTTGAATTAAGAGTATAGATTTGAAATGTTCTGCCGCCAGATCCACAGCAACTAACGAGATTCCATTGACCTTAGGGTACATGCAGATCGGATAGGTTGTGAGTTTCTCCTCATTGATGGAAGACAGGGTGA